>NC_053038.3:10854659-12054659 GCF_002575655.3 Aegilops tauschii subsp. strangulata | reverse complement strand
GAATTACTTAGGGTTTCAATGACCAGGGAGCTTAACCGCTATGCCTGGCTATCGATCTGATGTTGCTTGTCCTGAACCGCCGCCGGGTCGTCCCTTTATATAGAGAGGTTAACGCCCAGCGGCTCTCAGAGTCCTGGCCGGCTTATAAACAGCGTCCGGCTCGGACTCCTAATTATTCTTGCCTTACACTACAAGTCACGCCTTAGCGGCGGTTTATCACTACGGGCCTTAAGCCGCCTCTGGGCCTTAAGCCCATTACTGAACCGCCATCTTCGAGCTTGATTCTGGGCTTCATGCGATGATCGTCTCAACATAACCCAGCCCCTCCTGGGCAGGTGACACCAGTAGTTATATCCCCAACACATAGTGCTATGCGTCTCTCAAGCTTGGCCTTCATGAGATGGTGTAGAGATGACTCCAAGGACGAAAGCTTCTGTCGATGTAGCTAGAGCTGGTGGAGTGGCTGCTGGAGCTGGTGGCACTGAGGCTGTGGCTGCTGGTGCAGATGTAGTAGCTCTAGTGTCTGGGACAGGCACTGCAGTAGACCTCTGGCTTCTGGGCACTCTAGTAAAATCTTCTGTAGTAGACTTGCCCTTCTTCTCCTCCACTTCCTCCTGAAGTTGCTCAACCACTGACTGAATCTCAGTTACCTTGACATCAAGATCATATAATTTCT
The DNA here is from genome assembly GCF_002575655.3 of Aegilops tauschii subsp. strangulata. Lineage (NCBI taxonomy): Eukaryota > Viridiplantae > Streptophyta > Magnoliopsida > Poales > Poaceae > Aegilops > Aegilops tauschii. The sequence continues at coordinate 12,053,983 of NC_053038.3, read as the reverse complement.
GCTCAATGATCCTCTCCAAGCTCTCCTGGTTTTGAGTCAGGGTGGCCAAGCCCTTCTCAATCCTCAAGGTGGATTGGATCAGATATCCAAGCTGATCTTGCTTGCTCTTTAGGAAAAATTTGAGATGCCTCTTTAGTAGTTGGCATCTTTGCAGCTTTCTCTACCCTTGCCTTCTCTCTCTTCTCATGTGCTTGCACAGATGTGGGGTCTTCCTCATTCATCACAACAGTATTGTCTTCAAATTCAGGATGCAGAGGAAGGTGCTCCTTGTCCAACAAGTATGTACATGTGCCCATCTTGGAGTTGATGAGCTCCTGAATGTGTGGAGCATACCCACAGCTTCTCTTTTGGTCAGCAGCTGTCCTTTTGATTGTCTCTACAATCAAACTCATGACGTTGAACTTCTGAGGCACATCAAACAAATGTAGCAAATTGATAGCATGTCCTCTTATCATCCTGTGATCTCTTGACTTGGGTAACAATGTGTGCCTAAGGATCCAGTTGATGGTAGGCAGACCAGACAACAGGTAATGTACTGATCCAAGCTTATGAGTCTCCAAAGCCTTATCTGGGATCTCCTTGTACATGTTTGCCATAGTGTTGTGCTCTTTCTTCTTGTCAGCATATACCTCCAAGTCATCATCATGTTCTTCTAGGGCATTTATCAGATTAGCCCATTCCTCAACTGTGGACTGGTACCTAGTACCCTCAGACATCCATACTATCCTCCCATCTGGATAGAAATGGGCAGTGGAGTAAAACTGCATGATCAACTCATCATTCCATTTTGTGAGCTTCTGTCCAAGAAACTTATCTACTCCACAAGCCTTGAAGCTGTCATAAACTCCTGGATAGTGATCTTCATTTTCCTTGATGTACTCCCAATCCACCCATCTCATGTCACACACTATGGGCTTCTTGTCAAGCAGGATAGTCTCATAGAAATCTTGTTGTTCCTTTGTGTGGAACCTATAATCAATTGTTGTTCTCCTCCTCACAGCATAAGGATCTGATTGTCTCCACAATCCCAGTCCTGCATCCTTCCTGATCCTCATATCTTCTGCAACAGGATGTGCATCATTATGGTCAGGAATCTTTGGCTTCAGCTTCCTCAAAACAAGTGAATCGTCTTCTTCTTCTTCAGCATCAGGCACTGGGGCCTTGTTCTTCTCCTCAGCTGGAATACTTCTGGTGTTCCTCTTGGGTTTGGGGGGCTTCTGAGCTTGAGCTTTGGGAGCAGACTTGGGCTTTAATGGAGCAGCCCCTGCCTTTATAGCATCTCCCATAAGCTTCTGAGCTTTGGGTGCTGGTGCAGCATCCTCTTCCTCTTCATCATCTGATCTTACCATTGAGGACTTCCCAATAACTCTGGCAATGGTCTTCTTGACCCTTTCTTTCCTCTTCTTGCCTTCACCTCCTTCTTTGGGTTCAAGAGTGAACTCCATTGTCTCTTGAGTAGAGGCTCTGGCCTTAGATAGAGGAGTTCTCCTGGCAGGTGCCTTCTTGTTCAGCCCTGACTTACTTGCAGCAGCTGTGCCATACTCCTTCTTTAGCACCTTCTTCTTGGAGCTTACTTCCTCCTCAGTGGCCACATAGTCCTCATCCTCAGATTCTGAGGTTCTCTCCTAGATATGGTGGCTGCCTTTGGCAAGTTGCTTGGAGTGCTCCTCCTGCCATCATCAGAAGTGCTAGAGGGATCTGAGCCTCCACTCATCTGCACATGTTCCTCTGACCTGTTCTGGCTGTCACTTTGATCAGACATCCTGCAGGCAAACTGTCAGCAGACCCTGTGAATAGGTTGTAGATGAGGTAGAGTAGATGAGCATCACAAAGTACAGAGGTTTTGCAAAACAAACTGAGTCAAAAATCTTAGTTTTAGTTCTCTACATAAGTGATCTCGGAGCTACCGAATTGACAAACTCGGTGATACCGAAGCAACACTTGGAACCTAAACTAGTGAACTCGGTTGGGCTGATTCATAGTTCGGTGGCACCGAGATTGCTAGGATTTCACAGAATCCTAAACTCGGTCACACCGATTTTCACATTTCGGTCAGACCGAAAAGCACATGTGCAATGACCTAAGCTGAATCGGTGATACCGATTTCTACATTTCGGTCGGTCCGAGATGAGTTCTGCGGAGAGCTAACCCTAAAATTTCGAATCAATCTAGACCTAAGAAAGTTTTAGCTGGATAGATTAATCTCATTCGTGGCAAGAAACATGGCATTGTCCTTGTGCTAGGAATCGGAGTGAAAAAGACAACACAAGGGGTCGAACACTTACCCTAGAACGGCGAGTGTTCGCTACGGCGGCGACGGCGGAGCAGATTCCGTCAACGGCGGCAGAATCCAACGGCGGGAGGTCTTTGGCAGCGAGGAGACGATCCGGAGACCCGAGGAGGCAGAGCAGGACATGCACGGGCTGAGAGAATTTGAAGAAATTTCCAAAGTCTCACCCGTGGGTATTTATATCCCGACCCTGTCGGTGTGACCGAGTGGAACAACTCGGTGGCACCGAGATTGCAGAATTGCAAGCGGTTGCTGCAACTCGGTGTAACTGAAGTGTTCAAATCGGTTGCACCGAGATGAAAACCTAGATCAAGTTAGTGAACTCGGTTTGACCGAAATGGATTTCTCGGTCAGACCAAAATGCACAAAGAGGTTTTGGAAGTTTAAGTCTATGACGAATCGGGGACTCCGAGTGCTCCTCACACAGAGTGGTTCGAATCTGACTTGATCAAACTTTGTGATGTAGCATGAATAGAGTTCGAGACGAGAAAAGCATAGATAGCTAGAGGGAGTTCTTAGGCATTCTTGTCCATCCATTTGGCAAAAGAAAAACCAAACAAACAAAACAACAAATTGATGTCCTCGAATGAGTAAAATATGCATCCAACATGCTCACACAATAAAATGACAAATGAAATATGTGACAAAGCATGCACAATCACTCTAGCATCTATCAAGCAATTTGGCGATGACTAGGTCATCTATATATGAGTATATTGACTTAGGAGTCAAATGAGGACATTTGATCATAGGTCATACTCATCGTTTAAGCACAAGTGGGGTTGCCACTTTTACATAAAGCATTGTTGTGTTCACATCATTAGAGTTGCTTTAGCTCAATTGATTAGAGTAAAGCTCCCCCTAGATGTGATATCCCCCCTAAGAGGGATGAACTAACCTTGGGTTTTGTCGATGATGACTTCATGTAGGTGTTGAAGATGTAGATGCTCAATGTTGATGTCGATCATTCGGAGCAATCCTTTGGAGTGAGTTGCACTTTCAATACCTACACAGGTTAGTCCCACAAGGAACAAACAAGGATATCCATAGACATAGAGTGATATTCACATGAGATGATGTCCATGAATGCATTAGGTTACCTTGTCCCTTGTCTTGCCAACAAGAGGTTTTGTGACTCCTTGAACTAGTGCAAGATGTGAAAGTTGTTTGCACTTGTCCTTGCCAAAATGATAAGATTGAAGTATGTTGGCGGAGTCACCCTCAAGAACTCTCTAGTTCTTCTTCTTAGGGGTCCACACCATCTTGATGGGAATCCTTGGAGTTGTAGTCGTACTTGATGAAGTGGAACTTGATGTAGTCTTGGGAACCCACTTGACCAAGGCTTTAGGAGCTTCTTCAAATGCATCAATTTCCTCCTGAAGCTTGTCCTTGCCTTTTAGCTTGTGGTCTTGTGGTGGAAGATCATCTTGAGCTTGTGTTCCTTGGAAAGAAGTAGGATCATACTTCTCCTATTGAGGAACGAACTTCGTCTTGGGATATTGATCTTCTTCCCACTCAACTCCATTGGCATTGAACTTTCGTTCAAAACCAACACCTTGATTCTTCCGGTGTCTTCCTTGCTTGCGTACAATTTCCTCAAATTGCTTACTCCCGGCAAGGCTCTTGTAAACACCTTTCTCTATAATTCCCTTCAATAAGCTATTTTCTTGCTCAAGTGTAACTTGTCTAAGAGAGTCATTAGTGGAATCAAGAGAACTACTAGAAGCAACAACATTGGATTTAGCATGATTGTTGTTACTACTAGAAGAAGAATCTTTCTTGTTCTTATTGCCAGATTTAACTTGTGGCATGTAAGTAGACAAGAGTAAACGCTTGGCAATGTAAGAAGAACTTTTCTTGCAAAGATCATCATTGATTGCTTTTAAGAACTCATGCTCTCGCTCAAGGTTGAGCTTTTCAAAGCGTAGCTTCTCATGAGTCTTTAAAAGTTCTCGATGATTTTCCAAGGTAGTTTCATGAGCTAACTTAAGAGTGTATAGTTCTTTAGTTAGATGCTCAATCTTCTTCTTATCATCGTCATTCGTTTTATCTTGATTATCATGATTAATAGCAAGTTCATCATAGTTCTCATAACTAGAGTTGTCAACAAGTAAATCATCATCTCCTAGCAAATCATCATCATCACTATTAAAATCAACATACTCGGGGTGTGTTTCCTTTGGACCTTTAGCCATGAAGCATCTTCCAATTCCTTCATTTGGTGAGTCAAATATGTCGTAGGAGTTGGTTGACACAAGTGCTAGACCGGCAACACCTTCATCTTGAGTATATTCGGAGTCGGAGTGATAACTTGTTTCGGAGTGATGGTCGGAGTCGGAGACGGATACCCATTCACCAACATGAGCTTGATGTCTTCTTTTTGTGTAGCTCCTTGATGATTTGTCCTTCCTTTCCGAATCCTTGCTTCTCCGAGAGGGTCTTCGTTCATATCGATCATCTCTACTCCTTCTCTCTCTTGGTGGTGATTCTTCTCTTCTACTTCTTCTCTTGGGAGAATCTTCTCTTCTTTTGTAGGGAGCCGTACACTCATTGGAGTAGTGTCCGGGTCTTCCACAATTGTAGGAATTCCGTTCACGACTTGAAGATCTCTTGTCATTGTAGGACCTTGACTTGGAGCTTCTTTCCTTGCTTCTACTCTTGTAGAATTTGTTGAAGTTCTTCACCATTAGACTCAATTCTTCATTGAAGGTTTGTTTCTCACCTGATGATGTGGGAGCATCACATGAGGCTTTGTAAGCACCACTTGACTTGTTGTGAAGCTCTTCCTTATCCTTGAGTGACATCTCATGAGCAACAATTCTTCCAATGGCTTCCGTTGGCTTGAGATCTTTGTAGTTGGGCATCATTTGGATCAATGTGCACACGGTATCATATTTTCCATCCAAGGCTCTTAGGATCTTCTTGATGATGAATCTATCGGTCATCTCTTCACTTCCTAAGCCGGCAATCTCATTTGTGATGAGAGCAAGCCTAGAGTACATTTCAGCGACACCTTCACCATCCTTCATTTTGAACTTGTCAAGTTGACTTTGAAGCACATCCAATTTGGATTCCTTGACGGAGTCGGTACCCTCGTGCATATCAATCAAAGTATCCCAAATTTCCTTTGCATTCTCAAGATGGCTGATTTGTTGAACTCTTTGGGGCACAATCCGTTGAAGAGAATATCACAAGCTTGAGCGTTGTATTGTAGCATCTTCAACTCTTCCGCGGTAGCTTCACGGTTCGGTTCTCTCCCATCAAAGAATTCACCTTGCAAGCCAATACACACAATAGCCTAAACGGCGGGGTTATGTCCAAGAATATGCATTTTCATCTTATGCTTCCAACTAGCAAAATTAGTACCATCAAAGTAAGGACCTCTACGGTGGTAATTTCCCTCGCTAGACGCCATACTCTCCTAGGTTGTGAAACCAAGGCTACAATGACCAAAAGCTATGGAAATCAAAGCAAATGCAGACCAAAGCTCTGATACCAATTGTAGGATCAAAAGTATGTCTAGAGGGGGGGTGATTAGACTACTTGACCAAATAAAAATCTAGCCTTTTCCCAATTTTAAGTCTTGGCAGATTTTAGCAACTTAGCACAAATCAAGTAATCAACCTACACATGCAATTCTAAGAGTATAGCAGCGGAATGTAAAACAATTGCATATGAAGGCAAAGGGAGGAGTTTGGAGGGATCAAACGCAATGTAGACACGGAGACTTTTTATCCGTGGTTCCGATAGGTGGTGCTATCGTACATCCACGTTGATGGAGACTTCAACCCACGAAGGGTAACGGTTGCGCGAGTCCACGGAGGGCTCCACCCATGAAGGGTCCACGAAGAAGCAACCTTGTCTATCCCACCATGGCCATCGCCCACGAAGGACTTGCCTCACTAGGGTAGATCTTCACGAAGTAGGAGATCTCCTTGCCCGTACAAACTCCTTGGTTCAACTCCACAATCTTGACAGAGGCTCCCAAGTGACACCTAGCCAATCTAGGAGACACCACTCTCCAAAAGGTAATAGATGGTGTGTTGATGATGAACTCCTTGCTCTTGTGCTTCAAATGATAGTCTCCCCAACACTCAGCTCTCTCTCATAGGATTGGATTTGGTAGAAAGATGATTTGAGTGGAAAGCAACTTGGGAAAGGCTAGAGATCAAGATTTATGTGGTTGGAATGGAATATCTTGACCTCAACACAAGTGTAGGTGGTTCTCTCTTAGAAAATGCATGTTGGAAGTGTAGGCATGTTCTGATGGCTCTCTCCACGAATGAAGAGTGGGTGGAGGGGTATATATAGCCTCCACACAAAATCTAACCATTACACACAAATCACCAAACTCGGTGGGACCGAATGAGCAAACTCGGTCGGACTAATTTGGTTCATAATGTGACCGTTAGGCATTTCGGTGGGACCGACATGTCAACTCGGTGGGACCGATTTCATTAGGGTTAGGGCATAACGTAATCTCGGTTGGACCGATTACTCAAACTCGGTGGGACCGATTTTGGTAATAAGAAAATAGAGAGTTGGTCAGGCAAACTCGGTGGGACCGATTCACTCGTCTCGGTGGGATCGAAGCGTTACGAAAAGGAAACAGAGAGTTTGCATTGCAGACTCGGTGGGACCGATCGCTCATCTCGGTTAGACCAAAATGTTACGAAGGGAAACAGAGAGTTTGCAATCCCATCTCGGTGAGACCGAGATCCCTATTGGTGAGACCTAAGTGACTAGGGTTTGTGGCAGTGGCTATGTCAAAAGAACTCGGTGGCGCCGGATAGAAAGTTTTGGTGGGGCCGAGTTTGACTTTTGGTTTGGGACATATGTGGATATGAGAAACTAGTTGAGGGTTTTGGAGCATATCACTAAGCACTTTGAGCAAGAAAGCCATTAAGAAACACCTCATCCCCTCTTAATAGTATTGGCTTTCCTATGGACTCAATGTGATCTTGGATCACTAAAAATAAAATGTAGAGTCTTGGACTTTGAAGCTTGAGCCAATCTTTTGTCCTTAGAATTTTGAGGGGTCCACTTTCTAATCCATGCCATTCCAATCATTGAGCTTTCCTGAAATATTTATCTTGAAATAGTATTAGCTCAATGAGCTATATGTTGTTAATCATTACCAAAACCACCCAGGGATAGTTGCACTTTCACTAGGGTTACACAAGGTCAGTTACAAAGATAGGAATCTACATGTTTGATCGCCAAGCTTGCCCTCCACGCCAAGGAGAGTCCCATCCGGACACGGGTAGGGTCTTCGGTCTTCGTATCTTCATAGCCCATCAGTCCGGCCCATGGCTAACAGGCCGGACGCCCGAGGACACCTTAGTCCAGGACTCCCTCAGACACTGCAAGATTGAACCCATCACAAAGCACCTCTCCCATTTCATGATAGATCAATCTAGTGGGCCAAACCAAATCAATAGATCGGAGAGAAATACAAAGCTATCTTAATCATGCACAAAAGAGTTCAGAAAACACTCAAATAATATTCCTAGATAATCTGATCATAAATCCATAATTCGTCGGATCTCAACAAACACACCGCAAAAGAAGATTACATCGGATAAAACTCCAAGAACATCGAGGAGAACATTATATTGAAGATCAGAGAGAGAGAAGAAGCCATATAGCTACTAGCTATGGACTCGTAGGTATGTGGTAAACTACTCACACGCCATTAGAGAGGCAACAAGGTTGACGTAGAAGCCCTCCGTGATCGAACCCCTCTGACAGAGCACAGGAAAAGGCCCCAAGATGGGATCTCACGAGAACAGAGGTTTGCGGCGGCGGAAAAGTATTTTTGGCATGCCCTCTGTTGTAGAGGGAATATTTGGGTATTTATGGAGCAAAGATTAGGGTTAGGGAGTCCTGAGGGTCCCACAAGCCCTGGAGACCCCCCCCCCTCGCCTATGGCACGGCCTCCTGGCTTGTGGCCACCTCGTGGCTCCTCTGGCCTCCTCCTGAAGCTTCGTGGGTGTCATCTGGTCCAAGAAATATCATGGTAAAGTTTTATTCCGTTTGGACTCCGTTTGATATTGATTTTCTGTAAAGAGAAACACAAGGAAAAACAGCAATTGGCACTAGGCACTAGGTTAATAGGTTAGTCCCAAAAAATGATATAAATAGCATAATAATGCATATAAAACACCCAAGATTGATAATATAATAGCATGGAACAATCAAAAATTATAGATACATTGGAGACGTATCAAGCAACCCCAAGCTTAATTCATGCTCGTCCTCGAGTAGGTAAATGATAAAAACATAATTTTTGATGTGGAATGCTACCTAACATGTTTATCAATGTATTCTTTCTTATTGTGGCATGAATATTCAGATCCATAAGATTCAAAACAAAAGTTTAATATTGACATAAAAATAATAATACTTCAAGCATACTAAATAAAGCAATCATGTCTTCTCAAAATATCATGGATAAAGAAAGTTATCCCTACAAAATCATAAAGTCTTGTTATGCTCGGTCTTCATCACACAAAGTATTTATCATGCACAACCCCGATGACAAACCAAGCAATTGTTTCATACTTTTAATGTTCTCAAACTTTTTCAACTTTCATGCAATACATGAGCGTGAGCCATGGATATGGCATTATAGGTGGAATAGAATATGGTGGAGGTTGTGAGGAGAAGACAAAAAGGAGAAAGTCTCACATCAACTAGGCAAATTAATAGGCTATGGAGATGCCCATCAGTCGATATCAATGCAAGTGAGTAGGGTTTGCCATGCAACGAATGCACTAGAGCTATAAGTGTATGAAATCTCAAAAGAAAACTAAGTGGGAGTGCATCCAACTTGCTTGCTCATGAAGACCTAGGGCAATTTGAGGAAGCACATCATTGGAATGTACAAGCCAAGTTCTATAACGATCAATTCCCACTGGTATATGAAAGTGACAAAATAGGAGACTCTCTATCATGAAGAACATGGTGCTACTTCGAAGCACACGTGTGGAAAAGGGTAGTAACATTGTCCCTTCTCTCTTTTCTCTCATTTTTTATTCTCTTTTTTTTCTTTTTGGGCTCTTTGGCCTCTCTTTTTTATTTTGGTCTCTTTGGCCTCTTTTTATTTATTTTTTAAGTCTGGAATCTCATCTCTACTTATGGGAGAATCATAGCCTCCGTCATCCTTTCCTCACATGGGACAATGCTCTAATAATGATGATCATCACACTTATATTTACTTACAACTCAAGAATTACAACTCGATGCTAGAACAAATATATGACTCTATATGAATGCCTCATGCATATGAGAACAATATGACAATGATGGTGTGTGTCATAATAAAACGGAACAGGGGAAGTTGCATGGCAATATATCTCGGAATGGCTATGGAAATGCCATAATAGGTAGGTATGGTGGCTGTTTTGAGGAAGGTATATGGTGGGTTTAATGCATCGCCGAAAGTTGCGCGGTACTAGAGAGGCTAGCAAAGGTGGAAGGGTGAGAGTGCATATAATCCATGGACTCAACGTTAGTCATAAAGAACTCACATACTTATTGCAAAAGTTTATTAGCCATCGAAGCAAAGTACTAATACGCATGCTCCTAGGGGGATAGATTGGTAGGAAAAGACCATCGCTCATCCCCGGCCGCCATTCATAAGGAAGACAATCAAAAATAAATCATGCTCTAACTTCATGCATAACGGTAAACCATACGTGCATGCTTCGGGAATCACAAACCTTAACACAAATATTCTTACTAATCCACAATTACTCACTAGCATGACTCTAATATCACCATCTTTATATCTCAAAACAAATGCAAGGAATCAAACTTCTCATATATTCAATGATCTTCATGAAAGTGTTTATTATATCCCTCTTGGATACCCATCATATTAGGACTAAAATCATAAACTAAGCAAATTGACATACTATTTTAAGACTCTCAAAATAATATAAGTGAAGCATGAGAGTTCATATATTTCTACAAAATAAAACCACCGTCGTGCTCTTAAAAAGATATAAGTGAAGTACTAGAGCAACTGCCTAGCTCAAAAGATAAATGAAGCACATAGTGTATTCTAATAAATTCACGATTAATGTGTGTCCCTCTCAAAAGGTGTGTATAGCAAGGATCATTGTGGCAACTAAAAAGCAAAGACACATATAATACAAGACGCTCCAAGCAAAACACATATCATGTGGTGAATAAAAATATAGCCTCAAGTAATTTTACCGATGGATTGAAGACGAAAGAGGGGATGCCATCCGGGGCATCCCCAAGCTTAGATGCTTGGTTGTCCTTGAATATTACCTTGGGGTGACTTGGGCATCCCCAAGCTTAGGCTCTTGCCACTCCTTATTCCGTAGTCCATCAAAATTTTACCCAAAACTTGAAAACTTCACAACACAAAATTCAATAGAAAACTCGTAAGCTCCGTTAGTATAATAAAACAAATCACCACTTTTGGTACTGTTGTGAACTCATTCTAAATTTATAATGGTGTTATATATACTGTATTCCACCTTCTCCATGGTTCATACCCCCTGATACTACCCATAGATTCATCAAAATAAGCAAACAACATAGAAAACAGAATCTGTCAAAAGCAGAACAGTCTACGAAGACCTGAATTTTAATCATACTTATGTAACTCTAAAGATTCTGAAAAAATAAGGAAAACCTGGGAAATTTGAATATCAATCTTGTGTAAAAAATTCAGAACCAGAACACGCTTCTGTGAATTTATAAAATTCTAGCAATGAGCGTAAACGTTTCTGTTTTTCAGCAAAATCAAATCAACTATCACCATAGGTCATCCCAAAGGTCTTACTTCGTTCAAACACTAATTAAAACACTTAAACACAATTACTACAGAAGTAATATCGTGTATACTCATAAAAATAGAAAATAAAAATATTGGGTTGTCTCCCAACAAGCGCTTTTCTTTAAAGCCTTTTAGCTAGGCATTGAGATTTTGATGATGCTCACATGAAAGATAATAATTGAAACACAAAGAGAGCATCATGGAGCATGTGAAAAACACATCTAATTCTAACATACGTCCTATGCATAGGCATTTTGTAGGCAAAAGAATTATCAAGGCAAGCAAAAACTAACATATGCAAAGAAGAAGAAAGAAACAATAGCAATCTCAACATAATGAGAGGTAATTTAGTAACATGAAGATTTCTACAACCATATTTTCCTCTCTCATAATAATTACATGTAGGATCACAATCAAATTCAACAATATAGCTATCATATAAAATTTTCTCTTCATGATCCACATGCATGCAAAGTTGACACTCTTCCAAAATAGTGGGATTATCATAAAATAAAGTCATGACCTCTCCAAGCCCACTTTTATCAAAAATTTCATAAGATCGATCATTCTCCAAAGTAGTGGGATCATTATTACCTATAGTTGACACTCTTCCAAACCCACTTTCAATATTACCGCAAACATATTCATCATGAGGCTTAAATAATTTTTCAAGATCATAAGAAGAATCACCCCAATCATGAGCATTGCAATAAGTAGTAGACATATCAAAATTAGCATCCCCAAGCTTGGAGTTTTGCATATTATTAGCACAATTGAAATTAATAGAATTTATAGTAACACCATTGCAATTATGCTTTTCATTCAAGGAGCTATCGTGAATCACTTCAAAAATTTCCTCTCTTAGCACTTCATCACAATTTTCAGATTCACGAATTTCAAGCAAAACTTCATAAAGATAATCTGGTGCACTCAACTCACTGGCGGTTGGTTTATCATAATTGGACCTTTTAAAAAGATTAGTAAGTGGATGATGATCCATAAGCTTTTTGTTTTCTGATTTTCAACACACAAATATACCAAGCGAACAAGCAAACAAACCAAGTAAGATATAGAGGCAAACGAAAAGGCAAATATTTTTGTGTTTTTCTGAAAGCGTTTTAGAAGTGGGGGGATGACAATGAGAGGAAAATGGCAAATAATGTAAGTGCAAGAGATGATAGTTTATGGTAGGTACTTGGTAGGCTTGATGTAGAACCTCCCCGACAACGGCGCCATAAATTCTTCCTGCTACTTCTTGAGCTTGCGTTGATTTTTTTCCTTGAAGAGGAAAGGGTGGTGCAGCAAAGTAGAGATAAGTATTTCCCTCAGTTAAGAAACAAGGTATCAATCCAGTAGGAGGACACCCAAGTCCCCAATAGTTTCACCTGCACAAACTAACAAACACTTGCACACAACGCGAAAAAGGGGTTGTCAATCCCTTCACGGTCACTAGCAAAAGTGAGATCTGATAGAGATAGATATAAAAGATAAATAAAAGTGCAAAATAAAGTAAATATAAATAAAGTGCAGCAAGGTATTTTTGTATTTTTGGTTTATAGATCTGAAATTATATGATGAGAACTTGACCCGGGGGGCATAGTTTTCACTAGAGGCTTCTCTCTTGAAAGAACGCACACAGTGGGTGAACAAAATATTGTTGAGCAATTGATAGAAAAGCGCAAAGTTATGACGATATCCAAGGCAATGGTCATGAATATAGGCATCACGTCTGTGACAAGTAGACCGACTCCTGCCTGCATCTACGACTATTACTCCACACATCGACTGCCATCCAGCATGCATCTAGTGTATTAAGTTAACAAGAATGGAGTAACGCCTTAAGCAAGATGACATGATGTAGAGGGATAAACTCAAGTAATATGATATAAAACCCATCTTTTTATCCTTAATGGCAACAATACAAATACGTGCCTCGCTACCCCTACTGTCACTAGGTGAGGACACCGCAAGATCGAACCCATCAGAAAGCACCTCTCCCATTGCAAGATAGATCAATCTAGTTGGCCAAACCAAATCAATAGATTGGAGAGCAATACAAAAGTTATCTTAATCATGCATAAAAGAGTTCAGAAAAGACTCAAATAATATTCACAGATAATCTGATCATAAATCGACAATTCATCGAATCTCAACAAACACACCGCAAAAGAAGTCCTCCGTGAGGTAGCAAGGTTGATGTAGAATCCCTCCGTGATCGAACCCCCCTCCGGCAGAGCACCGGAAAAGGCCCCAAGATGGGATCTCACGAAAACAGAGGCTTGTGTCGGATCTCGGGTTCCGGCAAAACCCTCAAGGTTCGAACAATGGGGTGCGCACGAAGATCTCCCCCTACCGATCCATGTCCTAGCTTCGCTAAGATCTCAAGGGCTAACTCGACGAGCTCGCAACACAAAGGACACAAGATTTATACTGGTTCGGGCCACCATTGTGATGTAATACCCTACTCCAGTGTGGTGGTGGTGGATTGCCTCTTGGGCTGAGGATGAACAGTACAAGGGGAAGAACAGCCTCCTGAGGCGAGTTGTTCTTGTGTTTGGTGGGTGTGAGGATGAACTGAATGAGTTCGAGACGAGTTGTCTCCTACTGTGGTGGCTAATCCTATTTATAGAGGCCCTAGTCCTCTCCCCAAATATTGGGCGGGAAGGGAGCCAACAACAACCAATTTGAAAGGGGACAGCTAGTACAGCTTATCCTGACAAAAGCAGTCTTCGCCTGCAAAAAGGCTCTGGTGGTGACGCCGCCTTGGGCTCCAGGGTGACCTCCGTCTTGCCGTCCTACTGGTCTTGGTCTCGTTGCACTGATATGGAAACCTTTGCTTAACACCTCGATACTCCGCGCATGCGCTTGATTCCTTAGCACCAAAGAGGAAACAAGGACACTGTGCGCGCTGGCACCCGCCTAGCGCCCGCCTAATCTTGATCGTCATGGCTCACATCATTGGAACCTCGCGAGGTTTGCCTTGCCTTGAACTCTCCACCCCTCGCGAGCCAGCCTGGTGAGGGCGCTCCCGAGGAGGTCTTGTGTCGCCCGCCTCGCGAGGCTTGGCCCCTCACGAGGGTCTTGAGTGCTTGTTGGTGAAGATGGGCCGTACGGGCCCGCTCGCAGAGCCACGCCGTGGGCCGCAGGCAGGCAAGTCTGGGGACCCCCGTTCCCAGAACGCCGACAGCTTGCGGCAGCGGAGAAGTATTTTTGGCATGCCCTCTGGTGCAGAGGGTATATTTGGGTATTTATGGAGCAAAGATTATGGTTTGGGGAGTCTCGAGGGGCCAACAAGCCCTGGAGGCGCCCCCTAGGGCGCGGCCTCCAGGCTTGTGGCTCCTCTGGCCTCCTCCCGAAGCTTCGTGGGTGTCTTCTGGTCCAAGAAAATCATCGTAAAGTTTTATTCCGTTTGGACTCCGTTTGATATTGATTTTCTGTAAAGAGGAAAATAAGGAAAAAACAGCAACTGGCACGGGGCCCTTGGTTAATAGGTTAGTCGCAAAAAATGATATAAAATAGCATAATCATGCATATAAAATATCCAAGATTGATAATATAATAGCATGGAACAATCAAAAATTATAGATACGTTGGAGACGTATCACTCCCGCAGCAAGCCACCAGCCTACGGATAGCCAGGAAGAGTTGATAGCCCACGGAGAGCCCGATGGGGTACTCCACCATCCTTTATAGGGGTAACGTGGGACATCTCAAAAGTAATGTCTCAAGTCAAAGAAGAAACTTCTTTTGTTGGTAGGTGAAGCTAGGTGGAAAACATGTAGCAACAATGTAGTTTGCATATTCAGCATACCAACAGTTCTCATGAGAGAAAGTGTTAATAACAGCTAATTTCTCATCAGGAAAACTACCATTAATAGGAATAGGATCATAAAATATGTTTTCCATCCTAGACAAATTATCTGCTATAGGATTTTCAGCTTCCTTTCTATCAATAATATGCAAATCAAACTCTTGTAATAAAAGAACCCACCTAATCAGCCTAGGCTTAGCATCTTTCTTATCCATAAGATATTTAATAGCAGCATGATCAGTGTGAATAGTTAGTTTAGAATCAATAATGTAAGGTCTAAACTTATCATAAGCAAAAAACAACTACTAGAAATTCTTTCTTTGTAGTAGCATAATTTCTTTGAGCACTATCCAAAGTCTTACGAGAATAATGAATAAAATTTAATTTCTTATCAACCTTTGTCCAAGGACATCCCCTATAGCATAATCACTAGCATCACGCATAATTTCGAGGGGTAAATTCCAATCAGGTGGTTGAACAACTGGAGCAGTAATTAATGCTTTCTTATGAATTTCAAAGCCATCTACACAATCATCATCAAAAACAAATGGAACATATTTTTGTAGGAGATTAGTAAGAGGCCTAGAAATTTTAGAAAAGTCCTTAATGAACCTTGTGTAGAAACCAACATGACCAAGGAAACTTCTTATACCTTTGATATCTTTAGGGAACTACCTTTGCCTTGTCCTCCTCAATGCCAGTATCAAAAAATTTATGACCAAGTACTATACCTTTGTTTACCATTGAAGTGGCACTTTTCTTCCAGTTCAAGACAAGATTGGTTTCCTCACATCTCTACAAAACTTTGTCAAGTTTGTGCAAGCAGTCATCAAAGGAAGTTCCATAAACGAAGAAATCGTCCATGAAAACTTCAACAATTTTTCGCACAAATCATAAAACATAGCAGTCATGCATCTTTGAAATGTAGTAGGTGCATTGCATAAAATGAATGTCATATGTCTATAAGCAGAAGTTCCAAAAGGACAAGTAAATGTGGTTTTCCCTTCTTCATCAAGATGAATAGGTATTTTAGAGAAACCAGAGTAACCATCAAGAAAGCAAAAGTGTGTATGCTTAGATAGTCTTGCTAACATTTGATCAATATAAGAAAAGGATAGTGGTCTTTCCTTATAGCTTTGCTTACTATTCTAAAACCAATAATAAACCATCCTATAACTAGTTACAACTCTTTGTGGGATAAGTTCATTTTTATCGTTAGGAACAACAATAATGCCATCTTTCTTAGGGACACAATGAACAAGACTTACCCATCAACTAGCAGTTGTAGGATAAATTATACTTTCTTCTAGAAGCTTCAATATTTTATTTCTTGCCACATCCTTCATTTAAGTATTCAAGTGGCGTTGATGATCAACAACATGCTTAGCATCGGGCTCCATATTAATTTTATGTTGACACATAACTGGGCTAATGCCTTTGAGATCATCTAGAGTATATCCAATTGGATCATGATGTTTTCTTAAAAATTTCAACAATCTTTTCTCTTCCTGCATTGAAAGGTAGAATTGATAATGACTAGATATATTTTCTTTTCATCAAGATAAGCATATTTCGGTGTATCGGGTAGTGTCTTTAATTCAAAGAAAGGACCACCCTTAGCAGGTGGACGATCTCCCAAAAGTTCAACAAGAAAATTATGTTTTAGAATAGATTCTTGACCAAATAAGATATCATATATTTCTTTTCTATCATGCATATTTATATCATTTTCATGTTCTAATAAGTATTTCTCTAAAGGAACAGTAAGAGATACAACAATAGAAGCAATACTAACAATTAAATCTTCATCGGGTAAATATTTAGCATGATATTGTTTGGTGATCTTAGAAAAAAAAATCATGAGATTCATCACCAAACTGAATTTAATTTTATGTTTATTGCGATCAATCACAGCACTAACATTATTCATAAGGGTCTACAAAAAATAATGGAATAAAAATTATCCTGTTGAGATCCAAACACTAGGAAATCAGTAGGATACTAATCTTACCACCAAGAACCACAACATCCCTGACAGTCCCAAGAGGTGAAATAGTATCCCTATTTGCAAACTTAATAGTAACATTAATTTCTTCTATCTCAACAAGTGAAATATCATGCATGACTTCTTGATAGAGAGAAAAGGGAATAGCACTTATACTAGCACCCATATCACATAAACCATTATAGCAATGATAACCAATATTAATAGAAACAATAGTCATGCCAACAGCATTAACATTTTTATCCTCTCTAACAATGTTAGAAGCTTGCTGGAAAAATTGAATAACATGCCCATCAACATTTTCAACCACAAGATCTTTAACCATAGCAATATGAGGGTCAATTTTGATTTGTTCAGAATGTTTAGGTTCTTTATTATAAATCTTATTAACCATTTGTGTTGCAACATAATGTTCCTTTATTCTAATAGGAAAAGGAGGCTTTTCAGTATAAGTAATAGGCATAACTGGATCAACGGTATAAGCATGTACTTCAGTATTAGCAATCATGGGTTCCTTACAAATTTCTTCATTGGGTTCATGATATTTAAACCATTTCTCCTTAGGGAGATCAACATGAGCATCAAAATAATTACAAAAGTTGATAACTATCTTAGAATCAAGTCCTTATTTTGCACTATTCTCATGAAAAACATCAGTTTCAACAAAAGACTTAACACAACCGTATTCAAGATTTATACCTGATTCCTTACCTTTGTCGACCTCCCAATATTCAGCATAGAGTTTAATTCTTCCAATAAGATCCTATTTACGATCAATTCGTTTAACTGTAAATGAACCAACAGAAGAAGAATCAAGCATTTCTTTATCGCGCACAGAAAGCCTAGCATAATTCTTTTAACAATAATATCTTTTGAGAGCTCATGATTGGGGCATTTGAGCATTAACTCCTTAAGCATCCCCAAATCTTGAGCGATACTTCTCCATTACGAGGCCAAAAATTATAGGTAATTCCGATCATGGTGAACTAGGTGCATGGGATGGAATTTCTTATGGAACTCTAGCTTCAGAAGATTCAAGTACCACGAGCATGGATCATCCAATAGCCTAAACCATGCCAATGCACTTCCATCCAAAGATAAAGGGAATAAATTCTTCCTTATTTCTCCATCAGACAAACCTAGAAGATTAAACAAACCACAAAGTTCGTTTATAAATAGGAAGTGCATATCAGGATGGACAGTTCCATCTCCTGCATAAATATTAGTCTTCACTTTCTCAAGAAATCCAACATGTATTTCATAATAAATAATTTCAGTAGGCGGGGGTTCCTTCCTAACCACTTGAGCGCATGGAGAGGTCATCCCAAACATCCCTCTTAAAGGATTATCTTTCATAGTAGCAGCCGGAAACAAAAAATGGCACATACAATAAAAGTTGTCTTTACTAAATTCCACTTATCAAGAGCGCTACACTCCCCGGCAACGGCGCTAGAAAAGAGTTTTGATGACTCACAAGTATAGGCATCAATCGTAGTCCTTTCGATAAGTAAGAGTGTCAAACCCAACGAGGAGCGGAAGGGATTGGTTGGCAGTTTTCAGCAAGGTTTCACTACAAGTGTTGTAAAGATAGTTTTGATAGATAGTTTGATAGCAAAATAATTGGTAACAAGTTACAGAGTAACAAAAGTAAATAGTTGCATCAAGTGGCCCACTCCTTATTGATGTTAAGGACAAGTCGGTTGTGTTTTCTTATAGTGACTAAAACATTCTTGAGGACACACGGGAATCTCGCGAAGTTACTTTCACCATGATTCATTGCGTTAACGTTCATTGCATTGATAAGTGTTGTGTGGGTGGACCAGAGCTAAGGTTTTGTTCTTACTTGAACAAGCACCTACTTATGATTATACCCTCCATGCAAGCATCTGCAAATACAAGAGAAGTAATTTAGATAAATCTAACCATAGCATTAAACAATAGGATCCAAAATAATCCCTCATGGAACAATTCATAAAATGGAGTTTAGGTTTCTATCACTGTCGCAACCCATCCTCTACAAACTAATTCCGCAATGCCTTCCCCTAGGCCCAAATATGGTGAAGTGTAGTCGGCATTCACATAACACCACTAGAGGATGAAAAACACAGCATAATATCAAAACATTCAACGGGGATCAACTTCACATGATTACTAGCAACACGATTTCTCCAGTGTCCTCAAGAACTAACGGAACTACTCACAACTCTTCATATGGATCATGATCAATAGGTGTGTGTGTGTGTGTGAAGAACAATCTGAACATATTTCACCAATAATTCTGATGTGCATCAACAAGGTGTAATCAATACACATAAGTACTCCCCATCTACCAATCTGAGGTTTGATACAAAGATTGAACACAAGAGAAGAACTGGGGTTTGGAGATGAGATGGTGCTAGTGAAGATGTTGATGAAGATGATGACCCCATGATGATTGGAGTGTAGGTGATGATGAAGGCTTCGATTTCCCCTCCCGGGGGGATGGGGACTTTACCCGGGAGAATAGCTCCACTGCCGCTCAAGTTCTGCCTCGCAGGCGGCAGCGGAAAGTCTAAGGATTTTCAGTGATTTTTTCTAGGACAATTGTCATTTTATAGCCAAAGGACATCGGAAGAGGAGCCACAGGGGCCACACACGGCCACATGGCATGCCCTAGATGGGGCGTGCCACCAGGGTATGTGGGCCTCTGGTGGGTCCCCTTTGACCCATTCTTGCTCCATAATTTTTTCATATATTCTCAAATAATTCCCAAGAAAACCATGCTGGATTTTGAGCTCCGGAGAATTCCTTCTTTTTTTTGCTTTTTAGGTCCAGATTTCCCGTTGTCTAGTAATTCCCTTATCTTTGTACTACTTGCATTTAAACATAGAAAAGGCATTAGAATTGCATCATATTGTGAAATATATCATTAAAATAGGATAAATTATAGTAGGAAATAATGGAGCAAAATGGACGTATCAAACACCATCTATGCTTATGTCTACTATGTGTCTTCCCTTTGATTTTGATAGATTGTGGAAATGCCTCGTGTGAGGGGGTACGAATGGGATGTTGTAATGGTTGTCGAGGCAAAGATTAAGGATCATATGATCCTCAATCTACCATAGACTCGCTTTCTAAAGGGGGTGAGAGCTAGCGTTTATAGGTTTCCTAATCGATCTCGCCTCTAAGTCAGTTGAGGGGTCCTTGGCTTGTGCACCAAGATGAAGATCATCCAAAAGTTGAGCTAGCAGACATGCTTCCTTGGCCGTGAGGCCGGCCCATTGACGGTCCTTTTTGTTGATGCCCCCCCCCCCCCAGCATAGTGTATCGTCATCCGGTACGAACCTTCAACATATAGGCCATATGTAGTGGTGGGATCAGTTTCGGCACTAATAATAGGAGCATTTCAAAGAAAAATATCCCCTCCATATCTCATACCAAGGAGGCGGTTACGAACACGAAAAGGGTCACCGACCCTCACGTGCCAGCACCACAACTGTGCGGCTGCATCCAGGCCATCCACGCACACAGCTCGCCAGGCCCAGCCTGAACCGACATGCAGTATTGAACGCAACGCGCGCCCATTTCTTGGCTTAGCCTTCATAGCTCCTATGACGCACTTGAACTGTATCGAGTACCTCATGTGTGAGATCTCATGCCAAAATCATGTTCTAAAAGAACAGTATTGACTATACTTCTTGTCAATACAAACTCGGGCGACTGCAATCCAACGACCGGATCCTCCGGATTCTTGACTATTCTTCAAATATCACATCGTCGAGATCAACCTCTAACAACCCAATTTGTTGCATCATAGCCTCTAGATCCTCCTGGCCCGCTTCATCTGCAGTAGATGACCACGATGCCATCACATAAACCCTAGAACTAGAGAGAAAGCCAACCAAGTATCATGATGGATCCGCTTAGGACCACCAAGTCTAGGCAGTGGGATGGGCCCACCCTATTGTTAGTCGGAGCTGGACCTTCATGTGGTAGTCGAGGAGACGAGAAGGAAGGAACAATCCCAACATCACCAATGGCGACGAGAGGAACAAACCCTAGCTAGAGGGAAAAGGTTGTTGCATTGCTTTGCACATTATTTTATTGAAGAGAACAACATATGTAACATGCCTAGTTGCCATTTCCGCTGCCGGTACATGGGACTCACTCTTGTGCAAAAAAGGTAAGGTCGGTAGTCCATGGGCCAAAGGAGAGACCGAGAATCCAATGTTGAAATCACTATGGGAATCCAACGTCGATCTCGTGCCTTCTAGAACCTTCTATGTGCTTCCACAAGGTCTACCCTGCCGTCGGATCAAATCAGCATGCACATTGAAGTGTGGTGATATGTTTCCTATTTTTCCCGTCGCTCGACAACAGTGCATTGTAGCGCAATTTCAAAATAACAAATAAAGTCACTCGACTTTCTCACCTCCCGAGGAGGCGGTTACGAGCTCCAGAGGAGCGCGAAAAGGGTCACCCACCATCATGTACCACCCTCGCACCTCCACGGGTGCATCTCGGCAATCGACGGGTACAGCTGGCGGGCCCCAAAGCGACGCGCGGGATCGAGCGCCCATCGCATGGCTTAGAGTCTAGGGCTCCTCCGGCTATACAACACTGCCACCAAGTCCCCTCCGGTATTTCACCATAGCCTTCCTCCCTCCCTCCACCATGCCACAAACCATAGCGAGAAAACCCACCCCACCCATGGAAAGATCCCACTGCCTGCTCCTCGCGACACTTATTTTGGTACGAAGTAACATTTTTGCTTTGTTTGGCGAATTAGGTAGCTAGTTGCTCTGCTTCCAATTTTTTTGATATGGAAACGCCCGTACAATAATAGTGAACCGGTTTGAAATTACAAATTTGGTGTTTGGCATACTTGACCTAGTGTATGCTTTGGCACAAAATACACATATGTTGCAATGGCTCAATTGTCCAAGTCTAGCACAGAGAAGAAGCTGGAGAAGAAGAAGCATGGCTGACAAGCTAAAGTCGAACTGATTGGCATGAAGAATGTAGGGACTTAAAATCAAACAATATTTGAAATATTAAAAGGAATGGGTACATGGGCCTCGTTCTTGTGCAAAAAGAAGGTCAGTACTCAGTAGTACATGGGCTGGGAAGAGACCGCGCAACAGTTTTGGCGGGAATCCAATGCCGAAATCACTTAGTCTGGAATCCAGCGTCTGTTTGGTGCCTTCTCGTGCGTTCCCGAACCTTCTACATGCTACCACAGGACCTACACAGCCGTTTGATCAGATCGGCACGAACATTGAAGCGCGGTGGAAGATATTTTCCCCGCCTCTGCCACGATGCATTGTAGCGCCATTTCAAAATCGAAAACAGAAAAACTTTCTCTAATCCCGAGGAGAGAGGCCACCCACCCCACGCTCACGTGTCGCGCTCGCACCCCCACGGCCGTATCATAGGGCAATTTTTTGTTTTCTTCTACGTTTCCCAACATGTTGATGCCACTAATAATTTGTAGTTGTTGTGGATTATAAACTGAAGGGGGAGCTCATGGTGCTATTATGTTGATTGGATGGGAAATTGTTCTACAACTGCACTTGCTGCTCAACCTAAATACATGCCTTGGATTTGTTCCCGGCTCTAGTGCATAAAGTTTTCAAATTAGTGTTCTACTGCATAAAATTTTGAAATCCGCAAACATGTTTTTAGTACCTGAACATCTTTTTAATATACGGTGAATATTTTTCATATAAAAACTGAATGTTTTAATATATGGTGAAAAATGGTGTAATATATGCTGAAATGTTTTCAAATACATATTGAACATATTTATAATAAAAGGTGAACATTTCTGTAATACATGATGACCATTTTAAAATACATATTGAACATTTTGTAATATACAATGAACAGTTTTATAATAATCGATGAACATCTTTTGGAGTTTTGAACATGTTTTTAAAAACACAAGACATTTTCCCAGAAAAAAACAAAAAAAAAGAAATGAGAAACCCAAAAAACAAAAAGCAAAACAAAACAAAACAGAGAAACCTACAGAAAAAAACGAAACAGAAAAAGCAAAGAAAGAACCCGAACTGGGCCAGTGGGCGACGTGGCGAATGTTTGCAACGGCTACATGGGCCGCTCTACGTGAAAAGGAAGGTCAGTCCATGGGCTGCTTCCAGTACATGGGCCTCGTTGTGGCAACACGCCATGTAGTTTTTCGCGGGAATCCAATGCCGAAATCGCCTCACCGCGGGAATCCAACGTCCGGTTTGGTGACTTCTGGCGCCTTCCAGAACTCTCCACAAGCTCCCACAGGACCCACGCAGCCGTCTGATCAGATCAGCACGAACTTTGACGCGCGGTGATATTTTCCCTTCCCCGTCCTCCGCCTCGCCCGACGACGCCGCATTGCATTTCATTTGAATTTCAAAATCGAAAACGGAAAAGCTTTCTCGCACCGAGGAGAGGCGGTTACGCGCGCCAGAGGGGCACGAGAGAGGCCACCCCACCCACCCACCCCCGCCCTCACGTGCCGCGCTCGCACCCCGCGCGGCCGCATCCGGGCCGTCCACGCGGACAGCTGTCCGCGCCCCACCCGAACCTACGCCCAGGATCGAGCGAGAGCGGCGCGCCCGAGGCTTGGCTTAGCGTCCACGGCTGCTCCGGCTATATAAACCGCCCCCCACCCGCTCCCCCTCCGGCATTCCATTCCGCCACCGCACCACCACCACTCCACCAAACCCTAGCGAGGGCGAGGGAGGGAGAGACCACCCCGCCCCGCCCGGCCCCGACGATGGAGAGATCCCGCGGCCTGCTGCTGGTGGCGGGCCTGCTGGCGGCGCTGCTGCCGGCGGCGCCGGCCGCGTTCGGGCCGCAGCCGGGGGCGCCGTGCGAGCCCACGCTGCTGGCGACGCAGGTGGCGCTCTTCTGCGCTCCCGACATGCCCACCGCGCAGTGCTGCGAGCACGTCGTCGCCGCCGTCGACCTCGGCGGCGGCGTCCCCTGCCTCTGCCGCGTCGCCGCGGAGCCGCAGCTCGTCATGGCGGGCCTCAACGCCACCCACCTCCTCACGCTCTACGGCTCCTGCGGCGGCCTCCGCCCCGGCGGCGCCCACCTCGCCGCCGCCTGCGAAGGTACGCACCGCACGCCTCCTCCTTCCCTCCCTCCCTCGCTCTCTCTCCGTGCCGATTCTCTGTGTTCGCTTTCCTGCTTACCTAGCACGTAGTTTCCATGGCTTCTCGGGTCGCTAGTGCTCCGATTTGGGTCGGTTAATTTCCTCGCTGTTCTGCTGGATCTGTCGGCACGGCGCGCGGCGTCGGGTTCTTGCCGTCTCCTGTGGCGAGCGACCCGCGCGCGCGCGCACGGCCTAGCTAGCTACTTACCGCTGTACCTTGCGATATACGGAGCGATTTAGGGTATGCTCTGAGTGTTTCGTCATCGTAGGATGCATGTGCCGCTCGCGATTGTTTCATCGATTTTAGATCTGTGCTTGTTCCCGCTAGTTAAGATGGATCTCGCGCCGTAGGCAGATGCGGATGGTCTTGCTGTCTCTGTTGCTCGAGTTATCTTATCTACTGTCGTTCGAGTATATTTGCCTGCTTCCTTTTGACCGGGTTTATCGTGCAGTAGCAGTAGCCATGTCCACGCCTTCTTGTTTTGAGGGGATCACCGTCGAGATACGGTTCCTGCTACCGCTCGTGATGGCACTTTGTTTCAAACCGCAACGCAGCTTTGCTTTCTGCGGTAGCTTCTGCCTTGTTTTCGCTGTGCAGTGCATCGTCTCTTTTGCCCTTTTGCCAAACATTTCGATCCTTTGGCAGCGCTGCTTTTTTGCATGCGGTTTCCCGTAGCCTTCCTCTTTGGTGAAAGAGCAGCATCAGCAGCAGCAGATAGCTGGCTGTCTCGCAGCTTTGACAGAACCGGTCTGTGGCCATTTGTCGCCTCCCACCGTTTCCCTGATGTTTGTTTCTCTCGCCTCATCTCGCCTGCCACTGTTTCTTTTCTTGTTGCGCACGTCGTCACGCCCTACTTTCTTTCCAGTTTTGTTTACTTTTGATGAAATACGGATGAATCGGCTGGTGATTAACTTTGGTTGCTGTTGTTACTGTGGATTTTGGACGCAGGACCCGCTCCCCCGGCCGCCGTCGTCAGCAGCCCCCCGCCCCCGCCACCGTCCGCCGCACCTCGCCGCAAGCAGCCAGCGCGTACGAACCCTCGCTCCCTCTGTCTGTCGCCTGCATCTCGCTCTGTTTATCTCTGTTTATACGCTGATCAGCCTTGTTTACATACTGACATGTGCTCTGGATGGTTTTCGCAGACGACGCAGCGCCGCCGCCGTCGAGCGAGAAGACATTGTCCCTGCCGCCCCATGAGGATGACGGCGCCACCCATGTCAAGGCGGTCACCGCCCAAGTCAAGGCTGTCACCACCGCCCGAGAAGGTACATTTCCTTCCTGTTTTCCGTCAGTATGCTTTTATCTGGGGATATACGTTGTTGAACAATGCACCATTCTTCTTTGAGAGAGTCAAAGCCATAGTAATTAATTGGTTATTACTGTTCATTTGACACAGGCCCCATTCCCCATTCTCTCACTGTATGTCCGCGTGCATATTATTTAAGCATGTCGGTGAGCACTGAGTGCGGCCTGCGAACCGAAGATAATTCCTGTTGCTCGCTCTTGAAATCCATCGTTTCTCCCTCAAACACGGCATTATGCATTTGCATACTTGGCGAAAGCGACGCCGTCAAAGAAACTGGGATGAACGTTCAGGACATTATTAACATTTATGCCGAGTGCGTTGGGGTTCGGCCGGACATCCCGGCGAATGGATGCGAAGGTAACTTCATTTTAAATCTGAAAAATAAAAAAGCTATTAGGAGGCATAAGCTGATATTATGCATTGATTTGTACTAGCTCTTGAGTCTGCACCGCCGCCAGCGACCTCCTTCCAGTACACACCACCCCCAAGTGCAAGCTCATCTCATCGGACTATTCTTATTATTATTCTATCCGTCAGTGTTTTCGGCCTGACACTGCTGGCTGTGTATTTTCTTGTAGCAAAAGGTAAGAAAGTTATGGAATTTTTTTCTTCCTTCATGGTTCGTTCGCAGCTTATAATTGATGGTGTGTTACAGGCTATGGTTGCATTGGTATCATCTCATGGGTAAAAGCAAGGTGGGGTGCGGATACTGGAAGCAACGTCGAGTTAGAGCCTGTGGCTATTGTGATTACGAATTCTGAAGATGAAGGTCATGAAGAGCCTCAAAGGAAGAGCTCAAGGAATATTCAGAGGAAGAATTACCGTGAGTAGGGATGTTACCTTCGTAGACGAAAAAGGTTGCTGTATGGGTGGTTCGGGTGTCACTATGTTCAATGAGTTGAAATGATAATGTTGCGTTGTAAGGGATGTTTATTTTGTTGAAAAAAATCTAAAATCATGATTATCTTAATAAGAGGTAGTACAAGTGATGACATTGCTAATACGAGTTTGTATTAAAACCAGACAACAACGAAGCATTTAGTCTCATATGATCTTACGACCAACTCATGGATCTGTCATATCGTGTTATTGGCAAAGAACATTAGATACACTCAAAATGAAAAAGACATATCGTGTTATTGGGCTTCCAACGTCATAAATACATTAGCAAAGTAAGTTCCTCATTATGCCACTAGCCCACTACACAGTTAAAAATGTATCAATGAAAAACAAATTTAATTAACTCATCAAACAAGGATGAGGCATTTTGTACAAAAAGAAACCACAGGAGAATCCAAATCACACACAAACTGAAGAAATAAAAGGGGCATCCGAGAACATATGACTGCACCATTACACACCAAGTGTTAAGTGTCTGAGACGACCGTCACTGTCGTGAGTATATATGGTTTCTCATCACATGCACAATACAATATTGTAAAAATCAGTATGCATATTAACACAGATATTTTCCACCCATGATCATTAATTGTTAGTTCTACTTCTACCAATAAACATGTGCACAAAAGTTTCAGTAGTTCAAGTTATTATTCTAAAACTTGCATAACACGATGGTCTCCAGGAAATCGGACCATTTACGCATAAAAAACTGAAATGCCATCAGCAAAATATGTATGCACCATTACACACGAAGTGTCTCAGACGACCGTCATCAGTTGAATAAGGTTTCTCATCATATGGCACAAAACAAAAACAGTACTTGAGTTTCCAACCCAAAACTATGGGAAGAACTACAAAAGTTAAATGTTCAACCAAGTACATGATTGGCTGTCCAGAAAATGCTAGACAGCACGATTTCTCCAGAACTATTTAATTATGAATGCAACATTTCAGAACATGTATCCCACCTCATTGACTTATCATATAGGTATGGAAGTGCATCTTAATAGTACTCTATACCAATGAACTGTGATATTACCTAAGGTGTTGTAAGGTGATGGCACTGCTGTCTAGCTTTTGTTCCAATAATCATAATACTAAAAGGAGGGGTACATGGTTCTTGATCCAGCACTGAAGCTTCGACCCGGGAGCGCGCACACGACGACCTGGAGGCACATTGTCATGAAGCGCTTCGCCGGTTCTCAGGAAACCTTTGGATCAACACCTCCTCCTGATTCACCCTGTCCAAAACGGTTGTGGTGGAGACATGGGGGCAGTATGATGAGTGTTGACGATGCGGCTTCAATTTCTTCGCTTCATGACACTGATTTTCCGGCAGCAGAAGCTAACCTGGCTAAACCTCTCAGGGGTGCTATTTATAGTGAAGACTATGGGGATGGTGCAGACCCGTTCCTTACTGGAGAAGATGAAGATTAACTCCATCCGTTACTCTTGCATTTGCTTAGTGGAGAACATGAAAGAGGATTTGGCGTAGAATACCAAGAGAGATTCAAAAAAGCAATCTGTTCGGTGGGGAGTAATTGGGGTAGACGGACAGACTGACAACTACGTTTTGTTTTCCCGTGGGCTTCTAGTCTGTTCCACCAAAATAAAGTATCCAACTATATACACATGGGCTGAAACGTCCAAATAGGTAGCTATAGAGCTCACGACTTGGCTTCGACAGCCTAAGCCTAGATCAAAAATATCAGAAGCGGCTTTCTTACAGCCCATGCGGGGATGCGGTGAGACGCCACCTGAGTTTTGGCGCATGGGACGGAAAAAAGGAAGACGTGGAAGCAATTGATTTTTTTTCCTTGGATGGCATGTGTGGGGCATGGGTGATGAGGTGGATAGGCTGCATGTCAAGAGAATTAGATAGTGGGGATGAACTATTTAGGTATTATAGATTCCTCAAATAGAAGTCAAAGAAGATTCCTCAGGACTTAACAAAGATTATGAATGACCTAGTTATGAAAGAGAATCTGCACCTCAGACAAAGTAATCCTGCATAATATACCAAATACACAGCTAGGATGGCAAAGAACATATATTACAAGACCCAAAAACATTCAACAATTTACTTGTTTTATCAAATTAATGTTGGTCATTCGTAATCATAAAGTAGATATGCAACAAGAAGTAAGAATGACAGATAGGAGTAAAATGGCACTCAGGAGCATGTGCTTCCTCAGTGGAGGGTAAATAAATAATTTTGAGTGTCTTAGAATTCAGGTAAAATTACACATGCAAATTTTTGAGCCATTCAGATTCCAGTAGTTTTTCTTGGGAAAACAAACTTTTTGCGCCTGAGCAAAAAAAATTAGGAGAACAAAAGTTCCTTTATACAAAACAAAGGGTACAAAGATTGTCAGAGCGCTAAACTTGGTTTCTCCACTCATGCTGCACAAATGCCATTTTTTGTCAAATTACAAACATTAAAGGATACAGAAGAATTTACATGTGTGCCCTTTTTTCAGAATGTTTTGAGATCAGGGATTGGTGTTCTTCCCGACCAGCATTTTAAGTAATTGCTAACAAAGTAGACTTTTGAACAATTAGACCCACAAAGTAAAAAAAAAGAACAAATGTAGGATAAACAATCATTCTATTGCACGACTGCAATGATGAATTCTAACACAGACTAAGGTGATATTCATAATATGCAATACAAAAAAAAACTGAATTACTGTGTTGCAAACTGCGAAGACCCGTTAGCATAGAGATTACCCCGTACCAAGATAGTGGTAACAATACATGTAATATTATACAAAGCCCATAGTGGTTAAGTTACTATTTTCAGTGTTCTGGAACTAATGCACAGGCACTGTGTTGTTATATCTAAGCAACGGCCCAAAACATCCATATCAAACGGCATAATCTACACCCAAAATGGAGCGACCTTACAGTGTTCCAGTTATTAGAAATTATAATCCACATTGATCATTACTACTGAATCGGCACAAACAGCAGCAGCAGCAGCAGCAATGATGATGATCATAATAATAATAGGAGCATTGTGCACTACAGCAGATCAGTCAAAAGACAGTTTCAGAGCAATGTTAACTGCACTATGCTGAGCATATACGCAATTGCAAAAAAATGCAATTTGCGATTTCACCTTGTGACCTTCAGCGGCTAGGTTCTGCTCCACTGATGGTGCCTCTGGTGAGGCAGTCATACTCTCCTCTGCCTGCACACCTTCAGCTCCATAGCTCCCTCCGTCTGCAGCTGCTGTGTACTAGTCTGATGCCATGATCCTGTCCAACTTAGCCCTCACCGCAGCATCTACGGCCAAAAGCCAAAGGTTTCAATCAGCAATCACCACCAAACAAACCAGATCAATCCAAATCTAAATCAGCATCACTCACATGTAACAGAGGAGCCAGGGTGGCTCGGCTCATCGGCACGGGCGGGCCATAAGCGGGCATGGTGGGCGCAGGCCTGGAGCGCGTCGTGGTGGGAGACGCCCACTGCGGAAGCAGGGCGAGCGGCGCACGTAGAGGCGCTCGAGCTCGTGGATGATGGCGGCGAGGGTGGGCTTGGAGCGCATAGCCTTCTTCTGCTCCTGGTTGAGCGTCTTGCCGGCGGCGACCGCCTCCTCCATCTACGCGATGCGGTCCTGCTTCTTGCGCAGCGACTTTACCACACACCGCAAGAAGGCACCGCCATGGCGACAGTGCGCCGCCAAGGTCGACGACCGCAGCCGCGGCAGCCAGGATGTGGGGCCGCTCGGGGCAGTGCATAGACGACGCCGGGGAGACCATGCGGAGGCGTGGGAGACGGACGTGTTGAATCAGCTTGGTGGAGGAGGTGGTGTGGGCTGAGATGTGCACGAGGGGTGCTGGAAAACGATGGTGGCCACCGGCGGCGGCTGGAATTGACCGGCGGCCGTGAGGTGAAGAAGGGGATCGGGGAGAGTGAGAGTGAGAGACTGAGAGAAAAAGAGAGATGCGGTGCGAAGCCAAAACGGGCCGTCCCCCAGTAGTAGGGTAGAAAAAAAATCTGTTTATTATTACTCCCCCATCCCCGTATTTATTTATTTATTTTTAAGAAACTACCAATCTATCCATGTTCAATCATGGCACTATAAAGAGCGCTGAGAGACCAGCCACTTGCTTCGCACGTCCCCCGCGTCGCCCGCGCCTGGCGACACGGGGGAATCCCGCGCCGCCGCCAGCGTCTCTTCTCCACCACGACTCCCTGCTGCGTCGTCGCCGGACGGCCGGCTGGCAAAGCCCTGCCGCGCCCATGGATGGTGGCGGCGGGGCGGTTTTGTTCCTCGCCGCGCCAGAGCTCCACCCTCCCCCAACCCTCGATCTGGACGAGAGCACATCCACCGCCGCCACCCCCTCCCGCTCTGCCTCCCTCGTCTCCGGTGACGGCGCGCGTCCCCTCCCTGCCAGATCCGTGGCGGGCGGCGCTCCGGTGACCCTCCCCCAACCCTCGATCTGGACGAGAGCACATCCACCGCCGCCACCCCCTCCTGCTCCGCCTCCCTCGTCTCCGGCGACGGCGCGCGTCCCCTCCCTGCCAAATCCGCGGCGGGCGGCGCTCCGGTGACCCCCCCCCCCCCCCCCCCGCCCACGACCCGGGCAGCCCGGATCTGATCTCGCGAAGCCCCCCTCCCACCGGCTGCATCGGCTTGGTCCGCCTACTCCTCCCGTGGTCGCCGCCTCGGTCGGCAACATGCTCTCTCCATGTTGTTGCTGATGGTGCAGGCATGGCTTTGCGTGGTGCGGCCAGGCGAGCCGGGATCTGGCAACGCCTCCTCCGAGCAACGGTGTTGATTCCGTCCGATTTGTGTGGTTATGGTGGTCTCCCGTGGCAGGCAGTGGCAGCCTTGTGGTGGACCCTTTGTCGGTACCGCGCCGGTCCTGGCGGCCAGGGGCCTGCGTTCTCCAGCGTCCATGGCCTGCCAGCGTGTCCTTAGCCGGCGCGGTTCCGGCCCCGGTGCTCCGGCTGCTGCGTCCTCTCCAGCCTCCGGCTTGTCGGTGTTCCGCCGACTTCGTCACAAGCAGCTTGGATCTGCGGTCGCTTCCAGCTCCTAGCTTGCAGGTGGCATCGTCGCCATCCCCTCCTATGCGTCGGCTCTCTCTGCCCTGCCACAATCCAACCCTGTCCACCTCCATAGTGTGTCAATCCCAAAGCTTACATCTTTTTCGGCATCGCCCGGTTTCACCCTTTAGCGGCAGGCGCAACCCCAAGCACCCCCCTCCTGAGGTGGTGATCTTCATCAGCAAAGCGACTTCCTTATCTCTAGACCCTAATCTGCGGCATGGGACTGCTCGGACTCAAGCCAGGGCGAAATCCCTGCTCGGCTCGCCGACGCTAGCAGCGGCGGCACCTGTGGGTGTCGTTTCCCTTCTTGGAGGCGCTGCCATGGCCTCTGTCCGTGCCCCTCTTCGAGCAACGGGGGAAACCCTCGATCCGGTTCTTCGGATCGGATGGCGGCGGCGTCACGACGTCGCTCCCCTTCTTGAAGGCGTCATCTTGTTTGCTCGTGGCGTTCCCGGTGTTGGATCTAGATATGTTCTACGTTCTGCTGCTTTGGCTGGCCTCTCTACTCAGGCTTGGTTTGGTTGTTTAGTTGTGGTTTGTTTTCTTTGTTCGGGCTGAGCATCACGTGTCTCTTGCGTCAGTGATATGTGTTGTACCCGTCTATGTACTCATTATGCTTTCGTTCTATCAATGCAATGATACGCAAGCTCTGCGTATTCGCTAAAAAGTATAAAGAACACTAGTAGAGGGAATAAAAATTACAACCATGTATGTGGACCACCTAGCGACGACTACAAGCCTAGGAGGGAGCCGAAGGTGCGCCACCGTCATCGCCCCTCCCTCGTTGGAGTTGCGCAAATCTTGTTGTAGTAGACAGTCGGGGAGTTGTCGTGCTAAGGCCCCATAGGACCGTGTTGGAAATATGCCCTAGAGGCAATAATAAATTGGTTATTATTATATTTCCTTGTTCATGATAATCGTTTATTATCCATGCTACAATTGTATTGATAGGAAACTCAGATACATGTGTGGATACATAGACAACACCATGTCCCTAGTAAGCCTCTAGTTGACTAGCTCGTTGATCAATAGATGGTTACGGTTTCCTGACCATGGACATTGGATGTCGTTGATAACGGGATCACATCATTAGGAGAATGATGTGATGGACAACACCCAATCCTAAGCCTAGCACAAGATCATGTAGTTCGTTTGCTCAGAGCTTTTCTAATGTCAAGTATCATTTCCTTAGACCATGAGATTGTGCAACTCCCGGATACCGTAGGAATGCTTTGGGTGTACCAAACGTCACAACGTAACTGGGTGACTATAAAGGTGCACTACAGGTATCTCCGAAAGTGTCTGTTGGGTTGGCACGAATCGAGACTGGGATTTGTCACTCCGTGTAAACGGAGAGGTATCTCTGGGCCCACTCGGTAGGACATCATCATAATGTGCACAATGTGAGCAAGGAGTTGATCACGGGATGATGTGAGTTACGGAACGAGTAAAGAGACTTGCCGGTAACGAGATTGAACAAGGTATCGGGATACCGACGATCGAATCTCGGGCAAGTAACATACCGATAGACAAAGGGAATTGCATACGGGATTGATTGAATCCCCGACATCGTGGTTCATCCGATGAGATCATCGTGGAACATGTGGGAGCCAACATGGGTATCCAGATCCCGCTGTTGCTTATTGACCGGAGAACGTCTCGGTCATGTCTGCATGGTTCCCGAACCCGTAGGGTCTACACACTTAAGGTTCGATGACGCTAGGGTTATAGGGAATAGATATACGTGGTTACCGAATGTTGTTCGGAGTCCCGGATGAGATCCCGGACGTCACGAGGAGTTCCGGAATGGTCCGGAGGTAAAGATTTATATATGGGAAGTCCTGTTTTGGTCACCGGAAAAGTTTCGGGTGTTATCGGTAATGTACTGGGACCACCGGGAGGGTCCCGGGGGGCCACCAAGTGGGGCCACCAGCCCCAGAAGGCTGCGTGGGCCAAGTGTGGGAGGGGACCAGTCCCAGGTGGGCTGGTGCGCCCCCCCACCAAGGCCCAAGGCGCATGGGAGAGTGGGAGGGGGCAAACCCTAGGTCCAGATGGGCCTTAAAGCCCACCCTAGTGGCGCCCCCTTCTCCTCCCCTTGGCCGCACCCTAGATGGGTTTGGGGGCTGCCGCCACCCCTGGGGAGGGAACCCTAGATGGGGGCGCAGCCCCTCCCCCTCCCCTATATATATTGGGGGTTTTGGGGCTGCCATACACACGAGAACACATCTCCCTCATGGCGCGGCCCTACCCCTCTTCCTCCTCCTCTCCTGCGGTGCTTGGCGAAGCCCTGCAGGATTGCCACACTCCTCCACCACCACCACGCCGTCGTGCTGCTGCTGGACGGAGTCTTCCCCAACCTCTCCTGCTCTCCTTGCTGGATCAAGGCGTGGGAGACATCACCGGACTGCACGTGTGTTGAACGCGGAGGCGCCGTGGTTCGGCGCTTAGATCGGAATCAACCGCGATCTGAATCGCTACGAGTACGACTCCTTCATCCGCGTTCTTGCAACGCTTCCGCATCGTGATCTACAATGGTATGTAGATGCACTCCCCTTCCCCTCGTTGCTAGATTACTCCATAGATTGATCTTGGTGATGCGTAGAAAATTTTGAATTTCTGCTACGTTCCCCGACAGTGGCATCATGAGCTAGGTCTATGCGTAGTTTCTATGCACGAGTAGAACACAAAGTAGTTGTGGGCGTAGATGTTGCCAATTCTTCTTGCCGCTACTAGTCTTATCTTGTTTCGGCGGCATTGTGGGATGAAGCGGCCCGGACCGACCTTACACGTACGCTTACGTGAGACAGGTTCCACCGACTGACATGCACTAGTTGCATAAGGTGGCTAGCGGGTGTCTGTCTTTCCCACTTTAGTCGGAACGGATTCGATGAAAAGGGTCCTTATGAAGGGTAAATAGAAATTGGCATATCACGTTGTGGTCTTACGTAGGTAAGAAACGTTCTTGCTAGAAACCTATACAAGCCACGTAAAAACTTGCAACAACAATTAGAGGACGTCTAACTTGTTTTTGCAGCATGTGCCTTGTGATGTGATATGGCCAGAAGATGTGATGAATGATATATGTGATGTATGAGATTGATCATATTCTTGTAATAGGAATCACGACTTGCATGTCGATGAGTATGACAACCGGCAGGAGCCATAGGAGTTGTCTTAATTTATTGTATGACCCGCGTGTCAATGAAAACGCCATGTAATTACTTTACTTTATTGCTAACCGTTAGCCATAGTAGTAGAAGTAATAGTTGGCGAGACAACTTCATGAAGACACAATGATGGAGATCATGATGATGGAGATCATGGTGTCATGCCGGTGACGAAGGTGATCATGCCGCGCCTCGAAGATGGAGATCAAAGGCGCAAGATGATATTGGCCATATCACGTCACTTTATGATTTGCATGTGATGTTTGTCATGTTTACATCTTATTTGCTTAGAACGACGGTAGCATAAATAAGATGATCCCTCACTAAAATTTCAAGAGAGGTGTTCCCCCTAACTGTGCACCGTTGCGAAGGTTCGTTGTTTCAAAGCACCACGTGATGATCGGGTGTGATAGATTCTAACGTTCGAATACAACGGGTGTTGACGAGCCTAGCATGTACAGACATGGCCTCGGAACACATGCGAAACACTTAGGTTGACTTGACGAGCCTAGCATGTACAGACATGGCCTCGGAACACAAGAGATCGAAAGGTCGAACATGAGTCGTATAGTAGATGCGATCAACATGGAGATGTTCACCGATGATGACTAGTCCGTCTCACGTGATGATCGGACACGGCCTAGTTTGACTCGGATCATGTATCACTTAGATGACTAGAGGGATGTCTATCTGAGTGGGAGTTCATTAAATGATCAGATGAACTTCATTATCATGAACATAGTAAAAAGGGACTTTGCAAATTATGTCATAGCTTGCGCTTTAGTTCTACTGTTTAAGATATGTTCCTAGAGAAAATTTTGTTGAAAGTTGGTAGTAGCAATTATGCGGACTGGGTCCGTAAACTAAGGATTGTCCTCATTGCTGCACAGAAGGCTTATGTCCTTAATGCACCGCTCGGTGTGCTGAACCTCAGCGTCGTCTGTAGATGTTGCGGAACATCTGACATACACGTTTTTGATAACTACGTGATAGTTCAGTGCGTAATGCTAACGGTTTAGAATTGTGGCACCAAAGACGTTTTGAAACGTCGTAGAACATATGAGATGTTCCGAAGACTGAAATTGGGATTTCAGACTAGTGCCCACGTCAAGAGGTATGAGACCTCTGACAAGTTTCTTAAGCCTGCAAACTAAGGGAGAAAAGCTCAATCGTTGAGCATGTGCTCAGATTGTCTGAGTACCACAATCGCTTGAATCGAGTGGGAGTCAATCTTCCAGATGAGATAGTGATGGTTCTCCATAGTCACTGCCACCAAGCTATTAGAGCTTCGTGATGAACTATAACATATCAGGGATAGACATGATGATCCTTGAGCAACTCGCGATGTTTGACACCGCGAAAGTAGAAATCAAGAAGGAGCATCAATTGTTGATGGTTAGTAAAACCACTAGTTTCTAGAAGGGCAAGGGCAAAAGGGATACTTCATGAAACAGCAAATCATTTGCTGCTCTAGTGAAGAATCCCAAGGTTGAACCCAAACCCGAGACTAAGTGCTTCTGTAATGAGGGGAACGGTCACTGAAGCAGAGCTACCCTAGATACTTGGTAGATGAGAAGGCAGGCAAGGTCGACAAAGTATATTGGATATACATTATATGAATGTGTACTTTACTAGTACTCCTAGCAGCACCAGGGTATTAGATACCGGTTCGGTTGCTAAGTGTTAGTAACTCGAAATAAAAGCTGCGGAATAAACGGAGACTAGCTAAAGGTGAGATGACGATAAGTGTTGGAAGTGTTTCCAAGGTTGATGTGATCAAGCATCACATGCTCCCTCTACCATCGAGATTTGGTGTTTGCGTTGAGCATAAACATGATTGGATTATGTTTATCGCAATACGGTTATTCATTTAAGGAGAATAATGGTTACTCTGTTTATTTGAATAGTACCTTCAATGGTCTTGCACCTAAAATGAATCTCGATCGCAGTGATACACATGTTCGTGCCAAAAGATATAAAATAGTAATGATAGTACCACATACTTGTGGCACTGCCATTTGAGTCATATTGGTATAGAACGCATGAAGAAGCTCCATGTAGATGGATCTTTGGACTCACTCGTTTTTGAAAGGATTGAGACATGCGAACCATGTCTATTGGTATATATGCGTGAAGAAACTCCATGCAGTTGGATCGTTTGGACTCACTTGATTTTGAATCACTTGAGACATGCAAATCATACCACATGGGCAAGATGACTGAAAAGCCTCGTTTCAGTAAGATGGAACAAGAGAGCAACTTGTTGGAAGTAATACATTTGATGTGTGCAGTCCAATGAGTGCTGAGGCACGCAGTGGATATCGATATGTTCTTACTTCACAGATGATTTGAGTAGATGCTGAGTGTATTTACTTGATGAAACACAAGTCTGAATTATTCAAGTAATTTCAGAGTGAAGTTGAAGATCGTCGTGACAAGAGGATAAAATGTCTATGATATGATCATAGAGATATCTGAGTTACGAGTTTGGCACACAATTAAGACATTGTGGAAAGTGTTTCACAATTGATACCGCCTGGAACACCACAGTGTGATGGTGTGTCCGAACATCATAACTGCACCCTATGGGATATGGTGCATACCATGATGTCTCTCATCGAATTGCCACTATCATTTATGGGTTAGGCATTGGAGACAACCGCATTCACTTTAAATAGGGCACCACGCAATTCCGTTGAGACGACACCGTTTAGAGAAACCTAAGTTGTCGTTTCTTACAAGTTTGGGGCTGCGACGCTTATGTGAAAAAGTTTCAGGCTGATAAGCTCGA
Source organism: Aegilops tauschii subsp. strangulata (assembly GCF_002575655.3). Taxonomy (NCBI): domain Eukaryota; kingdom Viridiplantae; phylum Streptophyta; class Magnoliopsida; order Poales; family Poaceae; genus Aegilops; species Aegilops tauschii. The sequence continues at coordinate 12,016,698 of NC_053038.3, read as the reverse complement.
ACCCAAAGCGGATAAATGCATCTTCATAGAATACCCAAAACAGTTGGGTATACCTCTTATTTCAGATCTGGAAGCAAAAGTAATTGCTTCTAGAAACGGTTCCTTTCTCGAGGAAAAGTTTCTCTCGAAAGAATTGAGTGGGAGGATGGTGGAGACTTGATAAGGTTATTGAACCGACACTTCAACTAGTGTGTAGCAGGGCACAGGAAGTTGTTCCTGTGGCACCTACACCAATTGAAGTGGAAGCTCATGATAGTGATCATGAAACTTCGGATCAAGTCACTACCAAACCTCGTAGGACGACGAGGATGCATACTACTTCAGAGTGGTACGTGATCCTGTCTTGGAAGTTATGTTGCTAGACAACAATGAACCTACGAGCTATGGAGAAGCGATGGTGGGCCCATATTCCGACGAATGGCTCGAGGCCATAAAATCCGAGAGAGGATCCATGTACTTGATGGTCGTAAGGCTGTGGGTGCAGATGGATTTTAAAAGGAAGACAGACAATAATGGTAAGTGTCACCATTAAGAAAGCTCGGCTTGTCGTTAAGATGTTTTTCGACAAGTTCAAAGAGTTGACTACGATGAGACTTTCTCACTCGTAGCGATGCTAAGAGTCTGTTGGAATTGTATTAGCAGTCTTGCAGATAGGATGTCAAAACATTGTTTCCTCGAAGATTTTCTTGAGGAAAGGTTGTATGTGATACAACCAGAAGGTTTTTGTCAATCCTGAAAGATGCTAACAAGTGTGCAAAGCTCCAGCAATCCTTCTAAGGACTGGAGAAAGCATCTCAGAGTTGGAATGTATGCTTTGATGAGATGATCAAAGATTTTGGGTTTATACAAGGTTTATGAGAAACTTGTATTTCCAAAGAAGTGAGTGGGAGCACTATAGAATTTCTGATAAGTATATGTGAATGACATATTGTTGATCCGAAATGATGTAGAATTTCTGGAAAGCATAAAGGGTTGTTTGAAAGGAGTTTTTCAAAGGAAGACCTGGATAAAGCTGCTTACATGTTGGGCATCAAGATCTATAGAGATAGATCAAGACGCCTGATGATACTTTCAAAGAACGCACACCTTGACATGATTTTGAAAGAGTTCAAAATAGATCAGCAAAGAAGGAGTTCTTGGCTGTGTTACAAGGTGTGAGTATTGAGTAAGACTCAAGACCTGACCACAGCAGAAGAGAGAAAGGACGAAGGTCGTCCCCTATGCTTTAGACGTAGGCTCTATAGTATGCTATGCTGTGTACCGCACATGAAGTGTGCCTTGCCATGAGTTGGTCAAGGGGTACAATAGTGATCCGGGAATGGATTACAAGACAGCGGTCGAACTTATCCTTAGTATCTAGTGGACTAAGGAATTTTCTCGATTATGGAGGTGAAAAGGAGTTCGTCGTAAAGGGTTACGTCGATGCGAACTTTGACACTAATCCGGATGACTCTGAGTAGTAAACCGGATTCGTATAGTAGAGCAGTTGTTTGAAATGGCTCCAAATAGCGCGTGGTAGCATCCACAAGATGACATAGATATTCGTAAAGCACACGGTTCTGAAAGGTTCAGACCCATTGACCAATAACCTCTCTCACAAGCATAACATGATCAAACCAGAACTCATTGAGTGTTAATCACATAGTGATGTGAACTAGATTGTTGACTCTAGTAAACTCTTTAGATGTTGGTCACATGGTTATGTGACCAGTGAGTGTTAATCACATGGTGATGTGAACTAGATTATTGACTCTAGTGCAAGTGGGAGACTGTTGGAAATATGCCCTAGAGGCAATAATAAATTGGTTATTATTATATTTCCTTGTTCATGATAATCGTTTATTATCCATGCTACAATTGTGTTGATAGGAAACTCAGATACATGTGTGGATACATAGACAACACCATGTCCCTAGTAAGCCTCTAGTTGACTAGCTCGTTGATCAATAGATGGTTATGGTTTCCTGACCATGGACATTGGATGTCGTTGATAACGGGATCACATCATTAGGAGAATGATGTGATGGACAAGACCCAATCCTAAGCCTAGCACAAGATCGTGTAGTTCATTTGCTCAGAGCTTTTCTAATGTCAAGTATCATTTCCTTAGACCATGAGATTGTGCAACTCCCGGATACCGTAGGAATGCTTTGGGTGTACCAAACGTCACAACGTAACTGGGTGACTATAAAGGTGCACTACAGGTATCTCCGAAAGTGTCTGTTGGGTTGGCACGAATCGAGACTGGGATTTGTCACTCCGTGTAAACGGAGAGGTATCTCTGGGCCCACTCGGTAGGACGTCATCATAATGTGCACAATGTGACCAAGGAGTTGATCACGGGATGATGTGAGTTACGGAATGAGTAAAGAGACTTGCCGGTAACGAGATTGAACAAGGTATCGGGATACCAACGATCGAATCTCGGGCAAGTAACATACCGATAGACAAAGGGAATTGCATACGGGATTGATTGAATCCCCGACATCGTGGTTCATCCGATGAGATCATCATGGAACATGTGGGAGCCAACATGGGTATCCAGATCCAGCTGTTGATTATTGACCGGAGAACGTCTCGGTCATGTCTGCATGGTTCCCGAACCCGTAGGGTCTACACACTTAAGGTTCGATGACGCTAGGGTTATAGGGAATAGATATACGTGGTTACCGAATGTTGTTCGGAGTCCCGGATGAGATCCCGGACGTCACGAGGAGTTCCGGAATGGTCCGGAGGTAAAGATTTATATATGGGAAGTCCTGTTTTGGTCACCGGAAAAGTTTCGGGTGTTATCGGTAATGTACCGGGACCACCGGGAGGGTCCCGGGGGTCCACCAAGTGGGGCCACCAGCCCCAGAAGGCTGCGTGGGCCAAGTGTGGGAGGGGACCAGCCCCAGGTGGGCTGGTGCGCCCCCCCCCCCCACCAAGACCCAAGGCGCATGGGAGAGTGTGAGGGGGCAAACCCTAGGTCCAGATGGGCCTTAAAGCCCACCCTAGTGGCGCCCCCCTCTCCTCCCCTTGGCCGCACCCTAGATGGGTTTGGGGGCTGCCGCCACCCCTGGGGAGGGAACCCTAGATGGGGGCGCAGCCCCTCCCCCTCCCCTATATATATTGGGGGTTTTGGGGCTGCCATACACACGAGAACACATCTCCCTCATGGCGCGGCCCTACCCCTCTTCCTCCTCCTCTCCTGCGGTGCTTGGCGAAGCCTTGCAGGATTGCCACGCTCCTCCACCACCACCACGCCGTCGTGCTGCTGCTGGACGGAGTCTTCCCCAACCTCTCCCGCTCTCCTTGCTGGATCAAGGCGTGGGAGACGTCACCGGGCTGCACGTGTGTTGAACGCGGAGGCGCCGTGGTTCAGCGCTTAGATCGGAATCAACCGCGATCTGAATCGCTACGAGTACGACTCCTTCATCCGCGTTCTTGCAACGCTTCCGCATCGCGATCTACAATGGTATGTAGATGCACTCCCCTTCCCCTCGTTGCTAAATTACTCCATAGATTGATCTTGGTGATGCGTAGAAAATTTTGAATTTCTGCTACGTTCCCCGACAGACCGGTGCACCAGAGCAACAACCATCGCCGATGAAGAAAGTCGTAGATCGGAAGGATCAAACCTGTAAACACCCAAATGAAGACGAACGAAGACTGGATCCAAATAGATCCATCAAAGACCAGCACCGACCGAATACAGCGAGATCCGGCGAAGACACACCTCCACACGCCCTCCAACGAAGCTACATGCACCATCGAGACGGAGATAGAACGTGGGAGACATTATTCCTACTGCGGGACATCGCCGTCGCCACACAGCCCTAAACCAATATGTTAAACCTAACAAGAACAAGAACGGGTCCCTCCCACCGGGAGGGGGGCGAGGTCCTCCGCACCTCCATGGCCCAGAGGCCATGGGAGATAGGGCAGACTGGTGGCGGTGCCGACGGAAGGACGACAAAGACCTAGGTATTTTTTGTGGACCCCGTATTTCTCTACTCTACTTTATTTTCTCCGGTGTCACAAGGTTCAGCCTTTTTCCAAGAAACAAGGTATAAACGCATATGCTCACATGTTCAGCTTAAGGATTCAAAACTCCCTAATGAATATAGAAAAAATCATAGGTGGTGTACTTAATATTTTGCACTACCATGAATTTTACCTAATATTTTGCTATTTGATTTCAAATTTTATTCTGCACCGATGTGGGTTGCGAGTTTGAACTGTAAGTAGGTGAAATATGATTCTAGAGATCATGGAAAATTTACAGGAGGTTATACATAGCATATTAGCTTTAGGTATGATTTTCATGAAATTCTAGTAAGGGAATCATCACCAGTTTAGATTACATGTATACTAATAATTGATTTTGAAAAGTAACACTTGATTTAAATACCAAAACCAGCCCACGAGATTCAAGCTAGATCATTCCAAACATGGATGACCTATGAAGGTTACCAGACAAAAAGTTGGATGAAATTTTCTCCACAACATTTGGTTAAGAGCAGGTTTAAGTAGCTTGCAGGGAGTAATTGACAAAAAAAAACTACCAGTTCTGAGGTCGCCGTCCCACAGAACTACCATGTTTAAATTTTTAACCAAAAACAACCACTTTTTTTTATTTGTCCCTAAAAACTACTCCCTCCGTCCCAAAATGTAAGGACTTTTCTTACACTATGATAGTGTCAAAAAAGTATTATATTTTGGGACGGATGGAGTACCACTTTTTTCTTAATTTGTCCCTAAAAACTACCACTTTTGGTTGATGGCCGTTTTATTGGGTTTAAACCTGGTTATAACAAGCGGGACCCATCCGTCAGGGATGACGTGGCAAGAAAGTCAACTAAGTTAGGTTCGACCGTTATGACAAATGGGACGCGCCCGTCAGCGTGCACATTCTTCCTCCTGTCTCTGCGACATTTTAACAAATACCTTGTGTGCATCTAGGAGAGGACTCGTGCGCGGCGGCGCCGGCTTCGTCTTGGTGGTCGTGCTCGCGGAGGGCGTCTCGGCCGCGCGGTACACGGACTCGCGCGCCTCAGTTGCACGGCGGCGCTGCAAGGACGAGAGAGACGGCGACGTGCTGGTGCTTGCTGTGTGCGTGCCCGTGCTGCCTGCTGTGTACGTGTGCGGAGGCGGACCAGAGACGGCGACGTGCTGGTTGCGTGCGCGTGCATGCGTGCCGCTGCTGCCCGCACGCGCTGCTGCTTGACGGGTACGTATGCATGCACCTGGACCAAGGAGGTGCTTGCCGTTACTGGACCAAGGGCGGATCCCTCCGCAACGTGCCCGTCGGCGGCGGCTGCCGCAAGAACCGGCGAGGCAAACCGGTGCGCTCCATGGCCGAGGCGGACACGGCCTCTCCGAACCACGGCGCAGCAGTGTTCTCTCACCGTTTCCACGGCCCGACCTGCTCCTAGAAGGCATGGTCGGCAACCCGGCCGAACTCGGCCAGCCGGCGTCGGACGACAAGCCCGCCGGTGCCGCCGCCGGCTCCACGATCGATCTGGCAGTGCTCTACTCCAAGTTCTTGAGCCATCAGCCTCTCGCCGAGCAGTGCGCCGTCGTGCCGGAATCGGCCGACACCTCGAGCGGGTCAAGCACGGAGGTGAGCCCGCCGGCCCTGTCCGGCCCGAGCCAACACGGGTTGGGAGAAATTGGCGGGCCGGCGAGCAGTACGGAGCCCGGCGCGACGATGATGCTCCAGTGCGCCGACGCGTGCGCGCATGCGCTTGGCGAGTTCAACTTCAGCGTAGACCAACTTCGCTCGGGCTGCCAACGGAGGTGCGCGAGTCCGTGTACCGCGCGGCATAGACGCCCTCCGCGAGCACGACCGCCGAAGCGGCGTCACAGGCGGCCGGCAGCTGGGACGAAGCCGGCGCCGCCGCGCACCAGCCCTCTCCTAGATGCACACAAGGGTGTTTGTTAAAATGTCACAGAGAGAGGAGGAAGAATATGCACGCTGACAGGTGAGCCCCATTTGTCGTAACGGTCAAACCTAACTTAGTTTACTTTCTTGCCACGTCATCCCTGGCGGGTGGGTCCCGCTTGTCATAACCGTGTTTAAACACAGTAAAGCGGCCATCAAATAAAAATGATAGTTTTTAGGGACAAATAAAAAAATTGATAGTTTTCGGTCAAAATTTTAACATGATAGTTTTGTGGGATGGTGACCTTAAAACTGGTAATTTTTTGTCAATTACTCAGCTTGCAGGAGTAACAAGGTTTGACAACATGGGTCACTACACATTTACTCTCGCCAAAACTGGAATCTTATCAAGGGTGTAATATTCCACATTAGTGAATCCATTGTATTTTGTATCACAACCGGATCTCTCCTAATTAACCAAGGATCTCCATCCACAATTCTCTTCCAATCCCCAAGCAATGGCACTGCACCAGAAAGGGGCAAGCCAGAATTTGGACATAGGGGGGGCTGAGTGATGACAAAAGAAATAACGTGACAAATATACTGAATGTTTTTGATAAATTATATGATCAGTGCGGCAAAAAGAAAATTCACGTTTGTACTTGTTTAAATTTGGCTTATTGACTGCCAAGAAGAGCAAATGTGCATATAATCGTTTCGGATGAATATATAATTTTTCTCTTCATGACCACACAAACAGTCAAATACAAACATGATTGACAAAAAATTAAACCTAAATGATATAATCAATGCATCGTGCCTAATTTGCAGTACCGATTTGTGAGTATAAAACAAGAGACCACTGTCCTAGCTAATTCCATCTAAATCAAGAAAATGGTGCGGCCTAATTCGGATTTTTTGGATCGGTGACATGATACAAATCAACGGGGAGACTGGCCGTAGGATTTTCTTCGCGTCGGTGGTGGTGGTCGTCGTCGCCAGGCGCAACATGACAGCTTCAGCCGTCGCCGCCGATATGGGTTGCTTGTGCAGTGCCGCCGCCGGCCACGTTTCTCCCAACTACCCTAGATTTTGTTTTTCTTTTTGAGGTTGACTACCTTTTTTAACAGATATCGTCGATAGTTTGGAATTGAGTAAAATGCATCAGCCGTCCCTGAACTCGCTGGCAAGGACCAAAACGGTCCCTAAACTCTCAAACTGACCCAATACGATCCCTAATGGCTCCTTTGATTCAAAGGAATTTTATAGGATTACTGAAGGATTGAAACCCTAGAATTTTTTCCTATGTTGGTTCTTTGATTCATGGATTGAATCCCACAGGAATTTTTTCTATGAAATCTTTTGTACTACATTTCATAGGAAATCTAACATCCACTCCAACCTCTTTTTAGGGCTCCTTTGATTCAAAGGAATTTTATAGGATTTCTGGAGGATTGAAATCTTTAGGATTTTTTTCTATGTTGGTCCTTTGATTCACAGGATTTGGTTTCATAGGAATTTTTCCTATGGAATATTTTGTACTACATTTCATAGGAAATCTAACATCCACTCCAACCTCTTTTTATAATTCCTTTGTTTTTCCTGTGGCATCATACACCCATTGTTAATCCTATAGGATTCAAGTGGGCATGCCACATCAACCCTATACTTTTCCTATTCCTACGTTTTCAAAATCCTATGAATCAAAGAGGCCCTTACAATTTCTTTGTTTTTCCTATGCCATCAAGCACTCATTGCTAATCCTATGGGATTCAAGTGTGCATGTCACTCCAATCCTATACTTCTCCTATTTCTACGCTTTCAAAACCCTACAAATCAAAGAGGCCCGAAACTTGCAAATACGATGCTAGTACGGTCCTGGAACTTGTGCAACCAGTCCTGGGCTACGCATGCACGTACTGCTTGCGTACGACGCGACGTCCACGTCAGCGTACACCAGTTCACAGGCCCCCGGGATTTGGTTCTGTCACTCATCCGCCCTCTCCTGTTCCTCTCATCAGAACAGAAGCACTAGACCTTGGACGGCAGCGGCGGCGACCTGATGATCGTCGGCAGGTCCAGCACGTGATAGGTCGTAGTTTGCCTGAACTTTATCTTAGTGCTATCAGGTTTTCGCCCCATAGCACTCGTTTCGACGGCGCGAACTCGCTTCCCCTCTTTCCCTTCTCTTGAATATGTCTCTGGAACTTTTGTACTTCCGTTCATTGGCAATGGAAAAGGGCGCAGCCCAGTTCGAAAAAAAAAATGTCCAGCACGTGAGCGGCCCAGGGCGGCGGAGGACGGAAGCAGCTCGTGGCCGCATCTGCCGGCGGTGTTCTGCGGCTGATGGGTGCCCCAATACGGCGGCTGGACGAGGTTGCAGAGAAAGAGGAAAGCCGAAGAAAGGAACAACATAGTGGCAGATCAAGCAAAAAACTAGCCATGGAGGATTAAATGAAAAAAGAAACTGAAGTAAGTAGTTCAAAGCCAGAGGAGGAAAGGTTACATTCATCACAATTTCAGAGAAACAAGCCAAAGAATATAGGTGCATCTTCCAATCAGAGCAGGCTAGGCTTCAAGAAACCTAGAAGGGTTAATATGTTTGATGAATTTAGGTGAGGAAAAATGTGTAGTCAGAAATGGGGACCTTCATGACTTTTGTGTTCTGCTCATGATCAGGTGCAGAACTTGTAATGTCTATGTTCTGTTTATGATCATTGTGCTGATCTTGACACTACTAAATTTGTAAAGTACTGTTATGTACTGTTCAGATTCAGAACTTATGCTTTTGTAATGGCTTGTTGTCTGTTCGGTTCATATATATGTACTGGCCATATATATGTGTACTGGCAAGAGTTCATTGCAAAAGTTCACTTATAAAGTTATAATTACACAAGTATAGTTCGGAATCATTACTGTACGTGCATTTATAATCTGTCAAAAAATTGTTACTGTACATGCATTTATAATCTGTCAAAAATCATTACGGTGCATCTCAATTCATACATTCAGTCATATGCAGATACAAGGTGGTCTCACTGTACATGTACATGCACAATCTGTCAAAATGCATATTTTCAATAATATAGTACATTTCACTTCCAATGCAACACAATTACACAAGGACAGTTGACAATATAGCTGACAAGGATAGTTCACAAACATATACTACCAGATAGCAAATTTCAGCTTCCCATCACACGATAGTTGACATACTCACATACACAAGGTAGTTCACAATCAGTACTGGTGTGCATGTCTGACATTAGATAACAGCCAATAGAGGCAACATTACATAGCTGACATTACAGCCGAGTTCAGTACTCTAAGATACATAAAACTAGAATTGCGTGGCCAATTTTTAGAATTCGCTACTGCCATCTGACATTCTACTTATATTTATGATCAGGTTTGATCTCAATGAGGTCGCCATCAAGCTCAGTCAGAACACCTCGCACGGCAGGACGCCACACCGCTCCTCGATGGCCGCCACAAGTGCGTCCGCCGTCATCAAATCGCCACCATCTCCGGCGACCGTCGCCATCAGCACGTGCCCACGGTAGTGCGCCTCCTGCACATCCATGGACGGCGTCCACGCGAGACAGGGCTCTCCCCGCCGCCACACCTCATGCGGAAATTGTCGCCCAAGCAAGCTGCGGCTCGGGCCACCGGCGGCGACAGGTGGAGGAGGCGCAACTTGGTGGCCACCGGCGATGGGAGGAGGAGGCGTGACGGTAGGTGGATAGGCGCCGAGGCTGCCGCCGTCGCCGTCGACGGAACTATCCGTCACGCTGGCGTCGCTCGATGCGGGTTAGGGGAGTGGAATGCGATTTGGGCTTCGTTTGGGGATTTTGTTTTTTTTTTTGCGGGTGTTCGTCGGGGATTTTGACCGTGAGACGACCGAATTTTCTAACTGTGGGCCCTCTACGCTGACATGGCTGATGTGGCTGACGCGGCGTACGCGAGCAATACGCGCGTACGTAGCATAGGACTGCTCGAGCGAGTTCAGGGATCGTATTGCCTTCGTATTTCTCAACTTTAGGGAGCGTATTAGATCAGCTTCAGAGTCTAGGGACTGTTTTGAACCTTGCCAGCAAGTTCAGGGATGGTTGATGCATTTTACTCGTTTGGAATTGCTGCGCTTAGCACGCGATTGAGGTTGACTACCTTAGATGCACGCACGCAGCGAGTCGTGCGTCGGCGCTGAAACAGAATAGGCTTTTTTTTAGACAAAACAGTATAGACGATTGGCTTTTTTTTTTTTGAGAAGAATAGACGATTGGCTAGTCGGCTTCTACTAAACTGGCCGTGTTAATCTCCAATATTAGGCTGCCCAACTAGTAATGGGCTGTATTTTTTTGAGCAAATGAGTAATGGGCTGTGTATACTCCAATATGTTCTGATGGAGAAAAGTACAATTTTCCCCCTCAAATCCTCTCTAATGGATCAATATCCCCCCTCAACTTCAAAACCTAGCAGCAACTCCAACGCGCCGACTCATTTCTTCTGCGCGTGTCAGTTTGGGTCGTCAGGAACAGAAAAGTCAGCCCAACACGCCGACCCAAACGAACGTGCGTCCGTTTGACGACCCATTCCTAACCAAAATTTAGGCATCATTTGCGTCAGCGCGTACAGTCAACGCAAATGATGAAGATACAGCCCGCTTGTTGGCGATGAATGCCAGCAGGGGCTTCCCAGGGATACTTGGCAGCATAGACACTCTTTCTTCGGCATGGCCGAATCGCACAATGGTATCAACGTGCTTCAACGCTCGCCGGTGTTTGCAAGGGTTGCCGGAGGCAACTGCTCGCCGGTGATGTTAACATCAATGACCACAACTACAACAAAGGGTACTACCGAGCTGACGGTATCTATTCTCAGTGGACCACTATTGTGAAGACAATCCCAAACCCTGTCGGAGAGAAGAGGAGGAGATTTGCCCAATAGCAAGTGAGTGCTAGGAAGGATGTCGAGCGTGCCTTTGGTGTTCTGCAATCTCGATAGGGCATCGTTCGATATCCTACTAGAACTTGGAGCACCAAGAAGTTGTGGGAGGTGATGACTGCTTGTGTGATTATGCATAATATGATTGTAGAGGATGAGCGTCCGGAATGTATCTACGATCAAGTGTTTCAGTTCCAGGGTGACAATGTTGTGCCTAAGCATGGAGGTGGAGCGGCAATGTTTGCACAGTTCACCCAATTTCATCATCAAATGCATGATTGAGAAACTCACATTCAGTTGCAAGATGACTTGGTTGAATATATGTGGGCTCATGTTGGCAACTATAGATGTGTTTTTTAAAACGTATTTCAGATAATATAATTTTTATTCGGCTTATAAACTACTCCCTTCGTTCCTAAATATTTGTTTTTCTAGATATTTCAACAAATGACTACATACGGAGCGCAAAATGAGTGAATCTACACTCTACAATATGTCTATATACATTCGTATGTGGTAGTCCATTTGAAGTCTCTAAAAAGACAAATATCTAGGAATGGAGGGAGTACGATATATTTATTTGAAGGAATCCAGTAACTCCCGAACGTTCGGATTTTGAGCATTTCGTCCCGAACGTTTTTACATGGCAACTTTAGTTCATAGGGGATGGCAACTTTAGTTCATAGGGGATGGCAACTTCGTCCTTTTTTGTTTTTTGTCAGAAAATTGCCATGTTTTCCTAATCTCACGCAAACTAAACTTGCCATCTAAACCCGGAGTTATCATTACCGTATTTGAATTGTGGAACTATGCTATATTTGCGTGCTTACGAAACTATGCAAAATGTGTGTATGTTGGTTGAAAAACGACGGCAAATCATCCAAGCGGGTAAATATGGGTCAACGGCCCAAACCAAAAACAAAGCGGACACTGAGGAGGTGGTCGATCCAAATAGACAAAAAACAGATAAAGCGCGCGTCCGTCTGGGCCGCGTTGGAGTTGCTCCGAACTTTCTAAAACCGTATAAATCTCACCCTACGTGGTTTTTTTTTTTAATTCCACCCTACGTGGTTTTGGAGAGAATTGAGAGTGGTTTTGCTTCGATTTTCTCTCTCTTCACTTGCCACGTCGGTAGTCTACGCACCAGACGTTGGAGGCCGCGCGGTTGACGCCTTGCCGCGGGTTGACTCCATTGGCGAAGGCGAGCACGTCGCCACTCGCGCGCTCCATGGCCAGGCTCGGCCAGGCGCTCAACTTGGACGAGCTGCGTACTGTGACGCGGGACAGGGGCGGGGACGCGGATGGGGATGGTGTGAGCTTTGGCTAGTTCGATGTTGTCATGGCCAGGTCCCCGCTTCCTCAGATGATGATGACCGGACTCCGGCCGGCTGGCCGGCACGCTGTGGCGCGGTACGGCGCGCTTATTGCCGGCCGCGGCCATCGCCCTGTCTGCAGCGGTCCTCTGCTTCAGCCGCGTCAACCCCGTGGGGCTGCTCGCCGCGTCCGCGCGCGCTGCAGCTCGTCCAGCCGCGTCGACTGCACGCCCGCCTCTTCGCCGTCCGCGGCACTACTGCGTCCGCCACTCGAGCCGCCGGCCGGAATTTGCGATATTCGCTGCCACAGTCTGAGCTCGTGCTCCTCCGGGACTGGGAGGTGCTCGTACTGCACTGCCCCGGCGCGGCCGCAAAAGACGCCGACGGGGACGCGATATGACCGTTCGGCCGGGGGGCGTCGTCGGCGCGCGCGCTCGGGAAGCTGTCGGCGTTCGGGCGCCACGCGTACTCCTGAGCGCAGGCAGAGGTGCTCCGCGTGCCGCGTCTCGTGGTCTCCTCCCTGACCTCATCGTCGAAGGTTGGTTAGTACGAACTGCCACTCGTGGCAGCCGGTCATCAGAGATTTTGAGGTGGAGCGGACGGCCGACAAGGTCTACGCCAAGGCGGCCGCGAAGCTCTTCGAGCTTGACCCGGACGGGATGGTGCGGACGCCGAACTGTTCGAGCACTTGTCAGCGGCCCCGTAGCGCAGATCCCGAGGAGATGACCGCCGCCCCTCCGATCTCCTCGGCCTGCGGCACCGCCGGTTCTCCATGAGCGCTCCGGGGCCTCGTCTTCGAGCCCCACAGCGAGCACTGACGCCTCGTCCGCTGGCTCTGCTCCCCAACGGAGGCCGCGCTGGAGCTGGTTCACCGGCCAGAACCCGTCGGAGAGGAGGAGGCTCGTGTGTGTGTGTGGGGGGGGGTGGGGGGTGGGGGGGGGGGGGGACCTCTCGGGCACCTCGTCATGCGGCATGGGGCTCACCGGCCAGACCCCGTCGGCGAAGAGGACGGTTGGTGGGGGAGACTCCTCGTGGTCGCCGTGCGGGCGTCGCCAAGGTGTCTCCTCATCGGAGTTGACTTTTATATGTCCAGTCAGCATCAAAAGCTCAAAACTACCTCAAATCATGTTCGATACCACGTTGGGTCCTGATTGATCCGGTATGACAGATTTGAGGAGGGTGATTAATCCGATTTTAGACTTGAGGGTGGATTTGATCCAATTAGAAGGATGATGAGCTGGCCATGCAGTGTACACCCAAACCTTAGTGGGGCCTAGCCCCTGCTCGTCCCCCACTAACAATTTTGGTCTTTAAAGGTCATTCCCAACACTGGCCCGTCTCAACTGTCCGTCCGCTCATAGGGGTGTCATTCCACGGACAAGGCTGCATCCGACGTTGCCCGCATACATTGTGAACCACATTGTGAACCACATTCGAACTAACCGGACGTAATTCATGCAAACCGCGGATTTTCATATAAAAACCAGAAGAGACTCATACAAACACGGCAGATTTTCATATAAATCGGACGAAATTCATTACATTTCAAATATACTTCAACTAAAAGCGGTGCTCGTCCGACCCTGGAGGTATAATGTCAGACATGCTCCTATTCTAAACGTAATCTAAATGATCGCCGACGCTCATTCCCCGTGTCCGGCCATGAGCCCCGAGAACTGAAACTCCGGCTCTTGCCTTCACTTTCTCCAGTTCCGCCTCGGCGCTCTCCCGCTCTGCCTCTGCAGCATCTGCCACCGGAGCTTGAGCGGCTAATCGGCCGGCGACTTTGAGCTCGCCAAGCTTGGCTTCAGCGGGAGGGAAAGAGCGGTGGCCTTCTTGGGACCCGAGCGACAACGACCTACCATGCACTACTCTTCTCCGCTGTAGGCGGCGCAAGCGGACGTCTCGGCATCGTGCTCGTGGCGGCAAGGCACGGCCATGGACGGGTCGGCTTCGTCATCCCTCTTGCCAAACACCTCGCCCGCCGCCTCGTCGAACAATTTGAAGTCGGCTTCTAACTCTGCCTGACGCTAGATGTACCGCCAGCGGTCGTAACGGATTTGGCGGGTGGAGCGATAGGACTCGAGCAGCCATCCTGCTCAGCCACGTCCACGCCCGGCGCGAGGGCCGTGCGGGCGGCAAGTTGCTCCTCCGCGCGTCGGTGCTCGTCGAGGAGGTGGAGGATGTAGGCCTGGTCGACTGCGCCTGCCGGAACTTGGCCTCCCACTCCTCCAGCTCCATGGTCGTGTAGTGCGCATGGGCCTCGCCGATGGTGATGCCGGCTTGCACCGGCGAGGAGTGTGAAGCCAGCTCATCCTTCATTCGGTCGGCGGCGGCCTCCGTATGCTTGCCAGACGGCAGGCATGGCGGCTAGCTCCTTCTGCTTGGACGAGAGGTTGTCCCAGAAATCTTTGGAGCGCGAGGAGGCCATGATGGGTGTCGTGCGGAGAGAAAGGGGTCGAAGAAGGGTGACTATGGCTATGGCCATGGCGGCCCTCTCTCGGCTGGCGCGCTTCAATGCCTGCAGCAATGAGACGCGCGGGCTAGGGTGGACAGAAGCTGGTGCAGACATCTAGACCATGTTGAATGACACAACACGTCCGGATCATGCGGCCAGCACGTATGCGGGGCGGTTGAGGATCGGGGTTGGAGATGCCCTAATATTGAAAGTCATGCCTTTGGCTACGGACCACGCAAAATGGCTGAAATGTAAGTATGGTGTATAGACGCGAAACAGCCGAAGCCGCCTCACATCGTTGATGAGAACTACTTCCTGTGGGAAATCCAGATCGTCCTCCTCCTCCACATGTAATTTCATGCTAGCAACATAGTCTTTCAAGCTAGGTTCTGGCAGTTTTTACACTTGCCAACAGCTGACCCCACCGCCGATGCAAGTGTTGCCTTCCCCTCACCCCTCGCATCCTCTTTTTCTCCAAGATCTGTTGCTGAGAAGAAACCTGGTGGAGATGACAGTTCGTTGTTGGCTTCGGCGGCGATCGCCGAAGGAGATTGTTTTACTCGGCAAAATAATTGTGACAGATTGTCGAGCAGCATTACCATAGGGAACGCTCAAGCTGGCCGGCCCATGTAGTGCAAGTCGCTGGTCGTTCCTCTGTATTTTTATTACTAGTTTTCAACTGAATTGTTTTATTTTGGTTTTCCAGAAAACACGCTCTGTTTAGTGATTTTCTTTTAAAAAAATTGAACATCTTTTGTAAATTTGAGAGCAGCTTTTCAAGTTTTAGAATGCTTTTGTATATTATGAGCATTTTTTAGGAAAATGCTTGGTATCATCCGGCGGATCACTGGCGCGCATCGTCCGCCTCTACAACCGTCTGATTAACTTTTAATCGTGCGGCACACAACAACTCTTATTATATGCATGAGCTTTGCAACATGCCCTTGTTGCGGGGGAGGCTGCTTCTGCAACACGCACTGTGTTGCAAACCCATTCCATCAACTGTGCGGCACATGTCCACATGGGACCCACAACCACTCTCCCATTCTTATTTTCTTATCTCAAACGAAAAGAGCACAGCCACATATTTTCCCCTGAACCTCGTCTCCTACCTCCAGGTCCCTTCCACGGAGGTAAATCCCTCAAGCACGCACCCAAATCCTCTGTCATTCGTGAGAAGAGAGAGCACCCATGGCCAAATCTAACTGTTACAAAACTGCTACGAGCTTGGGAAGAGGGGCGAAGCTTCCGCCGTCTACCGTGCCCTCGCTCGTTGCCTCATCCCCGCATCGCGCCGGGGACCTACCTAGCTACCGCATGTCGTTCATCGTGGCCCTCACCGCCAGCGGTGGTGCTGCGAGACGAGTTTCTGCAACGACGACTTTGTTGCAAATGGTGGCGGCGAACGAACGCTGATTGCAAGGGTATTTTTTATTTCTGCAACAATCTTCTTGTTGTAGAGGGAGCAAGCGCAACAGTTGCAAAGGGGGCAACAACGAAGTTTATTTTCTGCAACAGAGGTCTTTTCTGAAACATAGGCATTGTTTCAAAGAAAAAACAATTCGGCAAGAGCACAAGGCTCAGGTCTTGTTGCAAAGATAGATGCACGGGAAGAAAATCGAACGGTTGTCGAGCTCGTGATCCTATAGGTACCAAGGTGGCGGATGTTTTCTAAACATCACCCGGCCGACGCATAGTAGGCTCCATTTTTTTTTAAAGCAAATATTTCTTAAGTTTTTTGAACATTTCAAAATTTTGGTAACATTTTTTCAAAATAAAAAAATTACAAGTAGACTTCAGTCTCCACCATGAGAACTCCCTTCATGACCTGAAGCTACTTTCGACAAAGATTCCACATTTATCGACCAACCATATGCAGTCATTGGATTGGACCAACAAAACCAACTCACAGATGGGGGACGGATTGCGACGTAATAACAGGCTAAGTTAGTTCTATAATAACAAAATGGCTCCCAGACTCTCTCCCTCTCGTGACCTCCACCCAAGCAAAACAATTCAACAACTAAGCATTTGCCTCAACCCTCTCGGCGTACGCGTGGCCGCCTCCCTGCGCGCCGCCTCCTCCCTGGTTGCTGTAGTGAGAGTTGCCGCCGCCAGACCGACCGCCCCTGCCCCTGGTGTTGAAGTTCCTCGGCTGGTAGTACCCTTCTTCGTTGTTGTTGTTGTAGTAACCGCCACCACCACCCCGGCCATTCTGGTACCCGCCACCGCCTCCCTGGTATCCGCCACCCCCACCCTGGTATCCACGCCCATTCTGGTATCCGCCGCCCATGCCGCGGCCGCCTCCACGCCCGCCACGGCCATTGGGGTAGGCCCCCCTCCTGCCACGACCACCTCCCCGCTGGTTCTGATGAGACCGCCTAGGGTGCTGGAACTGCTGCTCTTTTGGCTCAGCATCCCTCTCATCTTGCTCTTCCATGTCAAACTTCTCCTGCTCTGCCTGAACAGAGGGATATTCCTCGGGAGGGTTCACGGGGGCTTCACGATCCTGAAACTGGCATGTTAGCATCAGCCTGAAAATATATATCTCATATACAGAAAAACAATCCACAGGTCATCGGTCTTTACCACATTTTGCACGTCTGCTGAGTCAGACTGATGATCATTGTAAATTTCCGTAGCATGGGAGTCTTCCTTCTCCTCCTGTCAACAAGTAAACAACCAACAAGATCAATATAAGCTCAATCATTTCACTTGACCCGTCAAAATGTCAAACAATAAAACCGTGTGAACTTCAAATATAAACACCCATCTGATAATTACAAAACGTGCATCAGTTGCCCAGTCTATCATAGCTCAGCTTAAATGAATAATAACCAAGCCAATACAACTAAGCAACAGTAGAAACACTTCACTCTAACCAAAACAATAAATCTAGCCAAGTATATTATTTTAAATCTCATATGCAGAAACACTTCACACATGGTAGCGCTTTAGGTGCACACTCAAAGTCCTGACTCTGATCACCATATGCTAGTACCAGGAAATTAGTGGTGCTTTTGCTTTTCTGGACAAAATATAGTGGCTGATTTTTTGTTTTACTTATTATACAATTGAACCTAGAGACAAGGAATCTGGAATCAGAGTACAGCTAGCCAGGAGAACCTCTCATCAAGGATAACAATTACATGTACCTACATTTTGTTCTCTATATCTATATACACCAGCTATCATGACAACAGAACGGGCATGGCTCACTGGGCAGCCACCGGCAAATAACACCCAAATCTTCAGTGAAAATATGAATCATCTTAATAACAGGCAGTGCAAGACACTGCTAATACAAGTTTGTTTTAAAATAGAACATAGGGAAAATGCTATTTTTACAAAAAAAGACACTCAGAATGAGAAGGACATATCGAGTCAATAGCTGAAAACGTATGAATGGAAAACAAATGCAATCAACCCAACAAACAAAGCTGAGGCACTCCACCCAAATCACATACAAAATGAAGAATCAGAAGGGGCATCAGAGAACATATGAATGCACCATTACACACAAAGTGTCTCAGACGACCGTCGTGAGTTGCAAATGGTTTCTCATCACATGCACAACGAAATATTGTTTAAAAACAGTTTGCATGTTAACATGTTAACTTTCCCACCCAAGATCGTCAATGATTAGTTCTACCAATAAACATGTGCACGGAAGTTTCAGGAGTTCAGGTTATTCTAAAACTTGCATTAACACAATTCTCTCCAGGAACTAAAAAATACTGAAATGCCATCAGCAAAATATGAATGCACCATTACACACTAAGTGTCTCAGATGACCGTCGTGAGTTGGATAAGATTTCTCATCATATGGCGCAAAACAAAAACAGTTCCAGCGACTGGAAAACACACAAAAGTTAAACATTCACCCAAATTCATGATTGGATGTTTGAAAAATGCAAGACAGCATGATTTCTCCAGGAGAACTATTTAATTATGAATGCACCATTTCAAATGTGTATCCCACCTCATTGATTTATCATAGGTATGGAGGTGCATCTTAATGGTACTCTCCACCAAAGAACTGTGATATTACCAAAGGTGTTGTAAGTTGATGGCACTGCTGTCTAGCTTTTGTTCCAATAATCATAATACTAAAAGGTGGGGGATGGGCAATGTACAGTTTGTAAATATAATGTCTTGAGGCAACATGCAGCAGATGATGCCTGGACGATGTCTAGGTTGTTGTTATAAAAAATGGAACGTGAGAGTGAACTCACAGGTTAGAAATCAGTTTAGAAATTTAGGAAAATGACACTAACTTCAGTTTGAGTACACATACAAAAGAGTGGGTACAGCAGCAGCCATGTCTTCTACATATTTAAATTGTAAGTGATTTTATGACGAGCACCAGAGGCTCGAGCCTACACTTATCATATTAATGCTGGGTAAATAACATCTCTATAATCAAGCTTGCGCAACGGAACTGGCAAGATCAATAAGGCTAGATTATGTAAAGGGCCTAGGACCTTGCAGCTTAATTCTAAAATAGAAGTCAAAGAAGATTCCTCAGGACTCAACAAAGATTATGAATGACCTATAGTTATGAAAGAGAATCTGCACCTCAGGAAAGTAATCCTGCAACAATATCATAAGTACACAGCTAGAATGCCAAAGAGTACCAGACCCAAAAAATATTCAGCTTTTAAGTTGTTTTATCAAAGTTATGTTGGTCGTAAGTCATAATCATACAGTAGATATGCAACAAGCAAGAACGACAGATAGAGGTAAAATGGAATGCAGGATCATGTGCTTCTTCAGTACTAGATAGTAAATACTCCCTCTGTAAAGAAATATAAGAGCGGAGGGAGTAAATAATTTGAGTGTCTTAAAACTCAGGTAAAATTACACATGCAAATGTGTGATCCATTCAGATTCCAGTAGCTTTTCTTGGAAAAACAAACATATTTTTGCGCCTGAGCAAAAGAAACAAATCTAGGTCTCTAAAATGCAATTCTTTAGGAGCACAAAACTTGCTTTATACAAAGGGTACAAATATTGTCAGGGCGCTAAACTTGGTTTCTTCACTCATGCTACAGAAATGCCGGGTTTTTTTGTTAAATTTACGAACAAAATACATGTGTACCATTTTTCAGAATTTTTGACATCAGGTATTGGTGTTTTTTCAACCAGCATTTCAAGTAATAGACAACAAAGTAGACTCCGAAAAATTAGACACACAAAGTAGAAAAGAAACAAATGCAAGATAAACAATCATGCTATTGCAAGACCACAACGATGAATTCTAGATAGTGGTGACACTACACATAATATTATACAAAGCACATAGTGGTTAAGTTATTATCTTCAGCAGTTTTTCCAGAACGCCAATGCACAGGCACTGTCTGTTATATCTAAGCAACGGGCCACAACATCCATATAGAACAGCATAATCTACATCCCAAATGGAGAGACCTTACAGTCTTCCACATTGATCATTACTACTGAATCAGCACAAACAGCAGCAGCAGCAGCAGCAGCAATGATGATAATAATAATACTAGGAGCACATTGATCAATCGTCAACAAAGATCAGAGCACAGTTTAAGGGCAATGACAACTGCACCATGCTAAGCATAAATTAAATTACACCAAAAATGCAGTTTGCGAACCTTGTGACCTTCAGCAGCTAGGTTCTCCTCCACTGCTGATGCCTCTGGTGAGGCAGTCATACTCTCCTGTGCCTGCACACCTTCAGCTCCATAGCTCCCTCCTCCAACTGCAGCTGCTGTGTAGTAGTCTGATGCCATGATCCTGTCCAGCTTAGCCCTCACCGCAGCATCTACAGCCAAAAGCCACAGGTTTCAGTCAGCAATAATTTCCAACCAAACCAGATAACAAATCTACTACTCCCACCATAAGCGGAGTAAATCAACAACACTCACAAGTAACAGAGGAGCCAGGGTGGATGGGCTCGTCAGCGCGGGCGAGCCATAAGCGGGCATGGTGGGCACAGGCCTGGAGCGCGTCGCGGTGGGAGACGCCCACCGCGGAAGCAGGGCGAGCCGCAGCAAGGGCGGCCACAGCGGACACGACGTCGAGGTCGCCCTCCACGAGCAGGTCCACGGTGTCGTCCCCGACGCAGTCATAGGTGATGCAGCTGCTCCGCTCATGCTCGCGCGCGACCATCGTGGCGATGAAGTCGCTCTGCGGCTTGACGTCGAAGAGGGCGCCGAAGTAGACGAGCGCGAGGAGGTCCTGGACGGAGGAATCGGAGCCGGAGGGCTCCGGGGCGGGGGCGGGGGCGGGGGCGGGGGCGACGGAGACCTCCTCGGCGACGGCGACGGCGAGCGGCGCGCGGAGGCGCTCGAGCTCGTCGATGACGGCGGCGAGGGTGGGCTTGGAGCGCATCACCTCCTTCTGCTCCTGGTTGAGCGTCTTGCCGGCGGCGACGGCCTCCTCCATCTGCGCGATGCGGTTCTGCTTCTTGCGCAGCGCGCGGAGGCGCTTGGTGACCACGGAGAGCGTGGGCCCGTCGTTGGCCTCGGAGGCGGCCGCCGCCGCCGCGGCCGCGGAGCCGGAGGCGGAGGCGGTGGGGGAGGCGGCCATGGCGGCGGCGGCTAGGGTTTTAGGGGCGATTTGGGGATTTGGGCTTGGGAGGGGAGTCGCGTCGGGTCGAGTCGGGGCGGCGAGATTGGGGCGCCGTGGGAGACTGGAATTTATGGACAAGGGAGGGGTAGGGCGATTTGCGGGCGGGCCAGATGGCCGCGCACGCATCGCAAAGCACTGCCTCCGTCTAGGATGAGCTCGATCTTTCTTTGTTTTTTGCGAAATTTCAACTTTTTTTTTTGAGTTGGCGAAATTACAGCTTATATAACACACATAAAGGAAGCCGATGACGATAGAAGGAGGTGTCTTTGGTTGAACTATATATTTCTCCTTTCTTTCATGATTATATTGACATCTCTTGTAATCCTCGTGAGTAATGAATAAAGCCCTTGATTCGAAAGGCAAAAAAGGTCGGTGTTTACAAGCCTTGACAACTTTAGAAGCGGGTCTTCAATAATTCGTTGAACTCTTGGTTGTGTGGAATGAATGTCATCCAAAATGAAACATACAACTGTGTGGCCTTGAGTGCTTAGCAAAGACAGGTGACGAGGTATATCAAAACGGTGGTGCGGATGACAAAAGAATAGTTGTCGTTTCCACACAGAGAACATTGTACGTCCTCAAAAGAGCATGGTGAAGAAAGATGACCTCCTGAGCAAAAAAGATCAAAGATAATTGTAAAATAGGTGTTGTCTTCATACGAATATAACCTCATTCGCTTGCATCCGAGCAACCACGATATATTGTCGTCATAAAGGATCAAATAAAGGCACTCATGAACTATATAACTCTTGCGTTTTCTTCCCTTCCCTTCGGCTTCGTCGATGAACCCACCCGACGGATTTGTCTCCCCTCTTCCTGCTGCTCCAGCGGTCGATAGTGGGGAGGGGAATCCCGGCGCCTTTGCTCTGACTAGTAGTTTAGGTTAGTTTTTGTTGTCTTGCAGGTGCGGCGCTTCTTATTCGAGTTTGTCTTTCGGGCTTAGATTCTCCACGAGTTCGTCCATCGTGACATTGTTGACGGATCTTCGTGTAGATTCCGGACATCTCATTGGGGCGGCGAGGTTAGGGCTCCTTGTCGTGCATGCCCGACGGCGAGATTTGACGATAGTTGCTTCAAATCTATTCAAGAGATCAACGACAATGACTGCGACTCCAGGGCGTTGGTCTTTAGGGGCACATTCATGATGACTTCCAGACTAGGAGAGTGGCGACAATGTCGCATGTGTGGCTCGTTCTCGCGACGGCAGTGGTCGCTCGGTTGTTTAGAGACCTTTGATGTAATTTTGATTATGCTTGAGGTAATTTGTACTTTCGATGAACTTTTATAATATATCTGGATCCTTTTTCGCAGAAAAAACATATTTTTTACCTCGAGAAAATTCCATAAATGGGTAAAACTAAAAATGCCTTTTTTTTTGTTAACTAGTCTTACTAGCAATCCTTTTATGAATAAATCAGACTACCTCAAAATAGGTAAGAAACATCTTCCATGAAAAATCATCATGGGCGGGTGCCCAAATGCATTGTCGATTTTGTTGGTTCCAATGTTACGAGCCCATGAGCTTCTAAGCTATAGAGGCGGCGACAAGCTTTTCTGAATTTCTTCCTTTATTGAACTCCTCTTTAGGATATACTACACGAGGAAATAACAGTCAAAATCCAAATAAAATGGATCTTAGATCCCACTATGGAGTATGTCGACACATAAGAGTTGTACCAGCTGAATCTGCACTGTGATTCCATGGCTACGCTCGATTGTTCTTGACTCTGTTGTATGCCCGGTGGTTTATTGGTCACCGCCAGCTAAAACGAAAGTTCCATTGAAGAGCGTTTTCATGAGGTAGAACCTCTCATGGTATATAAAGATTTTCATGAGGCTGGTCCTAAGCTGCCATCCATGCACAAATATATGCATCATCGCTGACTTGGCTACACCACTACTTCTCTTTTGCGTTTCGTTATGCAATAATTTGAAAATGTAAGAATATGAAGAAAGAAAGTATGATTGAGTGCCATGGGATCCGACATGATTACATAACACATAATTTCTTTTGCAATAGTGCATTTTGATGGTGCACATAAAGCAAACACAAGAAATATAGAGGATTGAGGAGCGAGGGTAAGAGAGATAGGGTGAAAGTTATTGGACTTGACAAAGTAAAGGAATAAGGTTTGAGCTCCCATCGAGATTTGTATGGAATGGGGCATATAAATAGGTAACCAAGCTCTATAATCCAAAGAGCTTATGTAGGGGGGGGATCCTTACGATTTGGAGCCTATAAAATTCATATGAAAATCATATAATCCAAAGAGACCCACTAATATTTGTTTGCCACATAAGTTATTCGTTTCTTACTAGTTACAGGTGATAACTATGAAAAGACCGACTCATCCCTTTTCCTGGAGCAGAACCCCGTGAAAGGATCGATATAGTTGACTAGAGGGGGGGGGTGAATAGGCAACTAACAATTTTAGCTTTTCTTTACCAATTTAAACTTTGCATCAAAGTAGGTTGTCAAGATATGCAACTAAGTGAGCAACCTATATGATGCAATGACAACAAGCACACAAGCAAGCAAGGGATTTAACACAAGTAAGCTTGCGAAAGTAAAGGGACGAGTTAACCAAGAGTGGAGCCAGTGAAGACGAGAATGTGTTACCGAAGTTCCTTCCTTTTGAGGGGAAGTACGTCTCCGTTGGAGCGGTGTGGAGGCACAATGCTCCCCAAGAAGCCACTAGGGCCACCATATTCTCCTCACACCCTCACACAATGCGAGATGCCGTGATTCCACTATTGATGCCCTTGAAGGCGGCGATCAGACCTTTACGAACAAGGTTGGGGCAATCTCCACAACTTAATTGGAGGCTCCCAACGACACCACAAAGCTTCACCACAATGGACTATGGCTCCGCGGTGACCTCAACCGTCTAGGGTGCTCAAACACCCAAGAGTAACAAGATCCGCTAGGGATAAGTGGGGGGAATCAAATTTCTCTTGGTGGAAGTGTAGATCGGGGCCTTCTCAACCAATCCCAAGCAAATCAACAAGTTTGATTGGCTAGGGAGAGAGATCGGGCGAAAATGGAGCTTGGAGCAACAATGGAGCTTTTGGGGGAAGAGGTAGGTCAACTTTGGGGAAGAAGACCTCCTTATATAGTGGGGGGAACAATCCAACCGTTACCCCCCAAAACAGCCCCGCAGAGGGTGGTACTACCGCAGAAGGCAGCGGCACTAGCGCTGAGAACAGCGGTACTACCGCTCCCCCGGGCGGTACTACCGTGGAGTTTGGAGGGCAGGAGAGAGACGGACCCGAGCGGTACTGCCGCGGTGGTAGGGCGGTACTACCGCTCATGAGCGGCACTGCCGCTCTACTGCCGCTGCAAAGTACCGCACAATCCGACACGAAAAATGACCCCTCGAGTCGACGCGGTAGGGGCCTGGTACCGCAGCGGTACTACTGCTGAGGACCCACCGGCGGTACTACCGCTGCGGAGCGGTACTGCCGCCTGTGACCCCTAAGCGGCACTACCGCTAGGTACCGCGGTACTACCGCTGGGACCAGACACAACCCAAAGAAGGGGGAAAGAGATCTCCAATGAAGCGGAAAGGCTCAGAGGGTGTAAAGAGGATGTGTATGTGTTGATTCCACCCTAGCCTTACCAAAACGGACCCCCTCTTGATAGTACGGTGACTCCTATGAAACTAGTCCACCAGAAAAGAAGCGAAAGAGCTACACCATCTTGAATGACACTCCGAGGGGAAAGAAATCGTCTCGTGCCAAATGATGAATCTCTGAAATGCTCAAAGCACACGATTAGTCCGCAAACATGTTGTCATCAATCACCAAAACTACATCTAGAGAGATATGCCTTAACAATCTCCCCCTTTTTGGTGGATTGATGACAACCAGGGATTTGCACAAGGATATATCATGAAAGTAAAGATACTTAGAACTACAAAATATAGACGGGCTCCCCCTGAATGTGTGCACCTAGTTAGTAGTGCCTTTGGAATGTAGGACACACACATTAGGATCAACACTCCCCCTATATTTTATAGTCCAACAACCTAAGCCTAGGATACATGAGAGCAGGTAATATAACAGATAGACAAGCAACTCATAAGATACCAAAGTACTAGAAAGACATAGATAAAGATAAGGTAGCATATCTCTTACACCATATGTCTGGAACTTAGGTCTCACTGGCACACAACCAAACAAGGCAAATGGCGAGAAAACACAACGACACAACAAAGAAAACGACGACACCATAAAGCATAAATCCCTAAGCTCTCTCCCCCTTTGGCATCGAGACACCAAAAGGGCAAAGAGCGACGCTACGGGTCCAGGTGAAGGCAAACTGAGGAGCTCTCTCATCACATCCTGGCAGGGTCATCTGCACTGCCATCCTCAGTCGGAAACTGCTCGGTGTCGGAATCGGTCCATGGACAGTGCTGCTGAATCCACTCCTCTTCCTCGGTGATCTGGCCCTCAGACCCACTGACAACGGTCACACCCAGCTGACGCATGAGCTCCTTGTGACGCCCCTTGGCCTTCTTCTCAGCCACATGAGTCATGTACTGACCACAAGAGTCCATGCAGAAGAGCTTCTTCATCTTGCGCTTGATCTTCTTTGCCCAAGAGGTCTCTGTCCCAGAAGGCTCATAATCCTCATCGTCATCATCGGCCTCAGCCCCGTCCTCGGTCTCCATGTCAGCAGCAGTAGATGGACCCCCGGATTTAGGGGCTGGGGTGCCCCAACTGTCCTTCTTCCTCAGACGCTTGATCTCATGAGAAACCAATTCTCCAGTTTCCAGCATCACCTGGGGATAGACACGTGCCCAGGCCTTCTCAATGAGCAGCATGATGAACGGACCATAGATCGGGACTTGCGCTCAGAAATGGCAGTGAGAAGTTCAGACCACATAACATGAGAAATGTCCAGGGACTCGCCAGTGTTTGCTTCCTTCTCATGCTGGCAGAAGAGAAGCATATCCACGAGATAGGAGTGGACCATATCCAGATTCCCGATGCGAGGAAAGAGGGTCTCTCGAAAGACACGATGAAGGATGTCCAGGTAGGTAGACAACTCATAGGTTTCCTTCTTAGTCACAGGGTGAACCTTCACAGTGCAGTAGGGCC
Organism: Aegilops tauschii subsp. strangulata; assembly: GCF_002575655.3. NCBI lineage: Eukaryota > Viridiplantae > Streptophyta > Magnoliopsida > Poales > Poaceae > Aegilops > Aegilops tauschii. The sequence continues at coordinate 11,990,408 of NC_053038.3, read as the reverse complement.
AGAGGGCTTGCTTGTGAGTGGAGTTGATGTTGCGGTGAGGGCGAAAGCCGACAGGAGTCTCAAGCCCGCGATCTTCCACCTCAAGTAACTCCATGAAGGCCTTCCACTTGACAGACAGTAACTTGCCATTTGTCATCCAGGTCAGAGTCCTTTCTTCATCAGTTCCAAGATGGACAGTAGCATAGAATTGAGCCACCAAATCTGCATCAAAGTCCTTGTTGAACTGCATGATTATGAGAATGTTTAGCTGAGCACACATCTGAAGAGCTTCACCAAAGTATTCAGGATCCTTTTCCATGGCATCCATGTCGATGGAGCGAACATCAACATAGAGATTCTTCTTGGCCTTGATCACATCAAAGTAGATGGCAAACTGAAAGCGGTTCCAGAACGGGCGGTTAACCAAATTGGGTTCTTGGTCTTCCGCGTAGGGGTTGCGGCGACGCCTTTCCCAGAACTCCTTGGCAGACAACTCAGTCACAGTCTTGCCCCTTGGCTTCGGCCTGTTGGCAGGTTTCTTCTGGAGTTGAGGCGGAGGTGCCGCACTTGAGGAAGCACCTACTGACTCAGAGGTGCGGTAGCGCTTTGATGTTGCACGACCGAGGTTGACACGGCGGACTTGCTGCTCAGGACGTTCATCACCTGGAACCAAACACACGAACAGAAGAGACAACACGAAAGAAAAAGCATAAGCCTCCAAACAAAGCAACATGGATCAAACAGTGGTAGGAAAATGATGGAATGGGGCAAGCAGCGGTAGTACCGCTGGCCATAGGCGGCAGTACCGCACGAGCGGTAGTACCGCTCCCGTGGGAGCGGTAGTACCGCTCCCGTGGGAGCGGTAGTACCGCTCAAGACTGGGAAACGGCGGTTCCTACTGCCGTGGTCAGATCCGGCACTACCGGACTGCCAAATTCAAAAATACTCCTACCAAAACTTAATCCACACAGTCTAAACACCTTCTCCAAACTACTCAAGCCGGGATTTAGCCAAAAATCGAGAGATGCAACCACTATTGCCCCAAAAACGCTAGATCTGAGAACTAGACAAAAAGAGAGAAGGAACGAGGGCAATACCGGCATCCATGGCAAGATGACGAGGTGGGGATCGACTCCACCAAAGGGAATGGAGAGGGATGGCCCGGAGACGGCGGCCCGCCGGAGCCCTCCCGCGGCGAGGCGACGCTGGAGAGAGGAAGAGGGACGAGGGGGCGGTGCGAATGGGTATGGGGGAGGAGAAACCTCCCCCTGCCCTGACATAACCCCCTGGTCCCGCCCCCCAACGGTAGTACCGCTCGGGTGGGCGGTAGTACCGCTTGTCAACATAAGCGGTAGTACCGCGCACCACCAGCGGTAGTACCGCCCAGCAAGACCCAAAGACTAGACACCAAACGACTAGCTCAAAAAGAAGGGAAAAAACAAAAAGGCAAGAAGAGGAGACTAAGACAAGGCAGAGAGAAAGAAAGGCAAGAGACAACGAGGACCAACCACAAGACACAGCCTCTCCAAGGAGAGGGCGGTGGCCGGAGCCACCTATGTTTGAGTCAATTGGTATGGCACCGCGAAGAATTATCCTTGGGCCCATGACCAAAACTCGTCTGTGAAGCACAAGTACCATCAAAAATGGCTAATGTGAAAGAGTTGATCAATTTATGCATAATAAGGGGAGGGAGAATTCATTAAGAGAACAACACTCCCCCTATGTCCATGCCTACACCTAAACAAGATAACAAGTTGAGTATGGTGGGCAGTGCAAGTGTTCAAGCAACATTGCTCGAATCAATGATATTTAGCTCATGCCTTAACTCGCGAAATCTTGCTTCATCCAACGGCTTCGTGAAAATATCTGCAAGGTTATCATGAGTGTTGACATAGTTGAGCTCGATCTCCCCTCGCCTAATATGATCCCGGATGAAGTGATACCGAATCTCAATATGCTTCGTCTTGAAGTGTTGCACCGGGTTGAGAGAAATCTTGATGGCACTTTCATTGTCACACCAAAGAGGCACTTTGTCACAAATGACACCGTAATCCTTTAAAGTTTGCCTCATCCATAGGTGTTGTGCACAACAACTGCCGACCGCCACATACTCCGCTTCGGTGGACGAGAGAGACACACAACTTTGCTTTTTAGAAGACCAACTTACCAAAGAGCAACCAAGGAATTGGCACCCTCCAGAAGTGGACTTCCTATCCACTTTGTCTCCTGCCCAATCGGAGTCCGAATACCCTACAAGCTTGAAGTTTGCTCCTCTTGGGTACCATAAGCCAAAGTTTGGGGTATGAGCCAAATATCGAAAGATTCGCTTGACCGCCACAAAGTGGCTTTCCTTAGGTGCGGCTTGAAAACGTGCACAAATTCCCACACTCAACATGATATCCGGTCTAGATGCACAAAGGTAAAGTAAGGAACCAATCATGGAGCGATATACCTTTTGATCCACCGCTTTACCATTGGGATCGATGTCAAGTTGGCACTTGGTGGGCATTGGAGTGGACGCCGGCTTGACATCACTTAGCTTGAATCTCTTGAGCATGTCTTGAGTGTATTTGGCTTGGTTGATGAAGGTTCCTTCTCTTCTTTGCTTTACTTCAAAACCGAGAAAGAACTTCAACTCTCCCATGGAAGACATCTTGAACTTTGAGGTCATGAGTGCGGCAAATTCCTCATTGAAAGCTTTGTTAGGGGAACCAAAGATAATGTCATCAACATATAGTTGGCACACAAACAACTCCCCTTTGACCTTCTTAGTAAAAAGAGTGGGGTCGATTAGCCCAACTTCAAACCCACGATCTTGTAACAACTCGGTAAGGTGGTCATACCACGCACGTGGGGCTTGTTTAAGGTTATAGAGTGCCTTATCGAGTTGATACACATGATCGGGAAAGTAGGGATCCTCGAACCCGGGGTTTTTTGACATAAACCAACTCATTAATAGGACCATTAAGAAAAGCACTATTCACATCCATTTGTTGCAACTTAAAGTTGTGATGAGAAGCATAAGCAATCAACAAACGAATAGATTCAAGGCGAGCAACGGGAGCAAAGGTTTCACCGTAGTCGATACCCTCGACTTGGGAGTAGCCTTGTGCCACCAATCATGCCTTGTTGCGGATGATGGTCCCATGAGAATCTTGCTTGTTCTTGAATATCCACTTGGTTCCAATGACATTGTGGTTCCCCGTTGGCCTTGGCACTAATCTCCACACCTTGTTGTACTCGAAGTTGTTGAGTTCTTCATGCATGGCATTAAGCCAATCCGGATCTTCGAGTGCTTCATATACCTTTTGGGGTTCCACACAAGAGACAAATGCGTGATGTTCACAATAGTTTTCCAATTGTCTACGAGTGCTTACCCCCTTTTGAATGCTTCCAAGCACATTCTTCATGAGATGACCCTTGGTGGAGAGCTTGGAAGCAATCTTGGCGGCACGACGCTCCAATTCCTCCTCGGTGGTGAGTTGAGGAGCGGTCACTTGATCATCTTGAGCGCCGTCTTGAGCTTGTTCTTGATCTTGAACTTGCTCGGAGGAGAGAACTTGACCTTGGGCATCACTTGGTGTGTCACCACCGTCTTGAGCATGATCTTGCCCTTGGTCTTGTTCATGAGGTTGAGGGCCTTCACTTTGTTCTTCGGAAGCGTGTGGGCCTTGGGTTGGTGATGGCTCCACTTGAGTGGAGCATTGTCCTTCTCCTCCGGCCACAAGGGGTTCCTCAATGGGTAGGATAAAACCAACTCCCATTCTTCTTATGGCTTGAGGATGAATTTCATCACCTACATCACAAGTGCCACTTTGCTCCACTTGGGAGCCGTTATTCTCATCAAACTCCACGTTACACGTCTCCTCAATAAGTCCCGTGGATTTAATTTATTGAGGACACGGTAACCATGAGAGTTTGTAGCATAACCAACAAATATGCCCTCATAAGCTCTAGCCTCAAATTTAGACAACCGAACACCTTTCTTGAGAATGAAACACTTACACCCGAACACCTGAAAGTACTTGAGGTTGGGCTTGTTACCGGTGAGTATCTCATATGGAGTCTTGTTCAAGCCCTTGCGGAGGTAGAGCCGATTGGATGCATGACACGCGGTGTTGATGGCTTCGGCCCAAAAGTTGTATGGAGACTTGAACTCCGCCATCATGGTCCTTGCGGCATCCATCAACGTCCGGTTCTTCCTCTCCGCAACACCGTTTTGTTGAGGGGTGTAAGGTGCGGAATATTGATGCTTGATCCCCTCATCACTAAGAAACTCATCCAAGGTATAGTTCTTGAACTCGGTGTCGTTGTCACTTCTTATTGTCAAGATCTTTGCATTGTGTTGACGTTGGGCTTCATTTGCAAAGTCAATGACGGTTTGTTGGGTCTCACTCTTCCTCTTGAAGAAATACACCCAAGTGTATCTTGAATAGTCATCCACAATCACCAAGCAATACTTTCTACCCCCAAGACTATCAAAGGATGGAGGCCCAAAGAGATCCAAATGAAGGAGCTCCAAAGGCCTCTTCGAGTAAATGAGAGTCGTGGGAGGGTGAGCCTTCTCATGAAGCTTTCCTTCGATACAAGCACTGCAAGCACGATCTTTAGCAAAACTAACGTTCGTTAGTCCACGGACATGGTCCCCCTTGAGAAGACTTTGCAAAGATCTCATATTGACATGGGCTAAACGGAGATGCCAAAGCCATCCCACGTCAACTTTAGCCATTAGGCATGTCGCGGTCTTAGTGGGTCGCTCCGAAAAGTTAATCATATAGAGACCGTTCTCGACATGCCCAACAAATGCTACTTTAAGAGGCTTGCTCCACAAGAGGGCCACGGTATCAATATCAAAGAAGGTGGCAAAACCCATGATTGCAAGTTGACGAACGGAAAGTAAATTGTATGCAAGGGACTCAACAAGCATGACTTTCTCGATCGTGAGATCATGAGAAATGACAACTTTGCCGAGTCCCAATACCTTAGAAGACGAGGCATCACCCCACTTGACATTGGCGGGCATAGATGGAATCTTGTGCACGTCCACCACCAAGTCCTTGCTTCCGGTCATATGATTTTTAGCTCCACTGTCGAGCAACCATGATCCCCCACCGGAAGCAAACACCTACAAGAGATCAATGCTTGGTTTTAGGTACCCATTTTGTAATGGGTCCTTTGATGTTAGTAACAAGGGTCTTAGGAACCCAAATAGACCATTCAATATACTCATGAGGAGAACCAACAAATTTGGCATAAACATGCCCATCACTAGCACGGCATAGCACATAAGAAGGATTAAAGTCGCCGGCTTTGTTGGAAGGGGTGGCATTACCCTTCTTGACACCGCCACCCTTTGCATTGTTCTTCTTCTCCTTGGAAGCACCCTCTCCCTCCTTCACAAAAGTTTGCTTGAGAGGAGGAGGTCGTTTGGTCTTGTCATTCTTCTTCTTGTTCTTGGGCTTGGGTGCGAACCCAATCCCTCCTTGGCCACAACTTCCTTTTGATTGCTCAAAAGGTCATTGAGGTTCTTCTCACCTTGTATGCATGACACAAGGCCTTTCTCAAGTTGCTCCTTCAACTTAGCATTCTCCTCAACAAGATGCACATGCTCACAACAAGGGTTAGTAGCATTTGCATTATCAATTAACACCATATGAGGAAAGGTGGATTTCTCCTTAGTTAGCTTCACTTGGAGTTGATCATGAGACTCCTTGAGGCTAGCATGAACACCCTTCAAGACTTTGTGAGCCTTGTCGAGAATGTCAAACTCCTCTTTGAGTCTAGCAAGATCAACCCCAAGCTTTGCCTTCTCGGATTTTAGCACACGAGACACAACAAGAGCAAGATCAAGATCTTTCTTTAACTTAGCATGATCATCGTTGTATGACTCCTCAAGAGCCAAACAAAGACCACGCTCTTCGTCAAGAGCATTGGAAATATCCGAAATCTCATCGGCATAGTCACGACTATGCCCCTCCATCTTAGAGATGGTATCTTCGTGAGCCTCGATCATGTCATTGGCTTCACCAAGTTGTTCCAAGAGAGCAACGAAGTGCTTCTTGGATTTACCCTTGAGTTTACCCATAAAGGTCTCAAACTCATTTTCCTCCACATTTGTCCCCTCATGTTCATCAATGCTATCCATCGAAGAAGGATGATTAATGATGGTAGTCTTGATGTTGGGGGTTACCTTGTTGGTGGCTTTAGCCATGAGGCACTTGGCGGTGATGTTCTCATTGGGTGAGTCGAAGAGAGACATCCGTGGAGTCATCGCAATGGAAACGGAGGCCATGGCAACTGACTCACCATCTTCATCATCGTCATCATCCTCATTGTACTCTTCTTGTACCACCAATGCCTTGGGAGGAGTCTTCTTGGTGAAGTTGCTCTTGTTGGGGAACGACTTGGCCTTGTCCTTTCGGATGAGCTTGCCACCATTGTCTTCCCTCTTCTCGTAAGGGCACTCCGCAACAAAGTGGCTCACATTGCCACAATTGAAGCAAGTCCTCACTCGTTGCTTGCCCTTTGTGCCACTTGAATTGTTCTTGTTGAAGTTTGGCCTTGTGTTCTTCTTGCTCCAAAATTGCCTTGAAGCAAGAGCCATGTGTTCATGATAGGCATACTTCGTATCTTCGAGGTTGCTCTCCTCTTCTTCCTCTTCATCCTCTTCCTCCATACTAACCTTGGCCTTTAGAGCAAGGTTGGGCTTATTTACTCTTTGAGAGCGAAGAACCGCATTGTCGGCGGTCTTGTCCAAGATGCTCATAGCAACGAACTCATCCAACACTTCACTTGAGGACAAAGTGTGGAAGTCCGGCCTTTGACGAATGACGGAGGACATGGCTTTGTGGTAGGGCATTATTGCCTTGAGGAATTTGCGCTTGATCCAATTGTCATCCGTGTCCTTACTTCCATGATCTCGGAGAGAGACCGCGAGTTTGGTTACTCTCCGAAAAAGCTCACGAGGTTCTTCATCTTCTTTCATTGCAAACTCATCGGCTTCATCTTGCACCACTTCATAGTTGGAGCGTTGAATGCTTGCGCTTCCCGGGTAGAGGGAAACAACTTGGAGCCAAGCATCTTTGGCCATGGTGTAGGGCCGGAGATGAGGAAGATCTTCGGGTGGGATTGCTTCTTGGATGATGAAGAGAGCATTCTCATTGAATTGATGATCTACAACTTCTCTAGGAGTGAAGTTACTTCGGTCATGCGGATAGAAACCTTCTTCAATGATTCTCCAAAGATTAGTGTTCACATGATTTAAATGACGCTTAAAACGATAGACCCAAGAATCAAAATCTACATTCTTCTCAATCTTAGGGGCCGGGCTGGCATGATTCAAATGAGTGGAAGGGAGCGGTCCACCATAGACAAGTGGAGGTTCCACATGGGCAAAGATGCCGGTGCCATTTTTACCACTAGAAGAAGAAGCTTTCTCGCTAGTAGCTTCCCCCTTGTCAGAGGTAGCGTCCGTCACCTTGTTGGCGGGATCACCCACTTTCAACGGTGCGGTGGAAAGTTTAAGCCCTTCTAAGAATTTATTAAACATGCTTTTGACCTCGGTAGTCATGGAGGTTTTCAATGTGTCCAACGCCACATTGAATTCCTCACGAGAGACCGCGGTTCCCCCATCTCCCGTAGACGAGACCGGATTCACACCGGAGTGCTCCTCCACACCGTCTACGACGTCAACCATACTCTTCGGACGGTAAAGTCCTTAATAAAGAGACGAGGCTCTGATACCAATTGAAAGGATCGATATAGTTAACTAGAGGGGGGGTGAATAAGCAACTAACAATTTTAGCTTTTCTTTACCAATTTAAACTTTGCATCAAAGTAGGTTGTCTAGATATGCAACTAAGTGAGCAACCTATATGATGCAATGACAACAAGCACACAAGCAAGCAAGGGATTTAACACAAGTAAGCTTGCGAAAGTAAAGGGACGAGATAACCAAGAGTGGAGCCGGTGAAGACGAGGATGTGTTACCGAAGTTCCTTCCTTTTGAGGGGAAGTACCTCTCCGTTGGAGTGGTGTGGAGGCACAATGCTCCCCAAGAAGCCACTAGGGCCACCGTATTCTCCTCACGCCCTCACACAATGCGAGATGCCGTGATTCCACTATTGGTGCCCTTGAAGGCGGCGACCGGACCTTTACAAACAAGGTTTGGGCAATCTCCACAACTTAATTGGAGGCTCCCAACGACACCACAAAGCTTCACCACAATGGACTATGGCTCCGTGGTGACCTCAACCGTCTAGGGTGCTCAAACACCCAAGAGTAACAAGATCCGCTAGGGATAAGTGGGGGGGATCAAATTTCTCTTGGTGGAAGTGTAGATCGGGGCCTTCTCAACCAATCCCAAGCAAATCAACAAGTTTGATTGGCTAGGGAGAGAGATCGGGCGAAAATGGAGCTTGGAGCAACAATGGAGCTTTTGGGGGAAGAGGTAGGTCAACTTTGGGGAAGAAGACCTCCTTATATAGCGGCAGCAGAGGGCGGTACTACCGCAGAAGGCAGCGGCACTACCGCTGAGAACAGCGGTACTACGGCTCCCCCGGCGGTACTACCGTGGAGTTTGGAGGGCAGGAGAGAGACAGACCCGAGCGGTACTGCCGCGATGGTAGGGCGGTACTACCGCTCATGAGCGGCACTGCCGCTCTACTGCCGCTGCAAAGTACCGCACAATCCGACACGAAAAATGACCCCTCGAGTCGACGCGGTAGGGGCCTGGTACCGCAGCGGTACTACTGCTGAGGACCCACCGGCGGTACTATCGCTGCGGAGCGGTACTGCCGCCTGTGACCCCTAAGTGGTACTACCGCTGGGTACCGCGGTACTACCGCTGGGACCAGACACAGCCCAAAGAAGGGGGAAAGAGATCTCCAATGAAGTGGAAAGGCTCAGAGGGTGTAAAGAGGATGTGTACGTGTTGATTCCACCCTAGCCTTACCAAAACGGCCCCCCTCTTGATAGTACGGTGACTCCTACGAAACTAGTCCACCAGAAAAGAAGCGAAAGAGCTACACCGTCTCGAATGACACTCCGAGGGGAAAGAAATCGTCTCGTGCCAAATGATGAATCTCTGAAATGCTCAAAGCACACGATTAGTCTGCAAACATGTTGTCATCAATCACCAAAACTACATCTAGAGAGATATGCCTTAACACCCCGTATAACAGGGAGTCCTTGGGAGTGATCCAGAGTAGTGCCCCCCTGACGGTGTACATATTGATTTGCCCTGGCTCTAGAGGCTCTCATGACCTTTGGAGATGTAGTGGATCACAACTCTGCTTTGGCGAGTGAGAAGAGGTACTACTTCTTTAGGCTATAGAACAATGCCCGTGCGTTGCAACGGGATATAAATATTCTAGTGCATTAGCTTGTTATTTACCTGTCAATAATAATGCGATTGTGTAATTAAATGTCATCAAAATTTGACCGTGAATTACCTTATATTTTTATTAGAAGTTTGGTAAGTAAATCAAAGTAGAATTGGTTCAGAAGGTAAGTAAATTAAGGTGATTGATTATCATATACATGGAAGATTGGACAAAGGGGTGGTGGGAAGAAAGGTGAAATGGGAAACTTACGTTTTTTAAGTAGTAGAGATATTGTATTCACGGAGACCGTGAGGCGGTCGTGGTATTCTTGTGTCAGATAAGTCATCCATGTTCGCACCCCCCCCCACTTCGACTATGTGAAGGAAATATGCCCTAGAGGAAATAATAAAGTTATTATTTATTTCCTTATTTCATGATAAATGTTTATTATTCATGCTAGAATTGGTATTAACCGGAAACTTGATACATGTGTGAATACATAGACAAACATAGTGTCACTAGTATGCCTCTACTTGACTAGCTCGTTAATCAAAGATGGTTGAGTTTCCTAGCCATAGACATGAGTTGTCATTTGATTAACGAGATCACATCATTAGGAGAATGATATGATTGACTTGACCCATTCCGTTAGCTTAGCACTTGATCGTTTAGTATGTTGCTATTGCTTTCTTCATGACTTATACATGTTCCTATGACTATGAGATTATGCAACTCCCGTTTACCGGAGGAACACTTTGTGTGCTACCAAATGTCACAACGTAACTGGGTGATTATAAAGGTGCTCTACAGGTGTCTCCGAATGTACTTGTTGGGTTGGCGTATTTCGAGATTAGGATTTGTCACTCCGATTCTCGGAGAGGTATCTCTGGGCCCACTCGGTAATGCACATCACTCCGATTCGCAACGGTGCATTCTCAGGGAGAACACTTATACTTTGATAATTTAGTGAGAGATCATCTTATAATGCTACCGTCAATCAAAGCAAAATAAGATGTATAAAAGATAAACATCACATGCAATCAAAATATGTGACATGATATGGCCATCATCATCTTGTGCCTTTGATCTCCATCTCCAAAGCATCGTCATGATTTCCATCGTCACCGGCATGACACCATGATCTCCATCATCTTGATCTATATCAATGTGTCGTCACATGGTCGTCTCGCCAACTATTGCTCTTGCAACTATTGCTATCGCATAGCGATAAAGTAAAGCAATTATTTGGCGCTTGCATCTTATGCAATAAAGAGACAACCATAAGGCTTCTGCCAGTTGCCGATAACTTCAACAAAACATGATCATCTTATACAACAACTTATATCTCATCACATCTTGACCATATCACATCACAACATGCCCTGCAAAAACAAGTTAGACGTCCTCTACTTTGTTGTTGCAAGTTTTACGTGGCTGCTATGGGCTGAGCAAGAACCGTTCTTACCTACGCATCAAAACCACAACGATAGTTTGTCAAGTTGGTGCTGTTTTAACCTTCGCAAGGACCGGGCGTAGCCACACTCGGTTCAACTAAAGTTGGAGAAACTGACACCCACCAGCCACCTGTGTGCAAAGCACGTCGGTAGAACCAGTCTTGCGTAAGCGTACGCGTAATGTCGGTCCGGGCCGCTTCATCCAACAATACCGCCGAACCAAAGTATGACATGCTGGTAAGCAGTATGACTTGTATCGCCCACAACTCACTTGTGTTCTACTCGTGCATATGACATCTACGCATAAAACCAGGCTCGGATGCCACTGTTGGGGAACGTAGTAATTTCAAAAAAATTCCTACGCACACGCAAGATCATGGTGATGCATAGCAACAAGAGGGGAGAGTGTTGTCTACGTACCCTCGTAGACCGAAAGCGGAAGCGTTAGCTCAACGCGGTTGATGTAATGTATGTTGTTATGCGGTCTGACCGATAAAGATCTTCGTAGAATATGTGGGAGCCAATATGAGCATCCAGGTTCCGCTATTGGTTATTGACCGGAGACGTGTCTCGGTCATGTCTACATATTTCTCGATCCCGTAGGGTCCGCACGCTTAAAGTTCGATGACGGTTATATTATGAGTTTATGTGTTTTGATGTACCAAAGGTAGTTCGGAATCCCGGATGAGATCGGGGACATGACGAGGAGTCTCGAAATGGTCGAGACGTAAAGATCGATATATTGGACGACTATATTCGGACATCGGAAAGGTTCCGAGTGATTCGGGTATTTTTCGGAGTACCGGGGAGTTACGGGAATACGGGAAAGAAGTATTGGGCCTTAATGGGCCTTAGTGGGAAGGAGAGGCAGCAGCCAGGAGGTGGCACGCGCCCCTCCCAAGCCCAGTCCGAATTGGACAAGGGGTTTGGGGCTCGGCCCCCCTCTCCCTTCCTTCTCCTCTTCCCTTTCCCCCCTTCTCCTAGTTGGACTAGGAAAGGGGGAATCCTACTCCCTTGGCGCGCCCCTCCTAGGGCCGGCCTCCTCCTCCCTTGCTCCTTTATATACGGGGGCAGGGGCACCCCATAGACACAACAATTGATCGTTTGATCTTTTAGCCGTGTGCGGTGCCCACCTCCACCATAGTCCACCTCGATAATACTGTAGCGGTGCTTAGGCGAAGCCCTGCGTCGGTAGAACATCATCATCGTCACCACGCCGTCGTGCTGAAAAAACTCTCCCTCAACACTCGGCTAGATCGGAGTTCGAGGGACGTCATCGGGATGAACGTGTGCTGAACTCGGAGGTGCCGTGCGTTCGGTACTTGATCGGTCGGATCGTGAAGACGTACGACTACATCAACCGCGTTGTGCTAACGCTTCCGCTTTCGGTCTACGAGGGTACGTAGACAACACTCTCCCCTCTCGTTGCTATGCATCACCATGATCTTGCGTGTGCATAGGAATTTTTTTGAAATTACTACGTTCCCCAACACTATGCTCGCTCTGAAAGTGCGTTATATCGACTAGAGGGGGTGAATAGGCGATTTTTATGAATTCTTCACTGAGGAATTTGCGGGTGAGGAAATTCCTAAGTGAAGAACTACTTGCAGCGGAATAAGTACTCAGATGTAAACATAACAGAACACAAGCATGGTCATCATGAAGAAATGAAGACAAGCACAGAGTACAGAGAACGTAAACACAGGATAACACGGGATGAAGACAAACAGACTGAAGAAATTGAACTGAGAAAATTGGGAAAGTTTTCAGTCAAAGTCCTCAAACAAATATGAACAGGCACACAACACAGTAATGAGGAAATGGAAGAGTTGAGGAAATAGAACCAATAAGCTTGGTGAAGACAATGATTTGGTAGACCAGTTCCAACTGTTGTCTCAGTTGTACGTCTGGTTGGAGCGGCTAGGTATTTAAACCTGAGGACACACAGTCCCGAACACATAGTCCTCACCGTATTCTCCTTGAGCTAAGGTCACACAGACCTCGCCCAATCACTCGTGGTAAGTCTTCAGGTGACTTCCAAACCTTCACAAACTCGGTCACTCGATGATCCACAATTTCCTCTTGGATGCTCTAGACCATGACGCCTAACCGCCTGGAAGAAGCACGATCTTCAAAGGTAACAAGCGTTGGATCCACGCAGGATCAATCTCTTTAGTGATGCTCAATCACTTTGGGTTTGTAGGTGTTTGGGTTTGGGTTTCCTCACTTGATGATTTTCGCTCAAAGTCCTCGGAGGATGGGATGCTCTCAAATGACAAGTGTCAGTTTCTCTCGGAGCAGCCAACCAGCTAGTGGTTGTAGGGGCGGCTATTTATAGCCTAGGGAGTAGCCCGACATGATAAGACATAAATGCCCTTCAATGATATGACCGTTAGGTGGGTAGATATTTTGGGACAGCTGGCGCGTAACATAGCAACGATCGGAATTTTGAGTATCAAATACCTCAGGGCTATCATGTTCCTCACTATGCAGGCAATCCGCACAGGCGAATTCCTAACTCCTCAGTCAGAACAAATTCCTCAGAGACCAGAAGAACTTCGTCTCTGTCACTGAAGAAATTGACTGAACTGTATGAGATTTCCAATGGCTTCACTCGAAGGGATTGGTAGGTGTAGGATTTTGAGTTGAGCATCACATGGAAATTTTTCCTTAGTATTTCCTCGACCCCCTTTAACAGTACGGTGTTTCCTATGACTCAAGAAAGAGAAAATGAAACTATGAAAACAAAAGTCTTCACGCTTCATGTTCCTTGAATGATTACCAAGTCTTCAAGGTCACACCAATTTCTTCACTTTCAAAGTCTTCAGAAAGTCTTCAGAAATCCAAAATCTTCAGTCGAAGATATTCATTTTTAGGGGTCGACTTTTACTGTAAATCTCAAACTCCTCATAGACTTATAGACCTGTGTACACTCATAAACACATTAGTCCCTTAACCTATAAGTCTTCGATACACCAAAATCACTAAGGGGCACTAGATGCACTTACAATCTCCCCCTTTTTGGTTATTGATGACAATATAGGTTAAGTTTTCAACGGGGATAAACGTATGAAGTGTAAATACTGATATTGAGGAATTTGATTGCAAGATATAGAAGAACTCCCCCTGAAGATGTGCATAGTGAGGAATTTTCTTTTGAATCAATGCACACTTGAAGAATAGAATCATGGAGATCCCCCCCTATATCTTGTAATTCATACACGCATTTAACATATGATATGAAGAATTTTAAATGCATGATGAAATATGGTGACTGATGTAATTCAGCATGCGTGCATTAACATTAATGAGGAATAAGCATGCAGAAAATCACAGCAAAAGTATCAGGCCACCATAGAGTTTAAGTTTACAACTCGGTCGAATAAAGTCTCAGAAAAACGAGAGTTGTAACTTTGCAAAAAAAAAAAAACGCCCATATAAGTAGACCCGCTTGAAGACTAACTCAAATTTCTCCCCCTTTGTCATCGAATGACCAAAAGGGTCGAAAAATGAGGACTAACGCCCATGAATAATATCATGATGATGAAGGAGCGCCAGCGTTGTTGGGGTCATTTGTTGTTGAAGCGCCTGCCGCAGTGTCGTCCAAGTCTTCATACTCGTCGGTGTCGCGTGATGAAGAATAGGAGATGGCCACCAAGGAAGGAACCTTGACCTTCTTGTATTTCTTCGGTGGAGGTGCAGACCAGTCAAAATCCTCCTTGAGACCCATTTGCTTCAGATCTTCTTCACCATATAGATGTGATAGAATAGCCCAGGTGCGACCGAAGACTTCATGGAGGTAGTAATGGTTTTTCTTCACTGCATTATGTGTAGCAGTCATGTTGTGAAGAATAGAACCAAACTGACGCTTAACCCATTTATGGTTTCGATCCACCTTCTGGTGAAGACTAAGAAGAAGCTCACGGTCAGTCATCACCCTTGGAGCTGTGGCTTGAGGATTTGGTTTGGATGCATTTGCAGCAGAGTCATGAGTGGCAGAGTCATCATTGGTGGAATAAGATGCAGCTTTGCGAAACTGACCATCCAATGGACGAATGCCTTCATCAATAACAGCTGGTGCCTTGCCCTTTTCATCAGCTGAGGAATATGTCCGCTTGAGGACTTCAATTGGGGGCAAGTAGCTAAGTTGATTCTGAAAGTCAGCCTTGTAGTTGAGTGAAGACCTTGTTCTGAGGAATCTCATAATCCAAGGAGCATAAGGCTTCAACTCAAACGGAGAGAGTGCAACATTTGCCAGAGTTCTCATGAAGAAACCATGATAGTTGACAGGAATGCCATGCATGATATTGAATAGCAAATTCTTCATGATGCCACCAATTTCCTCATCAGACGAGTCGTGGCCTTTGATAGGACTCAAAGTCTTCGTTAGAATGCGATAGACTGTTCTTGGCACATATAGCAATTCCTTCACGAGGAATTTTGTCCTTGGGGCTTGACCAGGCTTTAGAGGCTTCATAAGCACTTGCATGTAATTAGCAGTGAGTTCAGGCTCCTGGTACAGGCAGCGAGCTCCTTCAAGGGGTGGACTGATGGGCAGGGCGTGAAGTGATTCAGAGGCCGGTGCCTTATAATGAGTGTTTTCGGTCATCCAGTCCAACACCCAAGTGTTGATATCATCAGCATCACCTGTGACATGCAGAGTTGCGTAGAACTGAAGAATAAGCTCTTCATTCCAATCAACAATGTCAGAGCAAAAGTTGAGCAGTCCTGCATCATGAAGCACACTAAGGACCGGGGTAAAGCAAGGCAGTGATTCCATGTCCACATGGGGAATATGCACGTGGTTGAAGACTTTGTCCTTGTTGAAGAGCAGTGAACAATAAAAATTGGCCTGGCTGGCAGTCCAGAAACGCTTCCTTCTAAGACGAGCAGAGTCATAAGGATTATAGTTAGTGAGGAAGACATGCTCGCTGAAGAAGTCATCAGCCTTGAATTTCTGTTTCTTCGAGAAGGGATCCTTTGGATTGGGCTGAGGAGTATCAGTCAATTGCATCACCACCTCAGGAATCGCAATCTCAGGTTCCACAGGCTGAGGAATTTCAGGTTCTTCTTCAGAGACAGCCTGGGTTTTTAATTCTTCATTAACATTTTCTTCAGCACTAGTGGCTGGAATCTCTTCATTGACAGACGGGGTTGCACGAGGTTCTTCAGATCCCATTTGTACTTGAGTATTGACAGGGGACTGAGGAATTTGTTGCAGAGGTGTGAACAGAGGAGAGTTGGGGTGCTGACTTTCCCAAAAGTCATCATTCAGCACAGGAGTTGTACACCCAATGTCCACATCTTCTTCTTCACTCTTTTCCTCAACGCCGGCCTCTTCAGTCGTGAACTGAGGCATGGGCGATGAGACTATTGGGGTTGAAGGGATTGCATCCGCTTCAATTTCTTCATCCAACTGCTCTGACGAAGCAGCAGAAGGTATCTCTTCATCTGATTCACTTGGAATCACATATTCTTCATCAAAAGGAACAAGGTCCCTTGATGGCATGGATGAGACCGGAATAGCATCAATTGGATTCGCAAAAGAGCTGGTCAATGGCTACATCTTCTTCGGAGCTGAAGAATCTGATGAAGTTGATGCTTTCCTTTTCTTCACAGTTGCATGCTCTGCAGCCTTGGTCTTCTTCACACCTGATGCAGAAGGAAGAATTGGAGTTGGGGTAGGTGCAGGAGGAGCAGAGGAATTTGGTTCATTTACTTCAGGCTCAGCTGCAGAAGCTTCAGCTGGCCTGATAGTTTCTTCAGGCGCAACACTAGTGGTTGCCCTAGCAATTTCTTCAGTGGCTGGAATGCAGTCATCAGCCCTGGTACTCTGAGTTTCTTCAGCAGCCTGATTGTCATCAGCGGTGCTGGCATTTTCTTCAGTCGGCTGAGCAGATGCCTCAGCCTGAGGATTTTGTTGTTGCGTTGGGGCTGCAACATTGGAAGTGAACTTCTCAGTTAAATTCACAAATCTGACTTTGGCTCCAAGCCAGTCAGCGCGGTATACGTCAAATTCATCACTGAGCTTCTTGATCTCAGATTGAATAGTGACAAGTTCTTCTGTTGTCATGGAGACAACGTTTTTCTTCAGGAAGCGCTCCTTCCTGTACTGTGCTTTCTTCAACTGCCTGGCCTTTTCAAATTTCCATTTTTCTTCTTGAATGAAGGCAGTCAGCATATGACTCTGGCCAGGAGTCAGCTTGAAATCAGGCATAGGAGTGTTGGGGTCCTTGTGCCAGAGATCAATGTAATCAAGGATCGATTTTGTATCCAAAAGTAGAGACACATTTGTGCCTTTGCCTCTAGCGGCCTTGAGCTGCCTGTCTCTGATGATTTCAGCAAGTTTATCATCATCAGCTTCGTCTTCATCAGACGACACTTGAAAGGCGACCTGCTTCTTGTGAGGACTTGGTCGAGAGCCTCGTCCGGCAGTGGCCTTTTTCTTCAGTAGAGAGGGGCCAGATGAGGAATTTGGTGCAGCTGAAGAACTAGCAGAAACTCCTGAGGCAATAGAAATGCCTGTTGTCCTTTGGCACGTGGCGAGATGCACAGGTGCTGAGGTTTTTGTCGGAGGAGCTGAGGAATTTGGTGGAGGAGCTGAGGACTTTGGAGTAGCTGGAGCAGCTTGAGGAGTTGGCCGTGAGGGCTTTGAAGAATATGGCCGTGAGGGCATTGCTGAGGAACTTGGCCGTGAGGGCATTGAGGGTGAAGCACTTGGCTTATGAGCGGGCTTCTTTGCCATGGCCTTCTTTGGCTTGACAGCAGAGGCCTCAGCAGTGGTAGCAGCAGCAGCAGAGTCTTCATTAAATTTCCTCACTGCTTCCTTAGCTATTTTGGCTAGCTTGGCCTGGCGCTTGCCCCATTCATCAGGATAGTCCTCACCACGCTTGAGGCTGGTGGGATCAGCTTCTTGGCCAGGTGCCAATGGCGGTCTTGGGCATGGAGGATTTAGAGCGAATTTCTTCATATACTTGGGAGTAACATATCTGTACTCCCTCCATTCCCGTGCCCATCTCCTCTCAATCTTTTGAATGCGCACCTTGCGCTGATTTTTTATCCTCCTCAGGGGGTGTGCAGTACCCAGCATAGATGTCATCAGGGATCTCAAACGCTGTGTTGACCTCAGGCCTTTTTCCTCCCTTCTGTGACTTCTTACCGTCAGCCATTTTCTTCAGCTGAGGAATATGAACAATAGAATTTTCTGAAGAGGTGTGCAACTTTTCTTCGAGGAATGCTGCAAATGAGTTAAGTTGATGAGAACCTAGTGATTCAGCAGCGGACATGAGTACCTGTGAACAGAGTATAGTTGCGAGGAATTTGGAGAGGTCATATGCGTTCTCAGAAGGTTTTTCAAAAAGAACAAGTTTGAGGAATTTGACCAGATGTGTCTTGAAGAATTTCACTAAGCGTTCTTTGTCTTAGGTTCCAGAGTTGTATAGATCGAAAATCCACACAATTGAGGAAGCTTGAAGAAAAATGTTGCTTAGAGAAACGGATCAAGAACAGATGACATGTGAGGTTTTTAGTGTGTGAAGATTTGAAGAATAAACACCTTTGAAGATTTTGTAGAAAACATTCGAATCAAAGAGGGCAGTAAAAGTAACTTTTAATTACCCTTGATGAAGAACACGACGAACTGGGAAGTGTAGATGTGAAGTTCGTCAGTTCAGATCTTCCACGCCCTAACTCGGCAGAGGAAGACAGCTACGGTGGCGGCAGAGTGAAGAAATACGCAGCCGGCGCGAGTACGACAGCGACGAGGTCGAGGCAGTGAAGCTCTTCCTCACCGGCGATGATGAAGTAGCGGCGGCGCTAGGTTTTGGGAAGCTCGGGCGGGAGAGAGGTCGAACGGAGTAAAAATGAAGTGAGGAAGGGGAGGGGTATTTATAGTCGGAGTGAAAAACTGTTCACCCAAAGAAATTGGACGAACGCGCCCCTGACCCTTCTCATTCGCTTGACATGTGTCACCCACGTACTGAGAGGTGGCGATCGTGGGTGAATAGATAAGTATTATCGTGGAATGTGGAACGGTTTGAGCGGCAAGCGCCGAAAATTCAGATAAGATGAGTTTTAAAGTTCCATTCGCAAATTCTTCAGCTGACAAGGACACAGTGAAGATTTTGAACGAGTTTCAAATAGAACGCACATGAAGAATTTGTGAATAGATTGGGTTGAGTATAGCATAGAGGAGGAAGGGTCCGATCACATTTACTTAGCAGAAAAAGCAACTTGAAGAATTAGCAATAAGTGAATGCTGTAGAGGACATAAACTCTCTCTCTCTATATATAGCCATTGAAGAAAAACGACGGAAACAGTGAAGACAATGCAAAGTTGAAGAAAATGAACAACTGAGGAATTTCAAAACTGAGGAAAAACCCAATTGAAGATTTCAACTTTTGGTGTTGCCGTAACCCACCGTGTAAGAATGATGATTTTAGACACCGCGTACAATTGTCGTAGGGCTCTGAGAATCAAATTCTTCGTTAATTTCTTCACACTTAGAGTGTTAGTCTTCATTGATTGAAGAAAAACGTTTCTTCATGTGTTGCACATCTAAGTCATCAATTTTGCATAAGTGTTAGGATGAGTGTCCTTTTCAAAGAACATTCGAAGATTCTAGGATATTTAGCTCACACCTCAACTTGCTAAATCTCTTCTCATCCAAGGGCTTTGTGAAGATATCCGCTAGCTGTTCTTCAGTCTGTACATGCCCAATAGAGATGTCGCCCTTCCACACATGATCACGAAGAAAATGATGACGAATTTGAATGTGCTTTGTCTTAGAGTGCTGAACTGGGTTGTGAGCAATCTTGATTGCACTCTCATTGTCACAGTAGAGAGGCACATTCTTCATGTTGACGCCGTAGTCCTTGAGAGTTTGCTTCATCCACAGCAATTGAGCACACCAAGAACCAGCAGCAATGTACTCAGCTTCAGCAGTAGACAGTGATACGCAGTTCTGTTTCTTTGAGGACCAACAGACCAAAGATCTTCCAAGGAAATGGCATGTGCCAGATGTTGACTTGCGGTCCACACGATCACCAGCATAGTCAGAGTCTGAATATCCAACGAGATCAAAAGCCGAGCCCTTTGGATACCATAATCCAAGTGTTGGTGTGTGAGCTAGATATCGAAGAATATGCTTCACAGCCTTATGGTGTGATTCCTTCGGTGTAGCTTGAAATCGGGCACACATGCATACACTAAGCATAATATCTGGCCTAGATGCACATAAATACAATAAAGAACTAATCATGGAGCGGTATACCTTTTGATCAAAGTCAATACCATTTTCATCAGTGCATAGATGGCCATTTGTGAGCATTGGAATTTTGACCCCTTTGCAATCTTGCATGCCGAATTTCCTCAGTACATCCTTGAGGTATTTCTCCTGAGATATGAATATGCCATTGCGCTGTTGACTAATTTGAAGACCTAAGAAGAATTTCAGTTCTCCCATCATAGACATTTGATATTCTTCACTCATCATATAGGCAAATTCATCACTTTAACGTTGGTCAGTACAACCAAAGATAATATCATCAACATATATTTGGCACACAAATAATTCACCATCATAAGATTTAGTGAAAAGAGTAGGATCAAGTGAACCGGGTTTGAAGCCTTTCTTCATGAGGAATTCCTTCAAAGTATCATACCACGCCCGAGGGGCCTGCTTGAGGCCATAGAGGGCCTTATTGAGCCTGAAGACTTTGTCAGGATGCTTTGGATCTTCAAAACCTGGGGGTTGAGCAACATATACTTCTTCCTCAAGCTTGCCATTGAGGAATGCACTTTTCACATCCATTTGATATAAAGTGATATCATGATGGTTAGCATAAGCAGGTAATATGCGAATAGCCTCAAGTCTAGCCACAGGTGCAAAAGTTTCATCGAAATCAATTCCTTCAACCTGTGTGTAGCCTTGAGCTACAAGCCGTGCCTTATTCCTCACCACAAGGCCATTTTCATCTTGCTTGTTGCGGTAGATCCACTTTGTGCCAATGATATTGTGCTTGCGAGGATCTGGACGATTAACCAGTTCCCAGACGTTGTTGAGCTCGAACTGATGTAATTCTTCTTGCATAGCTTGAATCCACTCAGGCTCCAGAAATGCTTCATCTACCTTAGTGGGCTCTGTGATAGATACGAAGGCAAAGTGCCCACAAAAGTTAGACAAATGTGAAGCTTTTGAGCGTGTGAGAGGACCTGGAATGTTGATGTCGCTGATGATTTTCTCAATCTGCACTTCGTTTGCAACGCGAGGATGAGCGGGTTGTCATCGAGGAATTTGATCAGCATTTTCTTCAGCACCATTTTCTTCAGATGCATCAGCATGACGTTCTTCATGTTCTGGAATGATTTCTTCAGCTAATTCTTGGGTAGGAATGACATCCTCAGTAGCTTGGAACTTGATAGATTCCTCAGGTGACTATTCATCTAACACAGAAGGTAGGTGCTCTCTTTGCGAGCCATTAGTTTCATCGAACCGCACATCTACAGTTTGAACAACCTTGTGAAGAACGTTGTTGAAGACTCTGTAGGTGTGCGAGTACTTTCTGTAACCAAGCATAAAACCTTCATGTGCTTTCGGTGCAAATTTAGAGTTGTGATGAGGATCTCTAATCCAACATTTAGCACCGAAGACTTTGAAATAACTCACATTGGGTTTCTTGTCAGTGAGGAGTTCATATGCAGTCTTCTTGAAGAATTTGTGAAGATATACTCTGTTGATGATGTGGCATGCAGTATCAATTGCCTCAATCCAGAAGCGACGAGGCGTCTTGTACTCATCAAGCATAGTGCGAGCCATCTCAACAAGAGTCCTGTTCTTGCACTCCATGATGCCATTCTGCTGAGGAGTATAAGGAGTAGATAACTCATGAGTAATACTGAGTTCATCAAGATAGTCATCAAGACCAGAATTTTTGAACTCAGTTCCATTGTCACTTCTGATGTGCTTGATCTTCACACCAAAGTTGGTTGAAGCCCTCGAGGAAAATCGTTTGAAGACTTCCTGCACCTCATGTTTGTAAGTGACAATATGCACCCATGTGTAACGAGAGTAATCATCAACAATAACAAAGCCATATAAAGAAGCATCATTTGTAACTGCAAAATAATGATTAGGACCAAAGAGATCCATGTGAAGCAATTCAAATGGTCGAGTAGTAGTTATGATATTCTTTGCCAGATGCTTGGCCTTGGTCATCTTTCCGGCTTCACAGGCTCCGCATAAGTGATCCTTGAGGAATTTGACATTTTCAATGCCAGTGACATGCTGCTCCTTCGCGAGCGTGTGCAGATTCCTCATGCCAGCATGACCAAGTCGTCGATGCCATAGCCAGCCTTCTGAAGCTTTTGCAAGTAAACATATGGCTGGTTGTGGTCCTGTAGAGAAATCAACAATATACAGATCTCCTCTCCTAAAGCCTTCGACGACTTTGGAATTGTCAGCTTCCATGATCACAACACAACGATACTTGCCAAAGACAACAACCATATCAAGATCACAAAGCATTGAGACAGACATGAGGTTGTATCCTAAGGACTCGACAAGCATGACTTTGTCCATGTGTCGATCCTTTGAGATCGCAACCTTACCTAGACCCAATACCTGACTTTTTCCTTTGTCAGCGAAGATGATATGCTTCAGATGCGATGGAGATAAGGGAACATCCATCAATAGATTCTTGTCACCGGTCATGTGATTTGTACATCCACTATCGAGGACCCACTCATTAGCTTTGGGTTGATCATCCTGCAGATGAACTAGTGCATCTTACGAACTCATATACTTCATCAGTGAAGAATATGACATCAATTCATCAGATCAATTTCATCAACCAATAGAATAGATAAAATAGTATGAGGACGTGAGAAATGAAGTTTCATTTCTTCATGATTAGCCTGCGTCCTATCAGGCATTTTCAGGTCTCCAGCAAATTCTTCAGACGTTTAAGCACGTCTGGAGACCTGACCCTGCAGAAGAAATTAGTTCTTTTTCTTCACCACCCACATCTGAAGGGGTGGCAAAGAGTTCATCACTCTGCGAGCTCCATACAAGAAAGGTGGCATAGAAGCCAGTCCATTTCGTTTTACATAAGAGGAGTTAGGATAAGCATATGAATAAGCAGAGAAATTCTTCGAGGACTTATGAACATAATGATTAGAAGAATAATGCTCATATTCATAGCCCTTAGCTCTTCCCTGCGAAACAGAGGTGCTAGCACGATATGAAGAATTTGATCCACGTGAGGAATTTGGTCCATATGAGGACTTGGATCCATATGAAGAATTTGGTTCATATGAAGAATTTGATCTGGGGTTCCTTTTCTTGATAGGTAGTGTCATGATGACATTCACCTGAAGATTTCCAAGATACCTTTTGGGAACCCAGATTTTCTTCATAGGGGAACCATTCATGCAGTTAGTGCCAACATATCTAGCAAATACTTCACAATTCTGATTTTTGAACAGTTTATAGTTGGAGTCAAATGACTCGTCAAAATAATGAGGAGATTCACATGTAAAGCCAGATAGATTAGATGGATCTACTAGAGGTCCTTTTGCAGCAACCCATGAGGTTTTGGGGTACTGCTCAGGTTTCCAATATGTTCCATCAGCATTGATTTTCCTTTCAAAGGCAATACCCTCTTTCCTAGCACTACAAAAAAAAGACACATCCGTGACATTTTGGGCTGAACAAATTTTTTTCTGTCATACTTATGACACTTCTATGATGATAATTGTGACAAAACCCGGTATCATCATAGATGTGGTGGGGTCCTACTTCTATGACAAAAAATCATGACAAAAATGGGCTTTTCGTCCTGGGCGGGCCGTGATGACCCACAAGTATAGGGGATCTATCGTAGTCCTTTCGATAAGTAAGAGTGTCGAACCCAACGAGGAGCAGAAGGAAATGATAAGCGGTTTTCAGCAAGGTATTCTCTGCAAGTACTGAAATAAGAGGTAACAGATAGTTTTGTGATAGGATAATTTGTAACGAGCAACAAGTAACAAAAGTAAATAAAGTGCAGCAAGGTGGCTCAATCCTTTTGTAACAAAGGACAAGCCTGGACAAACTCTTATACAAAGAAAAGTGCTCCCGAGGACACATGGGAATTATCGTCAAGCTAGTTTTCATCACGTTCATATGATTCGTGTTCGGTACTTTGATAATTTGATATGTGGGTGGACCGGTGCTTGGGTGCTGTTCTTACTTGAACAAGCATCCCACTTATGATTAACCTCTATTACAAGCTTCCGCAACTACAACAAAAGTATTAAGGTAAACCTAACCATAGCATGAAACATATGGATCCAAATCAGCCCCTTACGAAGCAACGCATAAACTAGGGTTTAAGCTTCTGTCACTCTAGCAACCCATCATCTACTTATTACTTCCCAATGCCTTCCTCTAGGCCCAAATAATGGTGAAGTGTTATGTAGTCCACGTTCACATAACCCCACTAGAGGATAGACAACATACATCTCATTAAAATATCGAACGAATACCAAATTCACATGACTACTAATAGCAAGACTTCTCCCATGTCCTCAGGAACAAACGTAACTACTCACAAAGCATATTCATGTTCATAATCAGAGGGGTATTAATATGCATATAAGATCTGAACATATGATATTCCACCAAATAAACCAACTAGCATCAACTACAAGGAGTAATCAACACTACTAGCAACCTAGTAGTACCAATCCCGGACTTGGAGACAAGAATTGGATACAAGAGATGAACTAGGGTTTTGAGAGGAGATGGTGCTGGTGAAGATGTTGATGGAGATTGCCCTCTCCCGATGAGAGGAGCGTTGGTGACGACGATGGCGATGATTTCCCCCTCCCGGAGGGAAGTGTCCCCGGCAGAACAGCTCTGCCGGAGCCCTAGATTGGTTCTGCCAAGGTTCCGCCTCATGGCGGCGGAGTCTCGTCCCGAAAGGTTGCTTATGATTTTTTCCTTGACGAAAGACTTCATATAGCAGAAGATGGCCACCGGAGAGCCAACAGGGGGCCCACGAGGCAGGGGGGCGCGCCCAGGGGGTAGGGCGCGCCCCCACCCTCATGGCCAGGTGGGGCCCCCTCTGACGTACTTCTTCCGCTCAATATTTTTTATTATTTCCAAAAATAACTTTCGTGGAGTTTCAGGACTTTTGGAGTTGTGCAGGATAGGTCTATAATATTTGCTCCTTTTCCAGCCCAGAATTCCAGCTGCCGGCATTCTCCCTCCTTATGTAAACCTTGTAAAATAAGAGAGAATAGGCATAAGTATTGTGACATAACGTGTAATAACAGCCCATAATGCAATAAATAACGATATAAAAGCATGATGCAAAATGGACGTATCAACTCCCCCAAGCTTAGACCTCGCTTGTCCTCAAGCGGAAGCCGATAACGATAAATATGTCCACATGTTTAGAGGTAGAGGTGTCGATAAAATAAAATACGGACATGAGGGCATCATGATTATTCTCATAACAGCAACATATATGGATATTGTCATATGATTTCTTATGCTCAAGTAATAACCTATTCACAATGCAAAAGTATGAATCATAAACTTTATTGAGAACTAACAAACTATAATCTCAGTCATTGAAGCAATTGCAATTTATCATAACATCAGAAAGAGTCTATGTCAGAGCTTTATAGCAAGTCCACATACTCAACTATCACTTAGTCTTTCATAATTGCTAACACTCACGCAATACTTGTGGTTACGGAGTTTTAATCGGACACAGAGAAAGATAGGGGCTTATAGTTTCGCCTCCCAACCTTTTACCTCAAGGGTAATGTCAACAATAATAACTCATGCTGACTTACATACGATTAGATATATCTATCAGGATCTTTCCAACACCCTGTGCTTGCCAAAGGATAAAATGTAAAAAGGAAAGGTGAAGATCACCATGACTCTTGCATAAGGTAGAAGATAATAATAAAAGATAGGCCCTTCGCAGAGGGAAGCAGAGGTTGCCATGCGCTTTTATGGTTGGATGCATAAAATCTTAATGCGAAAGAACGTCACTTTATATTGCCACTTGTGATATGAACCTTTATTATGCAGTCCGTCGCTTTTATTTCTTCCACATCACAAGATCGTATAAAGCTTATTTCCTCCACACCAATCAATCATACATATTTAGAGAGCAATTTTTATTGCTTGCACCGATGACAACTTACTTGAAGGATCTTACTCAATCCATAGGTAGATATGGTGGACTCTCATGGCAAAACTGGTTTAAAGGTTTTTGGAAGCACAAGTAGTATCTCTACTTGGTGCTAAGAATTTGGCTAGCATGAGGGGGAAAGGCAAGCTCAACATGTTGGATGATCCATGACAATATACTTTATCTCAGATATAAGAAAACATAACCCATTACGTTGTCTTCCTTGTCCAACATCAACTCTTTAGCATGTCATATTTTAATGAGTGCTCCCAATCATAAAAGATGTCTATGATAGTATATTTATATGTGAAACCTCTCTTTCTTTATTACTTCCTATTAATTGCAACGATGACCAAAGCTATGTTTGCCAACTCCCAACAACTTTTAATCATCATACTCTTTCTATGTGAATTCATTACTCTCCATAGGATCAATATGATCTCTTTATTTCTTTTTATTCTTTTCTTTTATTCACTCAAGATCATGGCAAAATAATCAAGCCCTTGACTCAACACTAATCTTTATTATATAGCTCACGGACTTGATTACATAGAGGGATCATAAAGCAAAACTCAAAACTAGATCATGCCATAAACTTTATTCTACTAGATCAAAATACTACTAATGGGATCGAACTAAGAAAAACGGTAAAGATAGGAGTGTGATGGTGATACGATACTGGGGCATCTCCCCCAAGCTTGGCAGTTGCCAAGGGGAGTGCCCATACCCATGTGATTATATCTCCTTTGCTGATGAAGAAGGTGGCAGTGTTGTTGATGATGCGGGCTTATCGTCCATCTTCCAAGGCATAGGCTCACCATTATAGAAGGATGATCGAGTCTCCGGGATCCTCAAATCTGCAGCCAAACTCATCCTTTTGAATCTATATTCATACTCACAGTTTTGGTTTTGCAGGTCATAGATTTGGGCTTGAAGGTGCTCGATCTTCTCGTGAAGCTTGAAGATGGTCTCCCCGATGTTGTCAGCATCCAGCTTGTGGTTGTTGGTGAACTCCGCGATCATCATGTGGTTGGAGTTGAGTCCATGTTCCACCATCCCCTGGCACTTGAAAACTTGTTGCTCCATTGCTTCGAGCCTTGTCTCCACGCTTCCGGTCCCCTTCGGTCCCTCAACATCGCGGATGTGCAGCAACCCATCACGCATCTTAATGGTTTGAGGGTGTCGCAGCACCTCCGCGCGGTAAGGGTTGATGACCTTCTCGAAGAACTTGTCCTTGGGGGCACTTGGAGACGTCATGATAATCTAGATCTGTCAAAAAAATAGCTCGAAACAAGAACATAGGATATTTGCGTGATACGGGAGTCAAAACCTTCGGGAGATTATATAATGAATTTTTACCGACCAAAATACGTATTGTGCAAGAAAACGGAGTCCGGAGAGCACACGAGGTGCCCACAAGGTAGGGGGCGGCGCCTAGTAGGGTAGGGCGCGCCCTCCACCCTCGTGGAACCCTCGTGTCCTTCCCGTACTGCTTCTTATTTTTCTATTTTTCTAAATATTCCAAAACGGAGAAATATTGCCTTAAAAACTGTTTTGGAGTCGGTTTACTTACCGTACCACATACCTATTCCTTTTCGGAGTCTGAAACGTTATGTATTCCTCCGGGGTTACGGTTTCAATAACATTGGTTTCAACATTTATGGGATTACCTGAGATATAATGTTTGATTCTTTGACCGTTCACCACCTTCGGATTGGTGCCTTCGAAGTTGTTGATTTTTATGGCACCGGAACGATAAACCTCCTCGATAACGTAGGGGCCTTCCCATTTAGAGAGAATTTTTCCTGCAAAAAATCTTAAACGAGAGTTGTATAGCAATACATAATCACCTACATTAAACTCACGCTTTTGTATCCTTTTGTCATGCCATCTTTTAACTTTTTCTTTGAACAACTTGGCATTTTCATAAGCTTGGGTTCTCCATTCATCAAGTGAGCTAATATCAAATAACCTCTTCTCACCGGCAAGTTTGAAATCATAGTTGAGCTCTTTAATAGCCCAATATGCCTTATGTTCTAGTTTGAGAGGTAAGTGACATGCTTTTCCATAAACCATTTTATACGGAGACATACCCATAGGATTTTTATATGCAGTTCTGTAGGCCCATAATGCATCATCAAGTTTCTTGGACCAATTCTTTCCAGATCTATTAACAGTCTTTTGCAAAATTAATTTGAGCTCTCTATTACTCAATTCTACTTGACCACTAGACTGTGGGTGATAAGGATATGCAATTCTATGATTAACATCATACTTAGCAAGCATTTTACGGAAAGCACCATGAATAAAATGTGAACCACCATCAGTCATTAAATATCTAGGGACTCCAAACCTCGGAAAAATAACTTCTTTAAGCATCTTAATAGAAGTGTTATGATCAGCACTACTAGTTGGAATAGCTTCTACCCACTTAGTAACGTAATCAACAGCAACTAAAAAATGTGTGTATCCATTGGAGGCAGGAAAAGGTCCCATATAATAAAAGCCCCAAACATCAAATGGTTCAATAACAAGTGAATAGTTCATAGGCATTTCTTGACGTCTACTAATATTACCAATTCTTTGACATTCATCACGCGATAAGACAAACTTACGGGCATCCTTGAAGAGAGTATGCCAATAAAAACCGGATTGCAATACCTTATGTGCAGTTCTATCTCTAGCGCGGTGTCCTCCATAAGCTTCGGAGTGACACTTGCTTAGGATCTGTTCCTGTTCATGCTCAGGTACACAACGTCTAATAACACCATCTACTCCTTCTTTATAAAGATGTGGGTCATCCCAAAAGTAATGTCTCAAATCATAGAAAAACTTTTTCTTTTGCTGGTATGTGAAACTAGGTGGTATAAATTTAGCAAGGATGTAATTGGCATAATCAACATACCATGGAGTAGTATGAGAAGCATTTATGACATTTAATTTCTCATCAGGAAAGCTATCATCAATAGGTAGTGGGTCATCAAGAATATTTTCTAACCTAGACAAGTTGTCTGCAACGGGGTTCTCAGCTCCCTTTCTATCAACAATATGCAAATCAAATTCTGGCAGCAAGAGAACCCATCTAATAAGTCTAGGTTTAACATCTTTCTTTTCCATAAGATATTTAATAGCAGCATGATCCATGTGAATAGTTACTTTAGAATCGACAATATAAGGTCTGAACTTATCACAGGCAAATACAACTGCTAAGAATTCTTTTTCAGTAGTAGCATAATTTCTCTGAGCATTCTCTAGAGTTTTACTAGCATATTGAATAACATTTAATTTCTTATCAACTCTTTGCCCTAGAACAACACCTACAGCATAATCACTAGCATCACACATAATTTCAAAGGGTAAATTCCAATCAGGTGGCTGAACAATAGGTGCAGAGATCAATGCTTTCTTAAGTATTTCAAATGCTTCTACACAATCATCATCAAAGACAAATGGTATATCTTTTTGTAATAAATTAGTCAGAGGTCAAGAAATTTTTGAGAAGTCCTTAATGAACCTCCTATAGAAACCGGCGTGACCAAGGAAACTTCTTATACCTTTGATGTCCTTGGGACATGGCATCTTTTCAATAGCATCAACCTTGGCTTTATCAACCTCAATACCTCTTCAGAGACTTTATGCCCCAAGACAATACCTTCATTAACCATAAAGTGGCACTTTTCCCAATTCAAGACAAGATTAGTTTCTTCACATCTCTGCAAAACTCGATCAAGGTTGCTCAAGCAATCATCAAAAGAGGATCCGTAGACGGAGAAATCGTCCATGAAAACCTTGCAAATCTTTTCACAAAAGTCAAAGAATATAGCCATCATGCATCTTTGAAAGGTAGCAGGTGCATTACATAAACCAAAAGGCATACGTCTATAAGCAAAAGTACCAAAAGGGCAAGTAAAAGTAGTCTTTGATTGATCATTGGCAGACACAGGTATTTGAGAGAAACTAGAATAACCATCTAGAAAGCAAAAAATGTGTATGTTTGGATAATCTTTCTAACATTTGATCGATAAAAGGTAAGGGGTAATGATCCTTTTTAGTAGCCTTATTTAATTTGCGGAAATCAATTACCATCCTATAACCTGTAATAATTCTTTGCGGAATCAATTCATCTTTATCATTAGGAACGACAGTAATACCTCCCTTCTTAGGGACACAATGGACATGACTTACCACTGACTATCAGCAATGGGATAAATTGCACCTGCCTCAAGGAGCTTTAGTATTTCCTTTCTTACCACTTCTTTCATCTTAGGATTCAGCCGTCGTTGATGATCATGAACTGGTTTGGCATCTTCTTCCAAATTTATTTTATGTTGACATAGAGTGGGACTAATGCCCTTAAGATCATCAAGAGTATATCCAATAGCAGCACGGTGCTTCTTCAAAAATTTTAATAGTCTTTCTTCTTCATGCTCTGAAAGGTTAGCACTAATAACAACAGGATATATCTTTTTCTCATCGAGATAAGCATATTTAAGAGTATCTGGTAAAGGTTTGAGCTCAAACACGGGATCACCCTTGGGTGGAGGAGGATCTCCTAGGATTTCAACAAGCAAATTGTGTTTCAGGATAGGTTCCTGTTTAAAGAATACTTCATCTATTTCCCTTCTTTCATTCATGAACATATCATTTTCATGGTCTAGCAAATATTGTTCTAAAGGATCACTAGGAGGTACGGCAATAGAAGCAAGACCAATAATTTCATCCTTACTAGGTAATTCTTCTTCACGGTGTTGTCTACTAAATTTAGAGAAATTAAACTCATGAGACATATCACCCAAGCCTATAGTAACAACATTCTTTTCGCAGTCTATCCTAGCATTGACTGTGTTCAAGAAGGGTCTACCAAATATAATGGGACAAAAGCTATCTTTTGGGGAACCAAGAACAAGAAAATCAGCAGGATATTTAGTTTTCCCACACAAGACTTCAACATCTCTAACAATTCCCATTGGTGAAATAGTATCTCTATAGGCAAGTTTAATTGTGACATCAATATCTTCTATCTCAGCAGGTGCAATATCATGCATAATTTCTTTGTATAAGTCATAAGGTATTGCACTAACACTAGCACCCATATCACACAAGCCATGATAACAATGATCTCCTATTTTAACAGAAATAACAGGCATGCCTACCACAGGTCTATGTTTATCTTTAGCACAAGGTTTGGCAATTCTAGCAGTTTCACCGCAGAAATAAATAACATGCCCATCAATATTATCAGCCAAGAGATCTTTAACAACAGCAATATTAGGTTCAACTTTAATCTGCTCAGGAGGTGTATAAGTTCTAATATTGCTTTTACGAACCACAGTTGAAGCTTTAGCATGATCCTTTATCCTAACAGGGAAAGGTGGTTTCTCAACATAAGAAGTAGGAACAACAGGATCATTATAAGTGATAGTCTTTTCTTCAACTTTAATAGGTGCAGCTACTTTTACTTCTATGGGAGGATGATATTTAAACCACTTCTCTTTGGGAAGATCAACATAAGTAGCAAAAGATTCACAGAAAGAAGCTACTATCTCAGAGTCAAGTCCATATTTAGTGCTAAATTTACGGAAAACATCGGTATCCATAAAAGATTTAACACAATCAAATTTGGTGTCATACCTGACTCCTTACCTTCGTCGAGATCCCAATCTTCAGAGTTGCGTTTAATTCTATCCAATAAACTCCATTTGAATTCAATAGTCTTCATCATAAAAGAGCCAGCACAAGAAGTATCGAGCATGGTGCGATTGTTATCAGAAAGTCGAGCATAAAAACTTTGAATAATTATTTCTCTTGGGAGCTCATGATTGGGGCATGAATATAACATTGATTTAAGCCTCCCCCAAGCTTGAGCGATGCTTTCTCCTTCGCGAGGCCAAAAATTATATATATATAATTGCGATCACGATGAACAAGATGCATAGGATAAAAATTCTGATGAAATTCCAATTTCAATCGTTTGTAGTTCCATGACCCCGTATCATCACATAGCCTATACCATGTCGATGCATCTCCCTTCAAAGATAAAGGGAAGACCTTCTTCTTAACAACATCATCGGGTATACCTGCAAGCTTAAATAATCCACAAACTTCATCCACACAGATTAGGTGCTCATCAGGATGCTTTGTTCCATCTCCCGCAAAAGGATTAGCTAGCAGTTTTTCTAACATACCCGAAGGAACTTCAAAGGGAACATTTTCATTTTTCAGTAGGTTCAGTAGGTTGAGGAGCAACTCTTTGCTCTACTCGTCGGGGTGAAGATACCTCGAACAAGCCCCTCAGAGGATTACTTTCCATAGTAACAAGTGACAGTAAATTTCAGCACACTATATAAATTTTTCCTTATCAAATTCCACCTACCAAAGGCGCTTCACTCCCCGGCAACGGCGCCAGAAAAGAGTCTTGATGACCCACAAGTATAGGGGATCTATCGTAGTCCTTTCGATAAGTAAGAGTGTCGAACCCAACGAGGAGCAGAAGGAAATGATAAGCGGTTTTCAGCAAGGTATTCTCTGCAAGTACTGAAATAAGAGGTAACAGATAGTTTTGTGATAGGATAATTTGTAACGAGCAACAAGTAACAAAAGTAAATAAAGTGCAGCAAGGTGGCCCAATCCTTTTGTAACAAAGGACAAGCCTGGACAAACTCTTATATAAAGAAAAGTGCCCCCGAGGACACATGGGAATTATCGTCAAGCTAGTTTTCATCACGTTCATATGATTCACGTTCGGTACTTTGATAATTTGATATGTGGGTGGACCGGTGCTTGGGTGCTGTTCTTACTTGAACAAGCATCCCACTTATGATTAACCACTATTGCAAGCATTCGCAACTAGGGTTTAAGCTTCTGTCACTCTAGCAACCCATCATCTACTTATTACTTCCCAATGCCTTCCTCTAGACCCAAATAATGGTGAAGTGTTATGTAGTCCACGTTCACATAACCCCACTAGAGGATAGACAACATACATCTCATTAAAATATCGAACGAATACCAAATTCACATGACTACTAATAGCAAGACTTCTCCCATGTCCTCAGGAACAAACGTAACTACTCACAAAGCATATTCATGTTCATAATCAGAGGGGTATTAATATGCATATAAGATCTGAACATATGATCTTCCACCAAATAAACCAACTAGCATCAACTACATTGAGTAATCAACACTACTAGCAACCTACTAGTACCAATCCCAGATTTGGAGACAAGAATTGGATACAAGAGATGAACTAGGGTTTTGAGAGGAGATGGTGCTGGTGAAGATGTTGATGGAGATTGCCCTCTCCCGATGAGAGGAGCGTTGGTGATGACGATGGCGATGATTTCCCCCTCCCGTAGGGAAGTGTCCCCGGCAGAACAGCTCTGCCGGAGCCCTAGATTGGTTCCGCCAAGGTTCTGCCTCGTGGCGGCGGAGTCTCGTCCCGAAAGATTGCTTATGATTTTTTCCTTGACGAAAGACTTCATATAGCAGAAGATGGCCACCGAAGAGCCAACAGGGGGCCCACGAGGCAGGGGGCGCGCCCAAGGGGGTAGGGCGCGTCCCCCACCCTCGTGGCCAGGTGGGGCCCCCTCTAACGTACTTCTTCCGCTTAATATTTTTTATTATTTCCAAAAATAACTTTCATGGAGTTTCAGGACTTTTGGAGTTGAGCATAATAGGTCTCTAATATTTGCTCTTTTCCAGCCCAGAATTCCAACTGCCGGCATTCTCCCTCCTTATGTAAACCTTGTAAAATAAGAGAGAATAGGCATAAGTATTGTGACATAACGTGTAATAACAGCCCATAATGCAATAATATCGATATAAAAGCATGATGCAAAATGGACGTATCAGGCCGGAGACGCAGCTGCATGACATTCTTTGGGTCGTCCATGACGGAAAAAACCGTGGTAGAAGCAAGGGCGAGGAAAATATCGGGGTATTCCCGGTTATGGTGGGTGGTCGAGGCCGAGCGATGCACATTTCTCTCGTACACGCACGCGCGTGGGTGCGAGGCGTTGGGCTCTAACTGAACCCCAGCGAGGCGTTGGGCTCTAACTGAACCTGAGCGATTGCACTGCAGGCTACGCGTTACTGAACCCGAGCGATCGATTGATGGTTGTTAACTGAACCCGATCGAGCGATTCCTTCGCTACTGCTGCTAACTGAAGCCGATCGATGCTGCCTCTGGATGAATAGTGAGCATTGCTGGGGGGGGTTTGGATGAACAGTTCCCGGTGGGGGTGGATGAACAGGAGCCCGTGGTGTTGCCTCTGGATGAACAGTGAGCGTTGCTGGGGGGGTTTGGATGAACAGTTCCCGATGGGGGTGGATGAACAGGACCCCGTGGTGTTGCCTCTGGATGAACAGGACCCCGATCGAGCGAGCCGGTTGGGGCTGGATGAACAGGACCACCCCGTGGAGGGCGGGATGAACAATAGACGGTGGAGGGCTGGATGAACAGTAGCCCGTGGAGGGGTGGTTGAATAGGAGCCCGTGGAGAGGGCTGGTTGAACAGTAGCCGGTGGAGTAGCGCGCGGTGGAGGCTGGATGAACAGGATCCCGTGGATGAACAGTCACAGGTGGAGGCTGGAGGAGGTCGACGGTGGATGAACAGTAGCCCGTGGAGGCTGGAGGGGGTCGATGGTGGACATGAACAGTATCCCGTGGAGTCCCGTTTTGCGGTACGCCACACCCCTCCCGATGAACAGGACCCCCGTTTCGACCGTAGCGCTCCAACACAAGTCCGTTTCCTCCGTTTTGCGGTACACCACACCCCTCCCGATCAACAGGACCCCCGTTTCGACCGTAGGAGGTCCGTTTCCTCCGTTTTGCGGTACGCCAGACCCCTCCCGATGAACATGATCCCATTTCGAACGTGGCCGGTCGAACACAAGGCCATTTCCTCCGTTCTGCGGTACGCCAGGCCTCGTTTCCATCGGCTGTTTCGTCCAAGCCCTCCCGATGAACACGACGACGCATTCCATTCCGACCCAGCCGATTGGCTCCCCATGAACACGATGACGACACTGTTTCTCCGTTCCGACCCAGCCATGTACACGAGCCCTGGCCGTACGTACGCGCGAGTAGGCGTTCGAGACCCCGCCCATATGTATGTACATGGCCGTATTTACTTTCTTGCACCCTGGCCGCTGTACGTACGTGTACATGCTACATGCGCGCCTCTACTATGACACGTGCGTGCCTCTACATCGACCAGTATGTACGTACACGTTCGCGACCAGAATGACAACGCTACATACGCTTCGACCAGGTGGGTCCCGACTGTCAGGCACTTCCTTGCGTGCGAAGATGTAGCTGGTGGGTCCCAACAGTCAGGGGGGCGAATCGTTTTTTTTTTGCCCGGACGCACTTCCTTGCGTGCGAAGATGTAGCTAGTGGGTCCCAGCAGTCAGGGGGAAACGTTTTTTCGCGAAATACGGTGGCCCGTCCGGTGGGTCCCTGCTGTCAGGTGGAGGAATAATTATTTTGCGCGTAATAAGGAGGCACTTCCTTGCTGCGGCCGTGGACCCAGCTGTCAGCCTCTCCACGTATAGTACTCTTCCGATGGAAGTCGATCGTTGACCACATTGACCACGCCGCGCCGAGAGCACCAAGGCGGTGGACGACGGCGAGGCCTAGGAAGGGGACGACGCGGAGCCAGGGAAGACACGGCACTGGATGCCCACGCGAAGAGGAGTACGAGGGTTCACTGGTTCGGCTGCGGTGTGAGGCTGCCGTCGCCCCAGAATAACAGGGGGTGTGGGTGAGAGTAGAGGGATGGCCTGGCCAGCGGTGGGAGTAGTAGGGGGCGGTGAGGCCTCCGCGGCATCGCAGCCGGCCACGGGAGGCAGGAGCACGAGGCACGACCGGCGCTGGTTTGGGCGGCTGGAGCAAGAAGACCAGAGGTTGAAGAAGCAGTACGGCCGTTGGATGGACATCGTACGGTCTGGAGCTAGAATCGTGCATATTGACTAAGTTGACAAAGCCCTCCGTCCCCGTCAACTTAGTAGGCCCACAAGTCAGCCTGCCACTATACTGGGTCCCAGCTAGCAGGGGCAGTATTCATTTTTTTGTGCGTAATAAGGAGGCACTTCCTTGCGTGCGAAGATATAGCTGGTGGGTCCAAGCTGTCAGCGAGGGTAATGTTTTTTTGCGAAATACAGAGGCCCTTTCGGTGGGTCCCAGATGTCAGGTGGAGGAATCATTATTTTGCGTGTAATAAGGAGGCATTTCCTTGCGTGCGGCCGTGGACCCAGCTGTCAGCCTCTCCACGTACAGTCCACTTCAGATGCATGTCGGTCGTTGACCACGTTGACCAGGCCGTGCCGAGAGCACCAGGGCGGTGCACGATGGCGAGGCCTAGGAAGGGAACGACACGGAGGTAGGGAAGACTCGGCAGTTGTTTCCCACGCGGAGGGGAGTACAACTGTACGAGGGTTTACTGGTTCGTCTGCCGTCGCCGGAGAATAACAGCAGGTGTGGGTGAGTAGAGGGATGGCTAGGCCAGCGATGGGAGTACGGTGGGGCGGTGAGGCCTGCGCGGCAGCACAGCCGGCCGCGGGGAGGAGGGAGCAAGCAGTCCTGCTGGCGCTTGTTTGAGCGGCTGGAGTAGGAAGAGCAGAGATTGAAGAAGCACGACGGCCGTTGGATGGACATCCAACAGTCACTGCTTGTGCGTCAACCTTTTTTTAGGAAAGCCTCAAATTTCTGGAAAACATCATACAGCCCACCTGCCATTATTTCTAATAATTTACAGCCCATTTGCTAATTCTTAAGGTTTTTTGGACCCCATATTCTTTTTGTTAGCATTACAGCCCATATTGTTTCCACGGTTAAAAAATTATACGAAATTTTGCATATTTCGGTGCGGTCCGAACTGTTTTTAATCCCGAAATTTCGAGTCACATTCAAACTGATTTTAAAAATAAATGTATATCAATATAAAATCCAAAAAATTGTCCACGCATAAAAATCAATGCAATTTAAAATCTCGACATGAAAAAAAGAAATTTGAAACTAATTGCCGGTTTGATGTGTTTTAAAAATGTACAGCCCATTTCTCATTACTGATAGGCCATTTTCTGGGCCAGCCGAATGAAGCTCTCCTCGTCTTGAAAGATTTGCAGCCCAACAAGCCTGACAAAGCGACTTACTTGGCAAATCACAGAAAACTGGGTTGTGGCCATGGACCCAGCTGTCAGCATCTCCACGTACAGTACTCTTCCGATGGAAGTCGGTCGTTGACCACATTGACCACGCCGCGCCGAGAGCACCAAGGCGGTGGACGATGGCGAGGCCTAGGAAGGGGACGATGCGGAGCCGGGGAAGACGCGATAGTGGATGCCCACGCGGAGAGGAGTACGAGGGTTCACTGGTTCGGCTGCTGTGTGAGGCTGCCGTCGCTGCAGAATAACAGGGGGTGTGGGTGAGTGGAGGGATGGCCTGGCCAGCCGTGGGAGTAGTATGGGGGCGGTGAGGCCTCCGCGGCAGCACAGCCGGCCACGGGAGGCAGGAGTAGGCGGCACGACCGGCGCTGCTTTGGGCGGCGAAGACCAGAGGTTGAAGAAGCACTAAGGCGGTTGGATGGACATCGTACGGTCACTGCAGCTAGAATCGTTCATATTGACTAAGTTGACAAAGCCCTCCGTCCCCGTCAACTTAGTAGGCCCACAAGTCAGCCTCCCACTATGGTGGGTCCCAGCTGGCAGGGGGTATTCATTTTTTTTGCGCAATAAGGAGGCACTTCCTTGCGTGCGAAGATATAGTTGGTGGGTCCGACCTGTCAGCAGAGGGAATGTTTTTTTCGCGAAATACAGAGGCCCTTCCGGCGGGTCCCAGATGCCAGGTGGAGGAATCATTATTTTGCGCGTAATAAGGAGGCATTTCTTTGTGTGCGGACGTGGACCCAGCTGTCAGCCTCTCCATGTACAGTCCAGTTCCGATGGATGTCGTTCGTTGACCACGTTGACCACGCCGCGCCGAGAGCACCAGGGCGGAGGACGACGGCGAGGCCTACGAAGGGAACGACACGGAGCCGGGGAA
This sequence comes from Aegilops tauschii subsp. strangulata, assembly GCF_002575655.3. Taxonomy (NCBI): domain Eukaryota; kingdom Viridiplantae; phylum Streptophyta; class Magnoliopsida; order Poales; family Poaceae; genus Aegilops; species Aegilops tauschii. Next base: position 11,952,415 of record NC_053038.3, on the reverse strand, counting down.
GACACGGCAGTGGCTGTCCATGCGGTGGAGAGTATGAGGGTTGACTGGTTCGGCTGCCGTCGCCGGAAAATAACAGGAGGTGTGGGTGAGTAGAGGGGTAGACAGGCCAGGGATGCGAGTATATGATGGGGCCATGAGGCCTGCCCGGCAGCACAGCCGGCCACGGGAGGCGGGAGCAGGCGGTTCCGACGGCGCTGGTTTGGGCGGCTGGGGCAGGAAGATCAGAGGCTGAAGAAGCACGATTGCCGTTAGATTGACATCTAACGGTCTGACGCTGGTAGAGTCAATTGTTGACTACGTTTCTTTTTTGATAAACCTTGTGTACGCATGAACTTAGTAGGCCCACAAGTCAGCCTCCAAATCTGTGGCAGACAACATAGAGCCCATTTGCTATTTTTTAATAATTTGCAGCCCATTTGCTAATTCTTAAGTAATTTATTACAGCCAATTTTCTGCCCAGGACCACGGTCAAAAAGTTCAAACTTATTTTGCATATTTCGGTGGAGTCCGAACTTTTGTAATCCTAAAATGATAAACATTTTTTTAAGAACTTATTGATTTGCCAAAAAAATCATTTTGTTTTTGTAAGCAAATAAGACGTGGGATAATTGAGTTGGTTTAAGGGAAAACCAGTGGTAAAAAAATCAGCGCTGGGAGGGAAAACAACAACAAAAATAAGGATGTAAATATGAAAAGTGAATTTTATGTATTTTCAATATAATGATACGTGTATATGAACTAGTAAAACTATAGGTAGAGATTAGAAAACGGATGTAGGACATGCGTTTCAAGAGGAAAATAGAACTGGGCTGTGTGTTTGATTCAGTAAAATAAGTGCCTGCGAATGTTGTAAGACAAAATATAACTAACGCTGGCGGGCCAGAGGCTAGTAGATACCTGCTGGATCTTTGTGCCCCGTTGTCGTCATGGGCTGGGCCTGTTAAAAACAAAACCAAGCCTGGGCAGTCTACAGCCCAGTTGAAACTTGCTCGACCTGAAAAAACAATATACGTGCTCAATAAACGAGAGAATTCTGCAAGTAGACACTGATCACTGGGATGCAGCAGGGATATGCTTTTTTCATCGTGATAATAAGAGCATGCACTTGTTTCGAAAAATTTGGAGAACTGGGAATTCGAACGGCAGGTGCTTATGCTACCCATCAAATAAAAATCAGGTGCCTGCAAATTCGTTTCAAAACAAATGATTCAGGTTTATATCCACGTCGACCCTCGGCATGATGGTTGGAAGCAAATGCCAAGTTCATACCAAAAGATCGTTAACAACAATACCAACTTGCGGACGACAAGGTAGTACAAGTACCAATACCAAACTAACTTATAATCTTTTTACTCCTGGCCCTAGTGTTCGTCTGGTAGAAAATCTTGCAGAGGACCAGCTCCCACTCCTTCTCTTGCTCCAGGTCCCCGTGGTGATACTGGTGCATTGATACGTCCATTTTGCATCATGCTTTTATATCGATATTTATTGCATTATGGGTTGTTATTACACATTATGTCACAATACTTATGCCTATTCTCTCTTATTTTACAATGTTTACATAAAGAGGGAGAATGCCGGCAGCTGGAATTCTGGCTGGAAAAGGAGCAAATATTAGAGACCTATTCTGCACAACTCCAAAAGTCCTGAAACTCCACGGAAGTTATTTTTGGAAATAATAAAAAATACTGAGCGAAGAAAATACCAGAGGGGGCTCACACCCTGGCCACGAGGGTGGGGGGCGCGCCCTACCCCCTGGGCGCGCCCCCTGCCTCGTGGGCCCCCTGGTGGCCCTCCGGTGCCCATCTTCTGCTATATGAAGTCTTTCGTCCGAGAAAAAAATCAAAAGCAAGCTTTCGGGACGAGACTCCGCCGCCGCGAGGCGGAACCAATCTAGGGCTCTGGCGGAGCTGTTCTGCCGCGGACACTTCCCTCCGGGAGGGGGAAATCATCGCCATCGTCATCACCAACGCTCCTCTCATCGGGAGGGGGCCAATCTCCATCAACATCTTCACCAGCACCATCTCCTCTCAAACCCTAGTTCATCTCTTGTATCCAATTGTTGTCTCTAAGTCTGGGATTGGTACCTGTAGGTTGCTAGTAGTGTTGATTACTCCTTGTAGTTGATGCTAGTTGGTTTATTTGGTGGAAGATCATATGTTCAGATCCTATATGCATATTAATACCCCTATGATTATGAACATGAATATGCTTTGTGAGTAGTTACGTTTGTTCCTGAGGACATGGGAGAAGTCTTGCTATTAGTAGTCATGTGAATTTGGTATTCGTTCGATATTTTGATGAGATGTATGTTGTCTCTCCTCTAGTGGTGTTATGTGAACATCGACTACATGACACTTCACCATTGTTTGGGCCTAGAGGAAGGCATTGGGAAGTAATAAGTAGATGATGGGTTGCTAGAGTGACAGAAGTTTAAACCCTAGTTTATGCGTTGCTTCGTAAGGGGGTGATTTGGATCCATATGTTTCATGTTATGGTTAGGTTTACCTTAATACTTCTTTTGTAGTTGCGGATGCTTGCAATAGGAGTTAATCATAAGTGGGATGCTTGTCCAAGTAAGGACAACATCCAAGCACCGGTCCACCCACATATCAAATTATCAAAGTACCGAACGCGAATCATATGAACGTGATGAAAACTAGCTTGACGATAATTCCCATGTGTCCTCGGGAGCATGTTCCTTCATATAAGAAATTGTCCAGGCTTGTCCTTTGCTACAAAAAGGATTGGGCCATCTTGCTGCACTTTATTTACACTTGTTACTTTTTACCCGTTACAAATTATCTTATCACAAAACTATCTGTTACCGATAATTTCAGTGCTTGCAGAGAATACCTTGCTGAAAACCGCTTATTATTTCCTTCTGCTCCTCGTTGGGTTCGACACTCTTACTTATCAAAAGGACTACGATAGATCCCCTATACTTGTGGGTCATCAAGAATATTTTCTGGCGCCGTTGCCGGGGAGTGAAGCGCCTTTGGTAGGTGGAATTTGGTAAGGACAAATTTATATAGTGTGCTGAAATTTACTGTCACTTGTTACTATGGAAAGTAATCCTTTGAGGGGCTTGTTCGGGGTATCTTCACCTCGACCAGTAGAGCAAGGAGTTGCTCCTCAACCTACTGAACCTACTGAAAATGAAAATGTTTACTTTGAAATTCCTTCGGGTATGATAGAGAAACTGCTAGCTAATCCTTTTGCAGGAGATGGAACATTGCATCCCAATTTACACTTAATCTATGTGGATGAAGTTTGTGGATTATTTAAGCTTGCAGGCATGCCCGATGATGTTATCATGAAGAAGGTCTTCCCTTTATCTTTGAACGGAGATGCATTGACATGGTATAGGCTATGTGATGATATGGGATCATGGGACTACAAGCGATTGAAATTGGAATTTCATCAGAAGTTTTATCCTATGCATCTTGTTCATCGTGATCATAATTATATATATAATTTTTGGCCTCGCGAAGGAGAAAGCATCGCTCAAGCTTGGGGGAGGCTTAAGTCAATGTTATATTCATGCCCCAATCATGAGCTCTCAAGAGAAATGATTATTCAAAAATTTTATGCTCGGCTTTCTGACAACAATCGCTCGATGCTCGATACTTCTTGTACTGGTTCTTTTATGATGAAGACTATTGAATTCAAGTGGGATTTATTGGAAAGAATTAAATGCAACTCTGAGGATTGGGATTTCGACGAATGTAAGGAGTCAGGTATAACACCTAAGTTTGATTGTGTTAAATCTTTTATGGATATCGATGTTTTCCATAAATTTAGCACTAAATATGGACTTGACTCTGAGATAGTAGCTTCTTTTTGTGAATCTTTTGCTGCTCATGTTGAGCTCCCTAAGGAGAAGTGGTTTAAATATAATCCTCCCATCGAAGTAAACATAGTTGCACCTATTAAAGTTGAAGAAAAGAATATCACTTATAATGATCCTATTGTTCCTACTGCTTATGTTGAGGAACCACCTTTTCTTGTTAGGATAAAGGATCATGCTAAAGCTTCAACTGTAGTCAAAAAAAGTAATATTAGGACACACAAACCTCCTGAGCAAGTTAAAGTTGAACCTAATATTGCTATGGTTAAAGATCTCTTGGCTGATAATATTGATGGGCATGTTATTTACTTTTGTGATGAGACTGCTAGAATTGCTAAGCCTGGTGCCAAAGATAAACATAGACCTGTTGTAGGCATGCCTGTTATTTCTGTTAAAATAGGAGATCATTGTTATCATGGCTTGTGTGATATGGGTGCTAGTGCTAGTGCAATACCTATTTCTTTATATCAAGAAATTATGCATGATATTGCACCTGCGGAGTTAGAAGAAATTGATGTCACCATTAAGCTTGCCAATAGAGATACAATTTCACCAATTGGGATTGTTAGAGATGTTGAGGTCTTGTGTGGGAAAGCTAAATATCCTGCTGATTTCCTTGTTCTTGGTTCCCCTCAAGATAGCTTTTGTCCCATTATATTTGGTAGACCCTTCTTGAACACTGTTAATGCTAAGATAGACTGCAAGAAGGATGTTGTTACTATTGGTTTGGATGATATGCCTCATGAGTTTAATTTCTCTAAATTTCATAGACAACCTCGTGATGAAGAATTGCCTAGTAAAGATGAAATTATTGGTCTTGCTTCTATTGCTGTGCCTCCTAGTGACCCTTTAGAACAATATTTGCTAGACCATGAAAATGATATGTTTATGAATGAAAGAAGGGAAATAGATGAAGTATTCTTTAAATAGGGACCTATTCTGAAACACAACTTGCCTGTTGAAATCCTAGGGGATCCTCCTCCACCCAAGGGTGATCCCGTGTTTGAGCTTAAACCATTGCCTGATACTCTTAAATACGCTTATCTTGATGAGAAAAAGATATATCCTGTTATTATTAGTGCTAACCTTTCAGAGCATGAAGAAGAGAAATTATTGAAAACTCTAAAAAAGCACAGTGCTGCTATTGGATATACTCTTGATGATCTTAAGGGCATTAGTCCCACTCTATGTCAACACAAAATAAATTTGGAGAAAGATGCCAAACCAGTTATTGATCATCAACGACGGCTGAACCCTAAGATGAAAGAAGTGGTAAGAAAGGAAATACTAAAGCTCCTTGAGGCAGGTATAATTTATCCCGTTGCTGATAGTCAGTGGGTAAGTCCTGTCCATTGTGTCCCTAAGAAGGGAGGTATTACTGTCGTTCCTAATGATAAAGATGAATTGATTTCGCAAAGAATTATTATAGGTTATAGGATGGTAATTGATTTCCGCAAATTAAATAAGGCTGATCTTACCCGTTACCTTTTATTGATCAAATGCTAGAAAGATTATCCAAACATACACATTTTTGCTTTCTAGATGGTTACTCTGGTTTCTCTCAAATACCTGTGTCAGCTGATGATCAAGCAAAGACCACTTTTACTTGCCCTTTCGGTACTTTTGCTTATAGACGTATGCCTTTTGGTTTATGTAATGCACCTGCTACCTTTCAAAGATGCATGATGGCTATATTTTCTGACTTTTGTGAAAAGATATGTGAGGTTTTCATGGACGATTTCTCCGTTTATGGATCCTCTTTTGATGATTGCTTGAGCAACCTTGATCGAGTTTTGCAGAGATGTGAAGAAACTAATCTTGTCTTGAATTGGGAGAAGTGCCACTTTATGGTTAATGAAGGCATTGTTTTGGGGCATAAAATTTCTGAAAGAGGTATTGAAGTTGATAAAGCTAAAGTTGATGCCATTGAAAAGATGCTGTGTCCCAAGGACATCAAAGGTATAAGAAGTTTCCTTGGTCATGCCGATTTTTATAGGAGGTTCATTAAGGACTTCTCAAAAATTTCTCGGCCTCTGACTAATCTCTTACAAAAAGATATACCATTTGTTTTTGATGATGATTGTGTAGAAGCATTTGAAATACTTAAGAAAGCATTAATCTCTGCACCTATCGTTCAGCCACCTGATTGGAATTTACCTTTTGAAATTATGTGTGATGCTAGCGATTATGTTGTAGGTGCTGTTCTAGGGCAAAGAGTGGATAAGAAATTAAATGTTATTCAATATTCTAGTAAAACTCTAGACAATGCCCAGAGAAATTATGCCACTACTGAAAAAGAATTCTTAGCAGTTGTATTTGCTTGTGATAAGTTCAGACCTTATATCATTGATTCTAAAGTAACTATTCACACTGATCATGCTGCTATTAAATATCTTATGGAAATGAAAGATTCTAAACCTATACTTATTAGATGGGTTCTCTTGCTACAAGAATTTGATTTGCATATTATTGATAGAAAGGGAGCTGAGAACCCTGTTGCAGACAACTTGTCTAGGTTAGAAAATGTTCTTGATGCCCACTACCTATTGATGATAGCTTTCCTGATGAACAATTAAATGTCATATATGCTTCTCGTACTGCTCCATGGTATGCTGATTATGCTAATTACATTGTTGCTAAATTTATACCACCTAGTTTCACATACCAGCAAAAGAAAAAGTTTTTCTATGATGTAAGACATTACTTCTGGGATGACCCACATCTTTATAAAGAAGGAGTAGATGGTGTTATTAGACGTTGTATACCTGAGCATGAACAAGAACAGATCCTATGCAAGTGTCACTCCGAGGCTTATGGAGGACACCACGCTGGAGATAGAACTACACATAAGGTATTACAATCCGGTTTTTATTGGCCTACTCTTCAAGGATGCTCGTAAGTTTGTCTTATCCTGTGATGAATGTCAAAGAATTGGTAGCATTAGTAGACGTCAAGAAAGCCTATGAATTATTCACTTGTTATTGAACCATTTGATGTTTGGGGCTTTGATTATATGGGACCTTTTCCTTCCTTTAATGGGTATACACATATTTTAGTTGTTGTTGATTACGTTACTAAGTGGGTAGAAGCTATTCCAACTAGTAGTGCTGATCATAACACCTTTATTAAGATGCTTAAAGAAGTTATTTTTCCGAGGTTTGGAGTCCCTAGATATTTAATGACTGATGGTGGTTCACATTTTATTCATGGTGCTTTTCGTAAAATGCTTGCTAAGTATGATGTTAATCATAGAATTGCATCTCCTTATCACCCACAGTCTAGTGGTCAAGTAGAATTGAGTAATAGAGAGCTCAAATTAATTTTGCAAAAGACTGTTAATAGGTCTAGGAAGAATTGGTCCAAGAAACTTGATGATGCATTATGGGCCTATAGAACTGCGTATAAAAATCCTATGGGTATGTCTCTGTATAAAATGGTTTATGGAAAAGCATGTCACTTACCTCTCGAACTAGAACATAAGGCATATTGGGCTATTAAAGAACTCAATTATGATTTCAAACTTGCCGGTGAGAAGAGGCTATTCGACAGCAGCTCACTTGATGAATGGAGAACCCAGGCCTATGAGAATGCCAAACTGTTTAAAGAAAAAGTTAAAAGATGGCATGACAAAAGGATACAAAAGCGTGAATTTAATGTAGGTGATTATGTATTGCTATACAACTCTCGTTTAAGATTTTTTGCAGGAAAACTTCTCTCTAAATGGGAAGGTCCTTACGTTATCGAGGAGGTCTATCGTTCTAGTGCCATAAAAATCAACAACTTCGAAGGCACAAATCCAAAGGTGGTGAACAGTCAAAGAATCAAACATTATATCTCAGGTAATCCTATAAATGTTGAAACTAATGTTATTGAAACCGTAACCCCGGAGGAATACATAAGGGACACTATCCAGAACGTTTCAGACTCCGAAAAGGAATAGGTATGTGGTACGGTAAGTAAACCGACTCCAAAACAGTTCTAATGGCAATTTTCTCCTTTTTGGAATATTTAGAAAAATAGGAAAATCAGAAGCAGTCCGGGAAGGACACGAGGCCTCCACGAGGGTGGAGGGCGCGCCCTACCCCCTGGGCGCGCCCCCCTGCCTCGTGGGCACCTCGTGTACTCTCCGGACTCTGTTTTCTTGCACGATACTTCTTTCGGTCGGTAAAAATTCATTATATAATCTCCCAAAGGTTTTGACCAACGTATCACGCAATTATCCTCTGTTCTTGTTTCGAGCTGTTTTCTATCAGAGTTGTCAAGGCCAGGCATCATGTCGTCCCCCTCCTCCAACAACGGTGACAACGATGCTTGGCTAATGAAGATAGAGCTGAAGAGGGAAGAACCCATGGAGATCAACAAGGATGAAGGGATCAAGAAGGCCACGGAAGACCAAGCTCCGGCAGCAGAAGACATCCTTCAACTTGATCACAATCTTCTTACCCCAACTGAGATCGAAGCTTTCAAGATGATTGAGTTAGCTCGTATACAAAACAAGTATCTCACACGTGAAAATATTTTGTTGAAGGAGCATATCATCGCACTCAAGGGCATTATCCGCAAGTTGGAGGACCTCTTACGCTCGATGTGCGACTATCCATCATCACCTCCATCATCACCTCCATCTTCTTCACCAGCAAAGGAGATATAATCACATGGGTATGGGCACTCCCCTTGGCAACTGCCAAGCTTGGGGGAGGTGCCCCGGTATCGTATCACCATCACACTCCTATCTTTACCTTTTTCTTAGTTCGATCCTTTTAGTAATATCTTGATCTAGTAGAATAAAGTTTTTGGTATGATCTAGTTTTGAGTTTTGCTTTATGATCCCTCTGTGTAATCGAGTCCGTGAGTTATATAATAAAGATTAGTGTTGAGTCAAGGGCTTGATTATTTTGCCATGATCTTGAGGGAATAAAAGAAAGAAAGAATAAGAAAGAAATAGAAAGTAACAAAGAGATCATATTGATATTGTGGAGAATAATGACTTCACATATAAAGAGTATGATGATTAAAAATTGTTGAGAGTTGACAAACATAGCTTTGGTCATCGTTGCAATTAATAGGAAGTAATAAAGAAAGAGAGGTTTCACATATAAATATACTATCTTGGACATCTTTTATGATTGTGAGCACTCATTAAAATATGACATGCTAAAGAGTTGACGTTGGACAAGGAAGACAACGTAATGGGTTATGTTTTCTTATATCTGAAATAAAGTATATTGTCATGGATCATCCAACATGTTGAGCTTGCCTTTCTCCCTCATGCTAGCCAATTCTTTGCACCAAGTAGAAATACTACTTGTGCTTCCAAATTCCCTTAAACCCAGTTTTGCCATAAGAGTCCACCATATCTACCCATGGATTGAGTAAGATCCTTCAAGTAAGTTGTCATCGGTGCAAGCAATAAAAATTGCTCTCTAAATATGTATGATTTATTAGGGTGGAGAAAATAAGCTTTATACGATCTTGTGATGTGGAAGCAATAAAAGCGACAGACTGCATAATAAAGGTCCATATCACAAGTGGCAATATAAAGTGACGTTCTTTTGCATTAAGATTCCGTGCATCCAACCATGAAAGCGCATGACAACCTCTGCTTCCCTCTGCGAAGGGCCTATCTTTTACTTTTACCTCTTACCCTTATGCAAGAGTCATGGTGATCTTCACCTTTCCTTTTTACATTTTATCCTTTGGCAAGCACAGTGTGTTGGAAAGATCCTGATATATATATATATATATATATATATATATATATATATATATATATATATATATATATATATATATATATATATATATATATATATATATATATATATATATATCTAATTGGATGTAAGTTAGCATGAGCTATTATTGTTGACATTACCCTTGAGGTAAAAGGTTGGGAGGCGAAACTATAAGCCCCTATCTTTCTCTGTGTCCGATTAAAACTCCGTAACCATAAGTATTGCGTGAGTGTTAGCAATTGTGAAAGACTAAATGATAGTTGAGTATGTGGACTTGCTGAAAAGCTCTTATATTGACTCTTTCCTATGTTATGATAAATTGCAATTGCTTCAATGACTGAGATTATAGTTTGTTAGTTCTCAATGAAGTTTCTGATTCATACTTGACATTGTGAACAGATTATTACTTGAGCATAAGAAATCATATGACTATATTCATATATGTTGCTGTTATAAGAATGATCATGATGCCCTCATGTTCGTATTTTATTTTATCGACACCTCCATCTCTAAACATGTGGGCATATTTATCGTTGTCGGCTTCCGCTTGAGGACAAGCGAGGTCTAAGCTTGGGGGAGTTGACACGTCCATTTTGCATCATGCTTTTATATCGATATTTATTGCATTATGGGCTGTTATTACACATTATGTCACAATACTTATGCATATTCTCTCTTATTTTACAAGGTTTACATAAAGAGGGAGAATGCCGGCAGCTGGAATTCTGGGCTGGAAAAGGAGCAAATATTAGTGACATATTCTGCACAACTCCATAAGTCTTGAAACTCCACGGAAGTTATTTTTGGAAATAATAAAAAATACTGAGCGAAGAAAATACCAGAGGGGGCCCACACCCTGGCCACGAGGGTGGGGGCGCACCCTACCCCCGTGGGCGCGCCCCCTGCCTTGTGGGCCCCCCGGTGGCCCTCCGGTGCCCATCTTCTGCTATATGAAGTCTTTCGTCCGAGAAAAAACTCAAAAGCAAGCTTTCGGGACGAGACTCCACCGCCGCGAGGCAGAACCTTGGCAGAACCAATCTAGGGCTCTGGCGGAGCTGTTCTGCTGCGGACACTTCCCTCCGGGAGGGGGAAATCATCGCCATCGTCATCACCAACGCTCCTCTCATCGGGAGGGGGCAAATCTCCATCAACATCTTCACCAGCACCATCTCCTCTCAAACCCTAGTTCATCTCTTGTATCCAATTCTTGTCTCTAAGTCTGGGATTGGTACCTGTAGGTTGCTAGTAGTGTTGATTACTCCTTGTAGTTGATGCTAGTTGGTTTATTTGGTGGAAGATCATATTCAGATCCTATATGCATATTAATACCCCTCTGATTATGAACATGAATATGCTTTGTGAGTAGTTACGTTTGTTCCTGAGGACATGGGAGAAGTCTTGCTATTAGTAGTCATGTGAATTTGGTATTCGTTTGATATTTTGATGAGATGTATGTTGTCTCTCCTCTACTGGTGTTATGTGAACGTCGACTACATGACACTTCACCATTGTTTGGTCCTAGAGGAAGGCATTGGGAAGTAATAAGTAGATGATGGGTTGCTAGAGTGACAGAAGCTTAAACCCTAGTTTATGCGTTGCTTCGTAAGGGGCTGATTTGGATCCATATGTTTCATGCTATGGTTAGGTTTACCTTAATACTTCTTTTCTAGTTGCGGATGCTTGCAATAGGAGTTAATTATAAGTGGTATGCTTGTCCAAGTAAGGACATCACCCAAGCACCGGTCCACCCACATATCAAATTATCAAAGTACCGAACGCGAATCATATGAACGTGATGAAAACTAGCTTGACGATAATTCCCATGTGTCCTTGGGAGCATTTTCCTTCATATAAGAAATTGTCCAGGCTTGTCCTTTGCTACAAAAAGGATTGGGCCATCTTGCTGCACTTTATTTACACTTGTTACTTGTTACCCGTTACAAATTATCTTATCACAAAACTATCTGTTACCGATAATTTCAGTGCTTGCAGAGAATACCTTGCTGAAAACCGCTTATTATTTCCTTCTGCTCCTCGTTGGGTTCGACACTCTTACTTATCGAAAGGACTACGATAGATCCCCTATACTTGTGGGTCATCATGCATCACCCAGTTGGTCCTTTGCTGGTCGAAGTTCTTGTTGGTGTGCAGCACCAGAACCTTTTTGCTGCCCGTCTGCCGGCCATTGACCATCACCGGCAAGGTATTGTCGGTGTTGTGCCACATCGCGTGCATGCCGCACTCCGACTGTATATTACGACGCGTCCACGTGCCCCTTTTGAACGCCCTGGAATTGCGCTGGAAGAAATGCTTGCTTAGGCCACTCAGTGTGATACCTGCAGTATTGTTGAATACGGGTTTTAGTGTACGTAGTTGGCATTTTCATAATATCTTTGGCATGTTGCAGTCACTTGTTTCACTTTTTATTAATTGTCAAATTGTACACCAGGTCTGCGTCTAAAAAGAAAATAGAGCTATAAACAAAGGAATATGTTTGTGCAAGTAGACGGCCGATCCGTGTCTTACCTGGAAGTTTCTCAGGATGGGTGTAGCATATGCCGTGCTCACTGTCGATGGTTGGTATGAACAAATCGATGAGAGGGTGAGATCTCACGCTGTCAGCACTCACTTTGGCCTCAAGGTGCTCGATCAGCTCCTGATCCGTGGGATCGAACTTGACGCTAGCCGGCAGCACCGGCCAATCCTTCTTCGACTTGCATGGGTTAATTCCAGTTATATGGTACTCAATGTATGATCAATCGACTGTTTTAAGTGAATGATGAAAGATTTCGACAGATAAGTGGTACTCCAAATCTGAAGTCCAGAATACCCGAACACGCCACCGGGATTCTTGTGTCACCTCACGCGCAGCGTGTTGTCACGTCAATTCAATGTGTGGACATGATGAATAATTTGACCGACGTATACTACTACCGCTACTGTACTACTTACTAGTCGTATTTGTGTCACATTTTAACCATATGTTTAACTAACAAGTACGCACTTGAAGCCTAAGTGATATATATACTGCACAACATCTCCATCATCATTATCAGTACATCCTGCGCAGGTGAGTTAGGATGCACTTGATCCCAGAAAGGTATATATATCCTTCAAACCAGAGGAGTGCTTCAAACTAACAACAGTACATAATATCCAACAAAAGAGGGTCGTGCTACAGCAGCAGAATACATGGCTCAGTCTACATATCAGTACGAATCAAGTTGTGCATATTTGCTGTTGGCATGAACCACATCGCCGCATGTCGGGTTTGCAAAGGCCATCCATCGCATGGAAGCTTGATGCCTTTCACACACTGAAGATTATCTGGCAACAAGCTGTGTCGACGAATCTCTGGATATGGTGATTCATGAAACCCATGGTATGATGTGTAAACACAGTCCCACCTGGCGAATGGAAGTTGCATAGCACGGTAATCATCGCCAGTGATATGATCGATGATTGGTTGGATGATCGGATAATTGAGCCCGGGGAACATGGAGTGGTTGCCGAGGCTGTAAACCCACCTCCAGTTGAATACGCCTGACCCAACGGAGCTGGGATCTTTCTCAAACACGAAGCAGCCATAGCCATCAATGTCACGAATGCCCCAGGCATTGTACTGCATGTGGTTTGATGAAATGGTTTGGTCAATTTGGTACGTGCAAATGAGCATCAAATGACCACCGTCAGCTGAACGAGCGATAAACCACCACCCATCGGCTGGTATGATTCCAGGTCCTGGAATCATGAAGGCCAGCGAATTTGCATCTGCTGCAACAATTCAAATTGGAGACCAAAAGGATAAAAATAAACAATCATGTTCAGAGTATGTGTGGAATTAAGATTATTATAACAGTGACACATATCATAGACAGAGAATTGCAATGCCGTGGTCATAATCATACCCCAAGTTAAAAAAATAAGCCAATGGCTTTCATATTCTAGCAATATATCATGGTTCAAACATCATGTAACAATGAGAGGAAAACAGATATGACAGGGCCTACTCATATTCTACCATAGCACTTACTACAGTTATCATATCAACTCTAAGCAATAACATGCATTGTTATAAAAATCCATATAGCAATGATGTGGTTATAGACATACTATATATTCTAAATTTGTAACAATGAACAGGCAGTCGTATTCTTAAGGTAAAGATGAGATGAGATAGAACAATTACACAACGATAGATTCCACCAGTATAGGTAGCCAATCTATGCGTCGACCGCATAAATGATGCCATCGTGCACTATAGCATCAGACAGAAGTGTTGGGTAAAGAGGATCGACGATGAACCATAACCATGTATGGCGACCGGATTCCAGATAGACTAATCCCATGTTGAACACGACAATGAGCTTGTAATCCATGTAGTCTTCTAATGATGTGGGCACTTCACAGATTACAACCTTCAGCAAACAGCGGTCGAGCCAAAAGCTCGACACGTCTCGTGTGTACTAGGCAGGAGTGTCCGGCGGGCCGCGAGGCTCGATGGCGGCGGTATCCAAAGATGGAAGGGTGATCTCTCGCTGGGTGTAGATATCCACGAGACGCCACGGACTACCGGATTGGTGGATGAGGACGATCCAGTTGGCCTTCATGCCCGCCCAGTAGTGGCCGCCATGAAGGACAGGTGGACGGGTAGTGGTAGCATGTCGAGGGGCACCACGGCAACCTCCGTAGGATCGTCAAGTCGGTATCTGGGCCACCTGTGAGGATCGGGCATCAGCAAGCAGGGTGTCTTGAAAAGAGGCGGCCGGTTGCAGACGAGTAGACGGTACAAAGACACCGAGCATGCGACCAGACGGACGGTGCTGAGTAGGTCCATACAATTACAGATCTGCTCCAAGAGAACATCGGGGAGGGAATTCCAATCGCGGCTCTGCGTGTCAATCGGTTCTTCCATTGGGGTTTTCGGTGCCTGCGAGCCAGCGGGGAAGTGGATTCGGGCGAGCGAGCGAAGAAGCTTCTCCTCGTGTGGCCGAGCAGTGAGCGGGGGGATATGGTACGCGCGAGCTACCAAGGAAGATAGCACAGGCGGGTGAGCAGAGAGCGGGGGGAAATGGTGTGCGGCCGACGATGGGGAAGAGAGGAGGAAGAAGAGTGGAAGACGGGGAAGAAAGTGCATTAAGTCTCAATTCTACTACTACTACCAGGATATACCGTCCTTCGGAGTGTAAATAGTTACACCCGTGACATATGTGTCTACCATAAGAGGGCCCATATGTCAGTTAATGGAGGACAGAAGCGTGCTCTACTGGCAAACATGATGGCAGTACTGGGTAAGGCTGATTTAGTAACACCAACACGCTGGTTCAGCTTATTAATTAAGTGCCCCATCTGCTGCAGCATGTATTGTCACTTCACTGTGAAGACTAGTTGAATAGTTCTCTCTGACCGAGATGGGGAATAATGGATCGCGAAGACTTCCTTTCTACATTATCCCTATGCCTCTATGCTCACTTCACTCATTTTGCTCCGTACGTAGTCACTTGTTGAAATCTCTAGAAAGACAAATACTCCGTATTTGGGAACAGAGGGAGGATTTTACTCCGTATTTGGGAACAGAGGGAGTATCACCATATGGAGGGAACAGAGGAAGCTTGAAATATGAACATGTCAATGGGAGGGAGTAAGCCCCATGCATGCATGCATGCATGCAACATGCAACACTCACACGTACACATGGACGCACGCAACACTCACGCACCCATGCGGCACACAGCACACGACGCAACACACACGCTCACGCTCAGGTGCTCAACCTACTCCCTGCGTCCGTGAAAGACTGTACATTTAGAGACTTACACATTGACCAGGGCATAATTAACGCCCAAAAGTAGCAGACTTATGTGTGCATGCGACCATTGAGAGAAGAAGATTAAGTGAAGGTCGTTGCATGCTGTAATTAAGGATAGACATGTAGCCTATACCTAGAGCACAAGTTGGTGCATTAGTCAATCAATATCGATTTAGATTAAAGGCTAAATGCATTGGAAGTGTAGATGTACTACACTCTTTGTTTTTTAGCTGATTTCTTTGCTCTGCCAACTGACAGGTGGGACCCAGAAACCAGGTGACAATTTAACCAGTCAACAAAGTGCCACGTCGACAATGTGGCCGGTCAGTAGGGTGCAATACGGTGCTCTACGATGAGCTAGTGATCGTATAATCACCGCAAAACTATATATAGTGACCGTAAAGAGCGTATTTTTACATACGTTGACCGCCAGTGCATTTTTCTCATTTCAAATTAAGCCATATTAACCGGAAAGGACGCGGTATGGACTAGTACTAGTACTGCTTTGATGTGTCCCGTCAACTCACCGAACGAGGAGAAGCTTGCTTACTACGCCTCTCCCTCGCCCACGCGCGCGGTGGTTCGCAGGACGAGGAGAGGATTTTGACTACAGCGCCCTCTCCCTCTCCCTCTCCCTTGCCCTCGCGGTGGACGTGCAGCAGTTCAATCGGTGTCAGATTGCCAGAAGCATAATGTGTACTGTAGTATCATCATTGTTGAACCGTCCGAAGAGGCGAAGAGCCAAGTGCAAGGTTCACACGAGTACGAATTGTTGAACCTCCCGAAGAGGCAAAGAGCCAAGCGCAAGGTTTTATAGGAGTTGTCGTCCTAGTAGGAGTGTACTACAACTATAGCGAATGATGCTACTGTATGATGCCGCCACGTCACGTATATCCAAAGTTGTGCCACCTTTTTTTTCTCAAAGAGCGTGTTGGAGCCCGTGCAACAACCACACAAGTTGCACGTACACATAACACATTTACTAGTAATAAATTCTAAAGGACAAATGCTAGTATGCCACACAAGTTCATCTCCACTTCATGTGATAAATTTGTGCACGACTAGTCTACATATATTCACAGCGCTACCGTTCACAATTTACCGTACTCCACTTACACGTTATAGATGGGCTACATGTCCTCCTCCAGGTTCCAGTCCCAGGTGTTCTACATGGATGGTACGATCCATAGCGGTGGGCAACGGGAATCATTGTCGCAGCTTTCTAGTCCGGTTCCACACGATGGAGACTCATCCAAGCTGAAGCGGCATAAATCAGGGATAGCGTGTCCCAACATGTCGTTCATCCAGTGGTGCGCACTAAAGACACAACCATGCTTCATGAACGGCGGGCCTTCCGTGTCGTGCACGGCAGGTGGCATATGCTTCACAATGGGGTAGTTGTCCCCAATGAAAAGCGAGTACTCTCCAAGAGTGTTCCTCGGCACCCACGTAGCATCACAGGGGTCAAACTCGGCGCCGTTCATCTGGTACACGCGGCATCTCAGATCTGAACACATGGTGACGTACATAGTCAAGGTCCATGCATAATAATGTTGTGCTCAAATATGGCGGTCAGTAATACTGTGCAGCAAATAGTACTACTCCGGTATAGAGGAAGTAAAATAACCGGCTTATTATATATAGCCACTCTTGGCTACATGGATGAGATAGTAAGACATGGAAAAACAAAAATGGTGGCAGCTAGTGGGTTCAAGTCTTCAAGGGCCTAGCTAGCTATACGCGTCCTCCAAGGTAAAAAGTACTCCTACTAGTACGTAAGTAGAGTACTAGTACAACAATGAAAGAGAAGGCGAGAGGGTTAAAATATGGAATACTTGGGTAGATGGTGACAGTCCGATCGTGGTAGATTGTGTGACCATGTTGCAAATCAGTGGTACCATGGGTAACGACTGCTAAGATAATTGATCCCAATATGCCAAAGTCAGCTACAAGGTTCCAGGTTAGACTGAATCGCGGATGCAAATGCACATCCAGGATCGGCGATCTTATTTTGATCGCGGGATGACTGGTCCCTGCAAAATAATGGAGTACCGTTAGGGATGCAAATGATGGTTTGTGCATTCCGTTTGTAATCTCCCGTACCGTAGGATGGCAACCAGATGAAACAAGTCCCCTGGCTTGTCACCGCGAAGATGCGGCCTAGATGGCGCACGACGTCTTCGAACGTGTAGGGGTACAAATCTGCCGCCGCCAACATGCGTCAGCCTCTGCCGTTACTGCCTCTTGCATTGATGGCAATCCTTATGTCGAACACCGCGATGAGATAGTAATCGTCGTAGCCGCGTCGCTTTGTCGGCGGGTCCGCAATTGCTATCTTCTTGAATCTCATGTAGGCATCATCATACGTATTCAAGCCCAGCCAGTCCGGAAGGCCGATCCTAATGGTGGAGAAGGGGTCTACCAGAACGGCCGCACTGCTGTGGATGTTGTGCAAAATGATGGTGGTATCCGGCCGGAGGTATGCAAGCCAATCTTCGTTGGCACCGACCCAGACCTATATATAAGACGGTGGGCAGCGGAGAAATTACGGGATGGAAATGGAATAACTAAGTACTACATGATCAAACTCCATTACTGACCTGCTCATCGGACAAAATCCGACTACCTCTCAACGTCGGCAACTCTAGCGGAGTCAACGTGCAACCATGTCCAGGGAGCGGTGGATTGTTCGAAGGATTGTCCCATAGAAGAACCTTCTCCTCGAGGACGCATGGAAGACCAACAAGCATGGCCTTTTCCCAAGCCATTTTAAGCACCATCTTGAAAAAGTTGGTGCAGGAAGCACCGAGTCTTGCGGCGGTGAGGACGTCGGAGCGGCATGCGATTTCTCCCAGAGGATCGTTGTCCAAGGTCTCCCAGCCCCGGCGAGGAGGAGAACCGCCTGGCGAATCCATGGGAGCAACGACGAACTGCCTTCTCTTCGGGGGGAGGGGAACTGGCAAGGAGGAGATAAGAGCGTAGTAACCGCAGGGCCTCGTCCCTTCCAACTGTAGATCGTTCCTTCCAACTGTAGCGAAGGGGTGAGGCTATTATTTACTACTAGTACTAGCATTATGGGACGTTATGGGATTGCATTATACTGTAAATAATAGCACTAGTAAGAAATTTTTGGCACTAGCTAGTAGTTTTTGGCGTGGATTAAGAAATTTTGGGTATGTTTTTGCTATTTTTTGTACACGCCAACTAGTGTCAAAAAACGTCTTACATTATGTGACGGAGGAGTACGTACTCAAACTGTAGCAGTACTAGTACTACTTTCTCAACTAGTAGTGCGAGGGTACTACTAGTGCTATGTACTGTACTTCTAGTATAGTGTACCCGTTTTGAACTCTTGAATCTCAGGGCCAAGGAGCTACAGTTGGAAGTGGAGGGTACCACTGTTCTCTAGAACCATCGCTGTACTATCAATGCAGGGAAAGTACACCTGCATAGTGGCCTAGTGGGTACTCTCGGTGCTCTATTCAGCCGCTCCTCTCATGTAGCTGGCCTACTCAGCCGCTCCTCTCACGCACACACTAGCAGCCTGTTTATCAGCGACGGTTACTGCGGGGGCAGAACATTTGAGTTATTTGATACAGCGAGACTAGGCTTTTCGCTTCCATTTGTGGAGGTGTAATGGATCTCGTCGAACTTTGTTAGTAGTTCCTTCTTTATGAATGAGATGAAGCAAAGCTTTTGCCTCCGTTTCAAAAAAACACGTCAAGAGGAATTTCTTTTATAGTAGAGCCGATAATGGAGTGAAGTCCATGTGTGCAACGCCACAAGCTACAAAGTAGTAGTAGAGCACTTTACGTACAGCGCCATATTGCACAGTTCCCAATGCCCCGCCAGGCTTTTCCGGCTCCTCGGGCTTAATTGGGAGGCGCTAGTTTAAATATGCTACTAGCTGATGAGGAAGCTGCAAGCGAGGTGCGGCTAGGGCGAGCACGCGAACCACGAGATGCTGGGAAGGAAAACCCGTTCATGTGGCTAGGCTATCCAGTGCACCCAGATTGTGGTGTCGCACGTCCGTTTGACTTCAAAACTCAAACTACCCGTTAGAATATTGGCTCGCAGCGAAGTTACTATTTAAAAAAAAGGGCGCCGTGCGTTCGGCCAGGATCGAACCCACAAAACGAGGTATACACTCCCGCGACCACTAGTAGTACTCGTTGGAGTACAACGCAGCCTAGAATCGCCTTTTGTCGCTAGTAGTACATTGTTCCTTACAAGAAACCCCTAATAATGCAACAAACCACTAATAATGCCAAGAAACTACTACCACTTGCATACGTGGCAGACTTAAGATAAGACTACCTTATCAACCATTGTACATGCTCTTACCAACCAGCCCTACCAAGAAACGACTACTCTACAAAGTGCCGTTATAGGCACGTTTCAACCCATGGCCCTATTTGGATACATTTGTTGTCAATCTAACCCTGCCATCCAAACACCACTTTGGTTAGAGTTAGTTCAGGGTTAGAATCTAACTTCTGACTTAGAGTATCCAAATAGGGCCCATGTCGCCCATTAAGTCAACGCCTTGTATTCGACCGGGCGTTATGACTTGTGGGACCTACATGTCAGTCTGCACAAAAATCCCCGAGTGACCTCCTACCTCCGGCCCGTCCACCTAGTCATCCTCGGCCATGGGACGCAGCTACCGCCGCCGGCAGAAGGCGAGGTCAAAACCCCCGGCGGTGCGGAGCCCATCTTGCGGCAGCCCGGATGCCAGCTCCGTCCGGCGCTCGCGGCCGCTAGCTAGCCAAGATAGCTCCATCCAGCCGCTTGTCTGCAAGGTTTGCTAGCTAGATTGGCACGGCGGTGCGGCGGCTTGCTCACGCGCGCCGCGCTAAGGCCAGCCATCTGGCTCGAGCGAAGGTCAGCGCGGCGGCTTGCTCGCTCGTGAGTCACGCTCGGGCCAGCCTGCCAACCCGTGCGGAGGCCAGCGCGACGTCCGGCCCTTCCAGTGGAGCGGCGGCCAACTCGCTCACCACCGGCGCCACCGACGAACACGCATCAGTACTGTTTGAAGTAATGTTCAGGAAAAATAATGATTTGAGGGGGAATAACAGGATAGAAGGTCAGATGTGGGTCCCTCGTGTCAACGGTCAAACAAAATGTGTTGGTTTAAGCTGCCTCGTCAGCACGGACGTGTGGGCCAACCTTGTCATAAATGGGTTTAAACTAACCTAATCGGTAGGTAGTAGTTTTTGGCGTGGATTAAGAAATTTTTGGTATGTTTTTGTTATTTTTTATACAATAGATTCTTCCTAGGGCTGGTTGAAAGTGGTAGTTTTTTGTTAAATACTCTACATACTGTAAGTAGGAGTGAAAGTTAAGCTTTGGAACCCAATAAGCAAGGCTAGTTACATAGTGCATATGTGCACATGATTGAAAGTAAATATCAACCATGAGTGACTAATATCTTGATGGAAAACTCAAAACTATGGAATACTAGGGAAAAAATTTGCATGGTTGGAAATACTAGCAATGTTCATGTGCGTTGCAAGGAATCATAATTAGAATAATACTTATTCACAAACTTGATACAAAACACTCTAATTTTGATATACATATATCACTAAAGATATATTATGTTTCAATTAGAATATATTCCTTGGGCTGTTTTGGTGAGGTCAGGGAGAGATGTGGTTGGTTTTAAGATACTAATTATGGGTTTTTCTGCAAATTGGTAGACAAGTGGGATGTTTGTGAGAAAAGGCAAAAACTTACCTCACAGTCGTTAGATGTAGATCTAATGGTCACAAACGATGGATGGCAGACACACCATCATCACCAACTTAGTCTTCTGTAGGAGTACTAGCAAGATCCATGCATTGCACGGAACATCAAGATGCATTTTTTTATAAAAACACTCGTTGTGATTGACCTATGCGGGAGTAATCCCATGTGTAAAAACTAATGATATCTCGAGAAGTAGGAGATAAGGTGAAGAGGAGTGGGGCGTGGTGGTGATTGGTGGTCGGACTGAGCGGAGGCATGGGGATTGACGACGCCGGCAGCGGCCACCAGGCCAGTTTGTTCCAGAGGCTTCCTTTATTAATTGCTCAACAATGAGGTTGTTGGAGATAAGGATGAACGAGGGAAGGCCTTGTCTGCAAATGTGAAGAGGGGTGCGGGTATCTTTTAGTTTAATTTCCATCAGTCAGATATAGATCGGACGGTCTATATTGCAAGATGGCACGCGTACCATTATCACCAACTCGGTTTTTTATAAGAGAAGAAATATAAGTATGGAGATACAAACGTATTATAGATACTTGTTTCCATAAACTAGCATCTGCATTCTATTCAACGCCTCAGCATGTGAGGCCTTAGCACAATGACTTCTCGACTGTGTAAAACAAAGGTTTTCCCATCGCCGATAAGGAGGGGGTGACGGCGACGCGCTTTTTGGCTTGTCTAGTCCTAGTAGTCATACTAGGTGGTCTAAGCACATGTAGATTTATTCTTTTTCACGTCTCGTGTTCGCCGTACTGCCACGACTGTTGATGAATAGACGGTAAGTTATTCACGGGGAAACCCTTGTTGAGCGTGTTTGCGAGAGAGAGAGAGACAGTGTGCGTGTGTGATATGTCTAGAGACCGAGGCAATGATAACAGATTCTTTGTGTCTATGTGTGTGGAGGATAGAGAGAGACATGTACATGGGGCTTTGTGTTGTGTAACGTGGAGACACATATACATAATTAGAGAGTGAGTGTGCGAGATACACATGCGGACATGGGGAGAGATGAGGATCCAGATTAATGGGTGTTTGTGCGTGTCTGTGTGTGTTTGCGCGCGTTTGTGTGTGAGAGGGAGTGTGTGTATGTGGAGTAGAGAGACCACTAATGATGTAAACCTAGTATAAGGGAAGGGGGAATGGTGTGACATGTGTAGTAGCGGGATAGCATGGGTGCGGGCGGGGGGAGTAGACTATTTGGAAGAGACATCGATTGTGTGTGGGAGAGGGGTGTGAGAGCGAGCGAGAGAGAGAGAGAGAGAGAGAGAGAGAGAGAGAGAGAGTTAGCGACGGAGAGAGAGAGAGAGAGAGGAAGAGAGGGGGAATTTGTGTCCATAAACGGCGTATAGATAGGGAGACAATGTTGATGTTGTTTGAAATTGGCCTATGTACGGAGACGCAAGGGAAGCGAGTCATCGTGTGCGTGATAGGGACTTCATGAGAGATCTAGAATTGATGGTGTAGAGAACAATGTGCGAGATCGAGAACGATGATACGTTAGGGAGCTATGGAAAGAGTCACGACATATATGTATACAGGGAGGAGCTGGGGCGGGTCCGCATGTGGGAGAGATAGAAAGAGGAGAGTGGTGCACAAGGAGACAAAGTGTGCTTGTTTTGCAGTGGGGGTGGTGTGTGAGGTGAGTGTGCGAGAACCACATAACTAGGGAGATAGACGTTTGGGGGCGACGTTTTGTGTGTATGGGAAAGATACACTCTACATAGTGCGTGTGCTTGGGAAAGAGAGATGCCGGGAGACCTAGCTAGAGAGTGGGGGAAGAGATGTGTGCATGCCCAAGAGACAAAGTGATAGAGACCTATATTGGGGTCCGGACTTTAGAAGAGAGAGGGGTGTTAACGACTTCTCTGTGTGTGGGGGGGGGGGGCGACGAGGGGGGGGGGGGTTGGCTTCAGATAAAGAGTGAGGTGTCTATATTTGAGGGGCTTTAGCGTAATTGAGATATACATGGTCAATAGTGTGTGCACTCAAGGTTGATCAATTTGTTTCACAGTTTGGACTATGAGATAACGATACTTTTGAACATGCGTGATATACTTTGATGTACCAGAATTACAAACCTAAGATTGGAATTTTGGAATTCGACTCCATCATTAGCTTTTGTTATTCATTTAAACGGAGGTACATTTTTAAGCCGGGATTTCGTGATTTCAAATTCATATATCAAACCTAGAGATATACACATACAGGCATGTTCAAACTTTATAATCATCCACTTTATTCATACACATACACATTTTTGCTTTTTTCATCATATTTAGGATAAACACATTTGGAATTTCATTTGAATTGGACCATATGATGGTATTTGCTTGTAGTAGCTCAATGATCCATATTTGAATTGAATGGACAATCTAAGTTTCGAGCTGGAGACATTGATTTTCAAAACTTGCACTTTTTTGCGTGCAAAACAAACAAATTCTCGGCCATGATATCATAGTCGGCCGTACAAGAGCAGAATATAATTTCAGGCGCCAAAAGCTTTCAAACTTCCCGCTCACATCGACATATCTCGTGCCCGAAAGTTTAGCCCTGCGATATTCCTGTTTTACCCCTGCCACATGAAAGGAAAAGGGCTGCTTTGGTAACTCCATTGTTTTCCCCTCTTTGCCCCCAACATTCTTCCCCAGAGCCCCTCCCCTTCCCCTCCCCGACCCCCCCCCCCCCCGCAACCACGGCAAGCCGCCGAATCTGGTCCTCCGCCGCAGCGGTGGACCTCACACCCCGACGGATCTACCTTCCGCACCTTGGAACCCCCAACTGCCAACTCACCACTTCACCGGAGCCGCTTCAGCGACTGGCTTGTACACCGCTCCAGATCTCCTTGACCGCCATCATGGTCCACCACACCGGATCTACTTAACCGGCACCCTCGTCCACCACAGTGTAGGCCCTTCACTGACTCCCTCGTCCGTCCCTTCGCTGGCCCTTCATACAAGCCCTCGTCTGCCGCAACAGATCCGCCTCACCAAAAGCACTGTACAACGCGCCCGCCGAAGCCTTCGTCCACTGCACCGGACCCGCTCCACGGACACCATATTCAACTCCACCGGCCCTGCTTTACCGACACCACAGCCTCATCAGGTTATTTCGATCTGTACTCCGTCGGTTTTTCTCTTTATCGTGCAACTGTTCACTTACCACAGATGAGCTTTCTTGTATGTCGACAGGCGCCGCAACCGTAGCACCGGAGCCGCTTCAGCGACGACGACAGCCGGCCCAAACTCAACCGCAACATGAGCACCATCGACGATCCTTAGCTATCAAGTATGCCAACGATACCCATACGCCGCCGAGAATCAGGTACTATTATCCAACGGCCAGCGCCTACGTTCACTTTCTTAGCATAAGCACCGCACTTTTGAATTTCTTCAGGGCATCATTCAGTTTTTCATGAGACGCGTTATTCTGCTTGCACCTATAGGGCCATACTTCTGGCGGTGAACATGTTACATGTGCTAAATTACATACCGGTGCACATATAGTTAATATGCTTTAGTTTTGTCCTAAGTATTACTGTACTTCCTAGATATCACTGCCTACTATTTTACTTCTTGCATGCTATATTTATGATAATGGTGTTGTTCTGATGCCACCTGTTGGTTCCATCAGACTGCTTCATGTTCTCTATGCTTAATTACACATCAGCAAACGAGCATGTGGTTCCGCTAGTTTTTGTTCGTTTTACCCTACATTTTCTGATGCTAGCTATTACATCACTACTACGAGCCTCTGTTCATTACTTTTTTGTGTGTTCTTGATCTTCCCAAGTTGCATGACTAATTTGATGCTTCTATTAATTATGGAGCTGCCAACCCCATCAAGCAAAATATTTGTTCTTTTGGGGCTGGCACCTCGAACAAGTATAAAAATAGAGGGAAGCAGATATATTGTCGTGTATGCACACACCCTTCTTTCATTAGTTTAGATGAACCATTGATGATCAATTCGAACCAGTGCATGTGATTAAAATTAATTTTACCTAAATAGAGGGTGCAAAATAAACCACAACAAATAGATTTGCAACCACGGGATGCTGACGATATCTTCAAAGAACATTGCAACAGCAGCGAGGCTTCACAGCAACATATGGTAAGCCAGTGTGTTTTAGTACATGTGAAATGTAATGCGTGTGGGCTGCTTTCTTGGCTTGTGCCCTCAACCTGTAATCCTACAGAATAACAAATAGTTCAGTTGTCTGCTTTGCTGTATTGCTTGATTCGAATGCTTGTTTGTTACTTGTTACGCTATACCTGAGTTGGCCAATATGTCAGCAGTGCCTGCTGTACTATCGTAAAGAAATGCATGCCTAGTTCATTTGAGTCCTTAACTTTTCCTTTGAACTTCATCACAAGACTGTCTTCGTAGTTTATATGAGGCCATACTGTTAAGTGCTTTCTCAGATTATTTCAACTGCTTAGATGCCTTGGCAACTTAAATATAGCGGTGGTACACTCCTTTCAACTAGGGATGTCAACTAGGTCCCGTTTAATCCCGATTACATTCCACTAGTGGTATGATAGTTCAAAAGAGTTTTTTGTTTTTTGAGGAAAACGAACCAGGGAGCTAGCAAAAACTAACTAGATGGGACTGGCGGATGTCGTTTATTTGCCACTTACATCCCTAGTTTCATCTTACCATTTTAATTTCTTTTCGGCTGATGCTGCTTCGAACCATTTAAATATAGCTTGCCATGCTTGTCAATAATTGGTATGTCGTTTACCATGTAAGCTTACTGCCTGGATCATGCAATAACTATCTCTTACTTATGTCCAACGGAAACCTTTCAGGATGCCGTTCACACTAGGACACAATGTACAACCCCAGAATCTATTTGTGGAAGCAGTGCGCCATCCATGTTACCAGATGGTAGCAGTTCAGAGGCAACACCGTCGGAGAGCAGTCTGAGCACAGATATTATAGTTCTTGAGGCTCTACTAGAGGCAGAAAGAGATGGTGTGGCTGCCATGAATGAGGTAATCTCGATCTTGAAGCTGGAAGTTATGCAATTAGCTGCACGCATTATGCAAGCAACCCAAGAATTGGAGGAAGTAAGAATGTTGCATTTGAAGACGGAGGAGGTCCTGCTGCTTATGCTATCTGAAGCCCAGGGTAATCCCAGTTCTTCTTTAGATAGCAGTTGAAATTGTCATTAGATTATTGTACTTGCATGTTGTGTCATGTCTCTGAATGGATTATGTTGTAAGACCCCCTATGTTGTCCATGTGTTGTAATGATCCGAATTTTTTAGGCGAGGTAATCCTCAGTACTTGTATGATTGACATAAGGTGAACTGTTTTTTGTGTGAGCATATTGTATTGGATGAAATAACTGTTTGACTCAAAGTGTATCCAACCTACTGAATTCAAAGATCACGGCATTTCTAAATCATAATCATATATAAAGGTGGAATAAATCTTTGTTGTGGTTTTGAAGAAATAAATAACAAAACGTAGAATTATCTATGGATATTCATAATCGAATAAAAATTGGATTTTGATTTAGTTGCCAGGGCCCAGGGCAAACGTGAATGCTAATTCTCCCAAGTTTTGAACGAAGCGGCTAAACACCCACTATCATTTGTGGGCTGCCCGAAGCAAGTGTTTGCAAGATGGAAATTACTGTCTACCCCTGACACTTGACATCCTTATCGACCGGATTTACACTGCTGTCCATAGGGGTAGACTAGTAACTTCAATCAGATGTGACACGACGGCCTCTGAGCCCATTCAGACACGGTGGGCGCCAAACGCGGGCGGCAAAACACATTTGATTCAAGTTCGTCCGAAAGACATGTGTCTCTCCCTCCATTTCCCCATTCATCCACGGTGGGTGGCAAAACAAACTCTCCTCGTCCGAAATCGATGTAGGCTAATATTTTAAATAGGGGTAGATGTGTAACTTCCCTCAGACGTGACACAACCGCCCTACCTGTTAGCCCCGTTCACACATCGTGGGCGCCAACCATGGGCGGCAAAACACCCTCTCCTCGCCCGAAATCGTTACCGGCAAATATTTGGGAGATGCGAGATTACCGTCCTATCCCCAACCGACGTGATGTCAGAAATTTTAAACGGGGGATAAGTTCGTAACTTTGCCACATTTCAGACAAGCGCGTCCCAAAGTTTGAGATCCCCCCTCCCCCTCCATTTCCCCATTCATACACCATCGGCGCCACGACAACCTCCCCACTGCGGCCAGCCTCCTCCGTCCGCCACCCCATCCTCCACCTTGCCGGAGCCGCTACCCCTACCCCGTCGTCCACTGCAAGAGATGGACGTCTCTCATCCACGGCGCCGGACCAGGATCCTTTCATCGTGTCGTCTCGCTTCATCGGCGCCGTCGTCCACTTTGCCGTTGCCGCTCCTACGACCGCCTCGTCCACGGCAACAGGATTTATCCCCCAACCCGGCCGTCTGCCATCTAAAGTCTTCTTCCCCGCCGCCGACAGCCATCGCACCCATAGCACCCTCAACGTATCAGCAGGGGCCTACACGGCGTCGCAAGAGAGGTGGTACTCTTCCATATGTGCTTAAGTTATTGATCTCACCCGGAAAATAGATCTTAAATTGTTTACTGTACTTTTCTTGTCCGTACCAAATCGTAGTGGCTAGTTGAATGCAAACATTGGTTGCGAAGTAGCTTTGTCCGGTTTGCACCTTCAGATCCGCCATGTCACGGTCACTATACTCGTAAAGCTTATGGTTTCCCCCCTTTATATTCACTACCATCATCGTAGGTGCTTCACTGCTTCGTGTCGTGCTAGCACTGCTCCTCAAGACCTCAACCCATCAAGCGAAACAACATGCCACTCATAATTCCAAAGCTTACATGTTGAAATACGAATCTGATATGATGCTCATATTACTAAAACAGAGAACGTTTAATTGGTCACCTAATGTTCCTATATTCGTTTCGAAAAGCATGTGCGCCACGCACTGGTCCAGCTAGTTCCACTTTCCTGATTTTACTCTTGATGCTTAGGGTTTTCCCCTTTTATCTACTCTACTATGATCTGCGTAGGTGCTTTCTGTCATACTAGCATTACTCCACCCTTCAAGCTAAATAACACAACACTCAAAATTCCAAAGCTTAGTTGTTCAAATATAATTGTGATATGATACTGATATTAGTTAACAGACACATTTAATTGGTTAGCTAAAGGTCCCACTTGAGTTTCCAAATGCATGTCGTGACATATAGAGAGACAGCAGAATTGCATTTCTTTGTCACTTGTTGACTGTACTTTCTTGTCCATACCAAATCTTAGTTGTTATTTCAAAGCAAATATCGGTTGCTAACTACCCTTTGCGCGGTTTGCAGCTTCAGATCTGCCATCCCACTGCCACGGTCAACACTATACTCATCATGCTTACGGTTTCCCCATTTTATGATGACCACGATCAGCCTACGTGGTTCGTGTCGTAATAGCACTGCTCCACCCATCGAGCTAAACAAGCTTAGTTGTACAAATTCAAATCTGATATTATGCTGATATTAGTAAAACTGAGAGATGTTTAATTGGTCAGCTAAATGTTCCTACTTTAGTTTTGAAATGCATGTGAGCCACATATGGAGATACCGGAAGGAATAGTATTTCTCTGTGCGCTCTAGTCCGTCATGGGTGGCCAACTGACATTGTATAGAAAGACTTGTAATATCTTCAGTCTGCTTGCTCTTCTGCTCTTCTTTAAGATGATCCTCTTCTCTTGCGGTCGACTGGTCAGGTCGAGTTATTCTCCCTTAGTATATTTTGAATCTGTCAGGTCAGGTCGACTTGTTCTTCTTTATTATATGTTGAAGCTGTCATCTGCGAAGTATCATCACTTCTGGAGCTCTCATATTTTGAGTAGTAGGCCACATTATATTAATGCACACACCAAATTACAGCATGCATGGCACCTCTTAGAAGAATTGCAGAGATAGCACAAAGGGGTTTACAGGGAGGAAGTATTGGATTAGAATCACTTCTGCATTACAAAGATAATCTCACTTGTTTTTATGTTTTCATGCATGTCAGGTATTGAACATTATCAAAATGAATATAAGAATGGGCGCACGAGAGGAATATTGCGGAACAATCCACTGGCTAACAAACTTGGCATGATGGAGGATGGCCCATCTTATTCACCCATCAAGGTGCATGCTCTAACTTGGCAAGGTTGTATTGGTCGCACATATTTTGCATCTGACCTCTTGCATTACTTCTACTTTGTTACACCATCTGCTTAGTTTAAGCATCATATATGAGTATATGCCATACCTATCCATTTTCTATACCTATTCCATGTGTCGTCATACTATGTTTTTCCAGTCAAATGTTGTTCTTTCGTAATAGATGTCCAAAAGGAAGAGGGTGATTGCAGATCCTCAAGGAGTACAAACTAGGTATTTGGAAAAGGTAGTGATACCTGTTAAATCAGATAGATCAGCAGCCACAGAAAACATAGGCCCAACTGTAACAGACTTTACCCCTACTCCAGTGGCCAAACCCCTATTAGAACTGCTGACAGCCCAGCGTCAGGTACTGTCTATGATATCAATTCAAAATTTGAACTCCTAAATTTCTGCATGTGCCTTACCTTCTCTCTTGTATGAAAACTAATTTCAGATGAATCTCCTTGCTCAAAGGATCATAGGATCTCACGACAATACTGGGCTCTGCATTGCTCTTGTCATTACCTCTTGCCCTTTGTCAGCATACTTACACTCATTGTTGTTTGATTATGTAGTATCACTGTAAATGTTCGCTTCTTTATCCTCCCTTTGCTTGAAATTATAAGATCTATATTTACTCTTAGATAAATGTAGAATTAACACAATGGTTATGAAGTTTTGGATTGCTCATGTAAGTACCTGTTGTCATGTACTCCCTCTATATCGAATTAATTGTTGATCAATTGGATGTATTTAGAACTTAATAGTGCTACATACATCCATTTGAGCGACAACTAATAACGGACGGTGGTGGTATTACTGTACATGCATCGTGAGATAGTTGATTGTCTAGCATTACTCTGCATCATATCCGCCCTGCCCTCCACTTTCTCCAAATTATCATATCTACATTTACTCTTACCAAAATGTTGAATAAAGCCAATGCCACTGCACACGTTGATGTCTGCATTCCTCTTGTCAGCACCTTTTTCCTTGTAATGATGTACTTAATTAATTGCTATTTGATTATGTATCATCAGTCTGCACCTGAGCTTCATTATCCTCTATTTCTTCCAATATTATTTGATCTATATTTACTCTTTGCAAAATGTAGAATAATGGCAACGCTTATAAATAATTTTCTTTGGGGAATTTATTGAATTATCTTTCCATCAACATGGAGAAGGGCTTTGTCCAGCCCGTGTTAACATGTAATGTAAGTTCATCCTTCTCAAGCCTTCAAACTTTGTTCTAATATAGATTTGGATAGGCATCATTTCCTCCACTGCTGTTTACATCTGACTGGATGTTTGCAACAACTACCAGTTTTAAATTGTAGTTGAAAAAACATGTTCCTTATGCAGAACAGATCCATTTATTTGCTTATATAATTGTGAAACATGTTACGTGTCTCCTTGTTTCTCTTTCAGAGTCGTATCTCTTATGCCAGGCAGAACTTTAGGAAAGATAGTGAGCCAAACCATCTTGAGGACAGCGAGATGACCCCAAGGTCCTGTCTTGATGAAGACAGTGAGTTGAAGCTACTCACCAGCAGGTGTGAGACAACCTCTGTGCAGTCACTGCCTCAATCAGTTTGACTTCTTCAGTCTCAACTTAAAGAGGAAAGGCTTGCTTCAGCTCAGCTCCGACTTGAAGTCAAAGATGTAATGAAGATGTCAGGGGACTGCCTTGCGCATTATGGTGCCATACAGCTAGGGATGAAGCATCTATCGTTGACACAACTGAGGTCTCATCAGCTTGTTCGGCTGCTTGCGGGGCCCGAGCTTGCCAGTTCTAGTGCCTTCTAAAGTGCTCTCAGTTTTGTATATTCTTTTGTCGGTGCGTTTATATGCACTGGTGGCGACCTTTGATGCCCAATGTATGTAATCCGCGGTCATGTTGTGCTTTATTATCACCGGTGCCGAACTTTGATTCCCAGTGGATGTAATATGCTATAATTTCTTTGTTGTATAGTCTAGGTTTATTCTTTGGTCGGTATGCTGTAATTTAGGCCGGAAGGTTCAGTGGATCTTAGTGTTGTCGGTCTTCAGGCCGGCCCGTTACTCATATGGGCCAAAACGTGGGCCTATAATCATCTTGGGCCATTAGCATGTCTAAACCTATAGTAGTTTCCTGCCTTTAACAGGCCATGGGCTACATATTTACTGTAGTGACACTGGGCTTCCTACGGGCCGTATAAACAATGGGCCTTCTACGGTCCGTAGAAACAATGGGCCTTCTACGGGCCATAGAAACAATGGGCCTTCTACGGGCCGTATCATCAATGGGCCTTAGACGGGCCGTATGATCGATTGGCCAAACATGGGCCAAAAACAGACCGCATTATGGCCGTAAACGGGCTAGAGTTGGAGTCGTCTGTTCATGGGCCGACCATAATGGGCGGTCGTTAATAGGCCGTATTTGATGATGCTATGAAAACGGCCCAACGTATTAACGGGCCACAAACGGGACGACTGTAACCACGGGCTGAATTTGGCCCACAAGCAGAAAATGGCAGTAACGGGCCGTAAGTAACCGAATGCTGGAAATGAGCCCAAGAATAAATGGGCCCTGAGAAGGCCGAAAGATAACACGGGCTGCAAACGGCCCAATGGATTAATGGGTCGTGAATGGGTATAAAGTGATACACTGTTCATTACGGGCCAGTTTCACCACGGGTCGTTAATGGGCCAAGAGTTACAAAGGGCCTCATATGGGCTGAAAGACGTCATGGGCCATACATGGGCCGGAACTTAAAATGGGCTGGAATCATATTGGACGGCCCAGATGACACTACTAGGCCTAATTCGGATAGGTCGTAACGGGCCCTTGGTTAGCGGGCTGTAAATGGGCTATATGCGAACAGGCCGTTAACAGGCTTTCCGTGGGCCGGCCTGCCACCTTTTGACCAAGTCAAACGGGCCGGCCTTTTCACAAGAATGGGCCTTTGTTCGGCCGTGCCACGTGTCGACGTATCATAGGCGCCTTTGGTCCAATGAGTGGATGACATCTATCCCAACGGCGAGCCGACACGTGTTTCCTCCAGCCAATGATGATTTTACACGTCGAAAATCCCCATTGGTCGGGGCTGTTAGCGGGTTATCGGACCGGATAGCTTAACGGTGTTCCATTACGGTGGATGCCACGTATCGGTCACCCTTGACGAAAGCACTTCTGTGACGCGCGATTTATCGTCATGGAAGTGGACACTTTCGTGATGATAATTTTGGTAATGTCATGGAACACTTCTACGACAGCACAGGTATGACTATCTTGATTCTGTCATAAAATTGTCATGGATGTACATGCATGACAAAAAACGCGACCTACTGTGACAAACACGTATCATCACGGAAGTGTATTTTTTTGTAGTGTAGGGTTCCTGTTGAGGATCTGCTTTTTAAGTACATCACAAAGAGTCTGGTGCCCTTTGAGGCTTTTGTACATGCCTGTCATATACAATTCCTTCAGCCCTGCATCATCAGTGATACTAGCAATGTCCTCAGATGAGGAATTAGTGATAGCAGGGACAGGTGAAGAATTTGTAGCATTAGAAGCATTTGAACATTCAGGTGAAGAATTAGCAGATTCACGTTCAATGCACTTCAAACATGGAGGAACAAATTCTTCTTGAGCAGTGCTGATTTGTTGAGCAAGTAATGAATCAGCTCCTTCTGAAGATCTTCATAACTCACCCTTAGCTTTTCAAGATCTTGCTTTCTTTGAAGAAATTTATAAGAACGCTTCTCATGATCAGATAAGAGAGTGTTATGATGACCTTGAAGGTTGTCAAACCTAGACCGAAGTCTCTGAAGACTATCAGTCAAGGTTTTAGTGCGATCCATTTCTTGACCCAACATATCATCACTTTTGTCTAGCATGTTTTGAACCTTCTCAAAAGCCTTTTGTTGTTTCACAGCAATCTTAGCAAGTTTAGAGTAACTAGGCTTGAGGTTTTCATCAGATTCATCTTCACTCGATTCAGAGGAGGGGTATTTGAGTACCTTGGCACCCTTTGCCATGAAGCAATAGGTGGGGGCGTAGTCATCATTGCCTTCATCAGCCTTGT
Source organism: Aegilops tauschii subsp. strangulata (assembly GCF_002575655.3). Lineage (NCBI taxonomy): Eukaryota > Viridiplantae > Streptophyta > Magnoliopsida > Poales > Poaceae > Aegilops > Aegilops tauschii. Next base: position 11,919,026 of record NC_053038.3, on the reverse strand, counting down.
TGGTGAAGCCATTTTCTTCAGAGTTGAAGATAGACTTGCTGACGAATGCAGTAGCGAGAGCTAGGCTCGCCACACCAGACTCAGACTCCTCAGATGCCTCCTCTTCCTCATGTTCCTCAGATTCAGCCTCAGAGTCCATTTCCTTGCCAATGAATGCCCGAGCCTTCTTGGAGCTGCTCTTCTTGTGAGATGAAGACTTTGAGGATTTTCATGATGAAGACTTTGAAGATTTCTTCTTCTTCTTCGCATCATCAGAACTGTAATCCTTGTATTTCTTCTTCTTTGATTCCTTTTCCCACTGAGGACAATCTTGAATGTAGTGACCAGGTTTCTTGCGTTTGTGGCATAGCCTCTTCTTGTAGTCACTGGATGAGGAATCATTGCTCCTTGAGGATTTTCCAAAGCGACCACGTCTTGAGAACTTCTGAAATTTCTTCACGAGCAGTGCTAGTTCCTGGCTCAGTTCTTCAGGATCACCAAGGCTGCTGCCAGAATCTTCATCTTCAGACTCAGAAACTGCCTTGGCCTTCAGAGCACGTGATCTGCCATAGCTCGAACCATAGAGATCTCTCTTCTCAGCAAGCTGGAACTCATGAGTGTTTAGCCTCTCGAGGATATCAGCGCGATCAAGTGACTTGTAGTCTCCATGTTCTTGTATCATCAGTGCCATAGTATCGAATGAGGAATCAAGCGATCTCAGCAACTTCTTCACCACCTCATGGTCGGTGATGTTAGTGGCACCGAGTGCTTGAAGCTCATTTGAGATGTCAGTGAGGCGATCGAAGGTTTGCTGAACATTTTCATTGTCGAGTCTTTTGAAGCGGTTGAAGAGATTGCGAAGAACGTCAACTCGAGAGTCACGTTGAGTTGAGACTCCTTCATTGACCTTGGACAGCCTATCCCAGATAAGCTTAGCAGTTTACAAAGCACTCACTCTTCCATACTGCCCTTTGCTCATATGGCCACATGTGATGTTTTTCGCTTGGGAATCGAGTTGCTTGAATCTCTTCACATCAGTAGCGTTCAGTGAAGGTGAGACTGAGGGAACACCATTTTCCACAACATACCAGAGATCGTTATCAATTGCCTCAAGATGCATTCGCATCTTATTCTTCCAGTAGGGGTAGTCCGTCTCATCGAACGTAGGACACCCAGCAAAGACCTTGATCATACCTACGGTCGACATAACTAAAACTCCAGGCGGTTAAACCAAAATCACACAGAACAAGGGAGTACCTTGCTCTGATACCAATTGAAAGTGCGTTATATCGACTAGAGGGGGGTGAATAGGCGATTTTTATGAATTCTTCACTGAGGAATTTGCGGGTGAGGAGATTCCTAAGTGAAGAACTACTTGCAACGGAATAAGTACTCAGATAAACATAACAGAACACAAGCATGGTCATCATGAAGAAATGAAGACAAGCACATAGTACAGAAAGCGTAAACACAGGATAACACAGGATGAAGACAAACAGACTGAAGAAATTGAACTGAGAAAATTGAGAAAGTCTTCAGTCAAAGTCTTTAAACAAATATGAACAGGCACACAATACAGTAATGAGGAAATGGAAGAGTTGAGGAAATAGAACCAGTAAGCTTGGTGAAGACAATGATTTGGTAGACCAGTTCCAATTGCTGTCTCAGTTGTACGTCTAGTTGGAGCGGCTAGGTATTTAAACCTGGGGACACATAGTCCTCACCGTATTCTCCTTGAGCTAAGGTCACACAGACCTCGCCCAATCACTCGTGGTAAGTCTTCAGGTGACTTCCAAACCTTCACAAACTCGGTCACTCGGCGATCCACAATTTCCTCTTGGATGCTCTAGACCATGACACCTAACCGTCTGGAAGAAGCACAGTCCTCAAAGGTAACAAGCGTCGGATCCACGCAGGATCAATCTCTTCAGTGATGCTCAATCACTTTGGGTTTGTAGGTGTTTGGGTTTGGGTTTCCTCACTTGATGATTTTCGCTCAAAGTCCTCGGAGGATGCGATGCTCTCAAATGACAAGTGTCAGTTTCTCTCGGAGCAGCCAACTAGCTAGTGGTTGTAGGGGGGCGGCTATTTATAGCCTAGGGAGCAGCCCGACATGATAAGACATAAATGCCCTTCACTGATATGACCGTTAGGTGGGTAGATATTTTGGGACAGCTGGCGCGTAGCACAACAACGGTCAGAATTTTGAGTATCAAATACCTCAGGGCTATCATGTTCCTCACTGTGTAGGCAATCCGCACTGGCGAATTCCTAACTCCTCAGTCAGAACAAATTCCTCAGAGACCAGAAGAACTTCGCCTCTGTCACTGAAGAAATTGACTGAACTGTATGAGATTTCCAATGGCTTCACTCGAAGGGATTGGTAGGTGTAGGATTTTGAGTTGAGCATCACATGGAAATTTTTCCTTAGTATTTCCTCGACCCCCTTTAACAGTACGGTGTTTCCTATGACTCAAGAAAGAGAAAATGAAACTACGAAAACAAAAGTCTTCACGCTTCATGTTCATTGAATGATTACCAAGTCTTCAAGGTCACACCAATTTTTTCACTTTCAAAGTCTTCAGAAAGTCTTCAGAAATCCAAAATCTTCAGTCGAAGATATTCATTTTTAGGGGTTGACTTTTACTGTAAATCTCAAACTCCTCATAGACTTATAGACCTGTGTACACTCACAAACATATTAGTCCCTTAACCTATAAGTCTTCAATACACCAAAATCACTAAGGGGCACTAGATGCACTTACACGCTCCAATATCGATAAGGAACGTGTGGAGGTTCAGTCTATCGGTCCTACATTAGATCTGCCCGTCTGAGGTTTCAACACCGTGTGCGGTGGTGGCGTTCCTTTCCATGAGTTTCAGAAGGGCGGGGTGTGGTGTATGCTAGTGCGCGACAAGTAATTTTGGGTGTCTTCTCGATTACATCAAATGGTCGCCTCATAGAGAAGCATGGGACATGTTCATGTTCGTGTGTCTTTCAACGATGACTTCGATCTCATCTTGACAGGCAAATTGCTACCACTGCTCGTAAATGTCATGAATGGTTGTGTCTTTCTTGTTTCAAATATGATGGTCAATTGTGTCGTTCTTCTCCAATGGCTTCTTCGCCTATAATAGAGCTTGAGAACAATTGACACCCTTGGTAGGCACAAAGGTCAGAGTGGATGTTTATGTTTTTTCACAGGTCCTTCCACTCCTTTGTGTAGTTTACGGAGACATATGCTCTTGCACTTGTTTTCTATACGTCGTGCATGAATCTTAGGATCCTTTTGGATGGAAAGAAATCAAAAACACATTGAATAGGAAAATCCTACATGATTGCAAAACGCGTAAACTCTGCGATAGGTGTCTTTGGCTTCTGCTCATGAAAACAAACATAAACTCTAGAGGATCGAAAAGTGGCGATAGAGGTAGACATAGTGAAAGCGCATTGAACTTCTCAACAAAACAAATTAAAAATGAGGTTTGAGATCATATTGAGAGTTTGTGGAGGCCTCGGCCATTCAAGGACACCTCGAAGCATTGTTCACCTTGCTTCCAAAAAAGCCACATGCCTCCTCCCCTTGGACTACCGGCCCATAAGCCTCATCCACCTCTTCGCCAAGCACTTCGCGAAGGTTTTATCACCGCGTCTCGTGCCACACCTCTGTGAGCTCGTTTCCACGAACCAGAGCGCATTTGTTGCAGGACGTAGCGTACACCACAATTTCCTACATGTGCAACAAACGGCGCGACACCTTCACCAGCTCAGAGCGTCCTCGGGTTGGTAGCTACCATGGAGTATGTTGACTTATGGCGCCGCCTTCGCGATGTCTTGCTCGGGTAGGAGCCTGACACGATCCGTTGGCGCTGGATTGAGAAGGGAATCTACTCTGCAAAGTCATGTTACATGGCTCTCTTCCAGGGCTCGATTTGAGGACCCTTCTGGCAGCTAACATGGAAGAATGGTGCACCCACGGGCGTTAAGCTGTTCCTATGGCTTGCTGGCCTGGACAGATGTTGGAGGGAGAGCACCTTGCTCGCCACGGACTACCCCACTTGTCGGTTTGCATCCTCTGTGACCAGGAGCAAGAGTCCATACCATACACCATCTCCTCGTCGGATGCGTCCCCTCATGCATTGTCTGGCATGATATATTTCATTGGTGCCACCCACCATTGTGCCTCTAGATGGTAGGATAAGCTTCTTCGACTGGTGGACCATGGCTGTCGAGAGCTCTCCTCCGAGTCACCACACAGCCATCATAACGCTCGCAGCTCTCATCTCTTGATCTATTTGGAGACACCGAAACTCATGCGTCTTCGACGGTGCCACACCTTCTCATGCCCACCTGGTTAGCCGCATACAGGAGGAAGCTCGCACGTGGGCGAAAGCGGGTGCTCGTGGGCTTAGTAACATCTTACTTGCAACGTAAACTTATTCCGTCTCGGGGCCGAGCAACCCCCCTTCTCTCTCTCCTAAGCATCCTCGCTAGCGTCTAACCATGTACGCTAAGCGAGGATCGCTACCGTGTACCGTCTCTTCCTTTATCAATGAAATGACACGCATCATGCGTATTCGCAAAAAAAATCATATTGAGATTCCTAAAAAAGCATACGGATGAATTCCATAACAATTTTGCGACCATAATCATACGATCCAAAGTCTTTCATCACCGAAATTTGTCCCCAGGACTCTAAAATCCATATGAAATGGGGACAAAAGTAGAACCGTGACAAGACACCACTTGCAAAGTTTACGACTTTACGAGAACACACACACACACCATCTGCTCTGGCCGTTCTCACTCCGGATAAAAAAGTGACGCCTTTATTGAGTGGGCCGGAATCGTGTGGAGGAGGTGCGCGCACGCCGACGGCGGTGCCTTGCCGCGGCCTCCGGCGTCGCTTTCCCCCATGGTCATGGCCATGCGCCCATGCCCCCCCACGCGCGCGCTTTCGCTCTCACCTCTGCGTCTCGTCTCGGCCGCGAAAGCCAAGAAAGCTACCGCTCCCCGGCCTAGTCCCCGCTCGCGTCTCTTTCCGCGCCGACGCGGCGGCTGCCATGTGGGAGCACTTCCCGCCCCGGGCCTCCGCCGGGAGCCGCGGCCCCGCGCCGCCCTACCACCACCACCACCAGCATGTCGCGCCGCCCGACTGCCAGCAGCAGCATACCGCGCCGCACGGCGACCCCGACCCGCTGGCCTCCGTCTGGATCCGCCGCCTCCACCTCGCCCCGAGCCCGCCGCCGCCCCGCGTCAGCCTCGCGCCCCCGCCGTCCCCGCCGCTGCACGACCACGACGCCGTTTCCGCCCGCAGCGCCGGGTTCGGCCCCTTCCGCTGGAGCCCGCGCCCGCCGGTCGGCGCGTGGGACGCCGCCCCCGCCCCAGCCCCATGCGGCGGTGGGGGCGCCCCGCCCATGATGTCGCCGTTCTTCCGCTCCCCGCCTCAGCCGCTCCCGCCGCTCGCGGATGTCAGGGAGTTCGCGCCCGTCAGGCCCACGACCGGGTTCCCCGGTATGCCGTCGCCGACGGTACTTGGTGTCAACCCTCACGCATCTTGGTTACCGATGGCAGCTGCAGGTATCCAACATGGTACTCTGGATTTCCGCTGCGCGTTAACGTCAGAAATTGCTACGGTTTTCAGTCGCAAAAATAAAATAAAAATTGCTACGGTTTTGCTTTACTCAAATTTTTCAAGAGTCCATAGTTCAGAGTTCAGAGTTCAGAGTGGTGCCATGAGCCCTTGGCTACCTCTACCTGTACACATTTTCTTTAGAAAAGTTTCATTCATCTGTTTAATTGATATGCCTTGCCATCTCTTCAGAACCTACTTGCCAACTGCCTTATCCCGTGATGACGCCAGAACTTATAAAATGTATGGAAATTTTGCATTAAAAAATTTGATTGATGGTTGAAAGTTCTACCAAGTGAGTGACTTACAATAGAATGAGCGTTCACAAGAAAAACACACTTGTATAAATCGCATATGCTCCACTGACTACCGTTATCCATTTTGGGGTCACCACACATACCGTTGGTTTTCCTCTGGGTCTTGATTGACTGCAATGATGAAATTTCTCTTTGTGTAGGTTCAGCTTATCCTAACCATGATGTGGACATGGTTCCCATAAGAACTTCTCATGTAAGATTTTTTAGATGTATTTCCTTCATTACATGAGGACATGGATATTTATGGGTAACAGGGGTTGGTTATTCTGCTGCTTTTAGATGCAGTCTTGAAACAACATATATATTTTTAGAAGTTGTAACAACTCTTTTAAAAAAAAATTGCAACAAACAATTAGGGGAAATTGATATGTTATTATATTTATGGGTAACGGGGTTTGGCTGTTCTGCTGGTTATGGAGGGATTCTCATAACAGCAGATAATGATTCCTAATAGGGAAAGTTAATATATTATTTTGAACTTCTACTGGTTGGAGAGGTACTGAATCAAACAATTCCACAGTTTGGGGGGTTAAAATCATACTTCGGTCAGAGTTCGGGGTTGATAAATTGACCTTTCTATTTTGGAACTGAATAACTACAAGATAAGTTTGAAAAACTGCATAAATGGCCTTGCAGGATACCATTTAAGTCAATGTGCTGAAATTCATTGATGTACCAGTACCACACAATGAAAGCAAGCTACGTGAATGAGAACCACCTCCGATTGGGGTGGTGGGGTTGTGGGGTAGACTCCAGCCACCAGGGTTAAAAAAATGTTAAGAAATCCTGGTTCTCACATGTACACAGACGGGTGCGCTTCAGAATGAATTTATGAGGTTCGTGGATTCATCTTTAGTCTACGCCAATTGCAGGCGTGTGTTAGGAGTCCACACTCGCGCTGTTGTATGCGTTTAGAAATCGTGAGCTGTTTGTAGATAAGTGCAAATATAGTTAGGATATGCATCAAACTCATTCCAGAGACCAGGCTAGTATTCTACAACCTATATGGCCTTGATTCCTGAGTTCTTAGGAAGGGATGAAGAGTCGCACGTGATCTTGGATGAGTGAAGTCAATGAATAACTAGTGCGATTATGTTGAGTGGTTCATGTGGTAGATGAGAATCTCAGTATACAGATAAAATAATAGGTCCATACTTCCAGCTTTGGCATGTACCAAAAGATATTTTGGTTCTGAATTTTGTAGTGATTATTTTATCAGGGAAACAATTCTAGTAAACTTGAATGGTACACATAACTTCGGTAGCAACACTGCAGAAATAATAGGTCCATACTTCCAGCTTTGGCACGTACCAATTCTTAATCACAATCTTGCATATTCCTAACTGGTGCTCAACTGCTAAGTTGTATATTTGAAAGGCTTTTCGTGTAATGGTACACAAAACTTCGCTAGCAACACTGCAGAAAATTTCCATTTTATTGATGGTTCATATATTAAATCACGATCCGTGTTAGCTGCATTACTGTTCAATCGTTCCTAGCTGGAGGTATGACAAGATCTGAACTACTGATGATCGTATACTAGTTGCAAGATCTGGTTACCAACTCTGCTCTGCTCCTGGATCACATTGGTTCATCGTTAATTACATAAAGAGTAGGAGGGGATTTATCTCAAACAAGAACTGTGGACTGAATTCACTGTCTCTTGATATGGTAGTGATATCTGCTGCTAAGAAACTGACCCTCCATTTGTTGCAGGATCTCCATGTTCGACAACATAGCATGATCCCACAAAATTTTGCAAGGCGTGCCCCTAGTTCCAGCAGCGAACACGACGAGCCTTTCTCCTATTGGAACATGGGGAGGTTCCAGAGAAGCACCACGACTTCGTCGATCTCTCAGGTTGCTGTTGAGCCTGGCAATTTTGTGAAGAAGAGGAATGCTGACTCGAACAGTTTGCTCCCTCCCAAGTTCAGAAAGCTGAGTGGGGCTGGATAAAACCACACCATGGCGCCACGGGTTCTCCGTCCTCGGGGGGAAGCATACACATGCAGTTGTCATGCGGCAGTGCTTCGCCACGTAATGGCTCAAGCAGATGTCACCATTTGGTGGCTATCATGTAAAGTAAAGTAAGTTTGCTTCAAAAACGTCGCACCCTTTGAGACACCGATACATTTGGTGTCGGATCTCAGCGGTGCTTACCGCTGGGATGCATGCATGTTTTTTGAATTCAGGGCTATATACAGGGTGGTGTGATGTGCTCTCGTGCTGCTCGCATACCTCAGAATAATGTCTCGCATACTGATAAAAGAAATGAATAAATTTGCCATGAGAAGCTTTATGTGTTCTTTTTGTTGCCTTCACTGTATTTTACTGTTGAGCTGGTGTGCTTGCAATTGTTTACCTAAATTTTGCTGTGGAATGTGTACTAATTCCAGCAAGATTTTGTGGCTAAATCTCACAGTACATACTCCCAATCTTAATAAGCGGGCGGTGTTTTGTGTCTTATTGGGGAGCGGGCGGCGCTCTAAATTTAAAAAAAAAAAGCAAAAAAATCAGAACATTTTGAATTTTTTGGACATCCAAGATCCTTGGGTGCGCCAGGAGCGTGCAAACGTGCATGAAGAAATGATGACACAATGTGTCAGTGACAACATAGGTTGGATGGCAACATTACCACCACATATTCAGCAACATTGCATCGATAAATTCACATGTGTCACCAAGTTCACCATTCTTTTCAAGAGAATAACATTAACACGTGCCGCAGCGGACTAGTCGAGGTAGCACAACAAATCGGGCGAAGAAGCTACATACAAGCAGAAAAGACACCAACCAAAACAAATCTAATAATAACACGAACGAAGAACATGCGCTATAGCTGTACTAGCAACAGGGGAACACTTTCTTCAGTAGTCCTGTCAAAGCGAATGCTTCTCTAGTTACTGCCTATTGACTGATCTTGCAGCCCCGGACATAGGAATGCTCGTAGTTGATGTACTGCGTCCAGTAAGGCCGGTACTTGGTCATCGCAATCTCCAGCCACGGCTTCATGTTCCCGTTGTAGTGGATGACGGCGGCGGTGTCGATCTCCGCGTGCTCGACCGTCGGGTTGTACCCTAGCCCAAGCACATGCCATGATTTGTCCAGGGGGTGCGTCAGCTTGTAGAAAGTCATGAGGCCTGGCGGGAGCGTCCCCAGTTTCCACAGCAGCCTGTTTTCATTCTGTGAAAAGAGCAAGGCAAAGAAACAGTGTCAAGACTTGGATTTGGCACATGTATTCATCTATACATTCAGGAAGAAATGCATGATTTCAATTCTAGTTTCAGAAACCCAAAACGATGGCGGCAGATCCTACATGTGCTACTAATGCATTATTATGAGCCACCGCAGAAGCTGAAAAATGGAGACTTATGTGAAATAGCCTTCTACAAATGAAGCTGTCCACACACCATATCACCATGATAAAAATACACTGCAGGTTCATATACAATCATGCTCATGAAATATTTACTGTAATTACTTCATGTAAAAGATATAAGGCTATATGCATGACAGTGCAGAAAACATTTGACGGGCAGAAAAGTGGGCACAGTAAAAGTAATTTAAACATCATTTGATTATTTGTAACTCACCATGTTCTGCCACTTATGGTAAATTCCAGTAATGTCCTTCTTCTTCCACTCCTCCAGATCAAATATATTCATTCCATAAGCCCAACCACATGCATTAGGATCAAAATTCTGCGAAATATTTGGGTTTGAAAAATTGAGGTACTTGTCAAATCGGTGGAAACTCTCCCCACATGTTTCCACAGCACCATTTACATTCCCATTAAGATCAACCTCCCATAGTCCAGTCAAGTCCTTCTGGACCACAATGTCGTCATCGAGGAAAAGGATTTTATTCAACTTAGGATAGACTTGTGGCAGGTAAAATCTTAGATGGTTAAGCATGGACAGATATTTTGGGTTTCGGTACTTCAGATTGGAGGACCCAGCAGAGAGAGTTTTTTGGCGATCTGCCTTAAAGTAGTACTCTTTCATGGCTGCAGACTCGAGCTGCTTCAAAACAGGGCAGTACGAAGAGTTCAACCATTTGAAGTCATCCACATTTTCAACATGGATTGTGGCATCCCCAGGTGGATTCAACAAGAACCACATGTTCATTGCCCCAAAGTTCAGTTTGTCAGTAACAAGATGAAAGACATGCTTCTCAGGCTCCTGCAGTTTTTTAAGCAAGAAAATCAGGAGCTGCTACTGAATTGGATCACATACATCATTACGAAGAAACTGAATTTCCAAATCAAAGTCCGGACTGCACTAACCTTTGCGTTCACGATGGTTGAGTTAACCACAACTGATGCTGCCAGAACATTGTCCGAAAAAAGAGCATAGTGATAAAGGTCAGGATCTTCCAAATTCTCGCTATTAGGGAACTTTCTTTTCTCTGGAGAGAGAAGGTAATAGTCTATTGTTAAGCGCATGGACAAGCAATGTATGCCATTCGGTATTGTCTTAGCTGCCAACTGACTGAGGAAGGTGCTCTGCTTCTTTAAGCTCCGGACCTGCTCATCAGCTGACTGAAGCATTGATCTTAAACGGTGGGTAATTTCCTTGCAATCGTACAGTTGATCCCTAGCTTTTGATAAAACTTGACCCATTGCTTTTGCTCTCTCAGAGGCACTTCAAATCAAAGAAAAAAGAAATGAGTAGTGCAGGGAAATTTGGTTAAAAGTACAGTTCGAGCCTAAAAAGTAAATACCTCTTAGGGAGATCAGAATCAGCAGTAGCTTCCCCAAGGGAGCGCTGGCTTTCCTTGATCCTGGCGAGTAGCTCCCGATAAAGATCGAGCTTGTCCCTGGATTTGGCAAGCACGGAATATATTCTTGCCATGATCATTTGGTCCCGCATCAGACGAACATTTGCATCCGCCTTCTCGTTTTCATTCTCGCGTCTCCATAGACTATATTTTCCCAGCACAGCAGAATCAACTGCTTTTGAACGCTCAAAACCTGCATTCTCAAGTTTAACTAGGGCTTCATCATCCTGCTGCACTGTTTCCATCTTTATTACACCGGTCCTCTCCCCCAATTTCTATACAAGGAAATATAAAAGACATGAACAGAGGGAACAGGTATAAGATTTCATTTCAAAATGAGAGGTCGTGCAAAGAAGAAGCTATGTGATTAACCACATCTGAAAATCATAAAATGAGCACAGCAGTAATTATCCTACTCAAATTGCAAGGATGTTTGTTCATCTAAAAAATCGCAAGGGTTTGGCAACGAAGATAAAAAATGTTACCCTGCGAGTCACATCTCGTGGCCTGCTTAGGAGCTGAAGGCTATCTGCATTAACAAAAATAAATCCCTTTGTCAAATGTGCTGCTCTGAGAAGACACAGTAGTATGCAACACATTTGTTTCATCATTACTAACCATCTCGATTCAGGGAGAAATTCTGCAGTTTAAACTTGGGTTCCCTGCTCCAGTCCGGCACCTACCATCGCAGGAACAGATCAGCATAAGCACATATATCTCCATAACACCGAGGAGAAAAAGTAACGAGGAAGGGTGATATTGTGCTAACCAGTTTGCCAGAATAAATCGGGTCCACTCGAGCTGCACAAAGCAGAAGCACTTGCATCAGAATGAGCCCAGGATATAGGTTTCAGAGCAAACAGAAGAGTAAATTGCAATGTGGGTCAGTCAATAAACTTGGTCAAGTATACCAAGTAGCCAGGTCACCGTTATCCTAATTCGCACATCTGAGTGGCCGAACTGGATCGGGCGCCTCAATCACTGCATATCAGCGTATCGACTACCATGCCACATCAACTCCACAGTGTACTTCGCACTTAAATCTAAATACACGCTGAATCTATCCACAGATTCCACATCAAGATCGTACTAACTCCTCAAGAACAAAAGGGCTGGTCACCACACCTACAGTTGTAAGTTCTAATCCCAATTACCCTAGATTGACAGTTCAAGAGCAGTTGCGACACTGGCACTGGCAGCATCAGACGTCCGCCACACCCGCGACTGCGGATCTTAATCTGGCCAGAATTACCCTAGATTGACAGTTCACGAGCAGTTGCTACTGACAGCACGACGGCCGCCTTGCAGCAACGTCAGACCTCCGCCGCAGCGGCGACCGCGGATCTTAATCTGATCTACAGGGGCGACTTCCGGGAAAGCAGGGCGGGGGAAGAAGAGCTCCTCACCTCCGGCGGCGGCGGCGGCGGCGGCGGCGAGGAGGAGGAGGCAGAGCGCCGACAGGGAGGCCGTGGGCGCCATCTCCCCTGCCCGATCCGGCGAGGGCGGGCACGCGCGCGCTGGCCACGAAGGTCGATCGCCGCTCCCCCGCCGCTGCTAATGGCGGTGGATCATCGTGTCTCGGCTGGAAAAAAGGTCGGTGCTTTTCGTGCGATGCGGTGGAGCGGAGCGCAGGACGGTGGCGGAGCGGAGTGGAACAAAGCCGTCGTGTGGGCCCAAAGCGAAAGGCCCGACAGTGGTGGACTTTGTTTCTTTTTTTTTCGCGAAAAAGCCGGAAGATGGTAGGCGGGCAAGAGGATCATTGGCCCGCTGTCCAAGGCCTGGAGAGAGGGTTATTGGGCTGGAGGAACTAGGTAGAGATGTGAGGAAATTGCAGCCTTGTATTTCACTTTGCTTGCTCTAAAAAAATTCACTTGCGCTTTGTATCCTTAAGTTAAAAAAAATGGAACATCCTGTCAAAAAAGAGTTCAAAAAGCCGAACATAGCGTTCCCGTTCCCCGACTCTAGATGTCTCCTCAACGCCATCGCCTTAGTCCCCTCCTCCCTTGTCTCACTCGCAGCTTGAGAAGTGGGGATCTACCCTCTTACTTAATCTTAGTCTGAGCATGTCCTTATTTTGCTTGGGTTTTGGTTTCCTAGTGCGGCATCCTAGTGCCATCCGCAATAGAGGGGGGGGGGGGGAGGGGTGACTTGTTGAAATAAACTTTTATGGTGTCTTCCCACCTCGACGGTGTCTGGTTTCTCCAAACCTCTAAATTACTGGTGAAGGATTCAAACCGTGCGTTGTTTGGGGTGTTTTCTTGCAAATGTTCTTCCCGTGGTTATTAGATCTTGTTGCTAGCAACGAGCAGTTATTACATCTTCAAAGTCTTGGATAACGTGGGCATTTGTAGGCCCATTTTCTTAAAAAAAATGTGAATTGATAGATGCACATCTTTTCCTCCATTTCAACAATGAAACTGAAGTTGGGTATGTAAGTAGAATTCATCAAGATACAAATCATTCCACATGATTTTGGTGGAAATTGGGTCTGTAAGTCAATTTAATCAAGATACAAACCATTCCACATGATTCTAATCGGCTATCAGATGTGTTCGTAAACACCAATGAAGACGTTGGGGAAATACGACGAGGAAGGGTCAGACATTATCAGTATTGTTCCATGCACTCCCATTCTTCGCATGTACCGAGGGCATCTCCAACCGAACCCCTATCTTATAACCGCTCAAATGTTCTTCCAAATAAGGAGTTAAGAGAGTAACCATACCTAATAGAACCCCTATATTATGCTCTCCTAAACCTTAACTCGTCAAAAATAAGAAGTTAATAAAGTGGCCAGACCTAATCGAACCATATATTTAGCTCCCTAATTTTTATGGACTAATTCTGTCTTCCTTTGTGACATACATTTCAAACAATTGCATATATTTCATCAATCAATTAAATGATTATGCACAATGTGCAAAAATTCAACTACAAACATACACATAGTTAATTTAATCAAACAATTCAAATTAAAACATGCATATACATCATCCAAAAGTCACCAAATTGATCAAGTTCACCCAAAAAAACACCACATAGCATCTCTTATGACATGGATTGATTCATGCCAAGTTCATACTACACGAACTCAAGCACTCCCATGCTCACCATCATCGCATGTGGAGAAGACGTCAGAGGAGAGCGCTTATTCCTTTTCTTTATTGTGGCCTCGTTGAGGTCCTTGCCCGTTGTCGCCGTCTCCCTCATCCACTTGCTTGCACCCTGAGCAACCGGAGGGCGACCGATCATTTTCACGGACGGCACGACCTTGTCGTCAGCTTTCGTGGATAGCGTGGCAAACTGCACAATGCTCTTCGTCCTGAGCCGCTTCCTTAGCGCAGGCGGTGAAGCGTTCCTCAACTTCGACCGCGTAGCACAAACGAGAGTGGTCGGCGGGATTGCAGAGGAGGCCAATGGCTCAATTTCCTTCGGAAATGTGGCCTTCTGTGGCTGTGACAGTGACTCTATACAATGAAGGAAAAGGAAGTACCGCAGACGAGAGTTGGGAGCGGGAATCTTTACTCTTTAGCTGAGAAATGTGGTCGGTTGCTCAAAAGTGAGAGACTGTGAGAAGTTTCTGGGCTAAAATGCTAAAATTTCTAAGCAGTTAACCATTTGAGAGTTTGGCCTGGTACGACTTAGCTCGTGAAAATGAAATCTTTTGAGGAGTTATCCCTTTTTTAGTGTTCGGTTAGAGATGCCTTGAGAGACTATACAAGGGAGGGAGCAACGAAGGAAAACCCTATTTGAAGCACATTGCGTCAAGTAGTCTGGGCTTCCCACAGGGGTGCGCACAACTGGGTTGGCTTGTTACGGTTTTTTCTCTTTCTTTTCAATGTTTCTTTTTTTATTTCCTTTCTCAAGTTTATTTCTATTTTTTCAAAAGATGTTCATAAATTTTAAAAATGTTCACATTTTTTAGATTTTGTTTAAAAATTTAAAAAAAGTTCCTGATTATAAATTTTGTTTAGAAATTCGAAAAACATTAAAATTTCGTTTTTTTGCTTTTTGAAAAAGTGTTTGAAAATTAAGAAGATGTTTAGAATTTCAAATTTTAATACAAAATAGTTTGGGAATTTCAAAAAATGATCATGTTTTCAAAATTTGCTCACAAATTAAAAAAAAGTTTGTATTCTCAAAATTCGTTCGCAAATTTGAAAAACTATTTGCTTTCTCAAAAAATGTCCACTGTTTCAAATTTTGTTTACATATTTCCGTTTTGTTTACATATTTGAAAAATGTTACTGTTTTCAAAAGATGTTCATGTTTTCAATTTTTGTTCAGAATTTCAAAAACAGTTCACAGATTCAAAAAAATGTGGAGTTTTTTTTTTAATTGTTCACGGATTTTAAAAGTGCTCACGTTTCTAAAATAATCGCTTTAAAAAAATGTTCGCGTTCAAAATTTTAAAAGAATGTTCAGATCTGCCGCTGGCTTTAGTTCTTGCATTTTCGCACTGGTTTAATCTCAAGAAGGGTCATTAGCTGCCGTGGCTAGCAACGCGAGGTCTTGTGATCGAACACGCAAAATGCGTCAGATAAGAGATCCCGCAGCAGATAGCGTTGCTCCTGCATTTCTGACCTTGTTGAATAATGTATGCGCTGCCGATTGCCTGTCCGTGAGTGGAAGCACGGCGCAAGCTATGCTCATCCGAGCATCTGCACGAGCGTCCAAATTAATCAGACCCATAGGCCATAGCTGACCAACCAGGCAACCAACCGAGCAGGTGCCCCGGATGCACGCGTAGCTAGTGGTTCATCCAGGGCCAGGAGTGTGCAATGCAAGCAAAGCTGCACGTTGACGCGAAACAAAAAGCAATTTAGCAGAGCTAATTAAACGAGAAAACGAGGTGTCAACCAACTTAGGTAGAGAGAGAGAGAGAACAAGAGAGAGAGAAGTATATGACGGTCGATCATGAGCCTGCAGCCAGTGCGCATCTAGCTACCGTACTACAAACACAAGCGGTTAGAGAGAGAGAGAGAGAGAGAGAGAGAGAGAGAGAGAGAGAGAGAGAGAGGCGGGCCAGCTTGGTCGTTGTGCCGGTGCCTCTGTTCGTTCATGGCTTGGACAGTTGTTGGCCGTGTGCTATGCAGCTGTGCTGGTGCTCACCCACCTGAGAGACGAGACCTCGAGCGCCGTGTTCGGTGAGCGAGCTGGTCCTGTGTTATGCGTACTTTACCCAAGCGACAGGGACAGCTTACCGTGAATACGGTAACGTACTGCTATAACCGGGCATGCATGCATACACGATTGTTCCTCTGATCAGATTCCTCGCTGCTCCGCTTCTGCTCGAGAAGAAACACACGTCGTTTTCGTTCTTTTTTTTTTCCTTTGCAAAGTAAAGTTGCCAGCGGAATGGGAATCAAGCAGACGTCGTCAGGAAAAAGACTGCCGGTGCACTCCCAGAGTTGTGAAAAATCCGCCGGCCGGCACAATGTGGTCGTTTTCATTATACCGTTGACACAGTGGCATCTTTTGTCATCGCCCGAAAGCTCCAAGGCGACGGTTTTGGGAAGCTGGCCACAGTAGTTAGGGCACTTCCAAGGCGGACCCGTAAACCTTCCATGACTACGTTGTCCGGATTGCGGAAGCCATCCAACGCCGACCTGTATCGGTGCACGGGGCGGTTCGGACGTGATTTCTATGGCAAAACGGAGACAAAAGTGGGACAGGTTTGCGGGAGTCTGGACTGCTCCCAAGCCCGCTTCTGACCGCCCTAACCCACCCAAAACCCGTCACCCGCCCCTCCCGTGCTTTCCTTTCGACGCACGCTCCGGTTACCGCGCCGCATTCATGCCGGTCCAGAGCACGCGGAGGACGGCATTGATGCCGCGATGTGACTAGAGGGAGGAAGGGCGGTGCTGACCGACGCGACCTCTCGGCAGCCGCTGCTTCAATGCGGGAGCACGTTCCCGAGGAACCAACCCCGGCCGCTGCGCTGCATTGAAGCGGCTGACCGGCCCTTCGCATGGCTTGGGCGCAACTATTTCAGTCGCGCTCTGGCGCCGTCCACATCGCATCCTCCTCCTCCTCACCCATCTCCCTCCACATCTCCGGCGGTGGGCAAGTCCTGGGCGTCGGCACCGGCAGGCGTTTCTGGGGCGGGATCTGGCGGCTCATGGAGACACCGCCCTCGAACTCCGGGGTCGTCGTCAGTGGCGGAGCTTGGGCTGAATCTGTTGAGGGGCAAATGGGCTGGAGGGGCAAGAAACCTGACTTTAGGCTGATTTCAAGTGAACATATGGGCTGAATACTAGGGGATATATGCTAGCACAACTGCTGCGTCCCCTCCACGCTCTTTGCCGCCGCACAACTGCTGCGTCCAAATCAGATGCCGCGTCAAGGAAGAGCAGCTCTCGCCGCCGCCCCAACGCGTCGTGAAGGAGGAGCGGCTCTTGCCGCCGCCCCGGCGTGTCGTGAAGGAGCACTAGTACAAAACAGGGCTTTCGTCACAGGGCAATATTCACATTAGTCCCGTTCAGTCACGAACCGGGACTAATGTGAGCATTGGTCCCGGTTCGTGCGGCTAAGGCATTAGTCCCGGTTCACCTGGGCCCTTTAGTCCCGGTTGGTGCCACGAACCGGGACTAAAGGGTGCGATGCCCATTAGTACCGGTTGGTGGCACCAACCGGTACTAATGGGCTTTGAGGCATTAGTACCGGTTCATGGCACGAACCGGTACTAAAGGGCCCATCAAACTCTACCCCCCCTCGTGGACCGCCTTTTCAGTTTTAGAAAAAACAAAAGAAAATGATGGAAATGTCAAAAAAATAAAATAAAATAAGTTTCCCATGTGATATGTGGTCTAGTTGTTGGGAAAATTAACAAATATGAATTTCGACTTTATTTGCAAAATCTCTCTGGAATTTCTTAAAATGGGCATAACTTTTGCATACGAACTCGGATGAAAAAGTTTTTTATATGAAAAATCATCTACTCGAAAAGTTACATCCAAATTTAACGGGGGAACCCCGTTAAACATTTTCAAAATCCTCAAAAACCTAACAGAAAAAAAGATACGGTGCTTTTAAGATCTGGAGAGGCAAAAAATTTCAAATTGTGGTCAAACAATGGTCAAACTAATTATTCTAGAATATTAGTGTTAGTAAATAATTATTTCAGTTTTTTTGAATTTTGGTCAAATCTGGTCAAATAGTGGTCAAACTAATTATTCCAGAAATATTAGTGTTACTAAATAATTATTGTTTTTTAAAACAATAGTTTCAAACTCAAACAGTGAAATGTGTCACTTCATGCTCAAGCTAAATTCCTGAGGGTTAATAGAATTGACATCTTACTATTGTCAGGAAAACAACAAGTGCAGACTTGGAAACGAGGGAGAATAGAACCCGGAAGTTAAGCGTGCTCAGGCTGGAGTAGTGAGAGGATGGGTGACCGTCCGGGAAGTTAGATGATTTGGAATGATGATGGGTGACGTCGTGTAGGAGCGTCATGATGGCGCAAGAGTACGCCGACCGGGAGCAGCGCCGGTGGGACAAGTGCAACGTCGTGCGCCGATCCCAGTTCGCGGACTCCGACGTCCCGCTGCCACACATCGCGGCGGACTTATATCAAAATTATTCTACTTTCAATGAAAACTGCCGTGTTTATATCAAAATTCGTCCAGTTGGTTTGAATTGTTGTGAAAAGTTGTGCGGCTAGCGTTGGATGTCAGACTTCCTGCATCCGTGTTTGCGGACTGGTCTCCTCTTTCCGCGGATGAATACTGGAGTGTTTTTTACGGGTTCCGTTGGAGATGCACTTATGAGGGTATGATTCATGGTAGTTCAGTACTACTAGTTGGATAGTGATCGTGGCAGAGAGAATACAGCATCGCGTGCACGCGTCAAGGCCTGCCTCCATCTAGTTCTGCCACTCATGTTTGTTTTCCTACTGAAAAAATCATCACGTTCAGACGAGTGCTTCATCCATCCATCCATCCATCCATCCATCCAGAGCTAGTAGACAGCAGGCATCCAAGGCTGCCTAACTAATCTTGGACCCTACGTGGACGCGTGCGTTCACGTGGCAAAAGCGACGCACACCAATAATCCGCGACTAAAAAGAATTCAACAAACGGCGAGAAGCTGCATGCCCACTTGTTGTTAGAAAAAGCCCGGCTGCTAAGCTTTGCAAAGTTGCAATACAGCCAAGACCGTACTCAAGTGGACACTCTTTGGAGTCAAACATGGATAGCAAACACACACTGGACACCTACACCCACACACACCTACACGCGCGGCATGTGGCCTGGCCGACACCGCGATGCCGTCGTAGCCAGTGCCAGCCAGCGAGACCTCCCGGCTCCCGGCACGCATCATATCATCAGCCGGATTCCCCGCTAGACGGTAGACGCTAGCAGCAGGCCACGGCCCGACGTCCGTGTCAAAGACGTATGCCATGCAGCGGGCGCGGGCAACAACCGGGACGGCGACCGGTGTGGTGGTGGCGCCGCTACCAACCCGGCCGGACGCCAACTGCTCGGCCTCATCTCGTCGCCGTCGTAGGCTCGTAGCCACCCCGAGACTGTAGCGGGACAGCGAGACGAGATGGGCGGAATCAAACTCAAAGGACGGGTTAGATGATGGCGGGAGGCGCCAAGGCTGGGTGCCGTCACCACCACTCACCGCCAGCAGCAGCTCCATCAACTCTTCTTCTCCCCATGACCATGAGGTACTCGAGCAGCAGCTGCGGTGTGCGCCGTACGTGCATGGAAAAATATCTGTGAGGTTTTTAGAAGCAGGAGGAGATGCGACGCAATCCAACCCAGGATGAGAGCTGCAGGACCGTGAAGCAACCGGAGCTGACTCTGATTGACCGTGAAGCAACCTGTTTTGTGTCCTCAGATCCATCCCTTCGTTCAAACAGGATTATTCCTCTCGCGGGTTTCCATACATGTCACCAGGGTGGCTATAGATTCATCGACTCTCACATGATGTGAGCAAGTAAACTCTTGGGGTTGTATAATTAATTAACTAACTAACCCACGAGGACTCTATTGCCCAGAGCATGATTGGGCCCTCCCTTAGTCTTATCCAGTTAACGGACAGTTAAGTTCGTGTCAGTCTCAAATGCCAGTGCTTCTGTTGCACTGCTCTCAAGGCACTGTGCTTTTGGCTATGTACTTATTAATTGCATGATTGATTGACACTCCTAACCAGCAGCCAGTAGATCCAAAGAGACGGTGCGACCATTCGTATATCCATTTTGTTTCTCAAATTTTAGACAATACGTATTTCAGCGCTCAAAGGTCACCTAGAAAGCAAGCAAGCACGCGCGCACCAATAAACGGCGCGCCGTGCATGCCAGCTAGAGTAGAAAAACAAATACGGCCCTGAACCTTCATGTGAAGATGCCCTCGCACCTGTTAATTTTGTTATAGTTGGTGAAGAAACCATGTGCGTGCATGCATAAGAACATCTCCGGCCGTGTTTTCAGAAATACCTCCTCAGGCGATTTTTTCGTGCCGGCGTCGAAAATACGGCCCAGTCGCGTCCCTACGAGCCCGATAAATTCGTCGGCCTGGGTCGAAATCAGCCGGCGGACCCAGGCCGAACCTGGCGCGCTGGGGGCGCCCGGGAGCGAGTTGTTTTGGCGCGAAGCAGCCGCGGGCCTGCCAAGTCAGCGAGGGGCGCTTCGTCGCCCTCAACGCTTCGGTTCCCGCGGGAATCAATGCCAAGGCTGCCGCGCTGCCGCCGCCGGTCAGCCTTTACCATTGATTCCTCACGGGCGGCGCGTCACGGGGCGGCGCGGCGACGCCTCCCCTCCCGCCAACGGGTACACACGGGCGCGGCTATATAAGCCGGTGGCCTCCCTCGCCTCTGGCCACACCAGCCCTAGCCGCCGAGCTCCTCCTCTCTCGTGCGCCGCCGCCGAGCCCTCCCTCACCCTCCCCCGCGCGCCGCCTCCGAGCCCTCCCCCACCGGCAACCCCGATGGCCGAACGTTTCCCCGGCGACGAGGCGGCGGCCAACGGCTTCGGCCGCCGCTCGCTCCGCGAACAGGAGTCGTGGCTCCTGTTCGAGGCCAACATCCCGGCGCCGCCGGACATGCGCGCCGGGCCGACGGGGTGGAGGCTCAGCAACGGGGGAGTGCCCATTCCCCCGTTGCCCGACGCCGTGGCGCGCGCCCCCTACTTCGCCGCCGAGGTAGAGATCGTGCGCCCCCCTCACCGACGAGCAGCTCGCCCTCCTCCAGTACGCCGCCGACAACCAAGCAGCGTGGGCGGCGTACTTCGAGCGCCGTCAGCAGCAGAGGCTGGCGTCCACCAACGGGGCGCCGGTGGTGGGCGGCACGAAGAACAGCGAGGGGCGCCACCTGTGGTGGGGCGTCCCCGGCCGCACGCTCGAGGGCGTGCTGACGCACCTTGAGGGCGGCAACAACCCGCCGCTGGCATACCCTCCCCGGCCAGGGCGGCCGCCCCGGCACACCGCCGACGCGCCGGGCAATGGATGCCCAGGAGGTTCGGCTCCTCCTCGTCTTCCTCCTCACGGTCTTCTTGCCACTCCTCCGGCTCTCCGGCGTCAAGGCCGAGCCCGCGGCGGAGACGCTGCTCGGCCGGCGCACTCGCAGCTCCGGCATCATCCTCAACGAGGGCGGCCGGCGCGCCTCCTCGTCGGCTCCTCCGCGCTTCGTCAAGCCAAAGACGGAGCCGGGGCTCGCACCGGTGAAAACGGAGCCGGGTCTCCCCGCCGTGAAGACGGAACACGGCGACGTGGAGTTCGACGATGATGCGGCCCTGGAATGGGCGCGCAAGGACTCCCTGAAGATGGCGAGGGAGCGCCAGTGCGCCCCCCTGCGGCGCTTCGAGTAGTGCCGTCGGGGCCGCGACGAAGGAGGAATCGTCGTCCTCGTAGACAGCGATGACGACGATGCGCCGCCGCCACCAGCCTGCCATGGCGACGCCGGTCAGGGGTCCACAAGGGACGACCGCGTCAAGGAGGAGAAGGTCGACGATGACAACGGCGGTGAGGATGGCGGCGACGACTACTCGGCGTTCAGCCAGTTCCTTTTTTAGATATATTTGCTATGTAAAAAGTCGCGAACATGTCTAATATATGCCAAAGTTTGCCAAAATTTAGACGTGTTTAGCCGAACTTCGCCGAACGTTTTCTTTTTTGAAAAAATTTAGACGCGTCTGGGGGCAGCCCTGGGGCCAGTGGCTGGGGACCAACTTGCCCCCAGGCCCTTTTTTGTGCCGGCTCAACCCCAGGCGGCGATTTTAGACGCCCCCTGGGGGGCCAACGGCTGGAGAAGCTCTAAGCCATCTGTCCATGCAAGGGGGGACGTGTTTGGATCACTTGTGTCGTGGAATTGTCATGGCAGATGTCCTCGTGCAAGGACTTAGTCGCGGAGCCATCGGAGCTAGGAAGCTTAAAGGGGTTAAACGGGACAAGGAACACGAGGGTTATACTGGTTCGGCCCCTTACGGTGAAGGTAAAAGCCTACGTCCAGTTGAGGTGGTATTACTTAGGGTTTCGATGACCAGGGAGCTTAATCGCTATGTCCGGCTATCGATCTGTTGTCTCTCATCCTGAACCGCCGCCGGGTCGGCCCTTTATATAGAGAGGTTGACGCCCCGCGGCTCTCAGAGTCCCGGCCGGCTTATAACAGCATCCGGCTCGGACTCTTAACTACTCTTGCCTTATACTACAAGTCTGGTTACAACGGCGGTTTATCACTATGGGCCTTAAGCCGCCTCCGGGTCTTAAGCCCATTATTGGTCCGCCATCCTCAAGCTTGGTACTGGGCTTCACGTGACGATCATTATGACGTAACCCGGCCCCTCCTGGGCGGGTGACTCTAATGGTTATATCCTCAACATTAGGCCCCAGATTGATTTGAACCGGTTCATGTCAATCTTCAATCCCTTTGAAAGAAAATCTTCCGGCTTCTGCTTGTGCGAATGTTATAACCCGCCGTGACGTCATCTTCTGGATTCTTGGTAACCCGCCGTGACGTCATCTTCCATTAAATTCATTTTTATTCTGTCATATCCCAACGGATCTTATCTTTAATGACCATCCCGAAGATCGAGGCGCTTCTGTAGCGAGATAATCACGCCTTGGCCTCCTCGTTTCTCGCGCCCACTTATCAGTCACCCTTATAAATAGGCCCGGCCCATAAGCCTTCATTCACTCCTCTCTTCATCGTCTTCCTCTTCTGATGCCCGAGAGCTCGAGCTCCGCCGCCGCCGCCGCACCCCTTGTCTTCCTCAACCTTGGCCGCTGCATCACCCTGAACTGGTCCAGAGAAACGGCGGCGACCTCCGCATCTCGTCAGCGCCAGTAAGTCCTCGCCCCTCCATACAGTAGATTTGCATTAGGGTTCGGTCGTTCTTCCCCTGTTCTTCGTAGTTCATCGCGAGTTCTTCACAGTTCTTCCATCGCGACCCCTTTTGATCTGGAAAACAGGGTAGAACTCCTGCGGTAGTGGTTTCGCACCCATTTTCAACAGTAGCATGTCCCTTTACTTGTAAAGAGATCTCCTTAAAGCTCATGAACTTCTCTGTATCAGCTTTCTAGGTCTAGAATTTTTTTCTTTCTAGACGATCGTTTGATCCAAAATAATCCCTTCAATCTGTGAAACCTGTTTGCGCAACACTTAGACAAAAACTGCATTTGTTAGCTATGGCGGCTCATATCTCCGTCTTAAAAGAGGCAATGCGCTGTGGAATTTCCGGCTCATTTATGATAGAGTTTTAAACAACTTGAATTACTCATGATGCCCACAGCGGCTTAGATAACCCGACACAATTAGCCATATGTCATTAGACCCCTTCATAAGCCGCCATCTGAATACTGAACTGGAATCTTCCTCCGGCTTATATTTGAACCGGACATTTTCTTCTGTCATAGGCTTTCGTCTTTCACAATGCCGCCCAAGGCTCCCAAGGCACCCATTACGTGCAACTGGGTGAGATCCAACGTTACTGATGATACCTTAGATGATTTTGTAAAGACGGGTTACCTTCCTAGGAAGGAGGTCATGTCCTATCGTGCCCCTGACCCGTCCGAAGAAAGACCTCAACCAAGAGATGGAGAAGTGGTGATATTTGCTGATCACATGAGCCGGGGCTTTGCTCCTCCCGGCTCAAAATTCTTCAGAGACGTTCTGAACTTTTTCGATCTGCGACCTCAAGACATTGGACCCAATTCCGTGTCGAACATTTGCAACTTTCAAGTGTTTTGTGAGTTATACCTTGGAGAGGAACCCAGCCTGCTACTCTTTAGGGAGTTATTTTACTTGAACCGCTAGAATGAATGTGCCAACGGGCCTAGCTTGGAACTTGGCGGAATCTCCATTCAACGACGGAGAGATTGCCTCTTTCCTTATGCTGAGCCGCCAAGCCACCCAAAGGACTGGAACCAGACATGGTTCTACTGCCAGGATACTTCTCCGGCTGATGAGAACCCTCTGCCCGGCTTTCGCGCCCTGCGTGTGGAGCCAAATCACCCCTGCCAGACAAACTATCTCAAGCTGAGCGTCAACCACTGATCCCCACCATCAACAAGATTAAGGCTCTCCTGGGAAATGGCCTCAACGGCGTTGATCTGGTCCGGGTCTGGATTTCTTGGCGGGTGATTCCCTTGAGCCGCCGCCCCGGCTTAATGTGTGATTACACGGGCCGGAAGGATGATCCTCTGCGGCACAGCCCCAATGACCTACCTGAGGACGTCGTTGACGACATGACCAAGTCCCTCTTGAACGAAAGCTTAGCAGACTGCGGGAGGACCGGCTTAAGCCCCTTCTGCCAAGCTAACCCGGCTCCGGCGGTAAGCTACCGATCTGAGTACCTTACTTTCCATTTTAACAATTTTCGTTTTAACTTCAAGGAAACCTTTGTTGCATTTTTTCAGGCCAATGACAAGTTCTGGAAGGTCAGGTATGATCATGAGGCTGCGAAGAAAGCCAGGAAGGCTAAAAAAGCCGCTAGGAGAGCCGCCCCCCGCAAGAAGGGGAGTAAGCCTAGCGCCTCAGAGCTGCTTCAGTTGGATGATAGCTCCGAGTCAGAGGTAGCCCTTGATTCTTCAGGCTCTTCTTTTGTTTTTCATCTGTTTTTAACCACCTTATTGACACTGATTATCAGCAGGATGATACCGGAGCGAGTAACCCGGTGATTGAAGAGGTAACTATACTTTCCTCCGACTCGGAGCCCTTGCCAAGGCTGAAAGTCCGAAGAGTAACCCGGAAAGTAAGATTTTCACATCATTTAGCTTATCAAGATCCTCAATTTCTTTTGAAGCAACAGATTCATGAGAGCCGGAGGCACACCCGGACCAACAAGGATGCAGACCTCTCCTCTGGCTTACCTGAAGCATCAAGGAAGCGCCGGACCGAGGTTATCTCCAACTTATATCCTTTTCATCCTTTGGCGGGCGTCACTCGTCAACCGCTCAATTCTTCTGATTCAAATTATCAGGAAACTTCGCCTTCCTCCGGTGACTCCATGCAATCTAACCTGCCGGCTTTTGTCTTTTCAATGCTCAAGCAAAGCTCAGCAAGAGGGCGAAGAAAAGTAAACCGGTCGAAGAACCGGTCTTGACTGAACCGGAGGCTTCTGCCCCTGAGCCGCCGTCTGCCTCAGCTCCTGACACCACCGCTCCAACTGAAGAACAAGTCAGGGAGGGTTCTGATAACCCGGAGATCCCCAGCTCAGCTCAACCGGCCGATGACCCGGATGTGGTGATTACCCAGACCGAATATGTTGAGCCGGGAAGACCCACTGTGCTGGCCAGGTGCTCTGCCAAAGAAGAACTGCTGGAGCGCCGTAGGGCCAGATTGGAGATCACTGACTATGCTAACTTGAACATTGGAGACATTGTTTCTGGTTACATTGGTCAAGTGCACAACAGCCGGGACCTGGAGATTGACATGGTAAAGCAGATACAGGAAAAATCTGAGGTACAACTCTCTTGCTTACTCCATAGTCATCCTTACCATGCTAGCCCCCAAGTCTAGTACTTATGATAGAATACGTTGTAGACTTAACTTCCGGCTTACCTTCATGAACCGGCAATTATAAATAGAATCTTTCAGCATACATTAGCCCCCAAGTGCCAAGTGTCTTTGCTTGCAAAGTGCTTGGGACTTTAATGTTGCATGATAATCACTCACACTGTAAACCGGAATTTGTACAGGCTGCCTGCAAGAAATTTGAATCTGAAATCTCTGAGCTGAAGAACCGCGTGAAGACTCAGGAAACTGAGACCCGGAAGGCCAATGCCAAATTTGAGTTCAGTGTTGCTGCACAGGAAAAGCTGAAGAAGAAATTTGAAACAGAAAGAAAGACTTGGGCCGAGGAGAGAACTGCCTTGCTCAGCCGGGCCGAACAAGCAGAGGCTGCTCTGACGAGAGAACCGCCGAACTCTCCGGCTTAAAACGCCATGTGTCACAGATGGTCTCCACAATCTTCGGTGAGTCATTCTGCCAGCCTTTAACAAGTTTACATTCTTTATGTCTTATAAGTCCTACCATTGCCATTCAGCTCACCTGGCTTTGTTAAACAGGTCCCAGAAGCTCCAACCTTAATCAGAATGTTCTGACCAAGCTGAAGGCCATGTACACCTTGGTGGAGCAACTCTACACCGGGTCACAACGTGCTTTAGCCGTTGTGGCCCTGTCCAATGAGGTTCCGACTCACCTGGCGGACGTACTCAGGCGGCTTGCCGTTCTTCCTCAGCGCTTCCAAGAGCTAAGACGGGCCTCTGCAAGAGCCGGAGCTATAGCTGCTCTGAGCCAGGCCAAGGCTTTTCTCCCGGAGCTAGACCCGGCCGACATCGCTCTTGGATACCCCAGCCTGAAGGAAGATGGGACCCCCTTCGACCAGAAAGACTTCGCCGCCTGTGTGAAAAGCGTGCGCCCGGTGGCTACCATGATCGGGAACGACACAGATCTTACCAAGTATCAGTCGGGCTATGACGCGGAGAATCAGAGGATCCCAACTCCACGCTATGAAGCAGTCAGTCTGATCCCGCCGACTCTTAAGCACACCTTCGCCCCAGAAGTTGACCCGGCCGGGTTAATTGATGATGAGGCTCAGTTTGAAGCTTTGAGCGGCATTGACTGGAAATCATCAACCTTCCAGGTCATGGGAACAGCCGGAGGAGCGGAGAGGGATGAGCCGGAAGCTTCGACCCAACAAGCACCTTGATTTTTTTTAGGCGTCTCATGGTTACACTTTAAAACAATGCCTCACCTTTTGGACTCGGGGAGTCTTGTAATAGAGTAGGACAAACACTTAATTTTGTCGTGCCATCGTGCACGTGTTGAATGCTTAATTCCCTTAAAACTGCTTCTTTATATTCCTCCGGGTTATGTTCGACCATCTACTTTCCTTAAGTTAAAGAACTATCTTTAATCATCCTGCATGGAAAATAAATCACAAGTCTCTGGGCGGCTTACCGCACTGAGAGTCATATACTTTATATATAACCCGGAATATGAACCAAAATCACCAAAGACCGGCTCTCAATTATATCCTCGATGTAACCATAATAGCATACTTACAGGTCTTCAAGTATACTTCCGGTTTATGTAACCCAAATAATGAGATTGAGAACTCAACTCCGGTTCACCAGCATCGATAATGCTTATTATGTGCTATCAACATTGTTGATCAAAGTTAAGCCAGCGGAGCAAGAACTGCTCCTGCACACTGTTTGATATAATCAAAAGAACTTGTTGCAAACTAAAAGATCAACACTTAGGGGCTTCTGGTTTGAATACTACCAGAGAACCGTCCCAAAGGGGTTAAGCTAAGATTCGAATGCGATCATATAGCCCCCAGTGGCTTTGGCGCTGCCGATCAAGAGGGTACCGACAGCTATGTTCTCTTAGGTTCGAATACGACCCATGTTTGAACAGGAAGCCCCCAAATGACCTTAAGAGTTGTTTAACGACGCTGATTCGAATACGATCCACGTCGGTTCCCAAAGGGGGTTGAGCAATGATTCAAATATGATCAAGGAAAACTCCCCAATGAGCTCGGCAATTTGCCAATCAAGTGGGTATCGACAGCTATGTTCTCTTTGGTTCGAATACGCCCTATGTTTGAACAGGAAGCGCCCAAGTGATCATATTGTTAACGGCTAGATTCGAATACGATCATAAGCCGGATCCACCTCCAAGTGACCGTGTGATGTTGTAATGGAAATAACACGTTTACCTTTGGAGGAGAAAAGGACAGAGGTCCTGCTTTATTATTTATCATAATATATACATGGCTATGGAAATATGTACATTATGAGAGCCGGTGGGTCAAGTGTAATAAGGCCGAAGCTGAGCTACGTTCCACGGCCGACGGGTCTCTTCCTCCGACTTACGTGAATCTTTGTGCTCCCGAACATCGATAAGGTAGTATGACCCGTTGTGCAAGTTCTTGCTGACCACAAAGGGCCCTTCCCAAGGCGGGGATAACTTGTGTGCATCTGTCTGATCTTGGATGAGCCGGAGCACCAGATCACCTTCCTGGAAGACCCTGGACTTAACCCGGCGGCTGTGATAGCGGCGCAGGTCTTGTTGGTAAATCGCCGAGCGAGCTGCTGCCATATCACGCTGTTCGTCCAACAAATCAAGAGCATCTTGGCGCGCCCGTTCATTATCCGCCTCAACATAAGGCGCCACGCGAGGCGAGTCATGACGGACGTCGCTAGGGAGGACCGCCTCCGCTCCATAAACCATGAAGAAAGGCGTGTAACCCGTAGACCTGTTAGGAGTAGTATTGATGCTCCATAATACAGAGGGTAACTCCTCCACCCAACAACCCGGGGTCCGTTGCAACGGGACCAAAAGCCGGGGCTTGATGCCCTTCAAGATCTCCTGATTAGCTCTCTCAGCTTGACCATTGGATTGAGGGTGAGCCACTGATGAAACATCAAGTCGAATATGCTCTCGTTGACAGAACTCCTCCATGGCGCCTTTAGACAGATTGGTACCATTGTCAGTTATAATGCTGTGTGGAAAACCAAAGCGAAATATCACCCTCTTCATGAACTGAACCGTTGTGGCTGCGTCACACTTACTAACTGGCTCTGCTTCAACCCACTTTGTGAACTTGTCGACCGCCACCAAGAGGTGGGTCTTCTTATCCTTAGATCTTTTAAAAGGCCCAACCATATCAAGCCCCCAGACCGCAAATGGCCAAATAATTGGAATCATCCTCAATTCTTGAGCCGTCACATGAGCCCGTCGCGAGAACCTCTGACAACCGTCGCATTTACTGACCAAGTCCTCTGCATCAGCATGAGCCGTCAGCCAATAAAAACCATGACGAAACGCCTTGGCCACAAGGGATTTTGAGCCGGCATGATGGCCACAATCCCCTTCATGAATTTCACGTAAAATTTCTTGACCTTCCTCAGGGGAAACACAACGCTGGAAAGTTCCCGTAACACTACAACGATGCAGCTCGCCGTTGATAACGATCATTGACTTAGACCGCCGGGTTATTTGTCCGGCCAAAGTTTCGTCCTCAGGCAACTCTCCCCGGGTCATGTAAGCCAAGTATGGTACTGTCCAGTCTGGGGTAATGTGGAGAGCCGCCACCAACTGTGCCTCCGGGTCAGGAACAACCAAGTCTTCCTCTGTAGGCAACTTAACAGAAGGGTTATGCAAAATGTCCAAGAAAGTATAAGGCGGCACCGGCTTTCGCTGAGAGCCCAGCCGGCTTAAAGCATCAGCCGCCTCGTTCTTCCTGCGATCGATGTGCTCTACTTGATAACCCCGAAAATGTCCAGCAATGGCATCAAGTTCGCGGCGATAAGCCGCCATGAGAGGGTCCTTTGAATCCCACTTGCCTGACACTTGTTGAGCCACTAAATCTGAGTCGCCAAAGCACCTTACCCGGCTCAAGCTCATCTCCTTAGCCATCCGAAGACCATGGAGCAAGGCCTCGTACTCAGCCGCATTGTTAGTACAGGGAAACATCAACCGTAGCACATAGCAAAACTTGTCACCTCGAGGGGAAGTTAATACAACTCCAGCCCCCGAGCCTTCCAATTGCCTAGACTCGTCAAAGTGAATAGTCCAGTAGGTATTGTCCGGTTTCTCTTCAGGCACCTGCAGCTCTGTCCAATCGTTGATGAAATCCACCAATGCTTGAGATTTGATAGCAGTGCGTGGCACGTACTTCAGACCATGAGGCCCAAGTTCTATGGCCCACTTAGCAACTCTTCCTATGGCTTCTCTGTTTTGGATGATATCTCCTAGGGGAGCAGAACTAACCACAGTGATATGGTGACCCTGGAAATAATGCTTAAGCTTCCGGCTTGCCATGAATACCCCATAAACAAGCTTCTGCCAATGTGGATACCGTTGCTTGGACTCAAAGAGCACTTCACTGACGTAGTAAACCGGCCGCTGAACCGGATACTCCTTACCCTCTTCCTTGCACTCCACCACCACAGCCACACTGACGGCTCGTGTATTAGCGGCTACATACAGCAATAATGGCTCCTTGTCAACAGGAGCAGCAAGAACTGGGGGCTCAGCCAGCTGCCTCTTCAAATCCTCAAAAGCAGCATTGGCAGCATCATTCCAGACAAAGTCATCTGTTTTCTTCATCAATTGGTACAGTGGCATGGCCTTTTCACCCAAACGGCTTATAAACCGGCTTAAAGCAGCGATGCGACCCGCCAGACGCTGAACGTCGTTTATACACGCCGGCTTAGCCAGAGAGGTGATTGCCTTGATCTTTTCCGGGTTAGCTTCAATACCTCTGTGAGAAACCAGAAAACCCAAGAGCTTGCCTGCAGGAACACCAAAAACACACTTGGCCGGGTTAAGCATCATCTTGTAGACCCGGAGATTATCAAAGGTTTCTCTCAGATCATCTATCAAGGTCTCCTTCTCCCTGGACTTAACCATGATATCATCCTCATAGGCATGAACATTGCGCCCAATCTGGTTATG
This sequence comes from Aegilops tauschii subsp. strangulata, assembly GCF_002575655.3. Lineage (NCBI taxonomy): Eukaryota > Viridiplantae > Streptophyta > Magnoliopsida > Poales > Poaceae > Aegilops > Aegilops tauschii. The sequence continues at coordinate 11,888,404 of NC_053038.3, read as the reverse complement.
AAGACAATTCTGCACGCAACGCTGGTAAGTCGCCTGTGCACTCTTGAGCCCGAAAGGCATATATACATAACAGAAGGCTCCAAAGGGAGTGATGAACGCTGTCTTCTCCTGGTCCTTAACTGCCATTTTAATCTGATGGTATCCAGAATAAGCATCCAAAAAACTTAAGCGCTCGCAACCCGGCGTAGCATCAATAATCTGATCAATACGGGGGAGAGCAAAAGGATCAGCCGGACAAGCCTTGTTTAAATCCGTGTAATCCACACACATCCGCCAGGTGCCGTTCTTCTTAAGCACGAGCACCGGGTTAGCTAACCATTCTGGATGAAAGACTTCAATAATAAACCCAGCCGCCAAGAGCCGGGCTACCTCCTCACCAATGGCTTTCCGCCTCTCCTCATTAAACCGTCGGAGGAATTGCCTGACCGGCTTAAACTTCAGATCAATATTGAGAGTGTGCTCAGCGAGTTCTCTAGGTACACCCGGCATGTCAGAAGGTTTCCATGCAAAGATGTCCCTGTTCTCACGGATGAACTCGATGAGCGCGCCTTCCTATTTCGGATCCAGATTGGCACTGATGCTGAATTGTTGAGATGAATCACCTGGAACAAAGTCAACAAGTTTAGTCTCATCAGCGGACTTAAATTTCATTACCGGCTCATGCTCCATGGTTGGCTTCTTCAGAGACGTCATATCTGCCGGGTCAACATTGTCCTTGTAAAACTTCAACTCCTCTGTTGCACAAACAGATTCTGCATAAGCCGCGTCACCTTCCTCACACTCCAAGGCTATCTTTCGGCTGCCATGAACCGGAATGGTCCCATTGTGACCCGGCATCTTGAGCTGCAAGTACACGTAACACGGCCGTGCCATGAACTTGGCATAAGCCGGCCGCCCAAAAATAGCATGATACGGACTTCTTATCTTAACCACCTCAAAGGTTAATTTTTCCACCCTGTAGTTGTACTCATCTCCAAAAGCCACTTCCAGCTCGATCTTACCAACTGGATATGCCGACTTAGCAGGCACTACACCATGGAAAACAGTATTGGACTGGCTGAGGTTCTTATCAATCAACCCCATACGACGGAAGGTCTCATAATAGAGGATGTTGATGCTGCTGCCTCCATCCATGAGCACTTTAGTGAATTTATATCCCCCCACCTGAGGAGCCACCACCAGGGCTAGGTGACCCGGATTATCCACCCGGGGAGGGTGATCTTCCCTACTCCACACAATAGGCTGCTCAGACCATCTTAGATAGCGTGGAACTGCCGGCTCAATAGCATTCACAGCCCTCTTATGAAGCTTCTGATCTCGCTTGCACAGACTGGTGGTAAACACATGATACTGTCCACCATTGAGCTGCTTTGGATTGGTCTGGTATCCCCCCTTCTGCTGCTGCTGATGACCCTGGCCGGACTGCTGATTAAAGCCCCCTTGACCATTCTGAGGACTAGAATTTGAGCCGCCGCCCGGGCCATGAAAGCCTCCGGCTCCTGAGCCGCCGCCCGGGCCATGTTGCCATTAAAAGCATTGGAATTTTTAAAGGCCTTCATGATTGCGCAATCTTTCCACAGATGAGTGGCCGGCTTCTCCCTAGAGCCATGCCTTGGACAAGGCTCGTTCAACAATTGCTCAAGCGTCGGGCCTGACCCGCTGGCTCGGGGAGGTGGTCTCCCCCTACGTCGTTGGTTGTTACCCTGTGAACTGGCGTTGGCCACAAACTCTACGCTGCCATCAGCCTTGCGCTTGTTACCTCCTTGGTTCGCCGGGTTATGCTGGGGGCCCTTGCCATTGCCATTCCGTTTTCCCTTCCCTGTCCTTTCATCATCCGACGCGGGATCCTTGGTACTATCAGAGTCGGCGTACTTGACGAGAGCTGCCATCAGCGTACCCATATCATTGCAATCACGCTTGAGCCGCCCGAGCTTCATCTTCAGGGGCATAAAACGACAATTCTGCTCCAACATCAAAACTGCAGAGCCGGCATCCATCTTATCAGATGAATGTATTATCTCTTTGACCCGGCGGACCCAATGGGTTGTAGACTCACCCTCTTGCTGTTTACAGTTAGTCAAATCCACAATGGACATAGATTGCCTACATGTATCTTTGAAGTTCTGGATGAACCGGGCCTTTAGCTCAGCCCAAGATCCGATAGAATTAGGCGGCAACCCTTTCAACCAAGTGCGGGCAGTCCCATCTAACATCATGGTGAAGTACTTGGCCATTGCCGCTTCACTGACCTCCAGCAACTCCATGGCCATCTCGTAGCTCTCGATCCATGCTCCGGGTTGTAAATCAGCTGTGTAATTAGGCACCTTCCTAGGCCCTTTGAAGTCCTTGGGCAGACGTTCATTGCGGAGAGCCGACACCAGACAAGGGACACCTCCAGTCCTCGTAGGTATACCCGCATCGACAGAAGCCGTCGGATAAGCCGGGGATGGCTGATAAGCCGTCAATTGAGGCGCCTGCTCCGCCTCTTGCCGTGCTCTGTCTTGGTCTACCGCGTAACAAGCTCCATTATGAGCCGGGCCGTGGCCAAGAGGCAAGTCATGGCGTCGGACATTGCTTGAGCCGGTCGCTGAGACCATGTGTCTGCTATAACTCGGGCTCCGGCCTGGACGAGGGGTTGAATGAATCCTGTCCCGGCTATAAGAATATGCCTCTTGCTGCGCCAGAGCCGTCTGAAGGAGTTCTCTGACCCGGCGGGTTTCAACCGTCGTTGGAGAGTCGCCATCGATTGGGAGAGCCGCCAGCCGCGCCGCCGCGGCAACCATGTTTTCCAACGGGTTAGCATAATGACCCGGTGGTATTGGCACGTACTGAGGCGGGGCAGCGCTCACCCGGGGAGGTCCCATCACTTGGGGCTGAATTGGTGTCCCGGCCCCGGGCACCGTGATCCCTGGCGGGTTACTGGTCCCTGCACCAGGCGTATTGAAGAGGTTTCGAGGATCGTAAACCGGAGGGAGTCGAGATTGGGCCTTTTGATGCCTCCGTCGCATGACCTCGTTGGACGCGTTCTGATCCATCGTGAGCCGGAAAGACTGCGCTTGAATCAGCTGAGTCTGGGCGTCGAGAGCCGCCCTCTCCGCGGCCATCCTGATCCCTTCCGCCGCCAGGTCCTCCTTGGCTTTGGCTAGATCCAACTTTAACTGTGCCACCTCCGCGTCATGCTGAGCTTGATCCGCTAGGGCGACCGTAGCGGTTAACAGGGCTGTCATCTTGTCTGTGAGATCCATCAGCACTTGAGCCGGCGAGGACACAGGGCCTCCTGCCCCAATGGTGGAGTTTTGAGCTGGTTGTGCACCGGCCATGAAGATTCCAACCCGGCTCGGCGGCTCAAAGGGGTCCGAAATACTGTCGCCATCGGAACAACCCCTGAGCCTGCCATCTTGAAGTTGATATAAGGAGTTTGTCGCATCCGTGGACGACTCGCCGTCAGAGCGGGCGGCCGTCTCATCACCAGATCCAGATCCTTCAGAGAGTCCTCCATGGACGCATCCCACGAAAGCATGCTTCAAGGCAGGTAGAGCCCGGGCGGGTCGTGCACGCTGAGCCGTCTCGATGAGATCGGCGCAGAGGTCCGGCTCAGGGCCCGGCTCACCAATCTTGCCAATGAAGACATGGATTCCGCCGAAGGGGACCAGGTACCCGTACTCGATTGAGCCGGCGTCGGGGCCCCAGTTTGCATCGTCGATGTAGAGCTTGCCGCGACGACTCTTGGTCATCCGGCCCACAGCGTATCCCTTGAGCCCTTCGAAGCTGCCCTTCAAGAACTCAAATCCACCGTGCGCTAGCCCCACGGTGGGCGCCAACTGTCGTGGAATTGTCACGGCAGATGCCCTCGTGCAAGGACTTAGTCGCGGAGCCATCGCAGCTAGGAAGCTTAAAGGGGTTAAACGGGACAAGGAACACGAGGGTTATACTGGTTCGGTCCCTTACGGTGAAGGTAAAAGCCTACGTCCAGTTGAGGTGGTCTTACTTAGGGTTTCGATGACCAGGGAGCTTAATCGCTATGCCCGGCTATCGATCTGTTGTCTCTCGTCCTGAACCGCCGCCGGGTCGTCCTTTTATATAGAGAGGTTGACGCCCCGCGGCTCTCAGAGTCCCGGCCGGCTTATAACAGCATCCGGCTCGGACTCTTAACTACTCTTGCCTTATACTACAAGTCTGGTTACCACGGCGGTTTATCATTATGGGCCTTAAGCCGCCTCCGGGTCTTAAGCCCATTATTGGTCCGCCATCCTCAAGCTTGGTACTGGGCTTCACGTGACGATCATTATGACGTAACCCGGCCCCTCCTGGGCGGGTGACTCTAATGGTTATATCCTCAACAACTTGTGTACAGTGAATCTGTGACCTTGAGTGATCAATGCAGCAAGTTTTGATTTGAGCGAGCAAACTGTGGAGTGGTAGTGATTGGTTCTCGTAAGGGCATCTCCAAGACAGACCCACAAACTATCCGCATCCGTCTGGACCGCGCTGTTCGGACCGCGGAAGCCATCCAACACGGGTCTGTATTGCTCCGCGGGCGGTCCGGACGTGATTTCTCCCGCAAATTGAAGACAAAGTGGGGGAGGCTTGCGGGGGTCCGAACGGCCGAAACGTAGGACGCCGACACCCCCGGACCACCCAATCCCCCTCCCGGTCCATTTCCTTCCACTCCGCCCCTTCTTCTTCTTGCTTTGCATCCACACCCTCCACCTTCGCCGCCACTGTTGTACGTCTCCGGCCCCACAGAGGCATTGCTGGACGTCCGCAACCAGCACCGACGCGCCCGCTCGCCGTTACGACAGAGCTTTCCACCTTGGAGCCGTTTGTACCCAGGTACACTCCGCCCCCCGTCGACGACCTCCATGGCGGACACCACGCCCGGCAGGTGTTCGGTTAAATGCCATCGAGCTTATTTTCAAATGCTATGTCGTTTTTTAGAGTACGAAGGATGGTGAGCTACTCGACCATGGAGGATGAGTTTGTTCTGTGATGCATGGCTGGCCGTATCAGTGGATTTCGTAGGCAGAACCAGAGGGGAGCGCTTATGAGAGCAAGTGCATGAAAAGTTTTGAAAGTGCTACTAGGTAGAATTGAGCAGAAAAGGAAGATAGTGTGAATACAAGGATGTAATCAGAGGGAATGACTTCATACAATGTCTTCGAACAGAACGAGCATGCAATGTCTTCACGATACTAAACAGTAAGTAAAAGAGTGAAGTTATAGAACCAGTACCTCGGTGAAGACAATGTATTTGTTAGACCAGTTTCAGTTACTGTGACAACTGTACACCTGGTTAGGGAGGCTGAGATTGAACGCAGAAGACCACGTCTTCACCTTATTTCCCTTGAGCTAAGACTCGCAGATCTCGCCCCATCACTCAGGTAAGTCTTTAAGGTAGACTTTCAAACCTTCACAGACTTCGTTCACCGGCAATCCACAATGACTCTTGGATGCTCAGAACGCGACGCCTAACCAACTGGAAGATCACAGTCTTCAAGTGTAACAAGTCTTCAGTTCACGTAGAACAGAAAGGCTTCAGTGATGCTCAAAACAGTTTGGGCTCTGAGTGTTTTGGTTTTGTCCTCGCAAGGATTCTCTCTCAAAAGTTTCGAAGGCGGGTTGCTCTCAAACGACAAAAGTCGTGCACAAACTCGGAGCCGCCACCAATTTATGGTGGAGGGGATGGGCTATTTATAGTCAGGAGGCAACCCGACATCATATGTCTGAAATGACCCTGGGTCAATGGACAACCGACACATGTCCAATGATCGGGTTTCGGACACACGCGGTAGCCCAAGTAAAGCTGACTCAACTAACTCCGGCTCATTGTCTTCGCTCGAAGACATTGGATTTTAGGTTGAGCATCATGTCATTATTATGATTTTGCTTACCTCGACCCCATTTAATAGTGTGGTTGTTCCTATGACTCACGAAGGAAGAAAAATGAAACTACCAAAGAACTAACTCTTCGCACTTCATTGTCTTCAAGTGAAAGTCTTCGCGTACCACCATTATCTTCAATGTCTTCATACGTTTTTAAGAGTCATCTTTGATGGGTAAACCGAATCAATAGGGACTTCTACCCATGTTCTCCTGTGAATCTGGCAAACATATTAGACCCTCAACCAAGTTTGTCATCAATACTCCAAAACCAATAAAGGGTGGCACTAGATGCACTTACAAGTTTCACGCACGAAAGCACATTGCATCCTACGACATGTACATCATTCAACCACGCAGCGTGAGATCGTTGTCGTATCAATGGCATGCTATCCAGATCAGCGTCACCAAGTTTTGCGACATGGTTCGTCGGCTCGAGGCAAGGTGTCCATTGCACGCGGCAGAGGACGAGATCGTAAGTTTTACTTCCTCTTGCTCAACTCGTTTATTGATTCATTCACCCAATGTTGGTCTACACATTATATGTAGCCCCCACGCGCTGCCGTGGTGTACCACAGGACAGAGGGACGACCATTTTCGTGAACACACTATTGGATGAAGTTGAAGGGGGAGTATGTGTAGAACGACATGATCTGTTGATGAAAAACTTGTTGGATATCCGGGATCTAGTCGAATTAGAGACATTGTTTTATTAGACTTAATTTGCATGGTATATATGGATGATTTCTGAATCCGGGAGGGCCGTTTTGACTCTTGGGTGCATATGCTGAACAGTAAAATCAAATTAAATAGTAAATAAAATATAAAAATTCTAAATTTTTTCGTGGATGTTCTTGTTAGTGTAACAAGTGTGTTTGCCAATTTTCATGCGAAACGGGATGACGGTCCTTCGTCGGTGAAAAATAAAAAATAAGTGTAACATTTGTTGTTGGACTTGTTTTTTTTTTTGCACGGATCAAAATACTTAAGCTTTCCTTCTAAAAATTTGCAGGTAGCGTTTTGGTGTGACAATAATCACATCAAATTTTTTTTCATTTTTTTTGACATTTGAGAAAAACATTTCACATGCTCCCAAGAGCCGAATTGGATATCCGAATCCGGGGCTGCCTACTTTAAGTTGGGACCCTCGTGCTTTCCCGGGGGAAAAGCTAGCGACGCACACCAATAATCTGCCACCAGAATAAACAAACGGCGAAGCTGCATGCCCCACTTGTTAAAACAGCACGGCTGCTAAGCTTGCAATACAGCCAAGGCCGTACTCAATCTGTGATGAACTATATCGAAGACGTATGCCCAACACATTCAGTGCAACAACCGGGACGGCGACCGGTGGTGGTGGACTGGTGGTGGCGCCGCCACCAACCGGGACGCCAACTGCTCGGGCTCATCTCGTCGCCGTCGTAGCGACCCCAAGACTGTACCGGGATAGCGAGGTGAGACGATACGAGGGGAGAGAGCGGAATCGGAGGCTCGCTCTCATCATCGCCGTCGGACGGGTTAGATGATGGTGGGAGGCGCCAAAGCTGGGCGTTCCCTCCCATCATTCCATTTCCATGGTGCCGTCGGTCACAACTCACCGCCACCATCAGCTCGATCAACTCCTTCTCCTCGTGAGTACAGTAGTACTTGAGTAGCAGCTGCAGTGTGCACCGTACGTGCATGTAGAAATAAATATCTGCTGATTTCTCACGAGTAGAGAAGATGGATGCTGCATGCGACGCCATCCAACCCAGGACAATTGCATGGCCTTGAAGCAACCAACCCGAGCTGACTGACCGGCCGGGCCTACTCGTACCTAACGGCCTAACCCGGGACCCACAGGCGAGACCCGGGTCCAAGAGTCCAACGTTGTTTAACAATTCTTCCATGTAAACGGGGGACTCGGGTGGGGAGTAGCCCATAATGAGCTCTCAACGAACTGACACCGACAGCGAGTTGTAGAATTTGAGTCCGACTGAATCATCGCTGAAGCAAAGCTTCAATTTTGTCCTCAGATCCATCCCTTCGTTCAAACAGGAGGCTACTAATTGGCGCTACAGATTCATTGACTCTCACGCGTAAGTACTAGTAGTAGTTAACTAACCCACGAGGACTCGATTACCCGGAGCATGATTGGGCCCTCTCTTAACAGTCTTATCCAGTTAAGCCCGTGTCAGAAACTGGCATCTCAAATGTCAGTTCTTCCGTTGCACTGCTCTCCAGGCACTGTGCTTTTACTACTTAATTGCATGACTGATACCCCTAACTAACTAGCCGGTCAGCGTTGGCGTTGCTTCTTCCCTCCTAACATCTCTGGATCCAAAGAGACAGTACGATCATTTTATTATCTTTAAATAAATTAGATTAGACTACGCATCTCATTGTTAGGTCGATGATCCGTGACGACTGAAAGCAAGCATGTCACCTCGAAAATATAGTCCTGAACTTTCATGCCAATATGCCCTCGCAGGCTCGCAGCTGTTAATCTGTTATAGTAAGAGCATCTACATCCGAACTTCTCAAATTGACCGGGCATGCACGGAGATCACTGGCCGGACAGGAGATAGAAGCAAAAATTAGCAAAAAGTTGACACAACCGGACCCTTCAAAGCTAAATGTCCGGCCTATCCGGCAGCCCTCATATTCATCTCATATATGAGATGATTATGAGGAGTGCCCGGGCGTGCCCGGTTAGTGGTCTTGCGTCCGCTAGATAGGATTGGGTCCGTCGTAGAGCACCTTTTTTCTTTCTTTTCGTTCTCTCCCTCTCCTTCTTCATCAATCACATGCATGTTACCGGACATATAAGGAAAAAGTGAGGGACATGACTGCGTGAACGAAAAAATAGGGAGTCAAAGCGGACGCTGACCGGGCACGTCCGCGGGCGTTTGAGGGGCCAAATTTGTACATTGTGGAGCATCTTCAACATGGACTGTCAAACCGCCCCATCTGTGTGAACCGTGCGGTCCGGACGTATTTTGCCTTTCAACGCGGTTTTGTATCTTTCCGCCGGTCAGTTCGAACGTCCCTTTTTCCGCAAACTCAAGGCAAATTGGGGCATTTGCGGGAGCCCGGACAGCAGCTACGTAGGACTCCGACACTCCCGGCCCATTGAAATTCCCCTTCCGGTCCCCTTTTTTCACTCCATCCCTACCCCTTTCTTTCATCCGCACCCTCGTTATCCGCCGTCATCGCTATACCTCTCCGGCCGCCGCGCAGGCATCCTCGACATCTGCAGACCCCAACCACATGAATGTCCGCCTTGGACTGTGCAGGCAATGGTGTCGAAGTCCAACGTGGCTGTTGTTCGGACTCCCGCAACCCCCCCCCCCCCCACCCCCACCCACTTTGTCCTCACTTTGCGAGAGAAGGTCCGTCCGGACCGCCGAATGGACCGAAACATGTCCTTATTGGATGTCTTCCGCGGTCCGGACGTATCCGGATGGTTTGAGAGTCGACGTTGGAGATGTCCTTGCCCACACGAGAGACCTCGAGTGCGTGTTTGGTGAGCTGGTCCTATTACGTGTACTTTACCCAAGCGACAACGACAGCTTACTGCTAGTGAGCTATACATACACGACTGTTCTGCCAAAACTAAGGCATGCATATATACACGATTGTTCCTCTCAGATTCCGTGCTGCTCCCGTTTTGCCCAAGACGAAACACGTCGTTTTCGTTTTTTGCAAAGTTGCCAGCGGAGTGAGCATCAAGCAGATGCAACGAAAAAGACAGCCTGGTGCAATCCGATCTCAAAGCCCTGAAAATCCGACGACACAACATGGTTTCGTCCTGGTTGTTTCATACCTGCTGACGCAAACGTGGCTGTACTTGCTGAAACATGGAAATATTTGGCATCCCTCGAGAGCTCGAGGGCGACGATTCTGGGAGGTTGGCCATAGCAATTAGAGCCTTTACAGCCGGACTTGGTAAATCCGACCTCTTAAACACTCGCGGACGCATCCACGGACGCTGACCAGGCACCACTTAAATAATGCAATTCATATCCGGACATCTCAATTACCATATCTCAAATTCATACAAACTCATGCAACTACGTCGATGCACACACATCGTCCGGCTACTCCATCACTACTAACTAAACATGTCATCAGACTACAAAAATTTGGCTTGTTTGGCTATGGTGGAGTTCATCCGCGGCTGCCCTTACCCTTCCCGACGCCATTGCCGTCCTTCTCGCGGAAGTACCGTTCGAAGATGCAGTACGGATCGAGTCGGATCTGCTCATAGCCGGAGCTGTCCTTGCCGTCATTGTCCTCCTTCTCCTTCAGTGACAGCTCGGCCATGGCACGGACCGCTCGATTCTGCTCTCGGGCGAGGGCGCGCGTGTTCCTCCGCCGCCGTTTCTTCATAATTGGGGCGCGGATGGCTTCCTCCTCTGCGGCCGCCCGCGCAGTCGCCATTTCCGCCTCGATACGGGCCTCGGCGGCCCTTATCCTCTTCTTCCCACGGCGGGCCGCCCGTTCCCTGTGGGACTCATACTCTGCCCGACCGGTGATGGGGAAGGAGAGGTGTTCCGGTTGCCGGGACCACGATCCAGCACCAGAGGACCTAAGCGCCCGGTGAGCCGACGCTATGGTGTCGCGGCGGACGGATCCATCCGTCGGCCGGGCACTGTCCTCTCGGGAGCGTTGGAGTGCAATGCGGACTGTCATTGCCTCCTCGAACCCACACGGGATGACACCTCAGTCGACGGATCCGGACCGGTCGGCGTCTGATCCGCTGCCTGCCATGGTGGAGAAGGCCGGAAACCGCAGGAGGTGAGTTCGGGTGGCAGAGGGGAGTGGAATGAAGTGGATAGGGTTTGCTTCGGCGAGCGGATGGGGACAAATATATGTAGGGTCGGGCGGGCCAGCATGGGCCGGATCCGATGTGGTGGGCATGCCAGGCGCGCCCGGGCGCCCCACATCCGCTCCATATTTGAGTTGGATATGAGAGGTGCCGGTCAGCCCGTGCGCTTGAAGCCCGTTTGAGGCGTTCGCTTGATCGAAAAAGCGTGACCAGTCAGTGACTAGGCGGTCCGCTTGGATGTATGAGACGGGTTTGAGGCGACCGGCTGTAGATGGTCTTACGATGATATGATTCGTAGTAGTTCATACTACTAGTTAGATTGTGATCTTGCCATCTAGTTCTGTCATTCATGTTTTCCTATTGAGAGGATCATCACGTGCCACTCCTGGCAGTGAAAAGAAGGTAGGCAGCTAGCGAGATCTCCCGGCACGCATCATACCATCATCCGGGTTCCCCGCCGCGACTAGGTAAACGTAGAGAAAATTGCATAAACCACCTACTTTTGGTGCTAGTGTTGTATGAAATGCCTACTTTACAGGTTTGTTGCACAAAACACCATATATTGGGATAATCGTTGCGGATAGGTCTAATCCTTCATTTAGGTGTTATGACATGATTCTTGACAAGTGGGTCTAGTTTGTAAGTGCATCTGTGGCAAAAAAAACCGCCACATGAGCAGTCAACTAGAACTGTCAATATCTCACAATTCTTTGCTCCAATTGAGTTGAATTTCCCCAAAATATTAGTGAGTGCATTTATGATTTATTGGATTATTTTTGAATTTTCTAAATGTTAAATTATGAACAAAAAAATTGACCGATGGAAGTCCTGCATCCATTATTAAACCCTTCGATTGGAAGTGAGATATTTATCAATGAAAGGCATGTATCCCTTCTTAAACCCTTTGATTTGCGCATGTAGACCAAAGAAAAGACCATGAAACCTTGGTTTTTTTCGGGTTTGTTGATAGGACGGATTGTCCATACATGAAATCTAGATCTACGATTCTTTTTCATTACAGTGCGCAGACAATCTCTGATACATGGCCGACCCTTTGGGGGCAGGGGGCGGTCACTAATATGTCCCAAACATATATGTAATTTTTGATTGTTTCATGCTATTATACAAACGCCCAAAAATTTATGTTCCTAAACAAATATACATAGATCAACAACAAAAATTCTGCCTAAAAATATAGGGTTTCACGAGGGTGTGGGGGCGGGGGGAGAGAATACCTAACCAACAGACAAAGGTAGAGGGAGACGAGGAGACCTTCGGGGTGGGGAGGGGGGCACGGAGACAGGCTTACCCAACGACGCAGGAGAGCTAGCTAGGCTCCATCACCGGCGTCCACTTTGCCAGCGGCTGCAGCCACTTTGTGCAAAAATAATCCAATAAATCATAAATGCATTCGCTAATATTCTAGGGAAAATTCAACTCAATTGGAGCAAAGGATCGTGAGATGTTGACAATTTTAGTTGGATGCTGATGTGGCTGGTTTTTTTTGCCACCGGTGTGTTGAAAATATGCCCTAGAGGCAATAATAAAATGGTTATTATTATATTTCCTTGTTCATGATAATTGTCTATTGTTCATGCTATAATTGTGTTATCCGGAAATCGTAATACATGTGTGAATACATAGACCACAACATGTCCCTAGTGAGCCTCTAGTTGACTAGCTCGTTGATCAACAGATAGTCATGGTTTCCTGACTATGGACATTGGATGTCATTGATAACGGGATCACATCATTAGGAGAATGATGTGATGGACAAGACCCAATCCTAAGCATAGCACAAAGATCGTGTAGTTCGTTTGCTAGAGCTTTTCCAAATGTCAAGTATCATTTCCTTAGACCATGAGATTGTGCAACTCCCGGATACCATAGGAGTGCTTTGGGTGTGCCAAACGTCACAACGTAACTGGGTGGCTATAAAGGTGCACTACGGGTATCTCCGAAAGTGTCTGTTGGGTTGGCACGAATCGAGACTGGGATTTGTCACTCCGTATGACGGAGAGGTATCTCTGGGCCCACTCGGTAATGCATCATCATAATGAGCTCAATGTGACCAAGTGTTTGGTCACGGGATCATGCATTACGGTACGAGTAAAGTGACTTGCCGGTAACGAGATTGAACAAGGTATTGGGATACCGACGATCGAATCTCGGGCAAGTAACGTACCGATTGACAAAGGGAATTGTATACGGGATTGATTGAATCCTCGACATCGTGGTTCATCCGATGAGATCATCGTGGAACATGTGGGAGCCAACATGGGTATCCAGATCCCACTGTTGGTTATTGACCGGAGAGTCGTCTCGGTCATGTCTACATGTCTCCCGAACCAGTAGGGTCTACACACTTAAGGTTCGGTGACGCTAGAGTTGTAGAGATATTAGTATGCGGTTAACCGAAAGTTGTTCGGAGTCCCGGATGAGATCCCGGATATCACGAGGAGTTCCGGAATGGTCCGGAGGTAAAGATTTATATATGGGAAGTCCTATTTTGGCCACCGGAAAATGTTCGGGATTTTTCGGTATTGTACCGGGAAGGTTCTAGAAGGTTCCGAAGTGGGGCCCGCCTGCATGGGGGGACCCACATGAACGTGGGTAGTGGGGGCAAGGCCCCACACCCCTGGTCAAGGCGCACCAAGATCCCACCTTAGAAGGAATAAGATCATATCCCGAAGGGATAAGATCAAGATCCCTAAAAAAGGGGATAACAATCAGTGGGGAAGGGAAATGATGGGATTTCTTTTCCCCACCTTTGCCAACGCCCCAATAGACTTGGAGGGCAAGAAACCAGCCCCCTCCACCCCTATATATAGTGGGGAGGCGCATGGGAGCAGCACCCCAAGCCCTGGCGCCTCCCTCCCTCCCGTGACACCTCTTCCTCCCCGCTTGCGCTTGGCAAAGCCCTGCCGGGATCCCGCTACTTCCACCACCACGCCGTCGTGCTGCTGGATCTCCATCAACTTCTCCTCCCCCCTTGCTGGATGAAGAAGGAGGAGACGTCCCCGCTCCGTACGTGTGTTGAACGCGGAGGTGCCGTCCGTTCGGCGCTAGGATCATCGGTGATTTGGATCACGACGAGTACGACTCCATCAACCCCCTTCTCTTGAACGCTTCCGCGCGCGATCTACAAGGGTATGTAGATGCACTCCCCTCTCTCTCGTTGCTAGATGACTCTATAGATTGATCTTGGTGATGCGTAGAAAATTTTAATTTCTGCTACGATCCCCAACACGGTGCACTTACAAACTGGATCAACTTGTCAGGAATCATGTCAACACACCTAAATGATGGATCAAACCTAGTTGCAACGAATTACCCCAATATACGGTGTTTTGTGCAACAAACCTGTAAAGTGGGTGTTTTGTGCAACCCTAGCACCAAAAGTAGGTGGTTTGTGCAATTTCCTCGGTAAACGTATGCCGAGCAGATTCGGTGCAACAACCGGAACGGCGACCGACGCTGCTACCAACCCGGACGCCAACTGCTCGGCCTCATCTCGTCCTGGTCGTAGCCGTACTGACGCAAAGGTTGTGCCGGGGTAGCGAGACGAGATGAGGAGAGAAAGAGAGGAATCAAACGCTCTCGCTCATCAAGTCATCATCCGTTGCCGTCGGACGGGTTAAAGCATTACAACCGGGCGCTTCAAACCCGTCTCAGTCCGTGCGGGCCGTCCGGGCGCTGACCGGCCGTGAAAATTCAACCCAGACGGGCGCCTCAAACAAGACTCAATCGTCCGGGCTCACCGGCACCCCCATATCCAGCCTAAATATGAGGCAGATATGGCGCGTCCGGCGCGCGGATGACGTCGGGGTCCCACTTGGTATCATCCCGACACCCGGCGGTCCCAAGCTCGTCGGACCAATTTCGCCGCGTGGGGCTGCTCTCGCGAGCGACGTAGTGCCTAACCCGACTATTTAAACCGACCGCCGGCACCGAAACCTTATCCCTTCACATTTTCCTCCGCCCGTCCGCCACCGCCACCACTTTTCACTCCCCGTCCGCCACCGCTAGTAATCATGCCCCCATGCTGCCCGATAATGGGCTCCCCATTTCTAACACCGGAGTGCCGGTTGCAGCTCCTTGAGCAAATCCGGGCAAAGAGCGAAGCCCGGATCCCCGCGGGGCTACCTCCAAATGCAGTGGATCCGAAGGAGGACTTGGAGGAGGAGGAGAATGTGGGTGACACCGGGGACGCGGATCTGCAGGCGGAGCAGCAGGCCATCCTCGATTCCGTTCGCTCGGAGTTGGATGCGGAGGCCAGACGCCGTCGCAGGCAAGAGATGGATACGCAGCACGCCGCGGAGGAGGAGGAGCCGGAGGAGGATGTGGGGGACACTAGGGACGTAGATCTGTAGGCGAAGTAGCAGACGATCCTTGATTCCCTCCGCTCGGAGTCGGATGCGGAGGCCAGACACCGTCACCGACAGGAGGATGTGGGGGACTGTTAGGGAACGTAGCAGAAATTCAAAATTTTCTACGCATCACCAAGATCAATCTATGGAGTAATCTAGCAACGAGGGGAAGGAGAGTGAATCTACATACCCTTGTAGATCGCGATGCGGAAGTGTTGCAAGAATGCGGATGAGGGAGTCGTACTCGTAGCGATTCAGATCGCGGTTGATTCCGATCTAAGCACCGAAAGAACGGTGCCTCCGCGTTCAACACACGTGCAGCCCGGTGACGTCTCCCACGCCTTGATCCAGCAAGGAGAGAGGGAGAGGTTGGGGAAGACTCCATCCAGCAGCAACACGACGGCATGGTGGTGGTGGAGGAGCGTGGCAATCCCGCAGGGCTTCGCCAAGCACCGCGGGAGAGGAGGAGGAGGGAGAGGGGTAGGGCATCACCAAAAGGAGACTTTCTCGTGTGTGTATGGCAGCCCAAACCTCAAGTATATATAGGGGGGAAGGGGGCTGCGCCCCCCTTAGGGTTTCCACCCCCAAGAGGAGGCGGCCAGCCCTAGATCCCATCAAGGGGGGCGGCCAAGGGGAGGAGAGGGGGAGGCGCCCCACTAGATGGGCCCTAAGGCCCATCTGGACCTAGGGTTTGCCCCCTCCCACTCTCCCATGCGCCTTGGGCCTTGGTGGGGGGGCGCACCAGCCCACCTGGGGCTGGTCCCCTCCCACACTTGGCCCACGCAGCCTTCTGGGGCTGGTGGCCCCACTTGGTGGACCCCCGGGACCCTCCCGGTGGTCCCGGTACATTACCGATTTCACCCGAAACTTTTCCGGTGACCAAAACATGACTTCCCATATATAAATCTTTACCTCCGGACCATTCCGGAACTCCTCGTGACGTCCGGGATCTCATCCGGGACTCCGAACAACATTCGGTAACCACGTACATGCTTTCCCTATAACCCTAGCGTCATCGAACCTTAAGCGTGTAGACCCTACGGGTTCGGGAACCATGCAGACATGACCGAGACGTTCTCCGGTCAATAACCAACAGCGGGATCTGGATACCCATGTTGGCTCCCACATGTTCCACGATGATCTCATCGGATGAACCACGATGTCGGGGATTCAATCAATCCCGTATTCAATTCCCTTTGTCTAACGGTATGTTACTTGCCCGAGATTCGATCGTCGGTATCCCTATACCTTGTTCAATCTCGTTACCGGCAAGTCTCTTTACTCGTTCCGTAACTCACATCATCCCGTGATCAACTCCTTGGTCACACTGTGCACATTATGATGATGTCCTACCGAGTGGGCCCAGAGATACCTCTCCGTTTACACGGAGTGACAAATCCCAGTCTCGATTCGTGCCAACCCAACAGACACTTTCGGAGATACCCGTAGTGCACCTTTATAGCCACCCAGTTACGTTGTGACGTTTGGCACACCCAAAGCATTCCTACGGTATCCGGGAGTTGCACAATCTCATGGTCTAAGGAAGTGATACTTGACATTAGAAAAGCTCTGAGCAAACGAACTACACGATCTTGTGCTAGGCTTAGGATTGGGTCTTGTCCATCAAATCATTCTCCTAATGATGTGATCCCGTTATCAACGACATCCAATGTCCATGGTCAGGAAACCGTAACCATCTTTTGATCAACGAGCTAGTCTCCTAGAGGCTTACTAGGGACATGGTGTTGTCTATGTATCCACACATGTATCTGAGTTTCCTATCAATACAATTCTAGCATGGATAATAAACGATTATCATGAACAAGGAAATATAATAATAACCTATTTATTATTGCCTCTAGGGCATATTTCCAACAGTCTCCCACTTGCACTAGAGTCAATAATCTAGTTCACATCACCATGTAATTAACACTGACAGGTCACATCACCATGTGACCAACACCCAAGAGTTTACTAGAGTCAACAATCTAGTTCACATGTCTATGTGATTAACACTCAATGAGTTCTGGTTTGATCATGTTATGCTTGTGAGAGAGGTTATTTAGTCAACGGGTCTGAACCTTTCAGATCCGTGTGTGCTTTACGAATATCTATGTCATCTTTGTGGATGCTACCACGCGCTATTTGGAGCCATTTCAAGTAATTGCTCTACTATACGAATCCGGTTTACTACTCAGAGTCATCCGGATTAGTGTCAAAGTTCGCATCGACGTAACCCTTTACGACGAACTCCTTTCCACCTCCATAATCGAGAAAATTCCTTAGTCCACTAGGTACTAAGGATATGTTCGACCGCTGTCATGTGATCCATTCCCGGATCACTATTGTACCCCTTGACCAACTCATGGCAAGGCACACTTCATGTGCGGTACACAGCATAGCATACTGTAGAGCCTACGTCTGAAGCATAGGGGACGACCTTCGTCCTTTCTCTTTCTTCTGCTGTGGTCAGGTCTTGAGTCCTACTCAATACTCACACCTTGTAACACAGCCAAGAACTCCTTCTTTGCTGATCTATTTGAACTCTTTCAAAATCATGTCAAGGTGTGCGTTCTTTGAAAGTATCATCAAGCGTCTTGATCTATCTCTATAGATCTTGATGCCCAATGTGTAAGCAGCTTTATCCAGGTCTTCCTTTGAAAAACTCCTTTCAAACAACCCTTTTTGCTTTCCAGAAATTTTACATCATTTCGGATCAACAATATGTCATTCACATATACTTATCAGAAATGTTGTAGCGCTCCCACTCACTTTATTGTAAATACAAGTTTCTAATAAACTTTGTATAAATCCAAAATCTTTGATCATCTCATCAAAGTGTACATTCCAACTCCGAGATGCTTACTCCAGTCCTTAGAAGGATCGCTGGAGCTAGCATACCTTTTAGCATCCTTAGGATCGACAAAACCTTTCTGATTGTATCACATACAACCTTTCCTTACGAAAACTGGTAAGGAAACTTGTTTTGACATCCATCTGCTAGATTTCACAAATGCAGATAATGCTAACATGATTCCGACGGACTTAAGCACCGCTACGGATGAGAAAATCTCATCGTAGTCAACTCCTTGAACTTGTGGAAATACTCTTTGCCACAAGTCGAGCTTCATAGACGGCAACATTACCGTCCATGTCCGTATTCTTCTTAAAGATCCATTTACCTCAACAGCCTTACGACCATCAAGTAGTGCTCTCAAAGTCTATACTTTGTTTTCATACATGGATCCTCTCGGATTTTATGGCTTCTAACCATTTGTCGGAATATGGGCCCACCATCGCTTCTCCATAGCTCGTAGGTTCAGTATTGTCCAACAACATGATATCTCAGACAGGATCACGTACCACTCCGAAGTAGCACGCATCCTCGTCGTCCTACGAGGTTTGGTGGTGACTTGATCCGAAGTTTCATGATCACTATCATAAGCTTCCACTTCAACTGGTGTAGGTGCCACAGGAACAACTTCCTGTGCCCTGCTACACACTAGTTGAAGTGACGGTTCAATAACCTTATCAAGTCTCCACCATCCTCCCACTCAATTCTTTCGAGAGAAACTTTTCCTCGAGAAAGGACTCGTTTCTAGAAGCAATTACTTTTGCTTCCAGATCTGAAATAGGAGGTATACCCAACTGTTTTGGGTTTTCTATGAAGATGCATTTATCCGCTTTGGGTTCGAGCTTATCAGCCTGAAACTTTTTCTCATAAGCATCGCAGCCCCAAACTTTTAAGAAACGACAACTTAGGTGTCTCTAAACGGTGTCGTCTCAACGGAATTGCGTGGTGCCCCTTTTAAAGTGAATGCGGGTGTCTCTAATGCCTAACCCATAAACGATAGTGGTAATTTGATAAGAAACATCACGGTATGCACCATATCCAATAGGGTGCAGTCATGATGTTCGGACACACCATCACACTATGGTGTTCCAGGCGGTATTAATTGTGAAACACTTTCCACAATGTCTTAATTGTGTGCCAAACTCGTAACTCAGATATCTCTATGATCATATCATAGACATTTTATCCTCTTGTCACGACGATCTTCAACTTCACTCTGAAATTACTTGAACCTTCCAATAATTCAGACTTGTGTTTCATCAAGTAAATATTCTCAGCATCTACTCAAATCATCTGTGAAGTAAGAACATAATGATATCCACTGCATGCCTCAGCACTCATTGGACTGCATACATCAAAATGTATTACTTCCAATAAGTTGCTCTCTTGTTCCATCTTACTGAAAACGAGGACTTTCAGTCATCTTGCCCATGTGGTATGATTTGCATGTCTCAAGTGATTCATAATCAAGTGAGTCTAAATGATCCATCTGCATGGAGTTTCTTCATGCATATATACCAATAGACATGGTTCGCATGTCTCAATCTTTTCAAAAATGAGTGAGTCCAAAGATCCATCCACATGGAGCTTCCTCATGCGTTCTATACCAATATGACTCAAGTGGCAGTGCCACAAGTATGTGGTACTATCATTACTATCATATATCCTTTTTGGCATGAACATGTGTATCACTATGATCGAGATTCATTTTAGGTGCAAGACCATTGAAGGTATTATTCAAATAAACAGAGTAACCATTATTCTCCTTGAATGAATAACCGTTTTGCGATAAACATAATCCAATCATGTTCAACGCAAACACCAAATCTCGATAGTAGAGGGAGCATGCGATGCTTGATCACATCAACCTTGGAAACACTTCCAACGCACATCGTCATCTCACCTTTAGCTAGTCTCCGTTTATTCCGCAGCTTTTATTTCGAGTTACTAACACTTAGCAACCGAACCGGTATCTAATACCCTGGTGCTGCTGGGAGTACTA
The DNA here is from genome assembly GCF_002575655.3 of Aegilops tauschii subsp. strangulata. Lineage (NCBI taxonomy): Eukaryota > Viridiplantae > Streptophyta > Magnoliopsida > Poales > Poaceae > Aegilops > Aegilops tauschii. Next base: position 11,868,488 of record NC_053038.3, on the reverse strand, counting down.
GTAAAGTACACATTCATATGACGTATATCCAATATACTTCTGTCGACCTTGCCTGTCTTCTCATCTACCAAGTATCTAGGGTAGTACTGCTTCAGTGACCGTTCCTCTTATTACAGAAGCACTTAGTCTCGGGTTTGGGTTCAACCTTGGGATTCTTCACTAGAGCAGCAAACGACTTGCTGTTTCATGAAGTATCCCTTTTGCCCTTGCCCTTCTTAAACTAGTGGTTCTACTAACCATCAACAATTGATGCTCCTTCTTGATTTCTACTCTCGCGGTGTCAAACATCGCGAATAGCTCAAGGATCATCATAACTATCCTTGATATGTTATAGTTCATCACGAAGCTCTACTAGCTTGGTGGCAGTGACTATGGAGAACTATCGCTATCTCATCTGGGAGATTAACTCCCACTCGATTCAAGCGATTGTGGCATTCAGACAATCTGAGCACACGCTCAACGATTGAGATTTTCTCCCTTAGTTTGCAGGCTTAAGAAACTTGTCAGAGGTCTCATACCTCTTGACGTGGGCACTAGTCTGAAATCCCAATTTCAGTCTTTGGAACATCTCACATGTTCTGCGACGTTTCAAAAACGTCTTGGGTGCCACAATTCTAAACCGCACTGAACTATCACGTAGTTATCAAAACGTGTATGTCAGATGTTTCGCAACATCTACAGACGACGCTGAGGTTCAGCACACCGAGCGGTGCATTAAGGACATAAGCCTTCTGTGTAGTAATGAGGACAATCCTCAGTTTACGGACCCAGTCCGCATAATTGCTACTACCAACTTTCAACTAAATTTTCTCTAGGAACATATCTAAACCAGTAGAACTTAAAGCGCAAGACATAATTCGCAAAGACCTTTTGACTATGTTCATGATAATGAAGTTCGTCTGATTAATGAACTCCCACTCAGATAGACATCCCTCTAGTCATCTAAGTGATACATGATCCGAGTCAAACTAGGCCGTGTCCGATCATCACGTGAGACGGACTAGTCATCATCGGTGAACATCTCCATGTTGATCGTATCTGCTATACGACTCATGTTCGACTTTTCGGTCTCTTGTGTTCCGAGGCCATGTCTGTACATGCTAGGCTCGTCAAGTCAACCTAAGTGTATTGCGTGTGTGCCGAGGCCATGTCTGTACATGCTAGGCTCGTCAACACCCGTTGTATTCGAACGTAAGAATCTATCACACCCGATCATCACGTGATGCTTCGAAACGACGAACCTTCGCAACGGTGCACAGTTAGGGTGAACACTTTCTTGAAATTTTACTGAGGGATCATCTTACTTACTACCGTCGTTCTAAGCAAATAAGATGCATAACATGATAAACATCACATGCAATCAAATAGTGACATGATATGGCCAATATCATTTTGCTCCTTTGATCTCCATCTTCGGGGCACCATGATCATCTTTGTCACCGGCATGACACCATGATCTCCATCATCATGATCTCCATCATTGTGTCTTCTTGAAGTTGTCACGCCAACGGTTACTTCTACTTCTATGGCTAACGCGCTTAGCAATAAAGTAAAGTAACTTACATGGCGTTATTCAATGACACGCAGGTCATACAAAAAATAAAGACAACTCCTATGGCTCCTGCCGGTTGTCATACTCATCGACATGCAAGTCGTGATCCCTATTACAAGAATATGATCAATCTCATACATCACATATATCATTCATCATATCTTCTGGCCATATCACATCACATAGCACTTGCTGCAAAAACAAGTTAGACGTCCTCTAATTGTTGTTGCAAGTTTTTACGTGGTTTGTATAGGTTTCTAGCAAGAACGTTTCTTACCTACGTAAGACCACAACGTGATATGCCAATTTCTATTTACCCTTCATAAGGACCCTTTTCATCGAATCCGTTCCGACTAAAGTGGGAGAGACAGACACCCGCTAGCCACCTTATGCAACTAGTGCATGTCAGTCGGTGGAACCTGTCTCACGTAAGCGTACGTGTAAGGTCGGTCCGGGCCGCTTCATCCCACAATGCCGCCGAAACAAGATAAGACTAGTAGCGGCAAGAAGAATTGACATAATCGACGCCCACAACTACTTTGTGTTCTACTCGTGCATAGAAACTACGCATAGACCTAGCTCATGATGCCACTGTTAGGGAACGTAGCAGAAATTCAAAATTTTCTACGCATCACCAAGATCAATCTATGGAGTAATCTAGCAACGAGGGGAAGGAGAGTGAATCTACATACCCTTGTAGATCGCGATGCGGAAGCGTTGCAAGAACGCGGATGAGGGAGTCGTACTCGTAGCGATTCAGATCGCGGTTGATTCCGATCTAAGCACCGAAAGAACGGTGCCTCCGCGTTCAACACACGTGCAGCCCGGTGACGTCTCCCACGCCTTGATCCAGCAAGGAGAGAGGGAGAGGTTGGGGAAGACTCCATCCAGCAGCAACACGACGGCATGGTGGTGGTGGAGGAGCGTGGCAATCCCGCAGGGCTTCGCCAAGCACCGCGGGAGAGGAGGAGGAGGGAGAGGGGTAGGGCATCACCAAAAGGAGACTTTCTCGTGTGTGTATGGCAGCCCAAACCTCAAGTATATATAGGGGGGAAGGGGGCTGCGCCCCCCTTAGGGTTTCCACCCCCAAGAGGAGGCGGCCAGCCCTAGATCCCATCAAGGGGGGCGGCCAAGGGGAGGAGAGGGGGAGGCGCCCCACTAGATGGGCCCTAAGGCCCATCTGGACCTAGGGTTTGCCCCCTCCCATTCTCCCATGCGCCTTGGGCCTTGGTGGGGGGGCGCACCAGCCCACCTGGGGCTGGTCCCCTCCCACACTTGGCCCACGCAGCCTTCTGGGGCTGGTGGCCCCACTTGGTGGACCCCCGGGACCCTCCCGGTGGTCCCGGTACATTACCGATTTCACCCGAAACTTTTCCGGTGACCAAAACAGGACTTCCCATATATAAATCTTTACCTCCGGACCATTCCGGAACTCCTCGTGACGTCCGGGATCTCATCCGGGACTCCGAACAACATTCGGTAACCACGTACATGCTTTCCCTATAACCCTAGCGTCATCGAACCTTAAGCGTGTAGACCCTACGGGTTCGGGAACCATGCAGACATGACCGAGACGTTCTCCGGTCAATAACCAACAGCGGGATCTGGATACCCATGTTGGCTCCCACATGTTCCACGATGATCTCATCGGATGAACCACGATGTCGGGGATTCAATCAATCCCGTATTCAATTCCCTTTGTCTAACGGTATGTTACTTGCCCGAGATTCGATCGTCGGTATCCCTATACCTTGTTCAATCTCGTTACCGGCAAGTCTCTTTACTCGTTCCGTAACTCACATCATCCCGTGATCAACTCCTTGGTCACACTGTGCACATTATGATGATGTCCTACCGAGTGGGCCCAGAGATACCTCTCCGTTTACACGGAGTGACAAATCCCAGTCTCGATTCGTGCCAACCCAACAGACACTTTCGGAGATACCCGTAGTGCACCTTTATAGCCACCCAGTTACGTTGTGACGTTTGGCACACCCAAAGCATTCCTACGGTATCCGGGAGTTGCACAATCTCATGGTCTAAGGAAGTGATACTTGACATTAGAAAAGCTCTGAGCAAACGAACTACACGATCTTGTGCTAGGCTTAGGATTGGGTCTTGTCCATCAAATCATTCTCCTAATGATGTGATCCCGTTATCAACGACATCCAATGTCCATGGTCAGGAAACCGTAACCATCTTTTGATCAACGAGCTAGTCTCCTAGAGGCTTACTAGGGACATGGTGTTGTCTATGTATCCACACATGTATCTGAGTTTCCTATCAATACAATTCTAGCATGGATAATAAACGATTATCATGAACAAGGAAATATAATAATAACCTATTTATTATTGCCTCTAGGGCATATTTCCAACAGGGACACTGGGGACGTATATCTATAGGCGGAGCGCATGCCATCCTTGATTCCCTCCGCTCGGAGTCGGATGCGGAGGCCAGACGCCGTCGTCGACAGGAGATGGAGGCGTAGCACGCCGCGGAGGTGGAGGAGATGCTTGCCTACATGAATGAGGTCGAGTAGGAGGAGAAGCCGGAGCCCTCCTACGTGCCTGTTCACCCGACGCCCGGCACCGACGTCGTGGTCATCTCCGGTGATGAAGCTTAGTAAGGGTAGTACGTAGTATGTAGTACATATAATTTATTTTTGTATGCTTTGTATGGATCTAGAGGTTGAAATATGAGAGATTCGGATGCAAAGTAGCTAATTTGAGGTGTGAGAGCAACTCCAACGGGGCGACCCATTTCATCCGCTGGCGTCCGTTTGGGTTGGCGCGGACACAAAAGGCGGCCCAACGCGCCAACCCAAACAGATGTGTGTCTGCTTGGCGTCCGCATGGCGACCCATTCCCGGCCCATTTTTGAGCCGGATTTGAGTCGGCGCGGACACGAGACGGACGCGCGCGCCCCTACTCCTCTCCCCAGGCCTGCCGGTCGGTGGCAGCCACCACCATTTCCCCCAAAACCCTCCCGCCCGCGCGCGCTCCCGTCCCGCACCCGCCATGGACGACGACCTCGATCTCGCCAGCCTCGCCTCCCTCGCCTCGTCCGACATGACGACCGCCCCCTTCCGGCAAAGGCAAGCCTCGTGCCTCGCGTAAGACCGCCGCCGCGCCCAAGCCAAAGAAGGCGCTGATGCCCGAACAGCAGGCAAGGGAGTCGGCCAAGAGGAAGGGCCGGAGGCACGCCGCGGACACGAGGGATGAAGCCGTTGCGGCTGCGGCCGTCGTTGCCGCCGCACAGCAGGAGGTCACCAACGCCCGCGTCGCGGCGGCAACGAGGGAGGCACTCTATATGCTAGGGTTAAACCTTAGCCAGCACGGCCTCGTCAACGCCACCGTGGCCAGCACCGGCCCATCCGCGTTCCCTCGGTTGGTGCTGCCCGACTCGCCCCGCGCGTTGGCTTGCACCCCGATGCCCGGCTTCCACGTGTACCCGCAGGCCTCCCGCCTCTCCGGGGAGTGCACGCCCGACGTGAGCGTGGTGGCGCCTTCCATGCCCGCGCCCGCGCCCATTGACCTCAACGCCACACCGGTGGCCGGTGGCTCGTCATCCGGAGGCGCGAGGAAACGCGCGCGGCAGATGCCGGCCGGCGCGCTACCGGACGCCCGCAACCTGTTCGACGGAATGCTGGCCGCCGGCGACGAGGACTACATGCAGAACCTCATCTTCGAGGGCGGTGCGCCGGCTGCTGGCTACGATCCCGACGAGACACAAAGCCAGGACGGCCGTGGGGCGTTCACACCGGCCGCTGGCTATGATCCCGATCAGGCAGCCTTCATGCGTGATCAGGTCGGCATGGACCTGGACGGCTTCCCACTTGACCACGAGTTTCCGGACGACTACGGGCAAGAGGAAGAGGACGAGTGCGACATCGAAGTGGACCCTTTTTTCGAGGACGAGCTCGCCAACCAAGCCGCCGGTCCAAAGCCGAAGCGCAAGAGCAAGCGCACGAAGGCATACACGGCGGCCGAGGACAAGCTTCTTTGCGAGTGTTGGCGAGACATTGGACAAGAGACCAAGACGGGCGCCGAACAAAAGCATTCAACTTTTTGGATTCGTGTCCACCGGGAGTTTCATGAGCGCAAGAAGTTTCCGCCTTACCAAATTGTGAGCACGCGCGGGTGGGTGTCCATTTCGAAGCGATGGAGGGTGATCTAACAAGAGTGCAACAAGTTTTGTGCCACTCTTGAGAGCGTCAAGGCCCGCCCCGTGAGCGGCATCGGCATGCAAGACATGGTATGCTAGCAAGCCGCCCTCTTTTGTGTCATCAAGTTTATGCTTGCGTGTTCATTTGCATACCATTTGCCAATATGCTTGCATGAAAACAATTATAGGCATTTCAAGCTTTGGAGACATTCAAGGTCCAGCACAATGCAAGTGCTTCAACCTCTCCCATTGCTTTAGGGTCATCAAAGACAAGGAGAAGTTCAAGGCGTAATATGCCGCCCTCAAGTCGCGTGGGGGAAGCAAGCCGTGGAGGAGGTTGGGGACGGCGAGCCGGCACGGCCGCGTGGGAAGACCAACTCCAAGAAGGAGGACAAGCGGGATGCGGCATCGAACGCCTTGATCGCAAGCGTGGAGGGCATGATGAACAAGGACTCAAGGAAGGAGGAGCGCCGGCGTTTCAAAGAAGAGCAAATGAACGCCTTCATGGAAATCCAAAGGAGGAGGCTTGAGATGGACGCGGAGAAGAACGCCAAGATGCTTGAGCTGGAGGTGGAGAAGCAAGCCAAGATGCTAGAGATTGAGGCCGCCAACGTCAAGACCAAGGCGAAAGAAGTGGCTCTCGCGAGCATGATGACCGGGGTGGAGATCATGAAGGTGGATTTCAACACCGTGTCGCCAAGGAAGAGGCCGTGGTTCGAGAAGATGCAGCCCGACATGCTCAAGTTCACCGACGAGTGATCTCGTGGCCGCGAGCGCTTTCCTTTTGTATGCCGGCTTGTGTGCCGGCATGACCACGGGGCCGCGATGGCGTGGTCGAACTCAAGTCCCACCCCTTTTTGTGTGCTGGTATGTGTGCCAGCGCGAACTATGTGGTAATATTTTTTGAAGCCGGCAATGTATGCCGACGCTGGCATGGTGCCGGCATGAGACATGGTCGTTGGCATGATCTATGGTCACGGGCCTTTTTTAAAAATTGAGCGCGGACATGAAAATGAGTCGGCGTGTTGGACGTGCGGCCAACCCAAATGCAAAACAGGGCGGACGCCGGATGGGCGGCCGACCTAAATAAACAAAAAACGGACAAATGCGCCGTCCATTTAGATCGACACGTTGGAGTTACTCTGACCGGTCACTGTGCGCGAATGCGTCGCGTCCGCCTGCGTTTGAGGAATAAATTTATGAAGTCCATCAAGTCCTGCTGTGGATGCTCCTAGATGATGATGCGAGGCGCCAAAGCTGGGCGTTCCCTCCCATGTGCCGCCGTCGGTCAGAACTCACCGCCACCAGCAGCGCTCTCCATCAACTCTTCTTCTCCCCGGCCCATGACCATGAGCATAAGATGGATGCTGCATGGATTTCAAAGGAGAATAAGATGGATGCTGCATGGGACGCAATCCAACCCAGGACAATTGCAGGACCTTGAAGCAACCAACCCGAGCTGACTCTGATTGACTGGGCCCACTCGTACCTAACGGCCTAACCCGGGACCCACCGGCGAGACCCGGGTCCAAATAGTACCAATGCCATGAAACGTGACTTGAGTGACGAGTAGCCCATAATGAGCTCTCAACGAACTGACACCGACGGCGAGCGAGTTGGCGTAAAACTTGGAGGAGGAGGAGAGCCCTTGTTTTGTCCTCAGATCCATCCGATTCTCTCTGCTTCCTTCCTGATTCTTTCTCGCGGTTTTTCATGCATGTGAAAAATCCCGAGGAAATGCAGCCGCCGCCATTGCTCCGAAGTTCGATCCAGTCTCGATTTGAAGTCGGGCCATTTGGATGCTTTCTCACCTTTACATCCTTCTGCAAATCAAAATACGCCTACGATCTTGGGTTGGCCTGCTGTGGAGATGGATAAGAATGGTCACTCCCCGCCCCATACATGTCACTGGCCACTACTACTAATTATTGGCTACGAATCCATTGACTCTTACATGATATCATATGAGTAAGGCCTTCTTTGGTTCATAGGGTAGAAAAATCGTAGGAATAGGAAAGTCATAGAAAATGAGATGACATGTATCTCAAATACTATGAGTAGGAATAGGAAAGGAGATGCCCTTTGATTCACATCATAGGATATTTTTTCATTGAGTCTAGGCTAATGTTTATTTTCCTATGAAATGTGGAGGATAGGAAGAATTCCTCCATAGGAATAGGATTCCATTCTTACAAACCAAAGGGCTCTAAAGGATTTTTTCCTATAAAAATCCTATCATATGAAATTCCTACAAAATTCCTCTAAACCAAAGGACGCCTAAGTAAACTCCCGGAGTTGTAATTAACTAACCCACGAGGATTCTATTACTACCCGGAGCATGATTGGGCACTCTCTTAACAGTCTTATCCAGTTAAGTCCGTGTCAGAAACCGGCATCTCAAATGTCAATTCCTCCATTGCACTGTTCTCCAGGCACTGTGCTTTGACTAATTAATTGCATGATTGATTAACCAGCAGCCAGTAGATCCAAAGAGAAGTAGGACCGTTTTAATATCCTTTTTGTTTTTCAAATTTTAGACAATACTCATCGTTAGGTCGATGATCCGTGACGACTGAAAGCAAGCACGCACGCACCAATCAACGACGCGCTCGTTCGTGTCACCTAGAAAAACAAATACGGCCCTGAACCTTCGTGTGAAGATGCCCTGGCACCTGTTAATTTTGTTATAGTTGGTGAAGAAGTCATGTGTGTGCAGGTGCATGATCCATCATCTGCCCATGCAAGTGGCAACATGTTTGGATCACTTGTGTTGTGCAGGATTTAATTTAACCTAAAAGGCCCCTCGATTAGACGAATCTCGAGGGCTTTTCAGGCGGCTGGTTGCTTGATTAAACAACGCACACGGCTCGCGCACCTCCTTCTATAAGTATGAATCAATCACCAATACTGAAAAGAAAAGCACAAGTTGCAGCTCGCAGCAACTTGAGTGATGTTTGGTGGGCTCTAGTTTAATTAGGGCGTTCAGACGAGAGGTCAGTTGTACAGTGAGTCCGTGACTTTGGGTGATTAATGCGGCAAGTTTAGATTTGGACGAGCAAACTACGGAGTGGTAGTGATTGCTTCTCGTAAATACCTTATTGGCTAGTCTGTTAAGCCTCTTGCAGTGCATAGGCGCTTAGATAAGAAAGCACAAGTTGCATCTCGCGGCAACTTGAGTGATGTTTGGTGGGCTCTTGTTTAGGGCATTCAGAAGGGAGGTCAATTGTACAGTGAGCCCGTGACCTTGGGTGATCAATGCCGCAAGTTTTGATTTGAATGAGAGTGCTTAGATGAGATGTAAAATGGTTTAAAACTAAAACTCTTCGATGCATAGGTGCTTAGCTTCATGTACCTAAGCTTCTTCACTCGATTTGTAGCAACCAAACCAACCGCTCTGTGAGTTTGCGTAGGTCCACACATTTGACATTGTTTCTTTCTACAGTCGCCAAAGTGCCCTATCTCCTTCTTAATTGTTTTGCCACGCCGGCTTTTCGCCTATGTAGCATTCTTCCCACGGTCCCACCTGTACACCGTGAAGCACCGGGAATCTTACCGCACCAGGTTTGCTTGTTGTGGGAAGAGGGAAAAGGCACTCGTGGGCCTTTTATAGGTGGGCGACCCTAGTTAGGCAAGACGGATTCTTCCATCCGTGATCCATCCATAATGTTGGTCCGTCATACTGTTGTGTTTGTGTATGACAGTGAGTGAGAGAGAGAGAGAGATGGCACCTCAAAAGAAACGTCATTGCTTTGCGTGTGTGCATGTGCGAAGGAACCTCAATTATGAGGCGAGCTCCCACTCGCTCACACACACCAGTCCACGGACGGCGACGCTGCCGTGCCAACAACTCGTCCATCCATCAAGAAAACAATACGATCTTCCCTCCAACAACCACCAAACACCACGGTCTCCGGGGCGGCACCCAACCTAACCTCGTCGTTGGCTTGCGCTGGAGCTGGAGCTGGAGCTGGAGGGCCCTCCCTGCAAAATCCTCTCTTCCTACCGATCGATCCGTGCAGGCTGGAAAGCTCAATGCGGCTTCCCTTTTGCTCAACATCATTCCTTCTTACGTCTCGCGCCAGAAAAAGGGTGCAGCAAATTATCAAGGACTCGTCAGCCTAACTTTGTCCACACCTATTTATTTTATTTTATTAGAGTCTATTTTTTGTCCCAGCCGCCGCCTCCTTCTCCAAGAAAAGCTAGGGTTCGTGCCTCTCGTCGGCTCCGCCGCAGGTCCGCCTCGTCTCCGGTGGCCCCAGGGCCATGGGAGCGCGGTGGATCCTGGCAAGGACCGGCGGGAGGGCTCCGTTGTTAGTCGTTCCTTCGAGATTTGTTAGGGTTTGTGTCCTACTCAGGAAGACGAGACGGCGGCGGCTCCCTGAAGATGGAATAAAGGTCTCCCCGCCTAGTCCCGTTCCGATGGTGCGTCTAGCATTGTTGGTGGGCGTGTGAAGGTGTGTCTCCGGCGGATCTATCCTTTGTGGATTTGCTCGGATCTGGTTGTGGTTTGTCTATGTTCGTGTGTCTTCAGGTTGGATCCTTTCGATCTATGTTATTCTTATCAGTGGCGGTTGCTGTTCTGGTGCGCTGGTCCTACGGGGCCTTAGCACGACGACTTCCCGACTGTCTACTATAACAAGTTGTGCCCGACTCCGGCGAGGGAGGGGTGATGACGGCGGCGCGCCTTCGGCTCGCTTCAGTGATTGTAGTCGTCGCTAGGTGGTCTACGGATCTGGATATAATTTTTATTATTTCTGGTATTCGTTGTACTGCTATGATAGAAGATGAATAGATTCAAAGTTTTCTCACAAAAAAAAAAGTCTATTTTTTGTCCAGACCAAAGTTCATCTTTTACAAAAACGCAGGAGGGCGACAACCGATTCAAAAATGGCAACCGGGAACACGCGTGCGTGCGAGTGTGGTCTCGTGAGATACAAAATCACACCGACACCTTTCATGGTCGAACTATAGCAAGACGGATGATGTAAACAGCTCCTGTTTTGACGGTGGACGCCATGCGTCCGTCGAGGGAACGCCGGCGACTCACAGCGCTCGTCGGTCTGCTCACTGGAAGTCCCTGCTCCTTCGTTAATTTGCAGCGCTGCCACCTGAGGCAAATTTGACAAATTTGACCTATAGACGAAATCAAATCCGTAAAACTATTTCACGCGGCTGACCTTTTTGTGTGACGCCCGACACGAAGGCGCCACACTATACTGTGCAACGCCTCACAGATAGGCGCTACACGGCCAGCGTCGCACCCGTGTGATCAGAAAATTACTAAGTCAGTGTGCAGCGCCTGAGAGCTAGGCGCCACACTATACAGTGTAGCGCCTAGCTCCCAGGCGTTGCACTAGTGCAGCGCCTGAGAGCTAGGCGCCACGGGTCAGCCGCGTGAAATAGTTTCACGGACAGTTCATTCTATGATTTGATTTCGTCTATAGGTCAAATTTGTCAAATTTGCCGCCACCTGAGACCCGACCCGACCCGGCACGCAAAATCGCTTCCAGAGGTAGAAGCAAAGGACTGCAATAACCAGGCTTGCACTCGTGCCATGCGACCGAAAATTTAAAATAAAAATTGACTTTTTTTTCTACATAATGCGACCAAAAGTTAAAAGGGCAGCGCTAGGCGCCGGCTGACCGGCCCAAATTTCGGCCGATTACCGCGCTGCCGTGCGATGTGCCTAGTGGCATCCATTGGATTTAAGCCCCGGCGTTCGTCATTGATCTCACACTTTGCCGGAGACAAAAAGCAAACCGCATCGCACATCTCACAGATCTCCAGCTCGTCGCCCCGTCGTGTCGTGGAGACACCACCTGGCCCGTTCTGGCGATCTCGCAGCACCACCGGTGTGCTGCAGAGCACCGCTCGTCGTAGCTCTGTCGTCGCCGGCTCCACCGTCGTTCTGAGCGCATCTCCGCCAATGACGTTCGTAGCTTGGTCGCGATCAGTTGCAGCTTCTCCCGTCGATGGTTGCAGCAAAACGTGGCCCACACTGCGCTCGTGCCAGTCTGTGTCACCCTGTTGTAGCAGCCGCGGCCAATGGTGGTTGCAATGTGGATGCCGGTTGTAGCCGTTGCGTCCAACCGCTGTAGCACTCCATGATGCCGGTTCCAGCAAAAAACGGTCCTCCGTTGTCTCCAGCAGAAAACATGGCCGAGGAATGATGGAACCAGCGAATTAACGCACGATTAATATGCCGATTTCTTTGTTACCGATTTTGTTCTCTTTTGTCGTTCCCATGTTTCGGTATCCCTGTGAGAAAATCATACTCTGTCTGGCCATATGATGATGGATACCGTCACGCCGAGAGGACCCTAAGAATATCTCTCCATCGCCGGAGGAGCAAATCCCAATCTCAAGCTATCTAGTCCCTCATGATACGTTTTCGATGAACATGTAAGTTGCCATTATGATCACCCTGTTATGGTTGACGTTTGAACAACCCAAAGCGCATCCTATGGTATGGAGTTACTCGATACTTTCATGGTCTAAGAAATTATGCATATGTTAAGTTCCTCTATGTTATAAACCATAAACTTGTGACGAAATGATCTCACAGTATAACAATCAATTTTGGTCCATTCAATACAAGTGTTCTTCTAACATGGTGCCCTCAAAGTTGCCAACATCACTGTTACATTTAACTATGCCCACAATTAGGAAAATACAACCATCATGCAATATTTGAGCTAGTCCTAGAGGCAAGACCAGGAATCCCGTTTTACCGTTTAGAACTCTACACGTGCTCACGAGTTTTCCACTGAACCTCTTGGTTATCGCAGGTTTGAGAACCATATCAGTTACAACATAGAACATAAACATGAATTATAAACCTAGAAATAAATAATACTCAAATATTATTACCTCTAGAGCATATTTCCAACAGTCGAACATTTTGTCTCTCATGGTAGTTTGGCTATAGAAGTCAATGAGGACATCATGCATGACTTATAGATGAAAACGGATTCTGCGAGGGTGACCCACCATATCCCATGTTATTTAACATTGCCGCAGATATGAGCATTTTGATTGAGCGGGCTAACCAAGTTGCACGGGTAATGTCCCATCTAGTAGATGGGGGCCTCTCGATTCTGCAATACACCGATGACACTATTCCGTTTATTGAACATGACCTTGAAAAAGCTATGATTTCAGCGTTCGAGCAGATGTCGGGTCTTAAAATCAACTTCTATAAAAGTGAATTGCTTTATTTCCAAGAAGCTAATGAGAGGCCTCCAGAGTATGTTGATTTGTTTGGTTGTGTGCAATGTCAGTTCTTGGTTAGATGCTTGAGAATTTCAATCCATTATTGACATCGCATTAACGCAAAGTGGAAATTGATTGCTTGTATCTGCGTTGGTAATTCCTCGAAGAGGAGAGGATGATGCAGCACAACAACGGTAAGTATTTCCCTCAGTTATGAAACCAAGGTTATCAATCCAATGGGAGAACCGAGCAGCACTATGTAAACTACACCTGCACACAAACCACAAAAACTTGCTACCCAACGCGTAAGAGGGGTTGTCACAGGGTGCGCCTGGGCCTTTTGGCGCGCTCTGGTGCCTAGTGGGCCCCACAGGCCTCCTCTGGTGCACTTCTTTGGCTCCCTAGGTATCTTTTCTCCTGGAAAAAAAATCTTCAAAAGTTTCGTGGCATTTGGACTTCGTTTTGGTATTCATATTCTGCAAAGTAAAAAATAAGCAGAAAACAACAACTAGCATTGGACAATATGTCAATAGGTTAGTCCCAAAAAATGATATAAAGTTGCTAGTAAATGAGTATAAAGATCCAAGAATGATACTTTAATAGCACGGAACAATCAAAATTTATAGATACATTGGAGAAGTATCAGAAATATGTTGAAGAGCGACTGGAGAAACGCTTAAGTGGTCGGAAAGGCAAACTGCTCTCAGTTGGAGGACGCCTTGTTTGATCAATTCAGTACTTTGCGCCGCATGTGCTCCACTACCCTTCCTAGCCTCTGTGCCGCCAGCTCCGGCAAAGCAGTCCTCTCTCCCGTCCTCGCCGTGTGGGGACGCTGTGGGTGGCCTGGACGCCACCGCGGTGCGTCCGACAACTCTCTGGCTCTGCCTTGTGGTTGATGTGTTCGACACATTGTCTGAACGGATTTTTCTGATTTCATTAGGGAAAATGAATGGAGTCTATGCTTTGTTGGACGAGGAGTGTGGACCGACGGAGCTTGATCAAATGATTCAAGATGAGTTATTCGATTCCTCGGATTCGGACGAAAAAGTGAACATGATCATGCGCATGCAAGAGGAAATGGACCGGCAGGTGGAGCATATTCTCAACTTCAGGCTCAATCAAAGGGAGAAGAGTGATCAACCAGAATAGGGTGTCCGGAGCAAAGCTACTGCACAAGGACTACTTTGCTCCCGAGCCTACTTTCCCGGATGATCCTTGTGCATGGATTTTCATGGATTTGAGAGTCTGGATTTCAGATATGTGGATTCCGGGAGCGAAATGTGAGGGCCCATCCGGATGAGTCCGTGGGCATATAGAAGGCCGGATTTGCCAAGCCCGGTTGTAGATGCTCTAATGTTATATCATGTACAAGCAAATCCATTCATTTTTAAACAAGCGAGCTCTAGCCGGTGGGCACACAACACTGTTGTTCGGATAACAAAGGAAGGAGTCATATACTCCCTGCCAGCAGGGGCCCCTGCTTCTGGCAGCACAGGAAAGGGTTGGAGTGGAAGTGGAGAAAACCCTGGCATCGTGACGACCACCACTGTTCCCTCCCTCCCTTTCGTTGTATAAAGAGAGCGAGCAGGCAGAGCACTCCCCTCAGTCTCATCTTGCTGGTACCCGAAGCAAGGAAACCCACACCCACCCGCACCCGCCCCGGGAGAAAGGGGCGAGGCCGAGAGCGAGAGCGCAGCGGCCGCCGGAGCGAGAATGCGCGGCGGTGGCGGGCGGGAGGACGAGGAGGCCGGGCAGAAGCTCAAGAGCATGGACTCCGGCAAGGGCATGGACGGCGGCGGCGGCAGCAGCGGCGACGACGACAGCCCGCACCCGCCGCGGCCCGCCCTCAAGTACCACGGCTGGAAGGCCATGCCCTTCATCATAGGTACGTGCGTGCGTGCTCTGGAGCCGGTCGACGCGCCCCGGCCGGGATCTGAGCTGATCGAGTTCATGTCGCAGGGAACGAGACGTTCGAGAAGCTGGGGACGCTGGGCACGTCGGCGAACCTGCTGGTGTACCTGACGCAGGTGTTCCACATGCGGAGCGTGGACGCCGCGACGCTGCTCAACGGGCTCAACGGCACCACCAGCCTGGCCCCCATCGTCGGCGCCTTCCTCTCCGACGCCTACCTCGGCCGCTACCTCGCGCTCGCCATCGCCTCCGTCGCCTCCCTCATCGTGAGCCCCTCTCCCTCTCCCCGCCAACTCCCACCAGATCCATCCATCCACCACGCACCCTGTATGTCCCTCCCCTCTTCTCGCCCGCTTTCATGGCGAATCGCCGGCGTCCATGAACGCGAGACGCCATTGACCGGCCTCCGAATTGGGGATCGGGGCCGGGGATCGAGGCGGATGTCCGGGCGCTCTGTGCTCCCGCGGTTTCCTTTCTCGGGTTGGTCGGGGCTCGAGATTCAGTTGGCTCGTGCCTGTGCTTCGGGACTGTAGATCCATGGGTGGGTTGGTGGCCCGTCCTGCCGCACTGTGCGAGCCTGCACTTTCGAGGTGGCCTCGAACGATTCTCGTTCGTACTAATTTTTACTGTGTGTCGCTGCACATGGCACGATCGACCACGTGCGTGCGTGCGCGCCTTCTTCTTCTCGCTCGACGCCGACGCGTGATTGGAGTAGATGTGGATTAGCATTAGGAAATTTGCAACTACTCCCTCCATTCGGAATTACTTGTCTCAGAAATGGACGTGGCAAGCACTAATAACGGTTGGAGCGTCATGATGAGCTGAAGTTTCAGGCCGTTTACGAGTAGTTGACTTGGTATGTTGAGGACGGAGTCCGCACGGTTGATGAGGAGCTGGTACCGGATCGGACGGCTCGAATTCACGGTAGATTTAAACGGGAATCATCCAGGTTTTCTGAATGCTTAGGGGCCTGAATAATCCTGACCATAATGACGCTCTGTGAAAAGGGCGGCGTGAAAAATTAAAGCGCGCCTTTGAAGCGGCGCAGAAGTGAGTGAGGTGCAACTCATGATTTGCGCTCCACTAACCCCATATTATAGTGCCCTACGTGTGTTAATTAACCGGTGACCAAGGGGCTAAGAGTGTTGTCCTTTTCGAGCGAGTCATGCCACGCCACATCTACACATGCTACTACTACTGAGTAGTACTCCCTCCGTTCCTAAATACAAGTCTTTGTAGACATTTTAGATAAAATATAATATACGGATGCATGTAGACATATTTTAATATGCAGATTCACTCATTTTGCTCCGTATGTAGTCACCTGTTGAAATCTCTAGAAAGAGATATATTTGGGAACGGTCCCAATGGTATGATGAGATCCGAGCCGTCGACTTAGTTGGACGCAATCATGTGCCGGCCCATTTGTTGAAGACGTATTGTGAAGTAGTAGTAGTACTAAGTACTACTAGTATAATGCCACTCGTACTCCTGTCCTCCATCATTCCACCAACCAGTAAGTAGCTTCTACCGCTACTTACTAAGCTGGTGGGCTCCGTGCGATACGGATCTCATCATGTTTGTTCATCAGCGAGGAAAACAGGTGCTCCTGGTCTGGATAGAGGTTTGTAGTGTACATGCCACGCAATGATGGATGATATGATCCGTGCGTACACCTTATCCGGTCATGTACCCATCTCTTTCTTTTTGTTTTGTTTGGCAGAGGACGTGTAGTATGCGCTTGTCCTGGCAGCGACTGCCAGCTAGTAGTTGCACGACCCAGCCACGAGCGGCGGGCGGTCTTGGCTCGCTGCGGGCCGGCCGGAGTGGCATGGCAGCCGCCGTCAACATTGACCGGCCCAACGCGGCGGCCACCGGTTGCGTGGAAAAATGGCGCGCACGCTCCAGGACACGCACATCTCCCTCTTGCTCGCCCCCACCCGGCCCCCCTCTCACGATTCGATCCGCGCATTGTCCAGGAACACCCAGCCAGCAGCCCACGTTGCCGCGTCAATGTCAGTCGCCGCCATCGCTGGCCGCCCCCACACCTGTCCCTGTCTCCACCACGACCGAAACGCGAGCGAATCATGAGAATGGTATCGCCATTGGGCTGGCTCCGCCGAGCTGCTGTGCTGGAAGGTTCTTCCCTGTGCCTGAGCGACAACGACAGCCACTTGATGAGGCGCGGGCGGGGAGTGGGATGCATGCACCCAGCGTCCCAGCGCGCGCCGTGTCGTGTTCCCCCGGCGGTTGGACTCGTCGCGTGGCCGGCTGGATCCGTGGGTCGGAACGGGGGATTCGGTGGTGACCACGGCGAGGTGGGTGGGGGCGCGCACGGGGAGGTGAGGAAGGAGGAGTGAACGGCACTGTCGGGCTGCTGCCGGTTACCGGTTTTAACCAGCGGCGAAAGTGCAGTGGGGAGGCGGGAGTACGTGGGCACCAGCGCTACCGCACGGGAGTATGGCCGAGCGTGGGGACGCTACTGTGTTTGGACAAATGGCTGGTGTGTGCTGGGGCCTGCCCACCGGGCGTTGATGCATGCGTGCATGGTGGAGTGCATGCAGGACCCAGATAGGCCCGTCTGTCTGTATGACCAGGGCACGGACAGGTCTACTTGCATCTTCACCTTCTTCACTACATACATTTCTGCCATCTCTTCACCTAAGGGCATGTACAATGGTTGATAAGGCTATCTTATCTTACGTCTGCCATGTAATCTACACAAGACAATAGAAAGTAACGTACAGTGAATTATTCTTAGTCTTATCTTCAATAACTAGACATCCCTGAATATGTGACGAGACAATTGTTGCTAAGAGACCATCTCTTAATTAAGAGAAGGCTTATGATTTCTCTCTCCTTCACCTAAGTATTTAACCTATGTGGCGCACCATTGTACATATGCCCTCATGCACATCCATCTGCCTTTCCTGCATTGTGAATGTTAAGCTGCTTTAGCGATTCTGTAACTAACAATGTCTGCTCCTCCCTCCCACCCCAGGGCATGTTCTTCCTAACGCTGACGGCGGGCGCGGACAGCCTGCACCCGGCGGACTGCGGCGTGGGGGAGGTCTGCGAGAAGGCGAGCTCCTACCAGCTCGCCGTCCTCTTCATCGCCTTCGCCTTCCTCGTCATCGGCTCCGCGGGGATCCGGCCCTGCAGCATGCCGTTCGGCGCCGACCAATTCGACCCGCACACCGAGTCGGGCAAGCGCGGGATCAACAGCTTCTTCAACTGGTACTACTTCACCTTCACCTCCGCCATGCTCGTCTCCGCCACCGTCATCATCTACGTGCAGAGCAACGTCAACTGGGCCATCGGCCTCGGCATCCCCACCGCGCTCATGTTCCTCGCCTGCGTGCTCTTCTTCATGGGCACGCGCCTCTACGTGCGCGTCGTCCCCGAGGGCTCCCCCTTCACCACCATCGTGCAGGTCTTCGCCGCCGCCTTCGCCAAGCGCTCGCTCAAGCAGGCCAAGGACCCCAAGCAGGACCTGTTCGACCCGCCGCACACTAGCGCCATCGTCACCAAGCTCGCGCACACGGACCAGTTCCGGTGCCTCGACAAGGCCGCCATGGTGGCCTCCCCCGAGGAGGTGCGCTCCGGCGGCGCCGCGGCGGCCGACCCGTGGCGGCTCTGCACCGTGCAGCAGGTGGAGGAGGTGAAGTGCCTCATCCGCATCGTGCCCGTCTGGTCCACCGGGATCATCTACTACGTGGCCGTGGTGCAGCAGTCCACCTACGTCGTCTTCTCCGCGCTGCAGTCGGACCGCCGCCTCGGCAGCAGCTTCCACGTCCCCGCGGCGTCCTTCACCGTCTTCGCCATGCTCGCGCAGACGCTCTGGATCCCCATCTACGACCGCCTCCTCGTGCCCCGCCTCCGCAAGGTCACCGGCAAGGACGAGGGCTTCACGCTGCTCCAGCGCCAGGGCATCGGGATCGCGCTCTCCACCGTGGCCATGATCATCTCCGCCGTCGTCGAGGACCGGCGCAGGGACATCGCGCTCAACCAGCCGACCATCGGCACGACGCAGACGGGGGGCGGCATCTCCGCCATGTCCAGCTTCTGGATGGTGCCGCAGCTCATGATCCTAGGCCTCTCCGAGGCATTCAACCTCATCAGCCAGATCGAGTTCTACTACAAGGAGATCCCGGAGCACATGAGGAGCGTCGCCGGCGCGCTCGCCTTCTGCAACCTCGCGCTCGGGAACTACCTCAGCGGCTTCCTGACGACGATCGTGCACCGGACCACGGGGGGCGGGCAGAACTGGCTGGCGCAGGACCTCAACAAGGGCAGGCTCGACCTCTTCTACTGGATGATCGCCGGCATCGGCGTCTTCAACTTCGTCTACTTCATGATCTGCGCCAGGTGGTACAGGTTCAAGGGGACCAGGGATGCTTGATGCAATTTGGATGATCAAAAGAAGGGGGTAGAATAAGGTCAGGTGATTAATTCACGTGTCTTATACCACAGTAGCTATTTCCCTTTTGCGTTCTTATAATTTTTTGGTTCTGCTGTTATGAAATCGATCAATCAATCTATAGATGAAGTGGGCGGGGAAAGAGAGGAAGAAATGTACTGTAGACAACAGTGGGGTGGTTAATTCCTTGTAAGTTGTTAAAAATGAAAGAAACAACAATGGGGTGGTTGATTTCTTGTAAGTTGTTCAAATGAAAGATAAACGATTTCACTGTACTTGTGGGGTGTTTCAGGCATGCATGCCTTCAAACTGTACTGTGACGACCCAATGGAGGCTCACATCTCCACTGCGTTTTGTATTTGTGCCTGAGCTGCTGACCTTCTGCCGACCGATAGCTATCCCAACCAATCCCAACCAATGCATTTGACATGCTCTGTTCTATCAGATGAGTTCCCGGGCTGGATCTTAGTAAGAACCAGTGCGTGCATACTGACAGGCACGCCACCACCTTGACAAACTAACCACGGACAACTTTGCTATCACCAGATATGTACATTGTTACACACACCCGAGACACCGATGGCGAACTACCCCCAACCGCCACCGGGGCATTCGAGTGCCCCGCTATGCTTCTCCAGGGAGAAGAAAGAGGGGGAAGGAAAGAACACACACACCAACAGCTATATTCTTCTCCCATCTCAGCGGGGTGAAAGACAACACCCTGACCCTACACTGTCCAAGTCATGCGTGGCTCTAGAAAACAATCAAGAAACGACAGGCGGCAAAAACTGACAGGCTACAAGGAAGAAAGAAGCGATCTAATCAGTTGGCACCAATCATTGTTGATGACAATCTATAATCTACACAGTTACTACAAGGATGCAGGCAGGTCAAGTGACAATCATAAGGTTGTTTTCGTTCCCATGGTTGTTCACGGTAGGGCGCAGCGGGTCGTTCTTCCAAACACCATCAACAATAAATTTAATCTGAAGCACAAACGAACACCCACTATCAGATGATGTGAAAGTAGTGACAATGGAAGCAGAGTAGCACGCCATTACCTCATATCTACCGGGATACAACCTCAGGTTATACGAAAAAATGCCGCTTTCTGATTGTTCCATCCTTCTCTACAAAAAGGAAAATAGTCCAGTGTTTGATTATACTCAAGAATAAGGCGATAGCGATGACGATGTATAGATGACAAAACGTGTCATAGGCATGACATGGAACAGAATGTGATTAAGCAGGCAAACACAGAGCTATATATATTAACAGAGAGACTTCCTGCAGTACACAGCCCAAAGCAGACAACATTCCATGGACATTCATACAATTAGATGTTTAATTATTCAATATCTTGAAAGTTATATCAAAGGAGCGACAAGAGAGGTGAAATGGCATAACAAATTCATACTCCATCCGTCCCGAATTACTTGTCTTAGATCAAGTAATTTGGGACGCAGGTAATATTTCTTACTCTAGAACCAAATTTGATTTGTATTACTAACATTCTTCTGCTGGCTGATCTGAATTGTGCTGTGTGCTCCATGGAAATGCAAATATCATGTATACAAAATAAAACTAAACAGCACCCCCATACATATGGAAGTGAAACTAAGATCTATAATGGCAGAATGTTGTCCTTCAGGCTTCTACATCTAGTACCTATCCTATATGTGCTCGAACTGAAGAACATCTTTTTGGATATGTCAGTCATGTGACCAGTATCCTCCTAGGAACTGACTAAATCTCAGCTAAAGGTACCAGATAAAGATATGCTCCCTCCCTAACTTAATATGAAACGTTTTTCACATTGTCATAGACTCTAAAAATGTCTTATAAAAAGTTGCAGAGGTAGTATATTTGTTGCTAGGTCTTGCCTAGTGAAGCTCTTGTAAAATTGTGCTGCTTCAGTTTCCACTTAATATAAAATGATAAATACATACTCCCTCCGTTCCTTTTTATAAGATGTTTTTTTAAAGTCCACCTTTTCCATCTTTGACCAAGTTTATATAGAAAAAAGTATCAATATCTACAATACCAAATCAGTATCATCAGACCCTTCATGAAAAATATTTCCATATTGTATGTATTTAGTATTCATACATTGATTTTTTTTTTATAAACTTGGTCAAAGGTAGAAAAGCTTGACTTTCCAACAAACCAATACAAGTCATAAAAAGGAATGGAAGGAGTATTAACAAATATATGAAGATTCCATGTGCTTTTCCTTTTTCTTTTGGCATATAAAACAATGTTTCTAACCTTTCAAATCCAAATAACACGTAGTATTTCTAACACAAAGGTTATGGACACGTGTCATCACAATTGTGCCTATGCCAAAAACAGCA
This sequence comes from Aegilops tauschii subsp. strangulata, assembly GCF_002575655.3. Lineage (NCBI taxonomy): Eukaryota > Viridiplantae > Streptophyta > Magnoliopsida > Poales > Poaceae > Aegilops > Aegilops tauschii. The sequence goes on along the minus strand of NC_053038.3, from coordinate 11,846,872 downwards.
CCAACAACCAAAATCAGATTACAAACTTGCTTTACTCCTAGAAACATATACGTAATAAACATCTTTCAAAGCACTTGGCGCCTTCGATCCCTACCATTCTCGTAACTACCATGTTGCTAGTTCCTGAAGTTACTTTACTTGTGTGTGAACCACATCAAATTAAGTACTCCCTCTGTAATATGGACTGGAGGGAGTATGTTCCCTAAGATGCAGGTTTCCATATAACTTGCTGTATGTGTTTGTTTTGCACTCATTAAGAAATGAATTAACTGTGCACATGATAAGGTGTTGGCAGTAAATTGCATTTACACAACTTAGGAGAGCAGCAATAGAACCAGCTTCTCTCTTCATTAATATTCAACTTAATACATAAATCAATGGAATTCACCTGACAACTAACACCAAAGAGTGATAGAAATTGAAATCATGAACTGCCACCCATTTTGTAGTTACTTGGTGAAGTTTATATATTTATTAATTAAGCAGAGAATTGGGACATGGACTTACTTGGCTTGTCCACCCATCAAAAGAACCGGTCAATAGAACTTCTGAAGCAGGATTGGGCCATACAACAGATACTGTGCGGAGCTCACTCAAAGCCTTCTCAACTTCATCAAGCCTCGTTTGCTTTTCTTCAATTATTTTGTTCTTCTCACTGATATCAACAGAATAAGTCATAAAAGAGATTGATACAAAATAAAAAGCGTAGATGATCAACATTCAATTGTGAGTGACCATACATTATTTCAAGCGCCACCTTGCCTTCTAATACTGCTATTTTAGCACGGATTGTCCGTAATTCTTCCTGGGCATGCATTACTTTTGTCTCTTCAAATTCCCAATCATCAGAGAACCCGTTTACCACATCTGCTTCTTCGCCATTTGACTGGAAAATGGAAGGGCAAAGATGGATGCTCAGAACAAGTATATTGCCTCTAGAAAAGTCAAGATGAGATGCATCAAGATCTTCCATTATCGTTTTAGTTTCATATCAGCGTCGGCCGAGTCTCGAAAATCAGAAACTTCCTACCAGTAATACAATGGTTCTAAAAAACAAGAATGTGTAATAATTTGCAAACTAAATCATTGCGACCAACAAAGCATGGAAACGGCCGAAACTGCCGAATTGCCGTCCTAATTCGGTGCGACACGGCGATATGGCCGGACATGCCGGGATACGCGTGTCCCCCAGTATCCCCTGATTTCCTAATTAAAGAAAGGAGAAAAACAAAGACACAGCTGGGATACGTATGGAATACGTTGGGGACACAGGAAGCTCAATAACAGCCTCGGCCCGATACAAACCCTATTTTGCAAGGTCGCACACACGCTTGCCACTAAAGGAACGCTGCTCCAAGTCGAACGCGCTATCGCCACCGCCCCCTGGACTCAACCGCCCGATGACAACCACGCTCGAGCAGATAACCCCAGCAGCCTCTTCTCAACCTCTTCATATCTTTGCTCGATTTCTTGCTGTTGAGTCTGCTGCTTGCTTCCCCATGCGTCCATGCCGTTGCTGCTTGCTCTTGAGCTGCTGCTCACTTGCATGCTGGTGCCTGGTGCTGCTGTTTTGATTGTTGCTTGATGTTAGGGAGCATGGCGTTTGGGAGCGCCACTGCTGGTGGCTAATCGTCCGTGGGTGAGGGTGAAAGTTACACCTGCATCCTTTGTTGCATGTCTTCTCCAGTCTCTACTCTCTAATAGACTAATACTAGCATTTGATGTATTTTGCAAGTTGCAATGACATGGGTCTAGAGGATCAATTAATTCAGTCATTGAACACTTGAAAAACAATACAACAAATGGAAATGGGGCAGTATTCTGATCTTATCTCAGTTTCTCTTCATTTTTTTAACTCTATATTACATGGCATGTTTTAATTTTTTTCATATATACTCGCCGTATCCCTGAATGGCTGTTTAATGCCGTATCCCGTGTCCCCTAGGCGTATCGCCGTGTCCATGTCTCCGTATCTGTGCTTTTTATATCGCGACTAGCTAACTACTTCCTCGTAGAGAACACAACTACATTCAGCAATCAGCACTGCAAGGGAATATTATTAGCGATAATCATTTGTTTGCGTTGCGAAATCACAACATTGCAAGACAAGATAGGGGATATACAGTGAATATCTACAGATATAAAATCAAAATTTATGGAAGTTGTTCCGTTGGCAAATGAACTTGTACCGTTTTCATGTTGTCAGACTGCATATTGATGAGGATACTGTTACAGTGTTAGTCAAAATCAAAAAATTTGACTGCATGCATCCCAAGATGGCACTTTTCTAGTGATGTGCGAGGGTATGATGCAGGCAGTGTTAAGTGCATAAAGAGAAAATTAGAGCAAGCAGAACCATATCTTCGGGTGTGTTTTGTTAGGAACAGCAGAGCCATGTCTAGTACAATGCATAAACAACTTTACAAATGCACAAGTGAAGAAAACTGAATGCAAAACCACACTAAAATCTCAAGATCACGTATCCCATCAGTATTTCACAACAAAAGATAGATAAGTAAAGAAGATGATACGAGACACACCATATATGACGAAACTCCATCAAATCTTGATCTTAATGTCTTAAGAGAATCTGCAAGATCGAATTCCAAATTTTGAAAACGTGCATGTATCTCATCTCTTTCAGAGTCTACATGATCACTAGGATAATCATTTATAACCACACCATTAGATGGTCCGGGAACATCATCTTCTATCAACACAGTGTCCAGGTCAGCACGTTTCGGTGGTTTTCTGCTCAAAGGATGGATCTCAGCGGCTGTCAGCATATTAAACATGTTATGAAATAATCATAAGATATGATGTGCAACAAAAGAAAGTTAAGTTATCATATAACCTTCAAAATCAGAAAACCGACTCTTGTCAAGAGACCATGTTCGCCATGCATCATTGGCCGAACTACTTGATTTGTTGGCCTCTGGTATTCCATTTTGAGAATGAGAGCGATGTATATTTCCATTCACAGGTATCCTTCGAGTGTACATGCCATCAGTTGGACTTCGACTAGGAGCTCCATTATGGTTCATTAAAGCTGCATGTATGTAACACAGAAGTATGATCATTAATATACAAATGAAGAAACACCAGCTAGAAATTAAGTATATGGTACATCAGAATAAAGGTTCACATACATAATTATCCAGAAGCTCTCTAACAAAAATTATCCATTAGTTGTCCATCAATAACAAACCAACACTATTTTCTACTCTTTCAATTATATAAGGTGGAACTCTTTCAATTTTCCTCTCTGAGTCTCCAGCCAAAAGTTTACAATGTGTACTTTTTACTGTTGATACTAATAGAGTACCGAGAAAATGATCCGTGTGCACTAAATCAGTAAAATACCTAAACACATGGTCAATCTTAAAGCGGTCCTTAATTAGTAAATATATTTGCAAATCGCAGAGTCTACTAACTTCAATCAACCATGTATATCTAGGGAGCATGGACCCTTCAATTCATTTAGGTGTTAGGGGGCAACTATTAACAGAGGCAATTTGAAATGGAAAATGAATTATGCTCCATGTATTGTAAGAGATTTAACACAAAAGGGCCATTAGCTTGGAAGGACCAAATGCTGAAATGGGCAGAGTAATAACAAAGCTAAACCAGTTGTATGTAACAGAACATATTACTACTATGATTAAAAGGCACAAACAAAATAATGTGGTAGTCTTCCGTAGATTCACGATTACTCAAATAATTGCAGTGCTGTCAAGGTGCAAACAACTTTACATCAAGCAGTAGCACGACGACAAAAAATATGTCGGATCATGAGAAATAAAGTTCTAATGCCAAACTTCTATTTTTAGAATGCGACATAGAACAAAAAACGGTACGTTTGTCCCCTTTGCAACCTTAAATGGAAAGCGCTAAACTACTGAACTGCTAGTTATATATGTCAGGGGAAAGGGAAGTCCGGTCCGTGAGAACAGACAGCTTTTGCATGAACTATTGTCAACGGCACTTCCTTCCTGCCCGGCATGAGCTTAGCATTAATTTTATCCAGCAGAGCGTTAAGCCACCTTCCACGGGCTGTAACTAAACATTATGGCACAATGAGCTCTATGCTATGCAAAGTTCCATTGGTTGCAAAAGTTGGTGTTACCTTATCAACAAACATATAACTGTTTGCAAAGAAGATGCTCATGCTGCACAACTGAAAACAACACATGTTTCGATAGAACGCGGAGAATCGAAAATGCGCGTACCGCCATTTTGACCTTGCCCTCCCGCTTGATTCTTGCTGCGTGGCGGTGGCCGCGCACGCTCCCTCTCTCTCCGCAGCCTGGCGAGCATTCCCTCCAGGCCTGCTCCAGACCCTGCCTCCCTGCAATCGATTACGGAGCAAGAAGCAAAATCAATAAGGAACCAACATATCAATCAAAATAACTCAAAAGAGATTTAGCAGGCACCCACTCTGTTTCCTCCGTCTCCGGCTGCCTCCCAGACCGCGTCGGTTCCTGCTGCTCCCTGCAACACTCGGAATTCAGCAAGTCGTCGCAGAGCAATCAACAGAGGGGTACATTACACATCACAGAGCGGCTCGGTTACCCACCTTACGGAATCCGCCGCCGAGTTTGGCGGTCGGCCAGAAGGACCCGCCTCGGGCGGGTAGTCAGGGTGCACGCCGGGGCCGGCCGACGACGCGGCCGGCCGCCGCGCGTCGTCGTCGGAGGACCAGGACCATCCGAGGGAGAGCCAGCCTCCGCTGGACTCGACGGCGGCGGCGAGGTCGGCGCGCCCCGCGGCGAGGAGCTCGGCGCGGGTGGGGAACGCGCCGGGCTTGTCGGAGCGGCGCATGAAGTCGTAGATCGCTTCCTCGACCTCCTCCTGGCCCCGAGGGTCGCGCTGCGGCGGCGCGGGCGCATTGGACGGGCGCGGGCGCGGGTCCGGGGCCGGGGCCGGGGCGGGCTGGCGGCGGTAGGGCTGCCGCGGCGGGGGCCTGTAGGCGGCGCAGACGCAGACGCGGCCGCGGCAGGGCTGCGGCCCGTAGGCGGGCGCGGCGAAGACGCGGTGGCGGCGAGGGGCGGGGGCGGGGGCGGGAGGCAGGGGTAGGGTTAGGGCTGGGAGGGACAGCGAGAGGAGGAAGGGGGGCATCGCCGTCGCATTTCTCTGCCGCTCCCCGAGCGGCGAGGGCGGGAGCTTTCCCGGAACCGGAGAGCGGAGGAGGGAGGGGGAAAACGAAAAAAAATAGAGCGACGCCAGCGCCGTCCACCACCACTAGTAGAGTAGAGCCAGCTCGTCACGTCCCTGTCGCGGCGAGCTCTCCGTGACCCGTTGCCGTGCCTGCGCCTGGCCCTCGGCGTATGGGTGTAGTATGTCGGCCTGGTCGACTGCCACGCTTACCCTGCGCTGCCGCTGCCGCCGCCGGTCGCCGTCGCCGCGCTCCGCTGCCCACAGATCATCGACGTCCGGGCCACGGAAGGGCGGACTTTAATAAGCTTTGCTTTTTGATTGATCGACGGATGGATGGATGGAAGCACGGCGTGACGAAAGATGGAAACGTCGAGGCGTGTCGTGTGAGAACCCTGGTGCGTTTTGCGCTTTTCTGGCCGACGGCTCTGCTTGTGAACTTCCCTCTACCTTTTTGTCTAGTACGGAGTATTTGCTAAACGCAGAGCTAAAAGAAGGGAAATCTTAACTGGCCGACGGCAGCCGGGGACGTTTTCCCAGCGAACTACGTTAGAACCGTTGGATTGTGGCGGCACGGATCTTAGCGCAAGTCGTATGCCGCGTCGGCGTCGACCGGCCATTCGTTCCGAGTGAGAACGACGCGAACGTGGGGCGCTGAAGTGCCCTCTCACCCCACCAGCTCGGTCGATTCCCCGTCCACACTCTCTCGTTCCCTTCCGCACCAGGTGGTTGGCGGTATAAGGCCGGAGGCGCCACCGGCGAGGCGCGGGAAGAGGTGTGCAACGCCGACGCTGTCCCCATCGAGGTCCTCAGTGGGCGGACTTTGTTGGGATCCGTCGAGGTGGTCGGCGGGTGACGATGTCCTGGATTAGGGGGTGCACACCACGTCGGCCCGCCATTCATGGGTCGGGCCGAGGACCTACCAACAACTGAAGAATGTCGTACTCAAGATGGTAATCCCCCGAAGACTTGGCGTGCACTTTAAGGCGTATTCAAATGATTGGCATGTCATCCCTAAGTTGTAGCCGACATACTTGTAAACCCTAATACCCCGGTGCCTATATAAGCCGAGGGGTTCAGTCTGTAGAGGCACGTTCAAGGTTTTAGATATTAGACCTCACACACCACACCACCAATCACAAGAAGCCGTGAAAAGCAAATACATGATCAGGTGAATGCTAACTTAAGTTTATCATTTGACCTTGAAACACATGGTCATGCCTTCACCTCCTTCGTTGTTGGTTGAACTTAGGTGCAACATCGAAGAAGACCAACAACATTTCAGTCCATTCCGAAAACACTGTTTTATGACGAAGAAACAGAGTTGCGAAGAAATAGGTTTGTCTGCTGAAGAAACAATGTTTAGGCGTTGGTGAAACAATGTTTTGCACAAGTTTGGATATCCCAACTTGCGAAAGGTTTCCATAACTCGAGTTTGCTGCTGAAGGAAACATTGTTCGACTCCAGTGAACAATGGTTGGTCGGGAACGGCCGACCACCTCCGACGAGAGATTCCTAGAAGCTACCGCATTAAGTCTCGAAGCCCGTTTAGTCACACTGAAGCTGGTTCTCTTTCATACCTGTCCAGGGGTTTGTCCCTATAATAAATAGGATAACTCTTCCCTTCGTTTGGGACTTTTGCCATTTCTATCAAATACCAAAGACATAGACTCCTAATGAGATTGGACAACTCTTGTTTCCCTTATTCTTGTGATTCCTTGAGAAGTCGCTCCTAATATGTGTTCCATGACTAGATCGTGTTGTGTGGGTTAGAGTTCATGGTTTTCCTTGTGGATTCCACCTATCCCGTGCTCCATGAGTTGAGCGTGGTTGCGTGGGGTAGTATTGCGGGTTGTGGATCGGCGAATGTTCGGATTGCAGGCTATGGTTAGCATCCTCCTCGTCCGGTTATAATCTCTCCTTTTCTGTTTGGCTGCTTGCAGCTAGTTATCCCCATCCATTCATTGATCCTACGTCGTGAAGATCGGACCGCCCTTTGTACGTGCTCTTTTCCGAAGACGGTGTCGCATCATCTAGTATTCGGAGCAAGGTTTACACGGTAGGATATGTATCCTTGTAGCTAGATCTATCCTTTTTAGTTTGGGTTTTCCCGTCCTAGAGTCCAAAGCCAGAAAAAGCCACACAAAACTCCATCCCTTTGTTTTTTTGAGCCGGAACCGTAGAACAATCGTTCTACGGTATTTTCTATATTAATAAATAAAACAATGTACAATTACAAAGGCTAAAAATCCAGGCCTTTGTTTGCTGAGATCTAGTTTTTAATTTCCGCTTTGTGTTTGCACCAAGTTCTATCTGAAGTTGTTGTCGTTTTCTTTGAGTCTTGTTGTTGGATCTATTGTGTTGTAGAAAAAAGAGGAAAAAGGAGAAAAGAGATAGAGAGAAAATGAGCAAAAAAGAAAGAAAAAAGAAAATAAAAAGAAGACAAAGTGTAGAGCAAGTGCGCAATCATATTCAGTTTGGTGAGAAATTTCAGAAGTTATATTCGCAAGTGTTGCAGCTCAAACGTGGTGCAAGGATTTACAATTTTTTCTTTTCATTAGGTTCACATCGATTGGATCTCAGCACTAGCCCTCCTCATTTTTACGCCACCAAGCTCTACCTAAAAACCATCAGCTCCTCTTCCCTTTCATTCGCTCCTCCACTCCTATTTTTCTACACCGCACAGCCGCCAAGTAATCATTATAATTTGGGTAAGCAAGAAGGTGACTTGAGTGTTTTTCCACACGTATTTTTTTTCTTTTTTCACTTGTTTTCGAGAGTTAACATGCCAAGATCCAACTGGAGTGTGCATGAGCATCAAAATGTGGAAGATAATTTTCCAAAGACTCGCGCAACGCTTGAAGAAAGTATAGTTGCCATGTTGCAGTGGGTGCTCGAAGGTCATCTTCCTATTGCAGGCAATGGGGATCAACACCAACACAGCCCCGCTGCCTCGCTAGTCACCGACAATCGACCTAGTCGTGGCAACAAGGATCGCCACAATGGTTGTGGAAGAGCTGCTGGTGGCCATGTTGATAGTGCCCCTGTTGGTGGTATTGAACGAAGGTCTGGTGACCTTGCTGCAACCCACGAGGGTGGGTTGCATGGAGGAGAATCTCGCGGGTGAGGCCATGGCCCCCATTGATTTGTCGCTGATCACCGGCAATGAGCTACACATGGTGGTGATGACATCTCCCATGAAGATCTCTCCGAGCATGGTGATGAAGATGAAGGCATGGGGGGCTATGAACCATACTCCCTGCCTCACCATGGTGTTGCTTTTTGTTCGAGATATGCCCTAGAGGCAATCATGTATGATGATATTTCCTATGTGTTTACAAATAAAGATAGTCATTGGACATTATCAATGATCTGTATCAGCAAGTGCGTGACTTGTTTGTGGGACTATCATAAAAGGTCCCTAGTCGAAAGGGGTTGTGTGGACGCGCAACCAACTAGAATAGCATATGACACGGTGGATGGCTCGGTCTCACTAGCCATGGAGCATTGGATGCTAGCTGGTATGGACTCGGAAGGATTTGGTCAGATTTGACATAGTCGGATACGAGTATAGACAAGGTCCGAGTTGGACAGACCTAACTATGAGATGCGATGATAGGTCATTTGTGAGTCACTAGTACAACATACGTTCTATGTCCTAAGACCCGAGCTGGCGCGCATACTCGGGATGGTGACAGACCTGCTTTGGGCCGACCAAACGCTACTCCGTAACTGGATAGTTACAAAGGTAGGTTTCGGGCATGTCCAGACCCATGCTGCGAGACATGGTCGAGCAAGATGTAATTTGCCCCCCCGATCAGGAGAGATATAATCTGGGGCCCTCGTGTGATCCGACCTGGATAAGAATGGCTATGCGATGAGGATTATGAGATAATCCAAAGTGTTGGTCAGATTCACTGGAACGAGAAAGAGGTCGGGCGAGCACAAGGATGACAGACTCGCCTTGAGCCCGACAACATATATCATGTGGCAAATGGAATAGAAGTATGATGTACAGGTTCGCCAACCGGCTTCGTTGTCTAGTTGGTGGTCGGCACGCCTTGCTAGAGGCCGCTACTAGCTGAGCAGGTCGGAGGTGATCCGACCTGCAACCAATCCGACTTGAACCTAAGGGGTCGCGTGCTTAAGGGAAGGAACCTACGAGATAGAATTTGAGGACACTGGTCGGATGTGATCCGAGCTAGACTTGGATCATGATCGAGTAGACTTTGGGCTTTAGGATCCGCGCGAGGCCCAAGTGTTGAGCCCGCGATGAATACCTATATATAGTGGAGATGTGTCAAACTCATTCAGTTGATCGCTTCGGTGCCGTAACTAGGGTTTTGCATGTGTTGCAATTAGCCAGCTCCACTCGCCGCTGGCTGTGTGATCGGACCTAGCAGTCCACCGCACGGTGTTCCTCCTACACGCGCGGATACCGTTAGAGGCAGTGCACTTGCGCCGCTCCGGCAAACATATACCTGGGATTCGACGACCGATTGTTCGAGGGAGATCGACAAGGAGGAGACGACTCCATAGACGTGCTGCCTCAACTCTACATCCGTTGCACGACACTACGCGTCTAGTGGTAATAATTCGTGATCCATCTCCCATAGCATGTTCCTGGTTGTTCCGTGGGTAGCAAAATTTTATATTGCAACCGATGCACCTAGCGTAGCCCAACAGTTAAAGCTTTCAATATATGGTTAGATCATAGCCTGGGCGGAGCTGACCAACCCTCCTAGTCGCGTCCGGGGCATGACGTCCATGTACACATGTGTAGGATATTGTAGTGAACCACAGTAGGGCCACCGTCTACTACGAACCTAGCCCCCCTTGGCTGTAGGTTACACCAAATTAACCAGATAAGCTTAGTCGCAAGAGATGTTTTCTATTTTCACGTGGTTTGCACTCTTATGTTTCCTGGTTTCATGCGGTTTACGCTCATACATTTTTAGATTTCACACAATTTACACTCCTTATCTCTCTCTAATTAGAGTGGCAACCCAAATCACGTGTTGATCTGTAGGTAACTACATAAGTTATGTATCAAGCAACCCAGAAGGACCGCTCCAAAGTTAATTTTGCCATTGTTTACTAGGACACAAGGTTGTAAACCGCATAATATGTTGAAAGTTCTTGGATATTCGTAAATTTTTCTATATATGGTTTACACAATGTTTATGCTATTTGACTATAAAAAAACTCAAAGTGTATATTTTGTATGCAAATTATAAGTTTTGGCCCAGGGTTGCTGCTCCGTTCATGCTTTGAATGTTTGTTCGATAAATGTTACCATTTTGCAAATACACGTTGAACTTCTTTGAATTGGCACAAAACATTTTTGTTAAACCACTCAAACATCTTTTACATTGTATAAGCATTTTTTTAGAAAAAATCCCGAACATCTTTTTAGAAACGTGAGAATAGTTCTTTGAAATGTCATGTACACTTTCTTGAATGGTACGAGACTGTTTTTTCTACTACACAAATATATTTGAACATTGTATAATTTTTTTCTAAAAATGTGACATACATATTTTGAAATACGTGAACTTTTTTGTGGCACCCGGCTCAGAGAAACCGGAACACCCCGTATTCCAGCCCAAAGATCGAGGAGAAGTCTTCTGGAATACGACACTGCTTGGCGTAGAACAAATTAGCTCTTTATTACAATCTATATGGATACAAGGGAATTACATCGGCACGACGACACTACGTCTGCCATGGTTGCTCTATGCAAGCAGTAGAACAACTCGAAGCAACGGAATATCTTCTAGCAGCGGAACAATGATGACAGCGATGGACTCCACTCAGCAGGGACTCTGGCTGGGACACGATCTAGATAGCACGAACGGTAACCTCGACAAGCAATCAATGACGGCATCACTTGCAATCTGGCATGACACGCCAGGTTAGTACATTGAATGTACTTGCAAGCTCACAATAACCAAAAGCAAGCAAGACAAACAACATCATGGCATTTACACGTTAAACAATGATGAGCATGATATCACTAGAACAACATCAAATGAGCATGGAATGAACATGTTGAACATAACACATCTATCATCACATGAAATGAGCATGGCAAGGTTATTCATGATATGACAAAGATGATACTAGCATGCAGCATACTTAACATGATCCACTTACTCTGTTCGGGGTTACATCGTAACCACACATGAATCACTTACCATCATGGTCATTACACGATCACCTTAGGATCAAATCAAGCTTGGTATTAACAATACCGTAGTAATCATTACATGACCACAAGGAGCTTGATCCTTACCCGCGATTACCGCATAACACCACAAACATCAACCAGCTTCGGTATCCACGATACCACTGTGATCCTCTCACGATCACATAAAGATCAACCAACTTCTTTCCTCATCGAACCAGGGTTATTATTACTGTTGACCCATCACTAGTAGAAAACAGGGCTTTGGTCCAGGCCTGGCCAGCCCATTAGTCCCGGTTCAGTCACGAACCACCCATGGGGGCATAGGTCCCGGTTCGTGAGCCTAGGGGGCCGACCGGGCCTCGTGGGGCATTGGTCCCAGTTCATCTGTCTCCTTTGGTCCCGGTTCCAAACATGAACCGGGACCAATGGGCCTCGCTCGTGGCCCACAACCATTGGTCCCGGTTCGTGGCTAGAACCGGGACCAAAGGGGGGCTTTTAGTCCCGGTTCCAGCCACGAACCGGGACCAATGAGGTGCCTATATATACCCCCTCGCCCGCGAGCAGAGAACTCCACTGCTCTGTTTTTTCTGGCCGGCGAGGGGAGAGCTTTGTGGTGCTCTAGCTCACCTCCTATGCACATGAGGTGTTCGATGAAATGCCCGAGCCACACTACTTAAGCTTTCTCCTCTCCAAGCTCGACCTCCAAGCTCCATTTTCCTCAAGATTTGTCTAGGTTTAGCGGTCCGTCACGTCCCGTCCCCGTCTTCACCGCCGTCGATCGCCCACGCCGATCTCGTCGCCGGCACCACCGTGGTGAGCCTCTTGTTCTTATCTTTTTTCTAAAAGAAAAAAATTCTTACTTGTACAATTTAGATAGATACTTGTATAATTTTATTACTTTTATTATTGTTTATTATTATATAGTGCGATGGATTTGGTATCCGCCCCCGTCGGCCCTCGTCCTGTCTATGATTCGGATGTGGTATATATATATTATATTTTATAACTGTTTGGTTTATTTATTGTTTATGACAATTATGCCGACCAACGTGACATAGATATTTTTATCTAGGAGGTATGTGAACCGGAAATTCCAACCGACCCTATATATTGTTGAGAGGTTAAATTTAGTTGAAGAAGAAAACAATTATTTGAAGGAAAAATTAAAACAAATTGAGGAGGAGAAGATGATATTGGAGTTGCATGTTGCGAATGTTGTCGGTGATCACAAGATCAAGATGGATGCAATGTGCTTGAAGATTAGAAATATTAGAAAATATGCCATTCATACCGAGGGTTGGTATCATTATGCCGTTGGATCAATTGTTACCTTGGTTGCGACTATGATCGCATTTGTTGTTGCATTGAAATGTTTTACATAGTTTCAATGTATGGTTTAATTAGATGCTCTGGAGAGCTATATGTTGTTCAATGAGAACTATGTATGTACTTTGGTTTTAATGTGACGATGAGCTTCTATTAACTAGATGATGCCCCGCGCGTTGCTGCGGAATTGGTTGCAATATATTTCAGTGAAATTTGATTGTGTGGAATATATAAATTTTTAGATTAACAACACATGAACCAAAATTAAAAATACATATGACTTATTATATTTGATAAAATATTTATTGAATATAAGTTGACAATAGAATTATAATTATTTTCCCATGCATGGTTGCATGTGGTGGTGGGTCTTTATCAGACATGGTTGCATGTTAAGGTGGGTCTTATCCCATCTATAATTGTATGGTGATGTGGCATGCTTGCATGTTAAGATAAATAGGTTAGTGGGGATCAATCTCTTAAGTATATAGGATTTGGTCACTTATCTATTCATGATGTTCTGTAATGGTTTTAGTAATGCACACAGATGAACCGGCAATGGATGTACGGTAACAGACGCACCTCCGAGTACATTGAGGGCGTGCATAATTTTCTCGCAGTGGCTGAGGCAAACAAGCAGAATGGTTTTATGTGTTGTCCATGCCCAAGCTGTGGGAATACGAAGTCTTACACTGACTCGAAAACCCTTCACACCCACCTGCTTTATAAGAGTTTCATGCCACACTATAATGTTTGGACCAAGCACGGAGAAAGGGGGGTTATGATGGAAGACAGCGAAGAAGAAGAGGATGATGACAACTATGTGCCCCATGAATACGGTGATGCTGCAACAGGGGAAGCTAAAGATCAAGAGGAACCAGACGATGTGCCCGATGATGATCTCCGCCGGGTCATTGTTGATGCGAAGAGACAGTGCGAAAGTGAAAAGGAGAAGCTGAAGTTCGATCGCATGTTAGAGGATCACAAAAAAGGGTTGTACCCCAATTGCGAAGATGGCAACACAAAGCTCGGTACCGTACTAGAATTGCTGCAGTGGAAGGCAGAGAATGGTGTGCCTGACAAAGGATTTGAGAAGCTACTGAAAATATTGAAGAAGAAGCTTCCAAAGGATAACGAATTGCCCGACAGTACGTACGCAACAAAGAAGGTTGTATGCCCTCTAGGATTGGAGGTGCAGAAGATACATGCATGCCCTAATGACTGCATCCTCTACCGCGGTGCATACGAGGATTTGAACGCATGCCCGGTATGCGGTGCATTGCGGTATAAGATCAGACAAGATGACCCTGGTGATGTTGACGGCGAGCGCCCCAGGAAGATGGTTCCTGCCAAGGTGATGTGGTATGCTCCTATAATACCACGCTTGAAACGTCTGTTCAGAAACAAAGAGCATGCCAAGTTGATGCGATGGCACAGAGAGGACCATAAGAAAGACGGGAAGTTGAGAGCACCCGCTGACGGGCCGCAGTGGAGAAAAATCGAGAGAAAGTACTGGGAGGAGTTTGCAGGTGACACAAGGAACGTATGGTTTGGTTTAAGCGTGGATGGCATTAATCCTTTTGGGGAGCAGAGCAGCAATCACATCGCCTGGCCCGTGACTCTATGTATCTATAACCTTCCTCCTTGGCTGTGCATGAAGCGGAAGTTCATTATGATGCCAGTTCTCATCCAAGGCCCTAAGCAACCCGGCAACGACATTGATGTGTACCTAAGGCCATTAGTTGAAGAACTTTTACAGCTGTGGAATGGAAACGGTGTACGTGTGTGGGATGAGCACAAACAGGAGGAATTTGACCTGCATGCGTTGCTGTTTGTAACCATCGATGATTGGCCTGCTCTCAGTAACCTTTCAGGACAGACAAACAAGGGATACCACGCATGCACGCACTGTTTAGATGACACCGAAAGTATATACCTGGACAAATGCAGGAAGAATGTGTACCTGGGGCATCGTCGATTTCTTCCGACCAACCATCAATGTCGAAAGAAAGGCAAGCATTTCAAAGGCGAGGTAGATCACCGGAAGAAGCCCGCCATGCGTACCGGTGATCATGTACTTGCTACGGCCAATGATTTACAAGTAATCTTTGGAAAGGGTCCCGGCGGACTATCTGTTCCGAATGACGCTGAGGGACGCGCACCCATGTGGAAGAAGAAATCTATATTTTGGGACCTGCCCTACTGGAAAGACCTAGAGGTCCGCTCTTCAATCGACGTGATGCACGTGACGAAGAACCTTTGCGTGAACCTGCTAGGCTTCTTGGGCGTGTATGGGAAGACAAAAGATACACCGGAGGCACGGGAGGACCTGCAACGTTTGCACAAAAAAGACGGCATGCCTCCAAAGCAGTATGAAGGTCCTGCCAGCTACGCTCTTACCAAAGAAGAGAAGAAAATCTTCTTTGAATGCTTGCTCAGTATGAAGGTCCCGTCTGGCTTCTCGTCGAATATAAAGGTAATAATAAATATCACAGAGAAAAAGTTTGAGAACCTAAAGTCTCATGACTGCCACGTGATTATGACGCAACTGCTTCCGGTTGCATTTAGGGGGCTTCTACCGGAAAACGTTCAATTAGCCATTGTGAAGCTATGTGCATTCCTCAATGCAATCTCTCAGAAGGTGATCGATCCAGAAATCCTACCAAGGCTAAGGAGTGATGTGGCGCAATGGCTTGTCAGTTATGAGCTGGTTGATACGTCTCCAACGTATCTATAATTTATGAAGTATTCATGCTGTTACTTTATCATTCTTGGATGTTTTACAATCATTTTATAACAACTTTATATCAATTTTTGGGACTAACCTATTGACCCAGTGTCAGTTGCTGTTTTTTGCTTGTTTTTTACATCACAGGAAATCAATACCAAACGGAGTCCAAACGCAACGAAACTCCATGGAGATTTTTTATGGACCAGAAGACACCCATTGGGCCAGAGCAGCACCTGGGGGTGCCCCGAGGGGGGCACAACCCACCAGGGCGTGCCAGGGCCCCTGGCGCGCCCAGGTGGGTTGTGCCCACCTCGGTGGCCTCCCGCACCCCCTCTTTGCATTATAAATTCCCAAATATTCCGAAACCCATCGAGGTTAACCTAGATCAGAAGTTCTGCCACCGCAAGGCTCTGTATCCACCGAAAACCAATCTAGCTCCATTCCGGCACCCTGCGGGAGGGGGGAATCATCTCCGGTGGCCATCTTCATCATCCCGGCGGCCACCACGATGAGGAGGGAGTAGTCCACCCTCGAGGCTGAGGGTTTGTACCAGTAGCTATGTGTTTAATCTCTCTCTCTCCCTCGTGATCCATATCATGGGCTTTGTTAATATAGATGGATCATATGATGTTTCTACCCTCTATACTCTTGTTGTGATGAATTGAATCTTTACCCTTTGAAGTTTTGTCTTGTCGGATTGAATATTCAGATATGAGAACATTTGATGTATGTCTTGCAGTATGAATACTTGAGGTGACAATGGGGTATCATATTGATTCACTTGATGTATGTTATGGCACTCAACTTGCGGATTCCCGGGGTGATATTGGGGTAATCCATGCATAGGGGTTGATGCACGTTTTTATTATCTTTTCTCTGATAGAAACTTTGGGGGTCTCTTTGTAGTTCTTTGCGTGGATCAAGTATTATGAATATGAATTTGCTTTGGTGCTATTTTAGTACGAACTCTTGATTAGATCGATCGGAAAGAATAGCTTGCGTTATTTTAGTATGAACTCTAGGATAGATCGATCGAAAAGAATAGCTTTGAGGTGGTTTCGTACCCTACAAACAATTTCTATCTTTTTTTCTCCGCTAATAGGAACTGGGGAGTGATTCTCTATTGCACTTTGAGGGATAATCATATGATCCAACTATGTTAGCATTGTTGCACTACAAAAAAAGACACATCCGTGACATTTTGGGCCGAACTAAATTTTTTTCTGTCATACATATGACACTTCTATGACGATAATTGTGACAAAACCCGGTATCATCATAGATGTGGTGGGCTCCTACTTCTATGACAAAAAATCATGACAGAAAATGGGCTTTTCATCCTGGGCGGGCCGGAGACGCAGCTGCATGACATTCTTTGGTCCGTCCATGACGGAAAAAACCGTGGTAGAAGCGAGGGCGAGGAAAATTTCGGGGAGTTCCCGGTTACGGTGGGAGGTCGGGGGTCGAGCGATGCGCGTTTCTCTCGTACACGTACGCGCGTGTGTGCGAGGCGTTGGCTCTAACTGAACCCAAGCGAGGCGTTGGGCTCTAACTGAACCCGAGCGATTGCACTGCAGGCTACGCGTTACTGAACCCGAGCGATCGATCGATGGCTGTTAACTAAACCCGATCGAGCGATTCCTTCGCTACTGCTGCTAACTGAAGCCGATCGATGCTGCCTCTGGGATGAACAGTGAGCGTTGCAGGGGGGGTTTGGATGAACAGTGAGCGGTGGCGTTGCCTCTGGATGAACAGGACCCCATGGTGTGGTGGAGGGCTGGATGAACAGTAGACGGTGGAGGGGTGCCCGTGGAGGGGCGGTTGAACAGGACCCCGTGGTGTGGAGGGCTGGATGAACAGTAGACAACGGAGGGGTGCCCGTGGAGGGGTGGTTGAACAGTAGCCGGTGGAGTAGCGCGCGGTGGAGGCTGGATGAACAGGAGCCCGTGGAGGCTGGAGGAGGTCGATGGTAGCCCGTGGAGGCTAGAGGAGGTCGACGGTGGAGATGAACAGTATCCCGTGGAGTCCCGTTTTGCGGTACGCCACACCCCTCCCGATGAACAGGACCCCCATTTCGACCGTAGGAGGTCCGTTTCGCCCGTTTTGCGGTACGCCACACCCCTCCCGATCAACAGGACCCCCGTTTCGACCGTAGGAGGTCCGTTTCGTCCGTTTTGCGGTACGCCACACCCCTCCTGATCAACTGGACCCCCGTTTCGACCGTAGGAGGTCCGTTTCCTCCGTTTTGCGGTACGCCACACCCCTCCCGATCAACAGGACCTCGTTCCGAACGTAGGAGATCCGTAGGAGGTCCGTTTCCTCCGTTGTGCGGTACGCCACACCCCTCCCGATCAACAGGACCTCGTTCCGAACGTAGGAGATCCGTTTCCTCCGTTGTGCGGTACGCCAGGCCTCGTTTCCATCGCCTGTTCCGTCCAAGCCCTCCCGATGAACACGACCAGGCATTCCGTTCCGACCCAGCCGGTTGGCTCCCACGCGTTTAGTTGCCTCCCGATGAACACGACGCATTCCGTTGCCTCCCCATGAACACGACGCATTCCGTTGCCTCCCCATGAACATGACGACAACGCTGTTTCTCCGTTCTGAGCCCAGCCATGTACACGAGCCCTGGCCGTACGTATGCACGAGTAGGCGTTCGAGACCCCGCCCGTATGTACACATACGTGGCCGTATTTTCTTTCTTGCACCCTAGCCGCTATACGTACGTGTACATGCTACGTGTGCGCCTCTACTACGACACGTACGCGCCTCTACTACGACACGTGCGCGCCTCTACATCCACCAGTATATATGTACGTACACGTTCGCGACCAGAATGACAACGCTACGTACGCTTCAACCAGGTGGGTCCCGACTGTCAGGCACTTCCTTGCCTGCGAAGATGTAGCTGGTGGGTCCCAGCAGTCAGGGGGGCCAATCATTTTTTTTGCCCGAACGCACTTCCTTGCGTGCGAAGATGTAGCTGGTGGGTCCCAGCAGTCAGGGGCAAACGTTTTTTTCGCTAATACGGTGGCCCGTCCGGTGGGTCCCTGCTGTCAGATGGAGGAATAATTATTTTGCACGTAATAAGGAGGCACTTCCTTGCTGCGGCCGTGGACCCAGCTGTCAGCCTCTCCACGTACAGTCCACGTCCGATGGAAGCCGTTCCTTGACCATGTTGACCACGCCGCGCCGAGAGCACCAGGGCGGTGGACGACAGCGAGGCCTAGGAAGGGGACGACGCGGAGCCGGGGAAGACGCGGCAGTGGATGCCCACGCGTAGAGGAGTACGAGGGTTCACTGGTTCGCTGCGGTGTGAGGCTGCCGTCGCCGCAGAATAACAGGGGGTGTGGGTGAGTAGAGGGATGGCCTGGCCAGCGGTGGGAGTAGTAGTGGGCGGTGAGGCTTCCGCCGCATCGCAGCCGGCCACGGGAGGCAGGAGCACGAGGCACGACCAGCGTTGGTTTGGGCGGCTGGAGCAAGAAGACCAGAGGTTGAAGAAGCACTACGGCCGTTGGATGGACATCGTACGGTCACTGGAGCTAGAATCGTGCATATTGACTAAGTTGAGAAAGCCCTCCGTCCCCGTCAACTTAGTAGGCCCACAAGTCAGCCTGCCACTATACTGGGTCCCAGCTAACAGGGAGAGTATTCATTTTTTTGTGCGTAATAAGGAGGCACTTCCTTGCGTGTGAAGATATAGCTGGTGGGTCCGAGCTGTCAGCGGCGGTAATGTTTTTTTCCTGAAATACAGAGGCCCTTTCGGTGGGTCCCTGATGTCAGGTGGATGAATCATTATTTTGCGCGTAATAAGGAGGCATTTCCTTGCGTGCGGCCGTGGACCCAGTTGTCGGCCTCTCCACGTACAGCCCACTTCAGATGCATGTCGGTCGTTGACCAGGCCGCGCCGAGAGCACCAGGGCGGTGGACGACGGCGAGGCCTAGGAAGGGAACGACACGGAGGCAGGAAAGACTCGGCAGTTGTTTCCCACGCAGAGGGGAGTACGACTGTACGAGGGTTTACTGGTTCGTCTGCCGTCGCCGGAGAATAACAACAGGTGTGGGTGAGTAGAGGGATGGCTAGGCCAGTGATGGGAGTACGGTGGGGCGGTGAGGCCTGCGCTGCAGCAGAGCCGGCCGCGGGGAGGAGGGAGCAGGCTGTCCCGCCGGCGCTTGTTTGAGCGGCTGGAGCAGGAAGAGCAGAGATTGAAGAAGCACGACGGCCGTTGGATGGCCATCCAACAGTCACTGCTTGTGCGTCAACCTTTTTTTTAGGAAAGCCTCAAATCTGTGGAAAACAGCATACATCCCATTTGCCATTATTTCTAATAATTTGCAGCCCATTTTCTAATTATTAAGGTTTTTCTTGGAGCCCATATTCTTTTTGTTAGCATTACGGCCCATATTGTGGCCACGGTTAAAAAATTATACGAAATTTTGCATATTTCGGTGTTGTCCGAACTATTTTTAATTCCGAAATTTCGACTCACATTCAAACTGATTTTAAAAATAAATGTATATCAATATAAAATCCAACAAATTCTCCACGCATAAAAATTAATGTAATTTAAAATCTCAAAATGAAAAAAAAGATATTTGAAACTAATTGCCGGTTTGATGTGTTTTAAAAATGTACAACCCATTTCTCATTACTGATGGGCCATTTTCTCGGCCAGCCGAATGAAAGCTCTCCTCGTCTTGAAAGATTTGCAGCCCAATAGGCCTGACAAAGCGACTTACTTGGCAAATCACAAAAAAACTGGGCTGTGGCCGTGGACCCAGCTGTCAGCCTCTCCACGTACAGTACTCTTCCGATGGAAGTCGCTCCTTGACCACGTTGACCACGCCGCGCGGAGAGCACCACGGCGGTGGACGACGGCGAGGCCTAGGAAGGGGACGATGCGGAGCCGGGGAAGACGCGGCAGTGGAAGCCCGCACGGAGAGGAGTACGAGGGTTCACTGGTTCGGCTGCGGTGTGAGGCTGCCGTCGCCGCAGGGCCTGGCCAGCGGTGGGAATAGTAGGGGCGCTGAGGCCTCCGCGGTAGCACAGCCGGCCACGGGAGGCAGGAGCATGCGACACGACCGGCGCTGCTTTGGGCGGCTGGAGCAAGAAGACCAGAGGTTGAAGAAGCACTACGGCCGTTGGATGGACATCGTACGGTCACTGGAGCTAGAATCGTTCATATTGACTAAGTTGACAAAGCCCTTCGTCCCCGTCAACTTAGTAGGCCCACAAGTCAGCCTCCCACCAAGGTGGGTCCCAGCTAGCCGGGGGAGTATTCATTTTTTTGTGCGTAATAAGGAGGCACTTTCGGTGGGTCCGAGCTGACAGCGGGGGGGGGGAACGTTTTTTCGCGAAATACGGTGGCCCGTCAGGTGGGTCCCAGCAGTCAGGGGGCAAACGTTTTTTTCGCAAAATACGGTGGCCCGTCCAGTGGGTCCCTGCTGTCAGTTGGAGGAATCATTATTTTCCGCGTAATAAGGAGGCACTTGCTGCGGCCGTGGACCCAGCTGAGACTCTCCACGTACAGTATACTTCTGATGGAAGTCGTTCCTTGACCATGTTGACCTTGCCGCGTTCCGTTGCATGCATGCATCCATGGGCGTGGTGCATCCCCACTGTCAGCCTCTCACGTACAGTCATCTTCCGATGACTCTCGGTTGTTGACCACGTTGACCACACCGTGCCGAGCGCACCCAGACTGGAACGACCCGGAGATGGGGAAGACGGGGCAGTGGAGTCGCAGATGGAGAGGAGTGGGAAACTTCACTGGTTCGGGTGCGCGGCAGCACAGCCGCGGTGCCGCCCACGGGAGACAGGAGCAAGAACAGAGGTTGAAGAAGGAGCACGGCTGTTGGATTAACATCCAACGGTCCAGCTGCTAGAATCATTTGTTGATTAAGTTGACAAAACCGTGCGTACACGTCCGCTTAGTAGGCCCACAAGTCAGTCACCAAATCTGACGGGTCCCAGCTGTCAACGGGATGAATAATTTTTTTCGCAAAACAAGGAGGCACTTCCTTCCGTGCGAAGATACAGCCGGTGGGTCCCAGCTGTTAGGTGGAGGAAACATTTTTTTCAGCTTAATAAGGAGGAACTTTCCTTGCGTGCGACCATGGACCTCGTGGGTCCCAGCCGTCAGGCTCTCCACGTACAGTCCTCTTCCGATGAGTCTCGTTTGTTGACCACGCCGCACCGAGCGCAGCGAGGCGGTGGACGACGGCGAGGCCCCGGACGGGAACGACTCGGAGATGGGAAAACGCGGCAGTGGAGTCGCAGATTGAGATGAGGAGAAGGGTTATAACTGGTTCTGTTGTGGCGTGGGGCTGTAGTCTGTGAAGAATAACAGGAGGTGCCGAGGGGTGGAGGGATAGCCTGGCCGGCGGTGGGGTAGCACTTCGCAGCGATGCGTGCTAAGCAGAGCCGCTAGCCGCCGGAGGCCGGACCAGGCGGTCCCGGCGACGCTGGAGGAAGAAGACGAGAGATTGAAGGTGCATGCCGGCCGTTGGATATAAATCCAATGGCTTTGGATGACACAATCATTTGTTGACAAAGTTGACAATGCCCTGCGTAGGCTTCGACCTATTGGCCCACATGTCAGCCTGCAAAAATGTGGCATATATTTAACCTATTTTCTAGAATGTACAGTCCATTTGCTGGGCTGGGTGAACAAATAATTTCGCGTCAATCAGGCCCATTTATATTTTCTAAGAAATTCCAGCCCATCTGCACTTCCTTGAAATACACGTATTAGGTGGGCTCGTTATATATAATGTTATGTTAGAAGGAGCAATTAATATCAAAGAATAAATCGGAGAGGCACATTTATATATATATAATTAAGAAATTAGCGAGTTATTGCTCAAAATAAAAATGAGCGCGTTATTATTAAATTGGTCCTTAAAATCTTCGCAAGCTTTTGTACGCAATCACCAGGATTTTCCTTGCCTGTGAGTCAAAAACAATCAGGATTTTCCTTGCCAACTTCCGTTAAACATTTACTTTTATAAGTTAATAACACGTGGGATGTTTTTATAATGTATATATAAGTCTCTATAAAATATACGATAATAGTAATAATATAAATATATATAATGTGGTTAGAAGGGAAAACATAAATCGGACACAACATTACTTTTATAAGAGACCTGCGTTTTATACCCCACAGTAGGCATACTAACAAGTTCACAGACAAATACAACAGAAAAGGTAAACATTCATATCAAACTCAGGTTCACATGACATGTTCATATTCATAGCCAACATTCACTATCAACAACTCAAAAGATTCATATATACACAAGCTCAGCATATATATGCATCCAAATGATTGATAGATCACACGACAATATTCATACATAATTCACAAAAAGATTCAAATATACACATGTTCAGTATGTTTATGCATCCAAATGATTGAGGTCACAGCCAATATGATCCATGGACGAACTTTAATTACCTAGGGTACAGACTGGTAAATGGTGTTCAATCGGTGGTACTTCTTGCTAAAATTAGTTCTTGTACGAGTAAACTTTCGAGTACATAAGAGGCAGCATAGACAATCTGAACTTTGCTTGTAGGTTTATCCTCAAATAGTGGCCTCGTGCCGAGGGAGGTTTGAGCAACTTGGCCACTACTTTCATCCAACTAGTTTACTGGCTCATCTTGGTCCTGTATCTCGCCAAAATTCTACATTGCAGACGAGAAAGGAGGCGGTTGAGAAAATGAACCGCCCAAATTTTTTGTGCAGTTCAACTGAAATGGAGCATCCTTGGCGTGGAGACTGATTAAGTGCCAGATGAATATACGCGTCAACCAACTTGTCTGGAATCTTTAGACTCCATGCCATATAGTTCGCTACCATATGTGCCGATAACCAAAAGGCACAAGTTGGGACCAAAGACTGGACTCGTTTTTTTGGGCTATGCACCAAGCAATATTTTTGGCGTTCACTCTCCTAATACTTGGAGTTTGACAATTGGTTGATGCCGGTTGATACTCGAATGAATATAGGCACTTCTTGTCAACATCGATGCTTGTCTGAGTGAACTTTGGAGTACATAGCAGCAGCATAAGTACCTGTCCATCTGATCATTTTGTGCAGTTCTACTGAAATCACCCGATGTAATGATTTGCCTGCGAGTTCGGGCTCCAAATTACTCCTTTATGAAATCGGCAAACAGTAGCACAATACCAAATTACCAATACATATGACAGGCACAATAATCAGGATAAAGACCAATACCAACCTGTGTGAGGTAGCATATCAATTACTATTTCCTTTGGCTGGAAGCCGAGATAAGCCAAGCGACTGACAGCAAAGGAAGAAAGGAAGCGGAGATTAGCGACTGACAGGAAAGGACGAAAGCTGTCGAGGTAATGAAGCACCCAAAGTTTTTGTGCAGTTCCACCAAAATCGAGCATCCCTGTTGGCACATATATTGAGAGAGTGAGATTACTGTAATAGTGGGACTAGTTGATGAAACATACACTAACAAATAGAAGCACCCTCATTATCTTAATGGGTAAAGTTAGCAACATAGTAGTCTTGCTTAAAGAGAGGTATTAGTTTATTTAATCAGTGCCAATTAGCTCAACTCAACACTCAAAGCATTGCCATTTATCATAGGTTGCAAAACTTTAACGTGCAAAGATAAAGGAGTTTCTCATGACAGTAGCACGATACAAATAGAGATGACAGCAAACTAATATGGATGAAGGCCTTAGGCCCATACCAACCTGAGAAAAAAGCTTATTCATGTAGTCCCATAAGAGATGATAAAGCACTCACTGGAATCACACAATAGTATATATTTTTGTGCACTTCAAATGTATGGTTGAAATCACTCTTGTTTACCAGTGCTGAGATTATATCGAAAGATTATCAAGAACTTCCAGCAGAGTTAAAGCACTGGCTGGGATACAATTCATTGTATTGTCTTGTGTAGTTCCACTAAAATGTATGATTGGCACAACATGATCCCTGTTTGCACAAGTAGGAACAAGGTGAAACCTTCATTAGCTTAGTGAGAAAGGATAGGAAGACATTAGCATATTACTCAAACAGTAGCATCAAATTCATGATGGACAATACGCAAAACATTGCCTCATTGAACCAATGGCAATAAATTGACATGCAAAACAATAGCACTATTATGTCATGACACTAATAACATTCCCTCCCTGCTCCACCACATGATTCACCTCCATAGACAAACATACACACGTACATGATTCAGCATAGGGTCCTACTAAAGATTTGTTTAACTCCAACAGGAAAATTAGGCAGTAATAAATTAGTGGTACTTAACTACTCCTAATTAATTAAGTGAGACAGCAGAAGTGGAAGGGCTCCCTGGAGGATCGTCTCACATGTAAGGTAGTCGTTGCCGGAGCCCTTGAATGGCCTCGACTGAGGCCTTTGGCTTCAGCAAGATCGCCTTGGCACTGTTTATTCTTCTTCTTCTTCCTCTTCATGCTCTGTTTCTCTTTCTCCTCACCAGTTGGTGAAACCAAGTACATGATTGGCCTTCTAATTCAGAATTGGTTTTGTCAGTGAGGGAGTACAAGTGTACTAGTAAAAAACAACATTATTTTCTCATGGCAGTCAGAAAATAGAGATGAACACATGCATTAAATATCATTCTTACCTAAAGGAAGGTTATGGCGCCAATATGGATGATGAGGATTGGAACACAGATCTCCCTTTGTGCAGTTCCACCAAAATGAACCAACTGTTCCATTCTGACATTCCAGTTAAACATCACAAAAGTCACTTCTTTGAAGAAGAGTTTTGTGCAGTGCACCAAAAGGTCACAACAGCAACCAGGTGAATTGGATATCCCTGTTTGCACAAAAAGGCACAGAGGAAACAGTCAGAGTCTCAAACAATTACAGGCAAAAACATTTGGCTAAACTTGTCATGGCTTATAACAGTGGCATGGCTTCATTTTTACCAGGGACATTAGATTAAGAACAACTAAGGCTGCGTTCGATTCACAGGTTTGGTGCAGGATTTTCGTAGGAACACAATTCCTACGGTATTCTTTCCCTTCCAACCGTTCGGAACACGGGAAAGGTGAATAGTGTTTCATAGGAAAGCTGGTCTGGTAGTACTGATTCCATAGGATTAGAAACATCCACGCGCTGCTCATTTTTTGGGCGGAAGCCCGAGGCAGGCACTCGCTGCCATGCGTTAGACAGGTTGCTGTGCTGTGTTGCCGGAATAAAAAAATCAACCTATGTGTGGTACGTGAGGTGAGGACAAGAGTAGTCACTGTGCAGCTGAATAAACAAATAGCATCTCATACTGCCAAGCATGCTACTCTAAAAAAACAAATATGTACATTTCGTAGTCCATCCGAACACATTCTCTTGAGAGTTTCCTCCGGTTCGCTGTTCCATAGTTTTATACCTACATTCCTTTCCTATTCCTCTATTTTCATCAAGAACTATGTTTTCTGCCCCTTTATTCCGAACGGAGCCTAAATATTTGGTATAAGGGCATGGGACAGTGGGTGCACCAACAGTACAGCACCATGTACGTAAACAGGGGCATAAAGTGGTGATTCATAGTTTGTTGCCCCGAGAAACAAACATCCAAGAAACATATCTGGGTTGGTCCCATTTTTGTTCACTCTAGCCACCTACTCCTATGTGTGGATAGCAAATCTAGTCCTGGTCATACCACTGTGTACAACGTTACCCCTATATTTCCCTTTTCGACCAAGAGACCGGTTGGATGACCAGTCTGTACTACTTTCACCCCCTTTCCTTCCTGTTTGTACCAAGTCCGATGTACATACTAAATTCCCCCACCCCCACTTTATTTCTTGTTTGAACCAAGTACTCCCTCTGTCCGGAATTAATTGTCATCAAAATGGATGTGTCTAGAACTAAAATACATCTAGATACATCCATTTCAATGACAAGTATTTTCGGACGGAGGGAGTACAAGATTCGACTCCATGAAGTAGCTTTACCTCTAACAATAGAAGAAAAAAATATGTGACGTTGGACCATCCGATCGAGAGGGGCTGAGAGGTAGAAAATGATGCAGATGCAACGACGTAGCGAGCTGGGGAAGTAGAGCTAAGGCGGTTCGAACGAAGATATACCTGAAGGTCATCGGGATGTGGATAGGTGGGCGGCGGGAGGCCGGATCCGCCCACAGGCAACGACGAAGGGATCGGAGGACCTCCCGCGCCGGCGCTCGGCCAGAGATAACGGTGCGGCCGGTAGTGGGTCTCCTCCCTCGCTGTCGACGACGGCCTAAACGCTGCCCCTCCTCCCCTTCACCGGCGGAGGGGGATACGTCCGGATCTGTAACCAGTGGTGAGGATAGAAAGTCAGTGTTTTTTGAAGGGAGAAAGACAGTGTTACTACCCCTATCTTGTTTAGATCTGGAGAGGATGAGAGTGTGTGAATAGAGCAACCCTAGCAAGCAAGCGCGGAGGCTCCGGCCTATATATACGTAGTGGGGTAGTTTTCCTTTTTCACCCCATCAAAACAATCGTTTAAAATTGTGTACTACTACATGCCAGGTCGCGGTTTTTTTAGTTGTTGATTGTTTTTTGAGATAGCTACCCGCTTGTTCCAAGTGGTGTTACGGTGTGCCAGGTCGCACTTTGTATCGTTCAAGTCTGGTACTACAAGTCCCTCCATTAAATGAACAACCACCCCCTCGTAAAAATTGTGAACAAGCCCATGGCTAAAATTAGCGGAAACGTGGGTTGCCCCAACATGCATTATTATTTATATTTTCTACTCCATCCGTTCCTAAATATAAGTCTTTTTTATAAGCCACACATAAGACAAGAATTTTTTTATTAGCAGTGAACCCCACATGTCATAGACACAAAAATTGTGGCAAGATTCCCTTAGGCAAGCCAAAGTGTGTCTAACAATTTGAGCAACTCAGGTTAGGCAAGTGTGGCAAGTGTGGGAAAAATAATGTGGCAACATAAGACAAACATAGTCACAATCCAAACAGCCCCGTAATTTTTTGTGACATGCATGAAAATTTGGTTAGTTAAATTTATAGTCAAAATTTGGCAAGGTGCATCAAATCAACACATGCAAGTATCAAAAGGAAAGTCACGGCATGCATGCATGCGTTGTACTCCCTCCGTTTCCAAATATAAGTCTTTTTAGAGATTGCAACAAGTGACTACATACGAAGCAGAATATGTCTACTCCTACATACGAAGTAGCCCATTTGAAATGTGTAAAAAGACTTATATCGAGTGCAGTGCTTTGATGTGTCGCGTCAACTCGTACAAGACCGAGAAATTTGATTACTACAACGCCCTCTCCCTCGCGGACTGAGCTCCGGTGCCTTAACTGCACCTGCCTTTGGCTGCATGACAGGAGGGCCAACCACCTGTTGGGCCCACCTGTCATAGACGCAAAGGCAGGAGCAGTAAGTAGAAGCTTTCGCTACACGCTATCCCTCCCGCATGAGGTGGACAGGCATGCAGCAGTGGATTCGATACTGTAGAAGTAGGATTAACATCATTGTTTGTCTTCTCGAAGAGGCGAAGAGCCAAGCACAACCCGAACGTGGCAGTTGCGAACGCTCGCGTGGTGCGGTTCCTTAGAGTACTAGCCAGGCTCTTGCATGAGACAAAATTGCTATTGTTTAACAATTAAACTCCATTATCCATTGGTTGATACTCATTCTACATAGGTCCACGCGCTTAGCACCGTTTCCTCCTGGGGTCACCAATGTTTATTTGCTAATTAATAGCATTGCATGCAATGAACTAGCCATTGCAAGTCATTAAAAGCATGCACACCTCTCATCTCTTATTGGTTGATATGTCAAGAAACAAGAAACAAGGTAGAAGTTAATGCATCGCGCCTAAGTGTTTTGGGACTATTTGGTTTTCGTAAGATGACTTACACACCTAGACGGAGGGAGTAGTATAGCCCTGTAAACCGGAAAGGAGTATTTGCCTTTCTAGAGATTTCAACAAGTGACTAGACTACACCGTGTGCAGTACTCCCTCCCTTCCGGTTTATAGGGCTCAAATCTCAAATCTCATGAACCAAGGCATTTTGCGATTGGAGGAATGTATCTCGTACTTTACAAAACTACCCTAATTAAACTCATGCATTAATTACGTAGTTCTCTCGTTTTCCTCTCCGCCTTGGTCGCGGTGCACAATATTGAGCACTCCTATATGACTAGCCGCTCTATCTACATGCGGGACATTTCAAAGCATCCGGGCCCACGTGCCATCCACCAAATCACAGCGAGGTGCTACAGTCGAGACTCACCTGTCACCCCGGTGTGGCCGTCATGACCCGTCATATCACAAAACCCACACCTTTACCAGCAGTGGTAAGGTGGCCTCCAAGTTGGACTGGACGAAGCAACCATCATTTCACTGGAACGCTCGTTCAAGCCCTTTCTTCCCTTTCTTGAAGAAAACCTCACTCCAGGCTACTCACTTCTGCCATTTTTCTTCTGTACCGACGAAGGAAAGGTGGGCGAATCAGTTATGCTGCTATATTTTCATTCCAAGAATCTTCTTTTTGCGAAGCATCGACCGATTCTCACATCCTATTCTTTTCCCGTTTTCATTGCGATTGTGGTTTCCTTTCGATTGCTTTTTGTTTGTCAGTTCATTGATGGATACTGGAGCACTAGGCAAAGAGTTGCCGGCGGACAATCCACTGGAGACAGCGATCTCCAGGAAGCGAGCACCGACCAACGAGTTGACCATGTTGGCAGGCCAACCCATGGAGACGAAGAACTCCAAGAAACAAGCACTGGCCAAAGAGTTGAGGACGTTGGCGGACGAACTCCTCAAAGAAAGTTGGAAGAACAACAAGGGCCCCATCGTGCCTACCCCAGGAACTTTGATTGCCACCTATGTGAGGCTCAAGACCGAGTTTGAGGAGATAGTCGCCGTTGAGAAGCAGTATTCCCTTGGCAAGGTGATGGCCCCCATCGAGGACGAGGAGATGGCCCCCGGAGGGATGAGATCCCCCGGTGAGCTGCACAAGGTAAAAAATAATGGCTTATTACCATAGTTGCGGTTTTTGATTATTTGTAATGTGCTTGCTAATATGTTAGGGTTGTGCAGGTGCCGGTGGACGTCCTTGATGATTCCGATGTCGTGGCCCGTCCTGTTGGCATTGCCCCGGAGATCGATTCCGATGCCGCTGTCCATCTTGTGGACATCGCCCCAGAGATCGATTCCGATGTCGCGGTCAGTCCTGTGGACATCGCCCCAGAAATCGATTCCCATGCCGCTGTCCGTGCTGTGGTCATTGCCCGAGAGATCGATGACAAGAAATAGTTGGTCGCGCTAAATCTTCAGGGTAGTTTGCATTGCCCTGTGTTTAATTACCAGAACGATGCGTGTTATCAAACCATCTTAGGGCTAGTGCACTGTCTTGTGTGGGCGGATCTTGCTACTTTTGTTTGATAGTGAATCATGCGATGAATCATGCGAACCCTCTCCGAGTTATGGAAACCGATGTATCCTCACCAGCTTTTGATGTAATATATGGCATGCTTAGATGTAAGTTTGAACTGTTTATCATATCAGCAGGGCTTGTTTGATGATTCTTGGTGTTAGTAGGCTAGCTACTGTGCGAGCTATAGTACTTGCAAAACACTCACCGAAGAGAAACGTTGGGGCTGATGAGCTCGTGGTACGCTTATACTTATCCCTCGTCGATCGACCAATAGCCCTAGCTCCTAAAATTGTAGGCTTAGCGATCGATCAAACAATAGTCGACATACATTCAGGCCTCATTTGGTTCATAGGGTAGGAACATCGTAGCAAAAGTACAGAGAACGTGCAACACAAAATCATAGCAGTGCAGAGACGTACTCCCTCCGTTCCAAAATAGATGACCTAGGCGGGCTAGTTTGGCCTAGTGGGTTTCAGTGATATGACGTGGTACAGT
This sequence comes from Aegilops tauschii subsp. strangulata, assembly GCF_002575655.3. Taxonomy (NCBI): domain Eukaryota; kingdom Viridiplantae; phylum Streptophyta; class Magnoliopsida; order Poales; family Poaceae; genus Aegilops; species Aegilops tauschii. The sequence continues at coordinate 11,816,545 of NC_053038.3, read as the reverse complement.
GCCGTCCAGTCTTCGCGTGTGGTAGCAGTATTGCGGGTACAGTAAGTTTTCTTGAAGAAGCGGAATTCAACGAAGTCATGATGGTTCCTTTGTCCGAACAACTTACAGTGGGAAAGGTTGGGCCTGCGATACGACCGGGGTAGACCAGGATAATTTTGTGCATGGCAGGTGGACCAGGATGGTCGACGTCCCAGATGTCGGCGAATGAAAGTATTCTTTCCGATATAGAGGACGAGCAACGAGTATTCATTGTTTATTTTTTATGAAAGCTATTGTCTCCACTGTTACGACGGAGGAGTGTGAAACACGGCAGCCCAGTGAACTTGGCATGTGCACCACTCCCTCCTTCCTCTTGTAATGCCCAGGTTACAGCTTTTTCTCACTTTCTCTCTATCTATTTCCTCTCAAATGTTTTTTACCTTTCTTTTTTTAAGACACAATTGTTTTTTATGCCTTTTTTAGAATTATTTTTTTATACCTAGGAGCACATGTAGAGACGGGCTCTTGCAGAGCCCACTCCTTGACTTTGTCAATGCCTCTCTCTCCTCCACATAAGGAGTACTACTTGCTATGCATGCATGCGGCGGGCAGCTGGCGTCTTGAGGGGCCAGGGCGGTGAGAGCGGGCTCAGGAAGCGGTCCGGACTCCAGCATGGCCCACCTCACATTATCACCATATATTTCTTGGAGTCCGTGCGCGGCGGGCGGGCGATCTCTTCTCCCTCCCCCGTTTCTCTCTTCTCAGCCGACGCCCGCCGAGCGATTAGATTTCGGCTATCGACGGTTTATTCAATTACGGTCCCACATGTCAGTGAAATTGCAAGACAACACTGTCCCCTCTGGTGAGCGGCGTGCGAGCCGGACTGTCGGGGTTGCGACGCGTACGAGTCGTAAGTGTGCTGCCTTTTCCTTTAGAACTTGTGAAGCGTAACATTTTCGCGCGATCGATCGATAGAAATCCAGAACAAAATGACGAGGGCGGTGCTTTCCCGCTCGTTAGGCGGGCTAGTTCGAGTGATATGACGTGCTACAGTGCCGTCCACTTGCTCCATTTTTATGTAAGCAAGAGTTTACACTCTTACGCGGGAGGAGTGCGAAACACCGTGGATCTGATTTTGATCGAGGGATAACTGTTCCCTGCCAAATAATGGAGGATTGTTAGCGATTATAGCATGATAGTTAGGGCATCTCCAACGCTGGCCCACAAATTTACACCGGCATCTGTCCAAGGACATTGATGGATGCCATCCGATGCTGCCCGCATACCTTTCAACAACTATATGAACTAACCGGACGAAATTCGTGCAAACAAAGCAAATTTCAAATTAACCGGATGAAATTCATTACATTTTGAAAACTTTTCCTACAAACTGGACGAAATTCATTACATATTTCGCACAAACCGTAATAAAACCTACTGTAAACCTAATCTAAACGATCGCCGGTGCCCGACCACCATGTCCGGCCATGAACCCGAGAAAGCCGGCCATTGCCTTTGCCTCCTCCTCATCCGCCTCGATAACCTCCTCCTCCGGAGCACAAGGTTCTGAAGATTTCCGCCTCCACGTCGCCGTCAAGCGGCTAATCGGCCGCCGATGTTTACCCCACCAAGCTTGGCGTCGACTAAGTGGAGTAGCGGTGGCCTTCCCGGGACCAGAGCGGCGGCGACCTACCGTGTACTACTCTTCCTCGCTGCCGGCTGCGCCCGCGCACGCGCGCCGGCTTTGTGGTCGTGGCGGCGGAGGGCGGCCGGGGGGGGGGTGCCGGCGATCTCCTTCGTTTGCTCCTGCGATAGTACGTTGAAGAGAGCTTTGGAGCGCGCCCAGAGCGGAGCCGTCGATGTCCCTCGTCTGCTCCTGTGACAATACGTCCAAGAGAGCTTCGGAGCGCCAGGAGGCCATGGTTGAAGTGGTGCTGACAGAAGGAAGGGACCGGAGGAGAATAAGTGTGGGTCTTTGGCTATGGCTGGGAGCTGGGGCTCAAGTTAATATAGCGGGCGAATGGCATTGAGCCACGGCAGACGGATGGACAACTGGCGCCGGAGTAGGTTCGTCGGGCATGAATGCGAACGCTGCTTCAGTGACTTAACTGCAGACGCGTTTGGGTTACTGACATGTGGGCCCAACGGGCATCTGGCCCGCATGTCAGTGACACACCAATTGCACCTGCAGTTAAGTCCGGTGAATGCGGCATTGACATTCTGGAGAGACGGTGACCGTTTCAGGCGGGAAGCGCGCGCTAGCGATGGAAGGGGTTTCGGTGTGCAGTGGCACTAAGATCGGTCGCTCACGATAGTACATACTCCGTACCATACTACCATAGTACCCTCTCTAGCTTAGGCTGTTTTATAGATTGTCGTTGTGATGGACGATATACATGAGCAAGGCGGTCCGAGAATGACCGTTGGTGTTGTGCCAGGTGAATACATGCTCGGCGTTCGCGTAGGCCTCCATCAAACGTCTAAACAGTAATGTCAGGCACCGCCGGGGCGTGCAGGTGATGGGCTCGCCGTTTGCGTTGCGCCCTGAGCAGGACTTTGATTTAGAGGGCGACGTGCATGCATTAGCATGCTTTGACAGCGTGAGCGTGAGTGTCTGACGTGAAGTATTTCATTTTCATTTGGCTGACGAGGGTGCGTTGCAGCGACGAGTCTGTGGTTTGATTCCCCACATACGCATAATTTTGGTTTTTACAGTATTTCTTTCTCCATTGACAGGTAGGCCCGCGTAGATAGATAAAGAGCACGAGCTGATGAGGCGCATGCTGACTGTTTGACTGGTCAACCAGACAAATACGGAGCTATACGCTGAGCCAGTGACCGTATAATCACCATATCTCGTATACAATGATCAAAGTGAGCTATCAAGACAAGTTCGATGACCGCCAATGCATTTTACTCGGTAATAAATGACCATGATTGAAGGGGAATCCAAATTTGCTTCGTCTTCTGTCCTTGAGCTCTTGACAAACCAATGCACTATACGGTTGTCCGGCCACTCCACCCCAGAGCTCTCACCAAGCGTCGTTCATGCCACCGCGCCGCACACTAACCGGTAAGGCAGCGATGGCATCCCGCCGCGCCGAGTTCCTCGCCGCCCACGACCGCACACAAAATGGTAGGGAAGCGATGGCATCCCGCCGTGCCGAGTTCATCGCCGCTCGCGACCTCACAACTATGTGGGAGGAATTTGAAGATGCCAAGGCAGAATGGGCGGTAGAGCAAGAGGCGGCCAAAGCCGCACAGAGGGAGCGGAAAAGTCAGAAAGCACTCAAGAAAAGAGAGGTCCGCTGCCGCAAGAAAGAAAAGGATGCACGCGCTGCTACGGAGAGGTCGGCGGAGATCCAAGCACGGTGGGGTGTCGCCGACAAAGCCGGGAAGGAGAACGACGGCGTCTGGCCAGCATGTGAGAAGTAGTAGTACTAGTAGTTAGTGTGTGTGTCTGTGTCTGAATACGAGCATGTACCAATACTACTAGTTACTACTGTAGTTTTTAGAGCAAATTACCAGTACATTAGCCTAGACTAAATGGAAAAATTCCTATCCTAAGCATCAAATGGCATCTCTTTCTCTATAGGAATTGAGATGCATGTCATCTCACTTCCTATGATTTTCATATTCCTATCCTATGAACGAAAGGAGGCCTCTGTTGGAGGAACTACTGTAGCTAGCAGTACTATTGGTATAGTAGTTTTCTTCAAGAAGCAGAATTCAACAAAGTCATGATGGTTCCTTCGTCCGAGCAACTTCAAAGTGGGAAGTGGGCCTGTGATTTGACGGCTCATTAGTCATTGTTACTGCGGCGTGACGACCTGGGTGACTCTCCCTTGGAGTTCTGCGTGCATGGCAAGTGGACCAGGATGGTCGACGTCCCACATGTTGGCGAACGGAAGTATTCTTTCCGATATCGAGGAGCAAGGAAACCGCGTGGTATAGTATCACTGCTGATTGGTTCGCAAAAAATAGTATCACTGCCGATTTATAATTATTTTTTATTTCTGATGAATGCTAGCGTTTCAACTCTTACGACGAAGGGTGCCAAACACGGCACGTGCTGGATGTCCCACACATCAGCGAAAGGAGTGGGACATGAACAGCGTGGTAGAGCCCAGCGTAAAAAAAGCATGGTAGAGCGTCTCCACTTCTTCCACTTCTGGGTCGGAGACCACACGTAGTAGTACTTAGTGGTATGAATGATACAAAGTGCGACCTGGAGAGAAAGACATGTCTAGTTGGAAGGTCTCGGGGCATACACGTAAACAAATATAAAAGTTAATATGTGCCTCCAACTAATATAGTAGTAGTAGAGTACTTAGGCACGTACTCCATAACATCACCGTGCATTGCACGTATAACATTTAGTGGTAGTACGTAGTAAGAGACAAATGCCGCCCAAGAGTTCCCTTCTCGACCTACTTTTGGGTGTTTGGTAGAGTGTATGGAGGATGCATGAGTCCACACTAGTTTAGCACAAATACACTAGAAGCATGCATGAAGAGGGGTGTTGAGTTGAGCATGCATGAAGAGGGAACAACTATGCTGAGACGAGAACGCAACCAAACACACCCTATATGCCACGCATGTTCATACCATTTGTGTCTTCCTACTTCACTTACTGCGCTACATTACTCAGGTTCGTACGTCCACTCCTGGGTACATGTCCGTCTCGTAGTTCCAGTCCCACGTGTTCTTCATATAGATGGAACGATCCTTGCATAACGCGTGCACCTTGATGCTAGATGTCTCGCGTGTTGGCAAAAGGATGAACAAAGCTCACGTAAAAAAATAGAGTGGAAGAACATAGATTCCGGACGACCGAGAAGGAGCAAGGAACCTCGTGGTGGAGCGTCTGCACTCATAATATTTAATATTATTCAGCGATATAAAATTAACCAATCATCTCCACAGTGGACTGGAAGAGTACGAAACACGGCAGCCTAGTGTAGTTACATCATACTAGTACATGGCTAACCCACGCTATCACCATATTTCTTGGCTTCCGTGCGACACCTATCTCTAGTAATCCAGCAGCCTGTATCGCTTCTCCCTCCTCATCTCTATCAAAGTGCGGCGGGCTGGTGTTTCTGCCGTCTATTGAGGTCGGTTAACTATCACATGTTAGCGACATGCCAAGAGCATTCTAAAAAAAATTCCTTTCACGTTCCGTTTTCAAAAAGAAAAAATCCTTTCACGTACGAATTTGCCTGTATGCTTTGAGCAACTTGCATGTCCTATACTGCTCCTGTTTGATACTCTAACTTAGCTAGAGGTTAGACTAACTCATGACTAACCCTGAACTAACTGTAGCCAAAGAGGTGTTTGGGTGACAGGGTTAGATTGACAATAAATTCACGTCATGGAGAGAGAAAAGTGATTTTTCAGTGGTCCCAATGAGAACTATCTCCAGTTAGCACCTCTTGGGTGGGATAATTTTTTTTGGTGGGTTCGGTGCAACTTGCTCCAATTTAAACCCTCATGCTTGGATACTTTAGGGCTATTTGAGCCCCAACTAGCTCAAAATAACTCTAACCCATGGATCCAAACAGGGCCTATGGTCAGTCTCGACGCGGAGCAGTCGCGTGCACCGGGAAGCGGCGCTCTCTCGGCCGTCGCGCCACTTCAAAGCCGGCGCCAGTGAGAGGTCGCCTCCGCTCTGGCCGGGCATTAATGCGGCACTGACGCTCCAGGGCGACGCTGACCGTTTCACGCGGGAAGCGCGCGCTGGGAAGGGAGTATAGGTTTTGAACCGTTTCAGGTGTAGTATTGGTAGTTTGCAAAACTACTCAATTATTGCACTCAGTTTCCTAAGAAATTATGGTAAAAAAGTTACTCCACAGCCCGCTTCCCTTCTCCTTCCTCTTCCATCGCCCGCGCACGTCCGCAGGAAGCGACCGGTCAACCCTTATATAGGAGTGCTAGCACAAAAAGATGCATGCATGACCACTAAAATTTCCATATTAAAGCGCCGCTCCGGCGGGAGTATGGCGTATGTTGTTACCTTTGGCCGGCCCATGGCTACCGGGTGACGGCGACCAGAGAAGAGGCGGCGGGAGGGAAATGAATGCAGCTACTGTTTGGGTTCGCCTTCTGGCTTAAATAAATGCGCAGCATCACGTGTACCCGCGGGTGTACAAATTGTAACATACGTGTCTGCGTAAGTGGGCGTCACGTAACTGGTGTGTGTGTCAGAGAGATTCTGAGAGACAGAGTGCGTGTGTGCGACTCTACTCTTCGGACATGTACTCAACCTTTTGCATCAGGATATAAGTATAATGGTATTTACTTTAGCTAGTGATTTACGTGGCCATGTTAACGTGGTTGTGTCAAAAAAATGTCACTTCCTGCTCGTGATTTGCGTTATATAATTACAAGCAAGATTCTCGTGCATTGCATGGAACATCAATATGCATTTTTTTACAGAACACCTGTTGTGATTGACCCATGCAGGAGTAATCCCATGTGTAAAAACTAATGATATCTCGAGAATTTTATCGGAAAACTGGTATCTCGAGAATGTCATCGAAAAAATGAAAGATGAGAGATAAGGCGAGGAGGAGTGGAGCGTGGTGGTGACTGGTGGTCGGAATGGGCGAAGGCATGGGGATGGACGGCGCCGGCAGGCGGCAGCGGCCACCATGCATGCTAGATTGTTCCAGAGACTTATTCCTTTTTTAATTGCTGAGCAATGAGGTTGCGGGAGATAATGATGTGGAGAGAGGTGCGGGTATCTTTTGTAAAATTACCATAGTTTGCTTTCTATCCTCAGATATAGATCATACGGTCTGTATTACAAGATGGCAGGCACACCATCACCGCCAACTCGTTTTTTTATAAGGGTACATATGATAAGTTTGCTGACTACTAAAGTAAAGTGGAATTTTTCCATGTTATGCAAGTAAATAAAGGTGATTGCTTATCATACGGGTAAGGTTGGATGAAGGGTGGTAGGAACAAATGCTCCGCCTAGAGCATGTGTGTGTGAGATGGAGTCTTAGTGTGTGTGTGTGTGTCAAAGAGAGAGAGAGAGAGGAGAGAGAGAGATGGAGTCTTAGTTTGTGTGTGTGTGTGTGTGAGAGAGAGATGGAGTCTTAGTGTGTGTGTGTGTGGGGGGGGGTGTGCATGCGTGCGTGTGTGTGTGTGTGTTTGTGTGTGTGAGAGAGAGAGAGATGGAGTCTTAGTGTGCGTGTGTGTGTGTGTGGGAGGGGGTGCGTGCGTGTGTGTGTGCGCGCGCGCGCGCGCGTGTGTGTGTGTCGCGGGATCCTCTGTGGAGGATGTAATTTAAGTGTGCATGGCTTCATCATAGAGAGGTGATGTGTATGGCAGAGGCCACCAACGATGGGGTGCGAGAGAGAAAATGCCCGTAGAGAGGGAAGAGAAGGTGTGTGCGCGTGAGAGGAGTCGACATCGAGAGAACGTGTTTGTTCGAGAGACACCGAGGAAGACTACTATATATCGATGGTGCATGTAGGCGGGAATTAAACAAAGGGATGGTCTTATTGGTTTCGGGGATATAGGGGAAGAGTGAGAGGCGGGGTAGCTAGAAGGAGATTGTTAAGTGTGAGTGTGTGTTTTACCCATCCAGGCGGAAGTTATGTGCACAAAAGAGGAGAACGATTCGATGTGGCGTTAGGATTGAGGGTAATTAAACGTATGGAGACATAGAGACCTTGAACGTGCATGTGTGAGAGGTATACATGTATACGTGGGATGTGTGTGTGTGCGCGTGCGCATGATCAAGATAAAAGAAAGAAGACATAAGTCATAAGATCAACGACATGGGAGAGACGGATTGGTATGACAATATGCATGCATGTGAGAATGCAGGGAAGAAGGCCCGACAATTGAGCATGTGTTTTTGTCTTTAAGAGATAGTGGCGTGGGCTGGAGCATGCATCTATGGCGAGCAGAGGGAGTGAGGCGCAACGATTGTGCAAAAGAGACCAACCTATAAATGCATATGTATGGAGAGACATATATAGTGTGGGTGATAGGAAGCAAGACTCCGTGCGAGAAAGAAATGTTGACGGAGAAACTACAGATAGATACAGAGATGGAGATGCTAGCTAGAGGGACATCCGCTAGTTTGGGTGTTGGAGATGACCGTCGGGTGGTTCAAAGGGTGAAGTTATATATGTGTGTGAGAGGGCACTTGACTGCATGTAGAGAGAAACATATGTAGTGTGCGTGATAGGAATCAAGAGTGAGGGCGAGAAAGAAGGTTGATGGAGAAACAGATAAATAGAAAGATAAATATGCTAGCTAGTGTGCGTTAGAGATAAGAGTCGAGTGGATCAGAAGGCTGGGTTATGTGTGTGGGTGTGAGAGAGATAGAGAGAGGGTGCATGTGAGTCACATACAAACAGATATCAGAGAGAAATGAGATCCAGAGAGACGGAGTTTTGTGTCTGCGAGAGAGAAAGATATTTCACAACGAGAGTGATAGCTAGAGAGACATACGAGGGAACGCAAGATATCTCTAGGGAGAGAGGGTGTGTGTGAGCGACATACAAGAGAACAATGGAGAAATATGAGACCCTGGGAGACAGAGTTTGTGTTTGTGTGTGAGAAAGAGATATTGAAGAGGAAGAGTCGTAGGTTCTCATATCCAAGGAGCGAAATACATCTCTGTATGAGGGGTGTGCGAGTGGCACACATGGGAATAGTAGAGAGAAATGAGACCCCGGGAGACAAAGTTTTGTGTTTGTGTGAGAGAAAGAGATTCCACATGGAGAATCATAGTTAGAGACACATAGCAGGGAGCGAGATGTACTTAGAGAGAGATAGAGTGATGAAGGTCGAGGGAGAGAGTACCGTCAGTGTGTTATGAAGATAAAAGATCATTGTCGACATACAGGTGGCACGAGAGATACCTGAGAGACGATGAACGCGTATAGGTCCAGAGAGATAGTCCTATATAAGCATGAGTGATAGCTATATGAGACGAATATCTGGATTAAAGGGGATTCAAATATTTAAACTAGAGATCACAACATCGATAATATCATAACGCAAATTGGTGTATCAAACATGCATATTCATTTGAATTTGGGCACACGTGCAATGTTATATAGTTTATCAATATTGGTGATCCATAGATTCTTCAATTACAAACAATGCATGGTTTATATGCAATTAATGTCTAAACGGGATTACACTATATGTTGCGTGTGTGAAACACATTATACATGTTTGAGAAGTAAAAAAAAACCTCCGCATGAAACACACATTAATTGGAGACAGTTAGCGAGGAATGCATACATTGGATTTCAACATAAAGTGGTTTCAAATATTTGAAAATCCAAATTGATGGATACAACCTTATGAATCTGAGATCATGCCATTTGTAAACCATATTTATGTATAAATGGTGTTGTGCTTTTGAAAGTATATATAAAAAAATGATGTATATAGAATGTAATTCCAATTGAAAATGGATCCCGCCCGAAAAAAATAGAATACAAACGGGATTCGAATTGAGTTGGCACGGTAAACGTGCACTCTGCAAAATTTGAACGAAGCAGGGAAAGTCGCAATAACCGCCCGAAACCAAAATCTGCGAGATGGAAATCACTACTGCCTATCCCTGCCAGGCAAAGCCTATCTGCTGGATTTCTATAGGTTTCGATAGGGGTAGGTTTGTAATTTCACCCAAACATGACGTAACCGCCTCTCACCCGGATTCATACACGGTGGGCGCCAAAACATAGTGTGTCCTCGGCCAAAATCGACTCCCTCCCCGATTCATATTCATACACGGTGGGCGCCAAAAACAAACTCTCGTCGGCAAATATTCGGTGTATGCGAGATTACCGTCCTATCCCCAACCGACTAATGTTGCTGTGATGTAGTAGAAATTTGAAACGGGGGCTAAGTTTGTAAATTTCCTCGCATTTGAGACAAGCACGCCCTGAATACATGGTTCCCCCCTTCCTCTCTACCTCCCTTTTCCCCATTCGTACTCCGTGGGCGCCAAAACACCCTCTCCACCCCACCCTCCTCCGTCCGCCGCCATCCGCCACCCCATCCACCGCTGTCCTCCTCCACCATGCCGGAGCTGATACCCCAACGCCGCCGTCCATTACAAGAGATCGACCTCTCTCATCCACGGCTTCGGACCGGGATCCTTGCATCCCGTCCTCTCGCTTCATCCCCGCCGTCGTCCACCTTGCCGGCGCCGCTCCTACGACCGTCTCGTCCACCGCGCCCTGCCGCCACCGTCTACCCTCCTAGATCTGCTTCCACGCCGTCGACAGCCATCGCTACTGCAGCACCGTCAAATTTTCAGCAGATGCGTACACGGCGCCGCACCAAAGGCGGTACTCTTTCGTATCTGCAGAACTTATTTATCGCAGCAAGAAAATAGATCGCCACTGCTTTACTCTGATTTCTTGTCTTGGTTGCGAAGTTGCCTTTGTCCGGTTTGCACCTTCATATCCTCCATGGCACGCTCAACACTATACTCCCAATGCTTATGGTTTTCCCCTTTTATATTCCACACTAGTTAAACCATAGTAGACTAAATTTCAAAATTGGGTCAGTCGATTTTTCAGAGCTCGCCGGAGTTCGCCGGTGCGATCGAAGGGGCTCGGGTGGTTGCGGGGCCTCGCTGAACGAAGAAAACTCGACGCGGGTGGGGGTTGGGGCGGGGGTGGGGGGTGGGGGTGGCGGAGGAACACAGGCGGTGGGGGCCGGTGGTCCGGCCGGCGGCCTGTGCGGTGTTCTGTATGGGAAGAATCAAAGACGAGGAAGAAGAAGGGTTAGGAGATGTAGGATCTTCATCCAACCGCCTGAAATGGTCGAGAGACAGCTGGGAGTTGCATTCTTAATGCGCTCTGGTTCATCATGTGTGGGCACTGCGCAACCAACATTTTATTATCCAAAATCTGCTTGCTCTTCTTTACCATGTTCCTCTTCCGTTCTTCTTTAATATGTACTCTCTCCGTTCCTAAATACAAGTCTTTGTATAGATTCCACCATGGACTACATATGGAGCAAAATGAGTGAATCTACAATCTAAAATGTATCTGGATACATCTATATGTGATCCATAGTGGAAATCTCTACCAAGGCTTATATTTTGGAACGGAGGGAGTATGATAGTAGTACAGTATGTTCCTTGTACTGAAGATGAGCAGGGACATTTGCAGTGTAGAGGTCTATACGGTCGGTTGTGATGGACACTTTGAGCCTCTTTGATTCGTAGGATCTTGTAAACATAGGAATAGGATTTGTAGTGGCCTGCCCACTTGAATCCGATAAGAATAGCAAGGAAATGCGGGGAGCTGTGTCGCCTTTGAGAGTTACACTGATATTAACAGTACCGCACCTTCACTTGAAGAGAGCTGGTATCCGAAGCCTTTCTAGCCGTACCGGCAATACTAGCACATATATTCCAGCAAGTTCCACTTTGCTGATTTTACTCTGATGCTTAAGGTTTTCCCGTTATATCTACACTATGATCTGTGTAGCTGCTTTGTGTCGCACTAGCAGCAGTCCACTCTTGAAGCTAAACACTGCAATGACTTACAAAATTGGCACCAAGGCATTGAGTGCCATTCTGGATGCAATGAAACTCATACGCTCCCCACCTGTTGATTCTTGTTCAGAATATGATCCTAATGACTATTCTAACCTCGAGGAGTCAAAGGCAGATGGCCTGTCCTATTCACCCATCAAGGTGCCTATTCTAATTTGGCAATGTTTTATTGATTGCGGGTATCTTGCATATGTTGTCTTGCATTTCTTCTACTTTGTTGCACCGCCATCTGCTTAGTTTACTCATCATATATGTCGAGATGCCATGCCCATCCATTATCAATACATATTCCATCTGTCATCATACCATGTTTTTCCACTCAAATGCTGTTCTTGTGCATCAGACATCAAAAAGGAAGAGGGTGATTGCCGAACCTGAAGGAGCACCAGCAAAGTCCTTGAAAAACGTGGTGGTGCCAGAGAAATCAGACAGCACCCCACTTATATTGGCTGTACAACCAGTGACACAAAACGTAGGACCGACTCCAGCAGACTGTACCCATACTTCACTGGCCACACCACTAGCCCCACCACACAGGACCTGCACTCCAGCAAAAGGTATACCGATTTCATTTGCCATAGCACCAGCTGTACCACAAAAAAATCCCACTCCAGCAAAAAGTACAGCAAGTCCATCGGCCGAAGACCTATCCCAACTGCAGAGACGACCAATTCCTGCAGATTGGAACCCCATACCATTTATTCCCAGTTTAAAAGACAATGCTTTCAATGTTGTTAGGGACTACGTGCATATATTCCCATCATGGGAAGATTATTGTGAAGACAAACACCATTTTCACATCTTCCTGTCCAACTTACGTGTAAGTGCTATTATTCATGGTTATTATTTTCCTGTTTTCTACTGATTGAACACATCAATGATTTACATTACATTGTTCTAACTAGGCGAGGGTCAATCTGGATAGTCATGACGAGCAAAGCTTGCTTGTGCTTTTCAAGGAAGCATTGCAGCAGTATCGGTGTTACCTGAGGAAATCACACTTTGATGGCAAGTCTATAAACGAATTTCCGGTGAAGTCTCCTGTGCTAAATTTAGAAGACATTAAATGGAAAAACCTTGTTATGCACTGGTCTCGTTCCCAGGATGAGGTACTGTCTATGAAATCACATGACAATTTGAACTTCTACTTTTCCGCATGTGCCTTACGGATCTTTTTTGCAGGAAATCTGCTCGAAGAAGAATTCCGGTTTGACAAGAACGACAGGATATCACAAATATGCTGCCCGCTGCTTTGCTCTTGTTAGTACCTGTTGTCCTGTATCACTATACTTGCATACATACCTGGTTCATTATGTGACAGCAGTATGCATGATAGCTTGCTTATCAATTGTTCACTCCAAATTATCTGATCTGTATGAATGGTTACATTAGTGTAGAATATATCCAATGCCAATGTTTTTTTAGCTCTGCATTGTTCTTGTAAGTACATGCTGTCCTTTATCAGTGTACTTATAATGACAGGTAGTTGTTCATGTACCATCACTCTGTAGCTTATTTTCCTTTGCCCTCCATTTTCTACACATCAGATCTATATTTACTCTTACCATAAGGTTGGTACTGAAGAAGTTTAGCTGTGCATTGCTCTTGGCTGTACCTTTTGCCTGTATCGCTGCACTTACATTTATAGCTACTTGTTTATGTAGCATCACTCTTCATCTTATCTTAAATATTCTCCATTTTTTCGTATATTATCACATCTATATTTACTCTTAACAAAATGTAGAATAAAGGCAATGCTTTTGAAGAAGATTATGTGGTAAACTTCTTGAATTGCCCCCCATCAGCATGGACAATGACTTTATAGAGCCTGTCTTCACCAATAATGTAAGTTTGTCCATCTTAAGCCTTCAAACTTTGTTGTATATATTTGGTTAGGCATGACTGCAACAGCCGTTTATTTTTGGTGTTTGCATCAAATTGCTTGTTTAAAGTTTATTATGTAGTTCATAAACAAAAGTTTGTCCTTTCTCAATTTAAGTTTTCAGTTGTACAACCAAGTTCCTTCTTCATACCATGTAAATTAAACTATACAGAGCAAGTGATCTTCTTTTGCACTGCATGTATGCTTCTGTTCTTCATCCGTAATCCAGTGGTGTGGTGAACCTACCCACTACAGCACAATGTCATATTCTGCAATGTCTTAACTATGAACAATGTCATATCATTCTACTATTATTTAAACCGTCTCTTTATTTGCCAATCTGAAATGGTATAAATTGACAGCACACTAACCATTGATACTTATGAGTTCTTGATCTGTAATCCAGTGGTGTCGTGAAGCTGCCAACTCCTTCACAATGTCATTTCCTGCCATGTCTTGACCTGAACAATACCATATTGTGTTAATGCAATTTTAAACTGTGTCACTTTATTCGTCAGTAAGAAATGTGATGAATTGTCAGCACTGATACTTTTATGTGCAAAACCTGTCATCTGTCTGCTTGTTTATCTTTCAGAGTGAGGAAGATATAAGTGTTGAACAAGCACATTCTCATCATCTTGCTCAGCTGCTTGCGCTGCAGCTCCCCAGCAGGGCTAACCTTTCTTGAACTCTATTGAAGTGCTGTCGGTTTTGTATATTATTTTGTCGGCGTGTTTATTTGCACTGGTGGCGATCTTTGATGCCCAATGTATGTAATCTGCTGTCTGCTTGTGCTTTATTATCATAGTGGCGAACTTTGATGCCCAGTGGATGTAATATGCCGTAATTTCTTTATTGTATAGTTTAGGTTTTTTCTTATTCACGATGTTGCAGTTATTTTACTGTATATATATCCTGTCTTCGCAGTAAACCGGCCAAACCGTAAAATTACGATACATAATCGGGCCGTCATGCAATCACGATGTAGGTTGGGCCTGAAACGTGCCGAACAGCTCACGGGCCGACAGTAGCCCGAAATGAACCCCGACCCATGATTGTGCGAATCAAATCATAGGCTTTTAACAGGCCAAAATTGTCTCGGTCCTTGTTTGGCCCAATCAGATATCGGCTGCGAGCAGGCCGGATGCAAACTGGGCCGTAGTTAGGCCCAACTATATGACGGGCTTTTAACAGGCCGAAATTAATATAGGGCCGAAATGTTAAACGGGCCTTTAACAGGCCAAAACTAATATCAGGCCGAATTACTAAGTGGGCCTTTAGCAAGTGGGCCCAAAAGCATAATGTCCAGTTGACGGGCCGAATCTGATATGGGCCATAATTGAGCCCAAAGCCTCTGAAAGGGCCGGACCTGATCTGGGCCGTAATTTGGCCCAGAACGTGGTAGGCTTTTAACGGGCCGGATCTCATATGGGCCACTATTAGGCCCGGAGCGTGGCAGGCCATTAATGGACCGGATCAAATATGGGCCAGCATTTGGCCCAAAACATGGCAGCCAGTTAATGGGCCGGCCTACTAGGGTCCTCAAAATCTTATGGGCCTACAGCTGGGCCGGCCCATTAATGTCGGCGAAATCTCGTGGGCCTTTAGCTGGCCCGGCCCATTATGATCCGCAAGAATCTTGTGGGCCTTTACCTGGGCCGGCCCATTATGGCACACAAAAATCTTGTGGGCCTTTACCTGGGCCGGCCCATTATGGCCCGCAAAATCTTGTGGGCCTTTAGCTGGGCCAGCCCATTATGGTCCGAAAATCTCGTGGGCCTTTAGCTGGGCCGGCCCATTATGGTCCGCAAAATCTTGTGGGCCTTCAGTTGGGCCGGCCCATTTAAACTTGATGGGCCGGTCCACGTGTCAACATATCATAGGTGCGTCTCGCCCATTGGATGAGTGACACATGTGCCAACGCGGACCTGACACGTGTCTCCTCCAGCCAATGATGATTTTACACGTGGAAAATCCCCATTGGTCGGGGCTGTTAACGGGTTATCGGATCCAAAACCCGACCCGATAGCTTAACGGCGTTCCGTTATGGTGGATGCCACGTGTCGGTCACCCTTGACGAAAGCACTTCTATGACGCGCGATTTATCATCATGGAAGTGGACACTTCCGTGATGATAATTTTGGTAATGTCATGGAACACTTCTACGACAGCACATGTATGACTATCTTGATTCTGTCATAAATTTGTCATGGATGTACATGCATGACAAAAAACGCGACCTACTGTGACAAACACGTATCATCACGGAAGTGTATTTTTTTTGTAGTGTTGGGAGGTTGCACTATAGAAAGTACGGACCCTAGGCCTCATTTTCAAGCATTGCAATACCGTTTTTGTGCCCGTTTACTATTTGCTACCTTGCTGTTTTTATTTATTCAGATTATAAAAATATATTTCTACCATCCATATTACACTTTTATCACCATCTCTTCGCCGAACAAGTGCACATATACAATTTGCCATTGTATTGGGTGTGTTGGGGACACAAGAGATTTCTTGTATTTGGTTGCAGGGTCGTTTGAGAGAGACCATCTTCATCCTACGCCTCCCACGGATTGATAAACCTTAGGTCATCCACTTGAGGGAAAGTTGCTACTGTCCTACAAAACTCTGCGCTTGGAGGCCCAACACGTGTCTACAAGAATAAAGTTATGCAGTAGACATCAAGCTCTTTTCTAGCGCCGTTGCCGGGGAGGTGAGTGCTTGAAGGTATATCTTTAGATCTTGCAATCAAATCTTTTAGTTTCTTGTTTTATCACTAGTTTGGTCTATAAAAGAAAACTAAAAAATGGAATTGAGGTTGCATCATATTATTGATCATCTTTATAATATCTTTCTTGAAAATGATGGATCGGAAAATTGTGCTCAATTGTTAGAAGAAGAAGTCAATAAAATGTTTGGCACAAAATATTTGAATGATGAGCTTGATTGCAATGTTATTAGTATGAATTCTTTGAATATCCATGATGCTAATGATATGCAAAGCCATAAGCTTGGGGTTGCTATGTTTGATGAAGATAATATTTTTACTCCCCCAAGTTTTGATGAGAAAATTTATTATGATGAAAGCATGCCTCCTATTTATGATGATTATATTGATGAAAGTGGATATGGAGAGGTCATGACTTTGTTCAATGATGATTCCACTATCTTGGAAGATATTTCAATTGATTTTGACAATGAAGTTGCTATCTATGATGATTATTGTGATGGCATGTATGCTATAAAGAATAATGATAACCATGAAACTTGTCATCATGATTTTAATTTTCAATCCCATGATAGTTATTTTGTTGAGTTTGCTCCCACTACTATGAATGAGAATAAATTTGCTTATGTGGAGAGTAACAAAAATTTTATGCTTATGCATCATGAAAAGAATGCTTTATGTGATGGTTATATTGTTGAATTCATTCATGATGCTACTGAAAATTATTATGAGAGAGGAACATATGCTTTTACATATTGCAAAAATTTCAAGTTTCCCCTCTATGTGTTGAAAATTTTGAAGTTATGCGTGTTTTGCCTTCCTATGCTAGCTGGTTCTTGTTTCCATAAGTTGTTTGCTCACAAAATCCCTATGCATAGGAATTGGGTTAGACTTAAATGTGCTAGTCATATGCGTCATGATGCTCTCTTTGTGTTTTAATTCTTATCTTTTATGTGAGCATCATTGAAATCATCATGCCTAGCTAAAAGGCACTAAAGAAAAATGCTTGTTGGGAGACAACCCAACACTTTTACCTACTGTTTTTATGTGTTCACATGATTATGCTACTCTATTGATCATGTTTTATTGCTTTTGTTTCAATAAATTTCCAAGTAAAGCCTTTGGGATCATGTTGGGTGATAGTTGATTTGATCTTGCTGAAAAACAGAAACTTTTGCACTCACGAAAATAAGTCTCATTTTTAACAGAAGAGTGGTTTTGAGTTGATTCTTTTTGCAGAAGTTTAATATACAAATTTCTCACGTGTTCCTAAACTATTTCTAGTTTCTATGGCTTATATTTCTCAATATAAATTGTGGAAATGATATGCTACAGTAGGAATTGTGTGAGAACAATTATGAATCTTGTCTTTGACAGTACCAAAAATGAAATGGTTTGCTCTTTATCATACTAACCTATCTCACAAAGTTCCGTTAAGTTTTGTGTGATTGAAGTTTTCAAGTTTTGGGTGAGATATCGATATGAGGAGAATAAGGAGTGACAAGACCCTAAGCTTGGGGACCGAGGCACCCCAAGGTAATATCCAAGGAAGATCCAAGCAACTAAGCTTGGGGATGCCCCGGAAGGCATCCCCTCTTTTGTCTTCCACATTATCGGTAACCTCACTTGGAGCTATGTTTTTGTTTGTCACATGATATGTGTTTTGCGTGGAGCGTCAATTTATTTTGTTAAGAATTTGCTTGCTGTTATTTAGAATAATGTTTTGCATCTTTTATTTCAATGAAAGTGGTATTGATAGCCTTTGCCATGCTTATCTTGCAAATATACATGTTGCTGTTTGAAAACAGAAAGTTTATCGATGTTTCAAAAATTCCCGAGGAAAGTCAGAATGTGATAAAATGTTGAAAATTTCTGCATAATAAGCTCTAATAATTTTTTTACAGTGTGGTAGAATTTCATAATGTTTGGAGTTGAATAAGTATTGATACTCTTGCATTCTTTACAGACTGTACTGTTTTGGCAGATTGCTGTTATGTTTGCATTGTTTGCATATGTTTGCTTGTTTAATGATTCTATTTGAGGATAGGAGTATTAAGTATGCAGAGGCA
Organism: Aegilops tauschii subsp. strangulata; assembly: GCF_002575655.3. Lineage (NCBI taxonomy): Eukaryota > Viridiplantae > Streptophyta > Magnoliopsida > Poales > Poaceae > Aegilops > Aegilops tauschii. Next base: position 11,798,330 of record NC_053038.3, on the reverse strand, counting down.
TTTAGTATGCAATGTTGAATAATAATTTTAGTGATTTGCTACAGTATAGAATGATAAAGTTTTTGCATTGGTTTATACTAACTTATCTCACAAGTTCTTGTTGAGTTTTGTGTGGATGAAGCTTTTGAGATTTAGGAAAACCGTGATATGAGAGGAATTAAGGAGACACAAAAGCTCAAGCTTGGGGACGCCCAAGGCATCCCAAGATAATATTTCAAGAAGTCTCAAGCATCTAAGCTAGGGGATGCCCCGGTAGGCATCCCACCTTTTTCCTTCAACAATTATCAGTTAGTATTGGTTGATCCTAAGTTTTTGCTTCTTCACATGATGTGTGCTATTCTTGAAATGTCATTTTATTTTGTTTTGCTTGCTGTTTGAATAAAATACTTAGATCTGAAAGTTTTTAAATAAAATAGAGTCCTCAAATAGTTGCCAAGGAGGATAAGTAAGCGGCATTCACATCCCGTCAACGAAGCTCTTTTCTTTGGAATTGCTCTTGTGCTTCACTTATATCCTTTGAGTAAATTGTCGAATAAATTGAATGTCATGAAGTTGAAATCATATCATGCCTAGTGGTAGCTTCACATTGGGTTTAGAAAGTGAAATCTTTTGAGGCTTGACAATCACAATTTTGGTCATACAAGCAATTCATGAATAGTTAGTATAAGGAAGAGAACTTTCACATGCAAATACACTATCATGGAAATCTTTTGTGATTGTGAGCCCCCATCAAAATAGTATATGCCAAAATTGTTGACGTTGGACAAGGAAGACAACGTAATGGTTTATGTTTGTTCATATTCGCATAGAAGTCATATTGTCATAGTCCTTCAACATGTGGTGCTTGCCCCCCATCTTTGCTAGCCAAAAATTCCGCACCAAGTAGAGATACTACTTGTGCATCCAAAAACCCTTAAACCCAAATCTTATTTTCAAGAGTCCACCATACCTACCTAAGGATTGATCAAGATCGTTCAAGTAAGCTGTCATCGGTGCAATAAGGCAATAAAAATTGCTTCTAAAAGTGTTAGATCATTTAGTGTAAGAGAAAATTGAGCGTTGTACGAACTTATGATGGCAAAGCAATAAAAGCAACGGACTGCATAATAAAGGTTGCTATCATAAGGGGCAATATAACGTGACGTTCTTTTGCACTAAGGGGTTGAGCATACAAACAAATAAGCGCATGGCAACCTCTGCTTCCCTCTGCGAAGGGCCTATCTTTTACTTTTCAGTATTTACTTTTATGCAAAGAGTCAAAGTTTTTCTCTCTATTCCTTTTTATTTTTCTCTTTTGGCAAGCATCATGTGGTGAGGAAAGATCTAGGCACATATGTCCAGTTGAATATGGGTAGCATGAGTTATTATTGTTGACATCACCCTTGAGGTGAATACGTTGGGAGGCAAAACAATAAGCCCATATCTTTCTATGTGTCCGGTTGAAACATTTTGCTCATGTATATGCGGTGAGTGTTAGCAATCATAGAAGACTATATGATGGTTGAGTATGTGGAGCTCTTACTTAAACTCTGTTGAATAAGTTGAATTGCAATTGATTGGTGACTAAGATCATAGGTTGTTGAGTTTCAAGAGAGTTCATTGTTTGAACCTTAACATGTGAATTGGTTGCCACTATAACATGAGAAGTTTTATAAGAAATAATTGCTGTTATGATGCTAGGAAAAGTGATTGAAATTACCATTGATCCAACTTATGCACTTTGCTAGCATTCACACTTCATAAATTATTTCTTTTATCATTTAGGACGAGTAGGAATTAAGCTTGGGGATGCTGATACGTCTCCAACGTATCTATAACTTATGAAGTATTCATGCTATTATTTTATCATTCTTGGATGTTTTACAATCATTTTATAGCAACTTTATATCATTTTTTGGGACTAACCTATTGACCCAGTGCCCAGTGCCAGTTGCTGTTTTTGCTTGTTTTTTACATCGCAGGAAATCAATACCAAACAGAGTCCAAACACAACGAAACTCCACGGAGATTTTTTATGGAACAAAAGATACCCATTGGGCCAGAGCAGCACCTGGGGGGTGCCCCGAGGGGTGCACAGCCCACCAGGGCGCGCCAGGGACCCCTGGCGCGCTCAGGTGGGTTGTCCCACCTCGGTGGCCTCCCGCACCGCCTCTTTGCACTATAAATTCCCAAATATTCCGAAACCCATCGGGGTTAACCCTAGATCAGTAGTTCTGCCGCCGCAAGGCTCTGTATCCACCGAAAACCAATCTAGCTCTATTCCGGCACCCTGCCGGAAGGGGAATCATCTCCGGTGGCCATCTTCATCATCCCGACGGCCACCACGATGAGGAGGGAGTAGTCCGGCCTCGGGGCTGAGGGTTTGTACCAGTAGCTATGTGTTTAATCTCTCTCTCTCTCTTGTGATCTATATCATGGGCTTTGTTAATATAGATGGATCATATGATATTTCTACCCTCTATACTCTTGTTGTGATGAATTGAATCTTTACCCTTTGAAGTTTTGTATTGTCGGATTGAATATTTAGATATGAGAACACTTGATGTATGTCTTGCGGTATGAATACTTGAGGTGACAATGGGGTATCGTATTGATTCACTTGATGTTAGTTATGGCACTCAACTTGCGGATTTTTGAGGTGATATTGGGGTAATCTATGCATAGGGGTTGATGCATGTTTTTATTATCTTTTTTCCGATAGAAACTTTGGGGTCTCTTTGTAGTTCTTTGTGTGGATCGAGTATTATGAATATGAATTTGCTTTGGTGCTATTTTAGTATGAACTCTTGATTAGATCGATAGGAAGGAATAGCTTGCGTTATTTTAGTACGAACTCTAGGATAGATCGATCAGAAAGAATAGCTTTGAGGTGGTTTCGTATCCTAAAAACAATTTCTATCTTTTGTTCTCCGCTAATAAGAACTCGGGAGTGATTCTTTATTGCACTTTGAGGGATAATCATATGATCCAACTATGTCAGCATTGTTGAGAGGTTCCACTAGCGAAAGTACGGACCTAGGCCTCATTTTCAAGCATTGTAATACCGTTTTTGTGCCCGTTTACTATTTGCTGCCTTGCTATTTTTATTTATTCAGATTATAAAAATATATTTCTACCATCCATATTACACTTTTATCACCATCTCTTCGCCGAACAAGTGCACATATACAATTTGCCATTGTATTAGGTGTGTTGGGGACACAAGAGATTTCTTGTATTTGGTTGCAGGGTCGTTTGAGAGAGACCATCTTCATCCTACGCCTCCCACGGATTGATAAACCTTAGGTCATCCACTTGAGGGAAAGTTGCTACTGTCCTACAAAACTCTGCGCTTGGAGGCCCAACACGTGTCTACAAGAATAAAGTTATGCAGTAGACATCAAGCTCTTTTCTAGCGCCGTTGCCGGGGAGGTGAGTGCTTGAAGGTATATCTTTAGATCTTGCAATTGAATCTTTTAGTTTCTTGTTTTATCACTAGTTTGGTTTATAAAAGAAAACTACAAAAAATGGAATTGAGGTTGCATCATATTATTGATCATGTTTATAATATCTTTCTTGAAAATGATGGATCGGAAAATTGTGCTCAATTGTTAGAAGAAGAAGTCAATAAAATGTTTGGCCCAAAATATTTGAATGATGAGCTTGATTTCAATGTTATTAGTATGAATTCTTTGAATATCCATGATGCTAATGATATGCAAAGCCATAAGCTTGGGGTTGCTATGTTTGATGAAGATAATATTTTTACTCCCCCAAGTTTGATGATAAAATTTATTATGATGAAAGCATGCCTCCTATTTATGATGATTATATTGATGAAAGTGGATATGGAGAGGTCATGACTTTGTTCAATGATGATTCCACTATCTTGGAAGATATTTCAATTGATTTTGACAATGAAGTTTCTATCTATGATGATTATTGTGATGACTTGTATGCTATAAAGAATAATGATAACCATGAAACTTGTCATCCATTTTGTAACAGATGAGTTTTCGTCCGAAACCCTGATACTTCGAAAGGGATTGTCCATTTTGTGCACGAAGTGCATCCAGTTTTTGTTGTAACCTTCTCAACTTTTTAGCACATGCTATGTGGGTGAAATGATGATACCATGCCAATTTTCAACCTCTTCAGAGTTCATTTGAAGTGCTCAGGGTCATTTAGCTCAAAGAATGAACTAATATAAAAAAGAATGAACTAGAAAACTTTTATGAAACTCTAATAGCAAAAATAACGAACTAGAAAACTTTAATGTAACTCTAATAGCAAAAAGAATGAACTAGAAAACTTTAATGAAACTCTAATAGCAAAAGGAATCAACTAAAAAGCTTTTAAAAACCTCTAGTATTTTTGAAACTAAAATTATATAAAATTTATGCAACTAAAATTATCAGAGTATTTTTTGTTCAAAACATTAATAGCAAAAAGAATTTTCATAAAGAAATTTCTTGTTTGAAACTGTAATAGCAAACTAAAATAACAAAATCTGTTTTTGATTAAAACATATATTTCAAATAACCTAAAAATTACGAAATTGATCATAATGATAAAACACAGTAATATTAAATAGCAGGAAAAAGAATCACTCAAAAATCTATTTTTATAGTAAAGTTATTCACAAACTAGTGATTCACACAAATTGCAAAAAATTCAAATTTAAACTATTCAAATTGGAAAACTAATGGCACTAACTGAAAGTTAATAATTTTTATTACCTAAAAGAAAAAAGAATCACTAAAAACAGTAGGTATTTTGCTGTAAGTAGAAACAAAATAAAATAAATAAAGCAAAAAAGAAAACAAAAAAACTGGAAAAAAATGCCACCTACTGGGCCACCACGGCCTGAATACGACTAGAAACCCAACCATGGGCCAGGATTCAGGCCCACAGAAGGCCCAGTAGGCCCACAGGCAGCGTAGTGTGAGATTAGGCCCGTAAGCCTGCATATGAGAGGAGCTCGAGAGGGCAGCCCTAGTGGGGCTTATAAACCACTCCGAGCCCCTCTCAACTAGCAAGGTGGGACTAAACTTTTGGACGCGGGCAGCACAAGGCCTTTAGTCCCGGTTGGTGCTACGAACCGGGACCAAAGGCCTCTGCTTCCCGCCCTTTGGGCTGCTGAAAAGAGACCTTTGGTCCCGGTTGGTGGCACGAACCGGGACCAAAGGGGGGCATTTGTCCCGGTTTGTGCCACGAACCGGGACCAATGCTCTGGGTATATAAGCAACACTTGTAAATTTTCCAGTTTTCATCGACCATTTGCCCCCCGACGACGCCGAGCTCATCGATGCCGCCAGGCTGCCCGTGCTCGCCGTCGCCGCCCCGAGGTCACCGTCGCCGCCCACTCCTCATCGCCGTCGCCCTGCGCCACTGCCCTGCCCCGACGCGCCGCCCGTGCCCCCTGCCTCGTCGTCGTCGGCCTGTGCCCCCTGCCTCGACGCCGGCCACCCCGTGGCCCTGCCCCGACGCCGCCCCGCGCCGACGGCCTGCCCCGACCACGCCTGCCCCGACCACACCGCCGCCACGTTCGGTCCGGCCGGCCTTCTCCTCTCTGTTTTTTATATATATTTGATGCTTTTTTTTAGATTATATGTATATGTGTGATTATATGTATGTGTGTATATATGATTATATGTCCTGTTTTCTTCCAGATTTTTTGTTCATATATATGATGATTTGTTTTTTGCATTTTTAGAAAAATGTATATATGTATGTATGTTCTCTGTGTATATATGTTCATATATGCAAAAGTTACATTTTTAGAAAAGTTTTATCTATGTATGTTCTCTGATTTAGTGCATTTTAGGTTAGTTTCATTTTTAGAAAAGTTTTATATATCTAGGAAGAAGGAAGAAGGAAGAAGGAAGAAGAAGAAAAAGTTTTATATATGCAAAAGTTATATTTTTAGAAAAGTTTTATATATCTAGCTAGGAGGAAGGAAGAAGGAAGAAGGAAGAAGAAGAAAAACTTTTTATATATGCAAAAGTTACATTTTTTAGAAAAAATTTATCTAGGAAGAAGGAAGAAGAAGAAAAAGAAGGAGAGGAAAAAGGAAAATAAGAAGAGGAAGAAGGAGAAGAAGAAGGAGAAGGAGAGGAGAGGAAGAAGAGGAGAAAGAAATAAGAAGAGGAAAAACAAGAAAAAAGGAGAAGAAGAAGGAATAGAGGAGGAGAAGAAAAAATAGAATAATATTTTTTCTTCTTCTCCTCTATTCCTTCTTCTTCTCCTCTTTTTCTTCTTCTTCTTCTTCTTCTTCTTCTTCTTCTTCTTCTTCTTCTTCCTCTTCTTATTTTTAATCGGGAACGAGGGTGTCGAGGATCACCGAGCGGTCGAGGGTTGGGAACTAGGGTAGAGGGTCGAGGGTCGTCGAGGGGTGAAGGGTCGAGGGTCGAGGATCACCGAGGGGTCGAGAGGGGGACGTCGATCAACCCCCTCTCGCTCGACCAACTCTTGAGGACACCCAAACCCTAGAAAAAAACGTTGTCAGTCTCCTACCCCCTCCCGCCCCTACCCGACAAACTCTCTCGAGATTTATAAGAGATTTATCAAGAATGCCCCCATTATGGATGTGCATAATTAAGTTGATCCATATTTTTTCTTATCTCTTCTACCATTCTATATGTGCACATTCTCTCGTGTCAAAGTATTGAAGAAATCCATGGTTTCATAATTAGCCGAAAGTATCAAGCGCATGATTGTATGAAGCTCTCCAAAATTATTTTGGAATGGAGTCCTGATAGGATAATTTGCTTTTTGGTACGAAGTTCAGCAAAGGCCTTCCAAATAGCGATATTCGAAAGGCTCTTGCTGAACTTCGTACCAAAAAGCGAATTATCCTATCAGGACTCCGTTCCAAAATAATTTTGGAGAGCTTCATACCATCATGCGCCTGTTACTTCCGGCTAATGATGAATCCATGGTTTTCTTGAATCCTTTGACACTAGACAACGTGACATATAGAAGGGTAGATGAGATTAGGAAAAATAGGGACCATTTTCTGCACATCCAGAATGGCGCCATTTTGTTAAATCCCTTGTCGGTCCGGACGTCGGACATTCATGAGAGAGGCGGTCCGGCCCAAACCCAAGAAGCGTTGCTGAGGCCACCCCAAACCCTAGAAGCGTCGAGGCCACCCCAAACCCTAGAAGCATCGAGGCCACCCCAAACCCTAGAAGTGTTGCCGAGGCCACCCCAAACCCTAGAAGTGTTGCCGAGGCCACCCAAATTTACCAAGTTAAAAGAGCGTTGTCGTCAAGCCACCCCAAACCCTAGAAGCGTTGTCTTCGAGGCCACTAATTAATATTCCTTGTTGTGATTAGCTAGCTAGGTCTATGTTTGCCACTTATATATCCATCTCTCATGTTTTTATATTAATTGCCATGTTGTAATATTTGCAGAAACTATGGAGCACAGAGACTTGGAAACAGAACAGTTGTTGGGGGACATAATCCTCGGCGGAGGTGATATCTTGTCGTATCTCAATGACACCGATAGTCTGGAAGGAGAGGGTGAAGCAGGCTCCAGTGATCAAATAATGGAGGAGGAAGGACATGATCATGATGTCTCCGGTGACCAAATGCAGGTGGAAGGAGACCATGATGACGGCTCCGGTGACCGAACGGAGGAGGGAGGTGTTGCAAAGTCTGGCGAGGTATATATATATTAATTAAGCCTATGCTGACTAGCTAATTGATGCATTAATTATTTTGGTATGTACATATATTAACTCTTCTTTCTTCTTTTATAGCCCTCCGGATCGAGCCAAACTTTGGTAACGAGACGAGGCCCGAAGAAAAGGTTGCGCCAGGATGAAAGGTTCACGATCACAGAAATCACGGACGATGGCCAACCAATTGAACCCAGGCGGACCAAGGAAGCATTTTCTGCTCAGTGCGGGGCCATTGTTAGGGACATGATCCCGATCAGCATCCAGCTATGGAATCAGCCTAAGAACGTAGACCCTCAAGTTCCTTATGTCAACGATTGACAGAAAGATGATCTTTGGACAGCGGTGAAGGCAAATTTCACCCTACCGCTAGAGGAGGATCCAAATAAGCTAGTTATAGAGCCATTGGTCAAGACTCATGCTCTTAAGCAGATGGCAGATCTATTCAGGAGGTGGAAGAATGAGTTGAAATCAACGTATGTCGACAAAGGGAAGACTCCAGAATTCACCGGCCGATTTGAGAAGATAAGAGATCACTGGCCCGCATTTGTGGCCTACAAGACATTGGACAGGAGTAAGAAGATGTCCAAGACAAACAAGAACAATGCTGGAAAGAAGAAGTTTCACCATTGCACGGGGTCAGGTGGCTACCTTAAAGCCCGGCCATTGTGGGACAAGGCTGAGAATGACCTGCTTGCTAAAGGGGTCGAACCAGAGACATTGAACTGTCCAGACCGTTCAAGGACTTGGTTCTTCGGGGTTGGGGGAACCTTGGACCCTGAAATAGGGAAGTGAGTTTGGACGGAGGAGCAACTTGAAATACCCGTCAAGAAGCTTCAGAAGTGTATCGCCGCAGCATAGCAAGGGACGTTCGTTCCCAACAGAGAGAATGACGAGCTCACCGAGGCCCTCGGCAATCCTGAGCACCCTGGACGAACACGAGGCACTGATACGTCTCCATGTATCTACTTTTTCTCACGATTTTCCTCTTGTTTTGAACTCTAATTTGCATGATTTGAATGAAACTAACCCCGGACTGACACTGTTTTCAGCAGAACTACCATGGTGTTGTTTTTGTGCAGAAATAGAAGTTCTTGGAATGGAACGAAACTTTGCGAGGATTTTTTATATCAATAATGAGAATTTCTGGAGCCAAGACCCATCGGAGAGGGCCCCCTGGTTGGGCACAACCCACCAGGGCGCGCCCCCTCTCCTGGCACGCCCAGTGGGTTGTACCCACCTGGTGGCCCCGCTGACGACCCCCCTGATACTATAAAATCACATATTTCCAGAAAAAATCAGGGAGAAAGAATTATCACGATCCACGAGACAGAGCCGCCGCCAAGCGCTGTTCTTCCTCGGGAGGGCAGATCTGGAGTCCGTTTGGGGCTCCGGAGAGGGGGATCTTCATTCTTCGTCATCACCAACCCATCTCCATCGCCAATTCCATGATGCTCCCCACCGGGAGTGAGTAATTCCTTCGTAGGCTCGCTGGTCCGTGAGGAGTTGGATGAGATTCATCATAATCGAGTTAGTTTTGTTAGGGCCTGATCTCTAGTATCCAATATGTTCTTAGATTGATGTTGCTATGACTTTGCTATGCTTAATGCTTGTCACTTTGGGCCTGGGTGCTATGAACTCAGATCTGAACCGTTTATGAATTCATCATTATATCCATGTTTTAGATCCGATCTTGCAAGTTATAGTCACCTACTATGGCTATGATCCGACAACCCCGGAGTGACAACAACCGGGCCCACTCGCGGTGATGACCATAGTTTGAGGAGTTCATGTATTCACTATGTGTTAATGCTTTGTTCTGGTTCTCTATTAAAAGGAGGCCTTAATATCCCTTAGTTTCCAATATGGACCCCGCTGCCACGGGAGGGTAGGACAAAAGATGTCATGCAAGTTCTTTTAATAAAGCACGTATGACTATTTACGGAATACATGCCTACATTATATCGATGAACTGGAGCTAGTGCCGTATCGCCCTAGGTTATAACTGTCACATGATGAATATCATCCAACAAGTCACCGATCCAATGCCTATGAATTTATCTTATATTGTTTCTGCTAAGTTACTACTGCTATCATCACTGTTTCACTTGCTACAAAATTACTGCTATCACTGTTACTGTTACCGTTGCTGCTGTCACTACTATCAAAACTATCATATTACTGTGCTACTGATTACTTGCTGCAGATAATTAATCCCCAGGTGTGGTTCAATTGACAACTCAGTTGCTAATACCTTCAAATTCTTTGGCTCCCCTTGTGTCGAATCTATAAATTTGGGTTGAATACTCTACCCTAAAAAACTGTTGCGATCCCTGATACGTCTCCGTCGTATCTATAATTTTTGATCATTCCATGCCAATATTATACAACTTCCATATACTTTTGGCAACTTTTTATACTATTTTTGGGACTAACATATTGATCCAGTGCCCAGTGCCAGTTCCTGTTTGTTGCATGTTTTATGTTTCGCAGAAACCCCATATCAAACGGAATCCAAACGGGATAAAAACGGAAGGAGAATATTTTTGGAATATTTGGAGAATATGGGAAGAAGAATCAACGCGAGATGGTGCCTGAGGTGGCAATGAGGCAGTGGGCGCGCCTGCCCCCTCGTGGGCCACCCGTAAGGTGGTTGCTGCTCTTCTTTTGCCGCAAGAAAGCTAATTTTTAGAAAAAATCTCGGCGAAGGTTTCAATCCAATCGGAGTTACGGATCTCCATATATATACAAAACGGTGAAAGGGCAGAATATCAGAACGCAGAAACAGAGAGAGACAGAGAGACAGATCCAATCTCGGAGGGGCTCTCGCCCCTCCCACGCCATGGAGACCAAGGACCAGAGGGGAAACCCTCCTCCCATCTAGGGAGAAGGTCAAGGAAGAATAATAAGGAGGGGGGCTCTCTCCCCTCGCTTCCGGTGGCGCCGGAGTGCCACCGGGGGCCATCATCATCACCGCGATCTTCACCAACACCTACGCCATCTTCACCAACATCTCCATCACCTTCCCCCCTCTATCTACAGCAGTCCACTCTCCCGCAACCCGCTGTACCCTCTACTTGAACATGGTGCTTTATGCTTCATATTATTATCCAATGATGTGTTGCCATCCTATGATGTCTGAGTAGATTTTCGTTGTCCTATTGGTGGTTGATGAATTGCTATGATTGATTTAATTTGCTTGTGGTTATGTTGCTGTCCTTTGGTGCCCATCATATGAGCGCGCGCGTGGATCACACCATAGGGTTAGTTGTATGTTGATAGGACTATGTATTGGAGGGCAAGAGTGACAGAAGCTTCAACCTAGCATAGAAATTGATGCATACGGGATTGAAGGGGGACCAATATATCTTAATGCTATGGTTGGGTTTTACCTTAATGAACGTTAGTAGTTGCGGATGCTTGCTAATAGTTCCAATCATGAGTGCATAGAATTCCATGTCAGGGATGACATGCTAGCAGTGGCCTCTCCCACATAAAACTTGCTATCGGTCTAGTAAACTAGTCAATTGCTCAGGGACAATTTCGCAACTCCTACCACCACTTTTCCACACTCGCTATATTAACTTTATTGTGTCTTTACCTAAACAGCCCCTACTTTTTATTTACGCTCTCTATATTCTTGCAAACCTATCCAAAAACACCTACAAAGTACTTCTAGTTTCATACTTGTTTTAGGTAAAGCGAACGTCAAGCGTGCGTAGAGTTGTATCGGTGGTCGATAGAACTTGAGGGAATATTTGTTCTACCTTTAGCTCCTCGTTGGGTTCGACACTCTTACTTACCGAAAGAGGCTACAATTGATCCCCTATACTTGTGGGTTATGAAGACCTTTTTCTGGCGCCGTTGCCGGGGAGCAATAGCGTGGGGTGAATATTCTCGTGTGTGCTTGTTTGCTTTATCACCAAGTAATTTTTATTTGCTGTTCTTAGTTGTTTTCTATCTTTAGTTATGGGTAGGAAACGCAAAATACAAAAAAAATTAGTTGTGCCTACTGAACCAATGGTTGAAGAACCACTCAAAACCTATCACACTCCTGAAGCTTTTTACTTGGATCATCTTCGTTCCCTTTGTGCTCGTGCTGAAACCCCAACTAGCTTAGTTGAGGGCAAATCCTTAGATGAGCATGCTTGTTATGTGCGACACCGTATATCTGAAAAAGGGAAACATTTACTGGATCAAATTCATCGTTTGCAATGCTATGCTTGGAATTTATGTGAAATATATGATGTTACTTGTTGTTCTGAAAACCCTAAGAAACACCTTCCCTACCAATGTGAGTTTATCGATAATGGAATCGTGTCTTCATATGCTAAGGGTGTTTATAATTACTATGATGTTCAACAAATTGAAGAATTTGTTGCTTTTAAGGGTGCTTATGAAATTGCTTCTTTGATTGAAACGTATGATGCTACTCTTTACAAATCTGAAATTTTTGACATACTTGAATATTGTTATGATAATTATGCTTCTAATGCCTATGTTAAACCATATATTGAGGACTCCTCTGCTGCCCAAGAAGAGACTAATGTTTTGCAGGAATCTATGGAAGAATAAATTGATGAAACTATGAGCTCATTGGATGAAAAAGATGATGAGGAGAGCGAAGAACAAAAGGAGGAAGAGCGGATTAGCTACCCGTGCCCACCTTCTAATGAGAGTAACTCTTCAACTCATACATTGTTTAATTTCCCTTCGTGCTTACCGAAGGATGATTGCTATGATGATTGTTATGATCCCGTTGATTCTCTTGAAATATTCCTTTTTGATGATGCTTGCTATGCTTGTGGCCAAGATGCCAATATGAATTATGCTTATGGAGATGAACTTGCTATAGTTCCTTATGTTAGACATGAAATTGTTGCTATTGCACCCACGCATGATAGTCCTATTATCTTTTTGAAAATTCTCCCGATTATACTATATCGGAGAAGTTTGCCCTTATTAAGGATTATATTGATGGGTTGCCTTTAATCGTTGCACATGATGATTTTGATGAATATAATATGCATGCGCTTGCTACTCCTACTTGCAATTATTATGAGAGATGAACTATATCTCCACCTCTCTATGTTACCCACATGATAAAATTGCAAGAAACTGTTTATAGTATGCATTGGCCTTTACTATGTGTGCATGAATTGTTCTTTTATGACATGCCGATGCATAGGAAGAGAGTTAGACTTCGTCATTACATGATATATGTTACTTTGTGCTCACTACTAAATTACAAATCATTGCTAATTAAAATTGGCTTTGATATACCTTGGGATCCGGGTGGATTCACTACATGAGCACTATATGCCTAGCTTAATGGCTTTAAAGAAAGCGCTGCTAGGGAGACAACCCGGAAGTTTTAGAGAGTCATTTATTTCTGTTGAGTGCTTTCATATAGTTTAAAAACAAAAAAATAAAGAGGGGAACCCAAAACTTTTCAAAAAGAAAAGTGAAAGTGAGATAGACGAGCATTGTGAAAGTGGGGGACGTCCTTGAACTTTGTTCATGCCCATGGAAACTTTGTGAATCTTAATTACAGAAACTTTTCAACAAAAATAATTATCCCCTTGTAAAATTCCATTGTATTATAAAAATAATGTGCCAAGGTTTGCCTTTAGGATGTTTACAATACTTGTTGGTTTGTGCGGTGCAGGACAGAAACTTTGGCTGTAGTGCACGATTTTACATTTTTTACTGGAACGTCAAATGGTTCTGAAACTTGTTGCACTGTCTTTCTATAAATTTTTTTTATTTTCCTAATTTTGGCAGAATTTTTCAAGTATGAGAAGTATGGTGAATGTTCATATTATTACAGACTGTTCTGTTTTAGACAGATTCTGTTTTTGATGCATAGTTTGCTTGTTTTGATGAAACTATCAATTTATATCAGTGGATTAAGCCATGGAAAAGTTATATTACAGTAGCTACAATGAAAAAACAAAATATGAATTGGTTTGCAACAATACTTAGAGTAGTTATTTGCTTTATTATACTAACGGATCTTACCGAGTTTTCTGTTGAAGTTTTGTGTGGATGAAGTGTTCGATGATCGAGAAGGTCTCGATGTGAGAAGAAGGAAGAGAGGCAAGGGCTCAAGCTTGGGGATGCCCGAGGCACCCCAAGTAAATATTCAAGGATACTCAAGCGTCTAAGCTTGGGGATGCCCCGGAAGGCATCCCATCTTTCTTCAACAAATATCGGTATGTTTTCGGATTCGTTTCATTCATGCGATATGTGCAAATCTTGAAGCGTCTTTTGCATTTACTTTTCACTTTTCTTTTATGCACCATGCTGGTATGAGATAGTCCTTGGTTGATTTATAGAATGCTCTTTGCACTTCACTTATATCTTTTGAGTATGGCTTTATAGAATGCTTCATGTGCTTCACTTATATCATTTGAAGTTTGGATTGCCTGTTTCTCTTTACATAGAAAACCGCCATTTGTAGAATGCTCTTTTGCTTCACTTATATTTGTTAGAGCGTGGGCATATCTTTCGTAGAAAGAATTAAACTCTCTTGCTTCACTTATATCTATTTAGAGAGATGACAGGAACTGGTCATTCACATGGTTAGTCATAAAATCCTACATAAAACTTGTAGATCACTGAATATGATATGTTTGATTCCTTGCAATAGTTTTTAGATTATAAAGACGGTGATATTAGAGTCATGCTAGTGGGTAGTTGTGGATTAGTAGAAATACTTGTGTTGAGGTTTGTGATTCCCGTAGCATGCACGTATGGTGAACCGTTATGTAACGAAGTCGGAGCATGAGGTATTTATTGATTGTCTTCCTTATGAGTGGCGGTCGGGGACGAGCGATGGTATTTTCCTACCAATCTATCCCCCTAGGAGCATGCGCGTAGTACTTTGTTTCGATAGCTAATAGACTTTTGCAATAAGTATGTGAGTTCTTTATGACTAATGTTGAGTCCATGGATTATACGCACTCTCACCCTTCCATCATTGCTAGCCTGTTCGGTACCGTGCATTGCCCTTTCTCACCTCGAGAGTTGGTGCAAACTTCGCCGGTGCACCCAAACCCCGTGATACGATACGCTCTATCACACATAAGCCTCCTTATATCTTCCTCAAAACAGCCATCATACCTACCTATTATGGCATTTCCATAGCCATTCCGAGATATATTGCCATGCAACTTCCATCATCATCATATACATGACTTGAGCATTCATTGTCATATTGCTTTGCATGATCGTAAGATAGCTAGCATGATGTTTTCATGGCTTGTCTGTTTTTGATGTCATTGCTACGCTAGATCATTGCACATCCTGGTACACCGCCAGAGGCATTCATATAGAGTCATATCTTTGTTCTAGATATCGAGTTGTAATATTGAGCTGTAAGTCGAGCCGCGTCGAACGCGCCCAGCCACGCCTCCGGAGACCCCCTGTACGCGAAACCCGTACCCCTCCCGAGCCGCGCCGCCGTGCGTCTGGTCGCCGGCGTTGCTCCGGCGCCGGCCGCCGACGTGGCACACCTGGGGCCACCCCTGGGTCACTGCCAGTGGCCCCCACGGGCCCAGTTGACTGGGTTGACCAGTCAACTGCTGACTGGGCAGGCCCAGTCACTGACATGCGGGCCCCGCCGCAAAAACTAAAAAAGAAAATTAAAAAGAAAATGTTTTATAAATAAAAATAATTATTTTAACTAATCACTCACTGACATATGGGGCCCACCCCTCTAATTATACTGTTAGATTAATTTAAATAGATATTAGACTAACAGAGGCTGACATGTGGGTCCCACTAGACCCACCTGTCTGGTTTGACTGGTCAGCCGACCAGTTGACCTGCTGACGTCAGCATTACCTCATGCTGACGTCATAATTCATTTTTCTGAATATAAATAATTCCAGAAATTCAAATAAACTTTGAAAATTCATATCTTTTAAACCGTAACTCGGATGAAATTGTTTTCTATATGAAAGTTGCTCAGAACGACGAGACGAATCCGAATACGCAGTCCGTTCATCCACCACACCTCCCTAACCTATCGAACTAGCAACTTTCCCCCTCCGGTCCGTCTGTCCGAAAACGCGAAACATCGGGAATACCTCCCGGATGTTCCCCCCCTTCACCGGTACCACCTACTGTCGCGTTAGGGCACCCCTAGCACCGCTCATTGTCTTGTCACGCATCGTCTTGCTTATGTTTGCATTGTATTTACTGTTTCTTCCCCCTCTTCTCTCCGGTAGACTACGAGACCGACACTGCTGCTGCCCAGTTCGACTACGGAGTCGACGACCCCTCCTACTTGCCAGAGCAACCAGGCAAGCCCCCCCCTTTGATCACCAGATATCGCCTACTCTAATCTCTACTGCTTGCATTAGAGTAGTGTAGCATGTTACTGCTTTTCGATATCCTATTCTGATGCATAGCCTATCCTTGCTACTACTGTTGACACCTTTACCTGCAATCCTACATGCTTAGTCTAGGATGCTAGATTTCCATCAGTGGCCCTACATTCTTGTCCGTCTGCTGTGCTATACTATCGGGCCGTGATCACCTGGGCGGTGATCACGGGCATATACTTATATACTATATACATGACACATGTGATGACTAAAGTCGGGTCGGCTCGTAGGAGTACCCGCAAGTGGATCTTTGTGGCGGAGCGACAGGGCAGGTTGAGACCGCCTAGGTAAGAGGTGGGCCTGGCCCTGGTCGGCGTTCGCGGATACTTAACACGCTTAACGAGATCTTGGTATTTGATCTGAGTCTGGCCATTTGGTCTATACGCACTAACCATCTACGTGGGAGTAGTTATGGGTATCCCGGCGTCGTGGTATCAGCCGAAGCTCTTTTGACGTCAGCGACTGAGTGGCGCGCGCCGTGTTGGACCGCTTTGACGTAACCGCCGTGATCGTGTGGGTTGCTAGGTCTGCTCGCGGCCGCGTTCGCAACGTGCAGGTGTGCATAGGGCGATGGGCCCAGACCCCTGCGCGCATAGGTTTAGACCGGCGTGCTGACCTCTCTGTTGAGCCTAGGTGGGGCTGCGACGTGTTGATCTTACGAGGCCGGGCATGACCCAGAAAAGTGTGTCCGGCCAAATGGGATCGAGCGTGTTGGGTTATGTGGTGCACCCCTGCAGGGAAGTTTATCTATTCGAATAGCCGTGTCCCTCGGAAAAAGGACGACCCGGAGTTGTACCTTGAGCTTATGACAACTAGAACTGGATACTGAATAAAATACACCCTTCCAAGTGCCAGATACAACCCGGTGATCGCTCTCTAACAGGGTGACGAGGAGGGGACCGCCGGGTAGGATTATGCTATGCGATGCTACTTGGAGGACTTCAATCTACTCTCTTCTACATGCTGCAAGATGGAGATGTCCAGAAGCTTAGTCTTCGACAGGACTAGCTATCCCCCTCTTATTCCGGCATTCTGCAGTTCAGTCCACTGATATGCCTCTTTACTCATATACCCATGCATATGTAGTGTAGCTCCTTGCTTGCGAGTACTTTGGATGAGTACTCACGGTTGCTTCTCTCCCTCTTTTTCCCCCTTTCCTTTCTATCTGGTTGTCGCAACCAGATGTTGGAGTCCAGGAGCCAGACGCCACCGTCGACGACGACTCCCACGGCACTGGAGGTGCCTACTACTACGTGCAGGCCGCTGACGACGACCAGGAGTAGTTAGGAGGTCCCAGGCAGGAGGCCTTGCCCCTTCGATCGTTGCTCCTTTTGTGCTAGCCTTCTTAAGGCAAAACTTGTTTAACTTATGTCTGTACTCAGATATTGTTGCTTCCGCTGACTCGTCTATGATCGAGCACTTGTATTCGAGCCCTCGAGGCCCCTGGCTTGTATTATGATGCTTGTATGACTTATTTATGTTTTAGAGTTGTGTTGTGATATCTTCCCGTGAGTCCCTGATCTTGGTCGTACACATTTGCGTGCATGATTAGTGTACGGTCAAATCGGGGGCGTCACAAGTTGGTATCAGAGCCGACTGCCTGTAGGAACCCCCCTTCCACACTCCTTGGCCGAAGTCGAGTCTAGTCATTGCAAAACTTTTACTAACATGGCTGTGCGGCTTACGGGCCCACGTCGCCATTGGGTGGTACTAGGATCTTTTACTCCTCGACCTTTACTCTGGGACTCTGAACTCTCTTCTACTCGGGTTAAACGAATTTACTAACTCTAACACTAGGATCCCGTGACCACATTCACCCCAAAGATGGATAAGCCATAGTTGTTTCTTAGAATAGTATTTTGAACAATTCACACACTGTCAATTGACTCCTTTGAAACGTCTTTGCTTTCAGATGGAACCCACGAGGCAGGTTGTTCGCCACACGATGGCCATTGGTGCCTCGGGATCACCTGCGGTGCTAGCTGAGATGATGACCTATCTGGGTTATCGCTGGCACCCTGAGTACACCGTCTACGAGGAGTACCAGGACTTTAACCAGGAGCAGTACCGTGCCATCGTCCACCTCTACTCTCGGGAGTACGACTCCACTACTGTGCTGCACACCGCACATGGTGTTGGTGTGACCATCGATATGGCTGTCCACGATGCAGCCTATGCTGCTCTGACACGTCTTCGTGGAGAGTACCGGGAGTTGGACACCTCCCCTTTCAGGCACATTGCTATCGCCTCTGATGTTGGTGCAGAGGGATACTATACTGCTGCCTACTCCACTGTCACCCGAGAGCCCTTCTACCATCAGCACCTGGTTCTGCATGCTGATGGGCTGGATCGAGCTAACCGAGCTCTTCGCCACGAGATGTACACCACCCGTCAGCACCTTTACCGTGCTCTGACGCTGCTGCACCCCTTTGTCCGGTCTGGACAGGTACCGCGTTCTGCGATCTACCCAGCCAGGACCGTGATGCCCCACGGTGTCGGTTGGCCAGAGGTGGGAGGCTACTCTCCCGCACTTGGTCCTCTTCTGCCACCTGAGCGTCGGGCTCTACACCTGAGTATCCGCGGCCCCCAGTCTGCTGACGTGGAGAGCTATCCGTTGCCTCACTACCAGCTGTCGGGCTACGATTACCTCCACAGTACCTCTTGGGACTGATGTAGGCTTGTTTGTAGTGTTAAAGGCATTCGCCGCGAGCCTGTGTGCCGCCTATGATGTTTTAGTCTATGTACTGAACTCTGTGTACTGAACTCTATGCATGACCCCTTTTGTAAGCTATGCCGACTACTATGTAGTAGCTATCGTGCTCCTTTCATTATGCATGTTTCATCATGAATGATTCTTGTCATTGCCAATTTTCTCAATGCTGAACTACCCCTGTTATATATTAGCAGGATGGTTAGACCAGGTGGTCGTGGTTGTGGTGGCGATGCCCCACCACCACCTGAGTACATGGCTGGTATGATCCAACAGTTTGAACTGAACCGCCAATTCATGGAAAATATGATGGCTCAGTTTCCTCGCCCCAATATGAACCAGCAGCCAGCCCAAGTGACTCTTCAAGATTTCATACGCCTCAACCCAACCATCTACCGCAGCTCAACTCAGCCTTTGGATGCTGATGACTGGCTCCGTGACATCACCTATGAGATGGAGTCTGCTGATGTAGCCCCTGCCAGCTATGTCAATTTTGCTTCCTTCTTCTTGAAGGGACCCGCAGCTCAATGGTGGGACAGCCACAGGCGTACTCTGCCAGCTGGAACAATCATCACATGGCCAGACTTCCAAGCAGCTTTCCGTGCCCGCTTCATTCCTCAGGGAGTCATGGACCGGAAGAAGCGTGAGTTCCGCAACCTCACCCAAGGCAACAAAACTGTCGAAGCTTATCAGCGGGAGTTTCTGGACTTGTCCCGCTATGCTGAAGAAGACATTGCAACTGATGCACGCAGACAGGAGAAGTTCCGTGATGGCCTTCAAGCTGACATCAAGCTCGCACTTCTAGTGCATGACTTTGCCGATTTCGCCACCTTGGTGAATAAGGCCATCAATGTCGAGACTGGTCTGCAGGAATACTAGAGCTCTCAGAGGCGCAACCGTGACACGGGCTCATCTTCGGGCTCGCCCTCACAGAAGCGTAAGATATGGATCCCGAACAGCATGTATCGTCCAAATGCACCTGCTCCCAGGAAATCTTATGCTGCACCGCGTCTGCCTCCTCCACCATCTAAGCAGTCAAAGCTACCAGCTCCCCCACCTGGGGCTCCTGTTCCCACTCCCGATAATGGTCTGTGCTTCAAGTGTGGTCAACCGGGTCACCTTGCCAGGAACTGCTATCAGAATCAGAATCAACTGGCCCTTCCAGCAGCTGGCCGTGGTAACAACCAGCCCCGCAACAACAATGCTAAGTCTTATGGTCGCGCTCATGCCAACCACGTTGATCTCAGCGAAGCTCAAGACCAGCCTGCTACTGTGATGGGTACACTCCTCGTAAATTCAGTACCAGCATCCGTTTTATTTGATACAGGAGCATCCCATTCATTCATTTCAGCAGAATTTGCATTCCTGCATGGCATTAATCACGAAGAGATAAACACTCCGCTAGTGGTACACACCCCAGCGGGCCAATGTCAAACCTCTATGGTTAGTCGCGATGTTACTGTTGAAATTGAAGGACTGGAATTTCTTGTCTCTCCCATCGTACTGAAGTCCTGTAGCATTGATCTCATTCTGGGAATGAATTGGTTAACAGCGCATACTGCTTCAATCGTTTGCACCACTAAGACCGTCCATCTGCTACACCCTTCGGATGAGATAGTTACTTACCAAGCCCATCTGGTGCAAAATGCCGAGGCAAGGCTCTATGCATTGAATGCATTGAACGCTGCACCACTCGAGGGCATTGAAAACATTCCCGTCGTGCGTGAATTCCTCGACGTCTTTCCTGAAGAACTTCTGGGGATTCCCCCTGCTAGAGCTGTCGAATTCATCATCGACTTGAAACCAGGCACCACTCCTATAGCCACGCGACCCTACAAAATGCCGCCGCATGAACTCCTTGAGCTTAAGGAGGAAATCGACAAGTCTCTTCGCAAAGGATTCATTCGCCCAAGTTGCTCTCCTTGGGGAGCACCTTCTCTCTTTGTCAAGAAGAAGGATGGGACAAACCGATTAGTTCAAGACTACCGTCCTATAAACCAAGCTACCATTCAGAATAAATACCCTCTTCCTCGGATCAATGATCTGTATGATCAACTGGCGGGTTCGTCAGTGTTCTCTAAGCTCGACTTGAGGTTGGGCTACCACCAGATCCGTGTTCGTGAAGAGGATATCCCAAAGACCGCCTTCGTGACTCGCTATGGTTCATACGAGTACACCGTCATGCCTTTCGGTTTAACCAATGCTCCAGCCACCTTCTCTCGTCTGATGAACTACATATTCATGGATTACCTCGACAAGTTCGTCGTGGTTTATCTGGATGATATCCTGATATTTTCCAAGAACGAAGAAGAACATGCGGAACATCTCCGACTTGTGCTGGAAAAGCTACGAGAACATCAACTATATGCCAAGTTCTCCAAATGTGAATTCTGGCTACCGGAAGTAACCTATCTTGGGCATGTCATCTCTAAGGATGGTATTGCCGTCAACCCTGAACGAGTTCAGGCTATTCTTGATTGGACTCCTCCCAAGAACGTTAAGCAAGTCAGAAGTTTTCTCGGTCTCGCCAGCTATTGCCGTCGATTCGTCGAGAACTTCTCTAAGATCGCCAGGCCTCTGACTAACCTGTTGCATAAGGGTGTCAAGTTCCAATGGACAGACAAATGTCAGGAAAGTTTCCAGGCACTCAAAGACAAGTTGACTTCTGCTCCAGTTCTAGCTCCACCTGATACTAAGAAGGACTTTGTCATTTACTGCGACGCTTCCCGTCAAGGATTAGGCTGTGTCCTAATGCAAGACCGCAGAGTGATTGCTTATGCCTCTCGACAATTGCGCCCTCACGAAGAGAACTACCCAGTTCACGACCTCGAACTTGCTGCCGTCATTCATGCGCTGAAGCAGTGGCGACATTACCTTCTCGGTAATCGTTGCGAGATCTTCACTGACCACCAAAGTCTGAAGTATCTGTTTACTCAGCCAGATCTGAACCTCCGTCAACAGAGATGGATGGAGCTTGTTGCAGACTTTGACTTGGGTATCTCCTATACGCCAGGCAAGGCTAATGTAATGGCTGATGCCTTGAGCCGCAAGTCTTACTGCAACCACCTCCAGGTTCATAAAGTTCAGCCCTCGCTTGTTGAAGAATTCAGGAAGCTGAACCTCCATATTGTTCCTCCGGGTGCACTCGCTCCCCCTCCTAAACAATTTGGCAAGGTGAACCTCCACGTTGTTACCCAGGGTTCCCTCAATACCCTAGTTGCTAAACCAGATCTCGAGGACAGCATCAAAAGGCTACAGAAGTATGACTCTGAAGCCTACAAGATTAAGCGCTACCTCGCAGGAGGAAAGCCCTCATTCTTCACCATTTCTGAAGATGGCACCCTATACTTCAAGGGCCGCCTAGTGGTGCCATGTGCAGAGAAAAACCTGGATATGACACAGGAAGTTATGAAAGAAGCTCATGATACGCCTCTAAGTATCCATCCTGGTAGTACAAAGATGTATCAAGATATCCGTCAGAGATTCTGGTGGACTAATATGAAGCAAGACATTGCTCGTTATGTTGCTGAGTGTGACGTTTGCCGTCGTATCAAAGCAGAACATCAAAGGCCTGCTGGAACTCTGCAACCTATCTCTATTCCTGAATGGAAATGGGACCATGTTGAGATGGACTTCGTCACTGGATTTCCCAAATCGCAGAAAGGTAATGATGCTATTCTTGTCGTCATTGACCGGCTTTCCAAAGTTGCACATTTCCTGGCAGTCAAAGAAACGATCACTGCTAGCCAGTTGGCAACGCTCTATATGTCCAGGATTGTTTCACTCCACGGTATTCCATTGGTTATCAGTTCAGACCGTGGCAGCTTATTCACTTCAAGATTCTGGGCAAGTTTCCAAGAAGCTATGGGCACTCATCTGTCATTTAGTACTGCGTTTCATCCTCAATCGCAAGGACAAGTTGAACGCGTCAATCAAGTTCTCGAAGACATGCTTCGAGCTTGCGTTATTTCCTTCGGCAAGAAATGGGAGGAATCTCTCCCGTATGCTGAGTTCTCTTATAATAATAGCTATCAAGCTAGTCTGAAGATGGCCCCCTTCGAAGTGTTATATGGACGAAAGTGCCGAACCCCCCTGAACTGGTCAGAAACTGGGGAACGTCCACTCTTCGGTCCGGATATTATCCAAGATGCCGAAGAACAAGTCCGCATTATTCGCGAGAATCTCAAGACTGCTCAGTCACGTCAGAAGAGTCAGTATGACCGTCATCATAAAGACATGGTCTATCAACCTGGCGAAAAGGCTTATCTTCGAGTCACACCTATGAAGGGTGCTCACCGCTTCGGGATCAAGGGCAAACTAGCTCCTCGCTATATTGGCCCATTCACTATTCTCGAAAGGCGTGGAAAAGTGGCATACCAACTGGAACTACCACCGAACCTTTCTCAGGTTCACGATGTGTTCCATGTGTCACAGCTCCGCCGTTGCTTCAAGGATCCAATCCGAGCGGTGGATCATGAAGTGCTCGAATTGCAGCAAGACCTCTCCTATAAGGAGCATCCGGTCCGCATTCTCGACCAGGCTGAACGCCGCACACGTCAGAAGGCGATCAAGTTTCTCAAAGTCCAGTGGTCGCACCATTCTGAAGATGAGGCCACTTGGGAACGAGAGGATCGTCTGCGCGAAGAATACCCCGCACTGTTTCCTTCTACCTCCTAAATCTCGGGACGAGATTTCTTGTAGTGGAGGAGATTTGTAACACCCTGAGAATCATGCTACAGTAACCCCCTATGATTAAGCTAATCATGTTGCTAAACAGGGCTTGATCACATTTGAACCACACCCTTGTCAAACTCCTAGTTCAAATTTCAAACATAATTAAAGTGGAAAATTAAAAGTTTTCAAAAATTCAAACAGAAATGTTCAGAGGGTGCCAAATATTACACTGGTAATTATGGTGGAGAGAACACATTTTTATAAAATGCCTAAATGCTTTAAATGAAATAAAACAGAAAAGGGAATAAGCAAATAAAAAGAAAACAGAAACAGTCAGAGAAAAAAAGAAAAAAAGGAGCAGGCCTCCCCCCCCCACTGACCCCCCGGCCCAAACCCCGAACCCCCCCCGGCCCAAGCTGGGCCGCCAACCGCACCCCCGCGCCCCCGGCCCAGCCCACCTCCTCCCTCGCCCCTTCCCTGTTCCCCCGACCGGGTCGGAACAGGGGCGCGCTGCCGCCGCACCCCCTCGCCGGCGGTGAACCCCGCGAGAGGATAAGGGCGCCAGCGGCCCCCGCTCCCTCGGGCCTCTCTCCCACTCACCCCGCTCACTCCCTCGGCCTCTGCGCCTCTCCCCCGGATCCGCGCCGCTCTCCTCTTCCCCACGCCCGACGCGCTCGCCGCCGTTCACCGTCGTTCACACGGCCACCGTGCCCGCCTCGCCGCCCCAAGGTGTCTCCAAGGACCGCCGTCGCCCGCTGCTGCGTCTGGTGCAGCCCGTTGGAGACCGGAGCCCCTACAACGAACGCACCAAGCTCGCCTTCATCTTCGGACGCCGGCGACCCCCTTCTTCCCCGGCGACGACCTGCTGCTCCTAAGCACCCACGGGTCCTTCTTGCGCCGCGCGGTGAGCTCCTCTACCTCCTCCCTCTCTCCGCTAGCTCGCTCGCGCTCCGTAGCTACTTCCCCGCGCGCGCCCGAACGCCACGCCGCGGAGCTCGCCGCCGGCGTGTCTCCGGTGACCAAATGGTCACGGGCGTTGGCCCGCTAGCCCGACCGCACCGTGCCGCACCCACCTAGCTAGCTAGTTCGGCCGTTCGCGCGCTCTAGCGTAGCTCCCCTTGGGCACCCGTAGCTCCTCGCCGCCGGCGAGCTCGTAGCGGTCGACTCCGGCCGTTCCAGCCCCTCCGACCACCGCCGTTGGACGCGCGACGTCGAGCCGCGTCGAACGCGCCCAGCCACGCCTCCGGAGACCCCCTGTACGCGAAACCCGTACCCCTCCCGAGCCGCGCCGCCGTGCGTCTGGTCGCCGGCGTTGCTCCGGCGCCGGCCGCCGACGTGGCACACCTGGGGCCACCCCTGGGTCACTGCCAGTGGCCCCCACGGGCCCAGTTGACTGGGTTGACCAGTCAACTGCTGACTGGGCAGGCCCAGTCACTGACATGCGGGCCCCGCCGCAAAAACTAAAAAAGAAAATTAAAAAGAAAATGTTTTATAAATAAAAATAATTATTTTAACTAATCACTCACTGACATATGGGGCCCACCCCTCTAATTATACTGTTAGATTAATTTAAATAGATATTAGACTAACAGAGGCTGACATGTGGGTCCCACTAGACCCACCTGTCTGGTTTGACTGGTCAGCCGACCAGTTGACCTGCTGACGTCAGCATTACCTCATGCTGACGTCATAATTCATTTTTCTGAATATAAATAATTCCAGAAATTCAAATAAACTTTGAAAATTCATATCTTTTAAACCGTAACTCGGATGAAATTGTTTTCTATATGAAAGTTGCTCAGAACGACGAGACGAATCCGAATACGCAGTCCGTTCATCCACCACACCTCCCTAACCTATCGAACTAGCAACTTTCCCCCTGCGGTCCGTCTGTCCGAAAACGCGAAACATCGGGAATACCTCCCGGATGTTCCCCCCCTTCACCGGTACCACCTACTGTCGCGTTAGGGCACCCCTAGCACCGCTCATTGTCTTGTCACGCATCGTCTTGCTTATGTTTGCATTGTATTTACTGTTTCTTCCCCCTCTTCTCTCCGGTAGACTACGAGACCGACACTGCTGCTGCCCAGTTCGACTACGGAGTCGACGACCCCTCCTACTTGCCAGAGCAACCAGGCAAGCCCCCCCCTTTGATCACCAGATATCGCCTACTCTAATCTCTACTGCTTGCATTAGAGTAGTGTAGCATGTTACTGCTTTTCGATATCCTATTCTGATGCATAGCCTATCCTTGCTACTACTGTTGACACCTTTACCTGCAATCCTACATGCTTAGTCTAGGATGCTAGATTTCCATCAGTGGCCCTACATTCTTGTCCGTCTGCTGTGCTATACTATCGGGCCGTGATCACCTGGGCGGTGATCACGGGCATATACTTATATACTATATACATGACACATGTGATGACTAAAGTCGGGTCGGCTCGTAGGAGTACCCGCAAGTGGATCTTTGTGGCGGAGCGACAGGGCAGGTTGAGACCGCCTAGGTAAGAGGTGGGCCTGGCCCTGGTCGGCGTTCGCGGATACTTAACACGCTTAACGAGATCTTGGTATTTGATCTGAGTCTGGCCATTTGGTCTATACGCACTAACCATCTACGTGGGAGTAGTTATGGGTATCCCGGCGTCGTGGTATCAGCCGAAGCTCTTTTGACGTCAGCGACTGAGTGGCGCGCGCCGTGTTGGACCGCTTTGACGTAACCGCCGTGATCGTGTGGGTTGCTAGGTCTGCTCGCGGCCGCGTTCGCAACGTGCAGGTGTGCATAGGGCGATGGGCCCAGACCCCTGCGCGCATAGGTTTAGACCGGCGTGCTGACCTCTCTGTTGAGCCTAGGTGGGGCTGCGACGTGTTGATCTTACGAGGCCGGGCATGACCCAGAAAAGTGTGTCCGGCCAAATGGGATCGAGCGTGTTGGGTTATGTGGTGCACCCCTGCAGGGAAGTTTATCTATTCGAATAGCCGTGTCCCTCGGAAAAAGGACGACCCGGAGTTGTACCTTGAGCTTATGACAACTAGAACTGGATACTGAATAAAATACACCCTTCCAAGTGCCAGATACAACCCGGTGATCGCTCTCTAACAGGGTGACGAGGAGGGGACCGCCGGGTAGGATTATGCTATGCGATGCTACTTGGAGGACTTCAATCTACTCTCTTCTACATGCTGCAAGATGGAGATGTCCAGAAGCTTAGTCTTCGACAGGACTAGCTATCCCCCTCTTATTCCGGCATTCTGCAGTTCAGTCCACTGATATGCCTCTTTACTCATATACCCATGCATATGTAGTGTAGCTCCTTGCTTGCGAGTACTTTGGATGAGTACTCACGGTTGCTTCTCTCCCTCTTTTTCCCCCTTTCCTTTCTATCTGGTTGTCGCAACCAGATGTTGGAGTCCAGGAGCCAGACGCCACCGTCGACGACGACTCCCACGGCACTGGAGGTGCCTACTACTACGTGCAGGCCGCTGACGACGACCAGGAGTAGTTAGGAGGTCCCAGGCAGGAGGCCTTGCCCCTTCGATCGTTGCTCCTTTTGTGCTAGCCTTCTTAAGGCAAAACTTGTTTAACTTATGTCTGTACTCAGATATTGTTGCTTCCGCTGACTCGTCTATGATCGAGCACTTGTATTCGAGCCCTCGAGGCCCCTGGCTTGTATTATGATGCTTGTATGACTTATTTATGTTTTAGAGTTGTGTTGTGATATCTTCCCGTGAGTCCCTGATCTTGGTCGTACACATTTGTGTGCATGATTAGTGTACGGTCAAATCGGGGGCGTCACAAGTTGGTATCAGAGCCGACTGCCTGTAGGAACCCCCCTTCCACACTCCTTGGCCGAAGTCGAGTCTAGTCATTGCAAAACTTTTACTAACATGGCTGTGCGGCTTACGGGCCCACGTCGCCATTGGGTGGTACTAGGATCTTTTACTCCTCGACCTTTACTCTGGGACTCTGAACTCTCTTCTACTCGGGTTAAACGAATTTACTAACTCTAACACTAGGATCCCGTGACCACATTCACCCCAAAGATGGATAAGCCATAGTTGTTTCTTAGAATAGTATTTTGAACAATTCACACACTGTCAATTGACTCCTTTGAAACGTCTTTGCTTTCAGATGGAACCCACGAGGCAGGTTGTTCGCCACACGATGGCCATTGGTGCCTCGGGATCACCTGCGGTGCTAGCTGAGATGATGACCTATCTGGGTTATCGCTGGCACTCTGAGTACACCGTCTACGAGGAGTACCAGGACTTTAACCAGGAGCAGTACCGTGCCATCGTCCACCTCTACTCTCGGGAGTACGACTCCACTACTGTGCTGCACACCGCACATGGTGTTGGTGTGACCATCGATATGGCTGTCCACGATGCAGCCTATGCTGCTCTGACACGTCTTCGTGGAGAGTACCGGGAGTTGGACACCTCCCCTTTCAGGCACATTGCTATCGCCTCTGATGTTGGTGCAGAGGGATACTATACTGCTGCCTACTCCACTGTCACCCGAGAGCCCTTCTACCATCAGCACCTGGTTCTGCATGCTGATGGGCTGGATCGAGCTAACCGAGCTCTTCGCCACGAGATGTACACCACCCGTCAGCACCTTTACCGTGCTCTGACGCTGCTGCACCCCTTTGTCCGGTCTGGACAGGTACCGCGTTCTGCGATCTACCCAGCCAGGACCGTGATGCCCCACGGTGTCGGTTGGCCAGAGGTGGGAGGCTACTCTCCCGCACTTGGTCCTCTTCTGCCACCTGAGCGTCGGGCTCTACACCTGAGTATCCGCGGCCCCCAGTCTGCTGACGTGGAGAGCTATCCGTTGCCTCACTACCAGCTGTCGGGCTACGATTACCTCCACAGTACCTCTTGGGACTGATGTAGGATTGTTTGTAGTGTTAAAGGCATTCGCCACGAGCCTGTGTGCCGCCTATGATGTTTTAGTCTATGTACTGAACTCTGTGTACTGAACTCTATGCATGACCCCTTTTGTAAGCTATGCCGACTACTATGTAGTAGCTATCGTGCTCCTTTCATTATGCATGTTTCATCATGAATGATTCTTGTCATTGCCAATTTTCTCAATGCTGAACTACCCCTGTTATATATTAGCAGGATGGTTAGACCAGGTGGTCGTGGTCGTGGTGGCGATGCCCCACCACCACCTGAGTACATGGCTGGTATGATCCAACAGTTTGAACTGAATCGCCAATTCATGGAAAATATGATGGCTCAGTTTCCTCGCCCCAATATGAACCAGCAGCCAGCCCAAGTGACTCTTCAAGATTTCATACGCCTCAACCCAACCATCTACCGCAGCTCAACTCAGCCTTTGGATGCTGATGACTGGCTCCGTGACATCACCTATGAGATGGAGTCTGCTGATGTAGCCCCTGCCAGCTATGTCAATTTTGCTTCCTTCTTCTTGAAGGGACCCGCAGCTCAATGGTGGGACAGCCACAGGCGTACTCTGCCAGCTGGAACAATCATCACATGGCCAGACTTCCAAGCAGCTTTCCGTGCCCGCTTCATTCCTCAGGGAGTCATGGACCGGAAGAAGCGTGAGTTCCGCAACCTCACCCAAGGCAACAAAACTGTCGAAGCTTATCAGCGGGAGTTTCTGGACTTGTCCCGCTATGCTGAAGAAGACATTGCAACTGATGCACGCAGACAGGAGAAGTTCCGTGATGGCCTTCAAGCTGACATCAAGCTCGCACTTCTAGTGCATGACTTTGCCGATTTCGCCACCTTGGTGAATAAGGCCATCAATGTCGAGACTGGTCTGCAGGAATACCAGAGCTCTCAGAGGCGCAACCGTGACACGGGCTCATCTTCGGGCTCGCCCTCACAGAAGCGTAAGATATGGATCCCGAACAGCATGTATCGTCCAAATGCACCTGCTCCCAGGAAATCTTATGCTGCACCGCGTCTGCCTCCTCCACCATCTAAGCAGTCAAAGCTACCAGCTCCCCCACCTGGGGCTCCTGTTCCCACTCCCGATAATGGTCTGTGCTTCAAGTGTGGTCAACCGGGTCACCTTGCCAGGAACTGCTATCAGAATCAGAATCAACTGGCCCTTCCAGCAGCTGGCCGTGGTAACAACCAGCCCCGCAACAACAATGCTAAGTCTTATGGTCGCGCTCATGCCAACCACGTTGATCTCAGCGAAGCTCAAGACCAGCCTGCTACTGTGATGGGTACACTCCTCGTAAATTCAGTACCAGCATCCGTTTTATTTGATACAGGAGCATCCCATTCATTCATTTCAGCAGAATTTGCATTCCTGCATGGCATTAATCACGAAGAGATAAACACTCCGCTAGTGGTACACACCCCAGCGGGCCAATGTCAAACCTCTATGGTTAGTCGCGATGTTACTGTTGAAATTGAAGGACTGGAATTTCTTGTCTCTCCCATCGTACTGAAGTCCTGTAGCATTGATCTCATTCTGGGAATGAATTGGTTAACAGCGCATACTGCTTCAATCGTTTGCACCACTAAGACCGTCCATCTGCTACACCCTTCGGATGAGATAGTTACTTACCAAGCCCATCTGGTGCAAAATGCCGAGGCAAGGCTCTATGCATTGAATGCATTGAACGCTGCACCACTCGAGGGCATTGAAAACATTCCCGTCGTGCGTGAATTCCTCGACGTCTTTCCTGAAGAACTTCTGGGGATTCCCCCTGCTAGAGCTGTCGAATTCATCATCGACTTGAAACCAGGCACCACTCCTATAGCCAAGCGACCCTACAAAATGCCGCCGCATGAACTCCTTGAGCTTAAGGAGGAAATCGACAAGTCTCTTCGCAAAGGATTCATTCGCCCAAGTTGCTCTCCTTGGGGAGCACCTTCTCTCTTTGTCAAGAAGAAGGATGGGACAAACCGATTAGTTCAAGACTACCGTCCTATAAACCAAGCTACCATTCAGAATAAATACCCTCTTCCTCGGATCAATGATCTGTATGATCAACTGGCGGGTTCGTCAGTGTTCTCTAAGCTCGACTTGAGGTTGGGCTACCACCAGATCCGTGTTCGCGAAGAGGATATCCCAAAGACCGCCTTCGTGACTCGCTATGGTTCATACGAGTACACCGTCATGCCTTTCGGTTTAACCAATGCTCCAGCCACCTTCTCTCGTCTGATGAACTACATATTCATGGATTACCTCGACAAGTTCGTCGTGGTTTATCTGGATGATATCCTGATATTTTCCAAGAACGAAGAAGAACATGCGGAACATCTCCGACTTGTGCTGGAAAAGCTACGAGAACATCAACTATATGCCAAGTTCTCCAAATGTGAATTCTGGCTACCGGAAGTAACCTATCTTGGGCATGTCATCTCTAAGGATGGTATTGCCGTCAACCCTGAACGAGTTCAGGCTATTCTTGATTGGACTCCTCCCAAGAACGTTAAGCAAGTCAGAAGTTTTCTCGGTCTCGCCAGCTATTGCCGTCGATTCGTCGAGAACTTCTCTAAGATCGCCAGGCCTCTGACTAACCTGTTGCATAAGGGTGTCAAGTTCCAATGGACAGAAAAATGTCAGGAAAGTTTCCAGGCACTCAAAGACAAGTTGACTTCTGCTCCAGTTCTAGCTCCACCTGATACTAAGAAGGACTTTGTCATTTACTGCGACGCTTCCCGTCAAGGATTAGGCTGTGTCCTAATGCAAGACCGCAGAGTGATTGCTTATGCCTCTCGACAATTGCGCCCTCACGAAGAGAACTACCCAGTTCACGACCTCGAACTTGCTGCCGTCATTCATGCGCTGAAGCAGTGGCGACATTACCTTCTCGGTAATCGTTGCGAGATCTTCACTGACCACCAAAGTCTGAAGTATCTGTTTACTCAGCCAGATCTGAACCTCCGTCAACAGAGATGGATGGAGCTTGTTGCAGACTTTGACTTGGGTATCTCCTATACGCCAGGCAAGGCTAATGTAATGGCTGATGCCTTGAGCCGCAAGTCTTACTGCAACCACCTCCAGGTTCATAAAGTTCAGCCCTCGCTTGTTGAAGAATTCAGGAAGCTGAACCTCCATATTGTTCCTCCGGGTGCACTCGCTCCCCCTCCTAAACAATTTGGCAAGGTGAACCTCCACGTTGTTACCCAGGGTTCCCTCAATACCCTAGTTGCTAAACCAGATCTCGAGGACAGCATCAAAAGGCTACAGAAGTATGACTCTGAAGCCTACAAGATTAAGCGCTACCTCGCAGGAGGAAAGCCCTCATTCTTCACCATTTCTGAAGATGGCACCCTATACTTCAAGGGCCGCCTAGTGGTGCCATGTGCAGAGAAAAACCTGGATATGACACAGGAAGTTATGAAAGAAGCTCATGATACGCCTCTAAGTATCCATCCTGGTAGTACAAAGATGTATCAAGATATCCGTCAGAGATTCTGGTGGACTAATATGAAGCAAGACATTGCTCGTTATGTTGCTGAGTGTGACGTTTGCCGTCGTATCAAAGCAGAACATCAAAGGCCTGCTGGAACTCTGCAACCTATCTCTATTCCTGAATGGAAATGGGACCATGTTGAGATGGACTTCGTCACTGGATTTCCCAAATCGCAGAAAGGTAATGATGCTATTCTTGTCGTCATTGACCGGCTTTCCAAAGTTGCACATTTCCTGGCAGTCAAAGAAACGATCACTGCTAGCCAGTTGGCAACGCTCTATATGTCCAGGATTGTTTCACTCCACGGTATTCCATTGGTTATCAGTTCAGACCGTGGCAGCTTATTCACTTCAAGATTCTGGGCAAGTTTCCAAGAAGCTATGGGCACTCATCTGTCATTTAGTACTGCGTTTCATCCTCAATCGCAAGGACAAGTTGAACGCGTCAATCAAGTTCTCGAAGACATGCTTCGAGCTTGCGTTATTTCCTTCGGCAAGAAATGGGAGGAATCTCTCCCGTATGCTGAGTTCTCTTATAATAATAGCTATCAAGCTAGTCTGAAGATGGCCCCCTTCGAAGTGTTATATGGACGAAAGTGCCGAACCCCCCTGAACTGGTCAGAAACTGGGGAACGTCCACTCTTCAGTCCGGATATTATCCAAGATGCCGAAGAACAAGTCCGCATTATTCGCGAGAATCTCAAGACTGCTCAGTCACGTCAGAAGAGTCAGTATGACCGTCATCATAAAGACATGGTCTATCAACCTGGCGAAAAGGCTTATCTTCGAGTCACACCTATGAAGGGTGCTCACCGCTTCGGGATCAAGGGCAAACTAGCTCCTCGCTATATTGGCCCATTCACTATTCTCGAAAGGCGTGGAAAAGTGGCATACCAACTGGAACTACCACCGAACCTTTCTCAGGTTCACGATGTGTTCCATGTGTCACAGCTCCGCCGTTGCTTCAAGGATCCAATCCGAGCGGTGGATCATGAAGTGCTCGAATTGCAGCAAGACCTCTCCTATAAGGAGCATCCGGTCCGCATTCTCGACCAGGCTGAACGCCGCACACGTCAGAAGGCGATCAAGTTTCTCAAAGTCCAGTGGTCGCACCATTCTGAAGATGAGGCCACTTGGGAACGAGAGGATCGTCTGCGCGAAGAATACCCCGCACTGTTTCCTTCTACCTCCTAAATCTCGGGACGAGATTTCTTGTAGTGGAGGAGATTTGTAACACCCTGAGAATCATGCTACAGTAACCCCCTATGATTAAGCTAATCATGTTGCTAAACAGGGCTTGATCACATTTGAACCACACCCTTGTCAAACTCCTAGTTCAAATTTCAAACATAATTAAAGTGGAAAATTAAAAGTTTTCAAAAATTCAAACAGAAATGTTCAGAGGGTGCCAAATATTACACTGGTAATTATGGTGGAGAGAACACATTTTTATAAAATGCCTAAATGCTTTAAATGAAATAAAACAGAAAAGGGAATAAGCAAATAAAAAGAAAACAGAAACAGTCAGAGAAAAAAAGAAAAAAGGAGCAGGCCTCCCCCCCCACTGACCCCCCGGCCCAAACCCCGAACCCCCCCGGCCCAAGCTGGGCCACCAACCGCACCCCCGCGCCCCCGGCCCAGCCCACCTCCTCCCTCGCCCCTTCCCTGTTCCCCCGACCGGGTCGGAACAGGGGCGCGCTGCCGCCGCACCCCCTCGCCGGCGGTGAACCCCGCGAGAGGATAAGGGCGCCAGCGGCCCCCGCTCCCTCGGGCCTCTCTCCCACTCACCCCGCTCACTCCCTCGGCCTCTGCGCCTCTCCCCCGGATCCGCGCCGCTCTCCTCTTCCCCACGCCCGACGCGCTCGCCGCCGTTCACCGTCGTTCACACGGCCACCGTGCCCGCCTCGCCGCCCCAAGGTGTCTCCAAGGACCGCCGTCGCCCGCTGCTGCGTCTGGTGCAGCCCGTTGGAGACCGGAGCCCCTACAACGAACGCACCAAGCTCGCCTTCATCTTCGGACGCCGGCGACCCCCTTCTTCCCCGGCGACGACCTGCTGCTCCTAAGCACCCACGGGCCCTTCTTGCGCCGCGCGGTGAGCTCCTCTACCTCCTCCCTCTCTCCGCTAGCTCGCTCGCGCTCCGTAGCTACTTCCCCGCGCGCGCCCGAACGCCACGCCGCGGAGCTCGCCGCCGGCGTGTCTCCGGTGACCAAATGGTCACGGGCGTTGGCCCGCTAGCCCGACCGCACCGTGCCGCACCCACCTAGCTAGCTAGTTCGGCCGTTCGCGCGCTCTAGCGTAGCTCCCCTTGGGCACCC
Source organism: Aegilops tauschii subsp. strangulata (assembly GCF_002575655.3). Classification (NCBI taxonomy): domain Eukaryota; kingdom Viridiplantae; phylum Streptophyta; class Magnoliopsida; order Poales; family Poaceae; genus Aegilops; species Aegilops tauschii. Next base: position 11,764,158 of record NC_053038.3, on the reverse strand, counting down.
GTAGCTCCTCGCCGCCGGCGAGCTCGTAGCGGTCGACTCCGGCCGTTCCAGCCCCTCCGACCACCGCCGTTGGACGCGCGACGTCGAGCCGCGTCGAACGCGCCCAGCCACGCCTCCGGAGACCCCCTGTACGCGAAACCCGTACCCCTCCCGAGCCGCGCCGCCGTGCGTCTGGTCGCCGGCGTTGCTCCGGCGCCGGCCGCCGACGTGGCACACCTGGGGCCACCCCTGGGTCACTGCCAGTGGCCCCCACGGGCCCAGTTGACTGGGTTGACCAGTCAACTGCTGACTGGGCAGGCCCAGTCACTGACATGCGGGCCCCGCCGCAAAAACTAAAAAAGAAAATTAAAAAGAAAATGTTTTATAAATAAAAATAATTATTTTAACTAATCACTCACTGACATATGGGGCCCACCCCTCTAATTATACTGTTAGATTAATTTAAATAGATATTAGACTAACAGAGGCTGACATGTGGGTCCCACTAGACCCACCTGTCTGGTTTGACTGGTCAGCTGACCAGTTGACCTGCTGACGTCAGCATTACCTCATGCTGACGTCATAATTCATTTTTCTGAATATAAATAATTCCAGAAATTCAAATAAACTTTGAAAATTCATATCTTTTAAACCGTAACTCGGATGAAATTGTTTTCTATATGAAAGTTGCTCAGAACGACGAGACGAATCCGAATACGCAGTCCGTTCATCCACCACACCTCCCTAACCTATCGAACTAGCAACTTTCCCCCTGCGGTCCGTCTGTCCGAAAACGCGAAACATCGGGAATACCTCCCGGATGTTCCCCCCTTCACCGGTACCACCTACTGTCGCGTTAGGGCACCCCTAGCACCGCTCATTGTCTTGTCACGCATCGTCTTGCTTATGTTTGCATTGTATTTACTGTTTCTTCCCCCTCTTCTCTCCGGTAGACTACGAGACCGACACTGCTGCTGCCCAGTTCGACTACGGAGTCGACGACCCCTCCTACTTGCCAGAGCAACCAGGCAAGCCCCCCCCTTTGATCACCAGATATCGCCTACTCTAATCTCTACTGCTTGCATTAGAGTAGTGTAGCATGTTACTGCTTTTCGATATCCTATTCTGATGCATAGCCTATCCTTGCTACTACTGTTGACACCTTTACCTGCAATCCTACATGCTTAGTCTAGGATGCTAGATTTCCATCAGTGGCCCTACATTCTTGTCCGTCTGCTGTGCTATACTATCGGGCCGTGATCACCTGGGCGGTGATCACGGGCATATACTTATATACTATATACATGACACATGTGATGACTAAAGTCGGGTCGGCTCGTAGGAGTACCCGCAAGTGGATCTTTGTGGCGGAGCGACAGGGCAGGTTGAGACCGCCTAGGTAAGAGGTGGGCCTGGCCCTGGTCGGCGTTCGCGGATACTTAACACGCTTAACGAGATCTTGGTATTTGATCTGAGTCTGGCCATTTGGTCTATACGCACTAACCATCTACGTGGGAGTAGTTATGGGTATCCCGGCGTCGTGGTATCAGCCGAAGCTCTTTTGACGTCAGCGACTGAGTGGCGCGCGCCGTGTTGGACCGCTTTGACGTAACCGTCGTGATCGTGTGGGTTGCTAGGTCTGCTCGCGGCCGCGTTCGCAACGTGCAGGTGTGCATAGGGCGATGGGCCCAGACCCCTGCGCGCATAGGTTTAGACCGGCGTGCTGACCTCTCTGTTGAGCCTAGGTGGGGCTGCGACGTGTTGATCTTACGAGGCCGGGCATGACCCAGAAAAGTGTGTCCGGCCAAATGGGATCGAGCGTGTTGGGTTATGTGGTGCACCCCTGCAGGGAAGTTTATCTATTCGAATAGCCGTGTCCCTCGGAAAAAGGACGACCCGGAGTTGTACCTTGAGCTTATGACAACTAGAACTGGATACTGAATAAAATACACCCTTCCAAGTGCCAGATACAACCCGGTGATCGCTCTCTAACAGGGTGACGAGGAGGGGACCGCCGGGTAGGATTATGCTATGCGATGCTACTTGGAGGACTTCAATCTACTCTCTTCTACATGCTGCAAGATGGAGATGTCCAGAAGCTTAGTCTTCGACAGGACTAGCTATCCCCCTCTTATTCCGGCATTCTGCAGTTCAGTCCACTGATATGCCTCTTTACTCATATACCCATGCATATGTAGTGTAGCTCCTTGCTTGCGAGTACTTTGGATGAGTACTCACGGTTGCTTCTCTCCCTCTTTTTCCCCCTTTCCTTTCTATCTGGTTGTCGCAACCAGATGTTGGAGTCCAGGAGCCAGACGCCACCGTCGACGACGACTCCCACGGCACTGGAGGTGCCTACTACTACGTGCAGGCCGCTGACGACGACCAGGAGTAGTTAGGAGGTCCCAGGCAGGAGGCCTTGCCCCTTCGATCGTTGCTCCTTTTGTGCTAGCCTTCTTAAGGCAAAACTTGTTTAACTTATGTCTGTACTCAGATATTGTTGCTTCCGCTGACTCGTCTATGATCGAGCACTTGTATTCGAGCCCTCGAGGCCCCTGGCTTGTATTATGATGCTTGTATGACTTATTTATGTTTTAGAGTTGTGTTGTGATATCTTCCCGTGAGTCCCTGATCTTGGTCGTACACATTTGCGTGCATGATTAGTGTACGGTCAAATCGGGGGCGTCACAAGTTGGTATCAGAGCCGACTGCCTGTAGGAACCCCCCTTCCACACTCCTTGGCCGAAGTCGAGTCTAGTCATTGCAAAACTTTTACTAACATGGCTGTGCGGCTTACGGGCCCACGTCGCCATTGGGTGGTACTAGGATCTTTTACTCCTCGACCTTTACTCTGGGACTCTGAACTCTCTTCTACTCGGGTTAAACGAATTTACTAACTCTAACACTAGGATCCCGTGACCACATTCACCCCAAAGATGGATAAGCCATAGTTGTTTCTTAGAATAGTATTTTGAACAATTCACACACTGTCAATTGACTCCTTTGAAACGTCTTTGCTTTCAGATGGAACCCACGAGGCAGGTTGTTCGCCACACGATGGCCATTGGTGCCTCGGGATCACCTGCGGTGCTAGCTGAGATGATGACCTATCTGGGTTATCGCTGGCACTCTGAGTACACCGTCTACGAGGAGTACCAGGACTTTAACCAGGAGCAGTACCGTGCCATCGTCCACCTCTACTCTCGGGAGTACGACTCCACTACTGTGCTGCACACCGCACATGGTGTTGGTGTGACCATCGATATGGCTGTCCACGATGCAGCCTATGCTGCTCTGACACGTCTTCGTGGAGAGTACCGGGAGTTGGACACCTCCCCTTTCAGGCACATTGCTATCGCCTCTGATGTTGGTGCAGAGGGATACTATACTGCTGCCTACTCCACTGTCACCCGAGAGCCCTTCTACCATCAGCACCTGGTTCTGCATGCTGATGGGCTGGATCGAGCTAACCGAGCTCTTCGCCACGAGATGTACACCACCCGTCAGCACCTTTACCGTGCTCTGACGCTGCTGCACCCCTTTGTCCGGTCTGGACAGGTACCGCGTTCTGCGATCTACCCAGCCAGGACCGTGATGCCCCACGGTGTCGGTTGGCCAGAGGTGGGAGGCTACTCTCCCGCACTTGGTCCTCTTCTGCCACCTGAGCGTCGGGCTCTACACCTGAGTATCCGCGGCCCCCAGTCTGCTGACGTGGAGAGCTATCCGTTGCCTCACTACCAGCTGTCGGGCTACGATTACCTCCACAGTACCTCTTGGGACTGATGTAGGCTTGTTTGTAGTGTTAAAGGCATTCGCCGCGAGCCTGTGTGCCGCCTATGATGTTTTAGTCTATGTACTGAACTCTGTGTACTGAACTCTATGCATGACCCCTTTTGTAAGCTATGCCGACTACTATGTAGTAGCTATCGTGCTCCTTTCATTATGCATGTTTCATCATGAATGATTCTTGTCATTGCCAATTTTCTCAATGCTGAACTACCCCTGTTATATATTAGCAGGATGGTTAGACCAGGTGGTCGTGGTCGTGGTGGCGATGCCCCACCACCACCTGAGTACATGGCTGGTATGATCCAACAGTTTGAACTGAATCGCCAATTCATGGAAAATATGATGGCTCAGTTTCCTCGCCCCAATATGAACCAGCAGCCAGCCCAAGTGACTCTTCAAGATTTCATACGCCTCAACCCAACCATCTACCGCAGCTCAACTCAGCCTTTGGATGCTGATGACTGGCTCCGTGACATCACCTATGAGATGGAGTCTGCTGATGTAGCCCCTGCCAGCTATGTCAATTTTGCTTCCTTCTTCTTGAAGGGACCCGCAGCTCAATGGTGGGACAGCCACAGGCGTACTCTGCCAGCTGGAACAATCATCACATGGCCAGACTTCCAAGCAGCTTTCCGTGCCCGCTTCATTCCTCAGGGAGTCATGGACCGGAAGAAGCGTGAGTTCCGCAACCTCACCCAAGGCAACAAAACTGTCGAAGCTTATCAGCGGGAGTTTCTGGACTTGTCCCGCTATGCTGAAGAAGACATTGCAACTGATGCACGCAGACAGGAGAAGTTCCGTGATGGCCTTCAAGCTGACATCAAGCTCGCACTTCTAGTGCATGACTTTGCCGATTTCGCCACCTTGGTGAATAAGGCCATCAATGTCGAGACTGGTCTGCAGGAATACCAGAGCTCTCAGAGGCGCAACCGTGACACGGGCTCATCTTCGGGCTCGCCCTCACAGAAGCGTAAGATATGGATCCCGAACAGCATGTATCGTCCAAATGCACCTGCTCCCAGGAAATCTTATGCTGCACCGCGTCTGCCTCCTCCACCATCTAAGCAGTCAAAGCTACCAGCTCCCCCACCTGGGGCTCCTGTTCCCACTCCCGATAATGGTCTGTGCTTCAAGTGTGGTCAACCGGGTCACCTTGCCAGGAACTGCTATCAGAATCAGAATCAACTGGCCCTTCCAGCAGCTGGCCGTGGTAACAACCAGCCCCGCAACAACAATGCTAAGTCTTATGGTCGCGCTCATGCCAACCACGTTGATCTCAGCGAAGCTCAAGACCAGCCTGCTACTGTGATGGGTACACTCCTCGTAAATTCAGTACCAGCATCCGTTTTATTTGATACAGGAGCATCCCATTCATTCATTTCAGCAGAATTTGCATTCCTGCATGGCATTAATCACGAAGAGATAAACACTCCGCTAGTGGTACACACCCCAGCGGGCCAATGTCAAACCTCTATGGTTAGTCGCGATGTTACTGTTGAAATTGAAGGACTGGAATTTCTTGTCTCTCCCATCGTACTGAAGTCCTGTAGCATTGATCTCATTCTGGGAATGAATTGGTTAACAGCGCATACTGCTTCAATCGTTTGCACCACTAAGACCGTCCATCTGCTACACCCTTCGGATGAGATAGTTACTTACCAAGCCCATCTGGTGCAAAATGCCGAGGCAAGGCTCTATGCATTGAATGCATTGAACGCTGCACCACTCGAGGGCATTGAAAACATTCCCGTCGTGCGTGAATTCCTCGACGTCTTTCCTGAAGAACTTCTGGGGATTCCCCCTGCTAGAGCTGTCGAATTCATCATCGACTTGAAACCAGGCACCACTCCTATAGCCAAGCGACCCTACAAAATGCCGCCGCATGAACTCCTTGAGCTTAAGGAGGAAATCGACAAGTCTCTTCGCAAAGGATTCATTCGCCCAAGTTGCTCTCCTTGGGGAGCACCTTCTCTCTTTGTCAAGAAGAAGGATGGGACAAACCGATTAGTTCAAGACTACCGTCCTATAAACCAAGCTACCATTCAGAATAAATACCCTCTTCCTCGGATCAATGATCTGTATGATCAACTGGCGGGTTCGTCAGTGTTCTCTAAGCTCGACTTGAGGTTGGGCTACCACCAGATCCGTGTTCGCGAAGAGGATATCCCAAAGACCGCCTTCGTGACTCGCTATGGTTCATACGAGTACACCGTCATGCCTTTCGGTTTAACCAATGCTCCAGCCACCTTCTCTCGTCTGATGAACTACATATTCATGGATTACCTCGACAAGTTCGTCGTGGTTTATCTGGATGATATCCTGATATTTTCCAAGAACGAAGAAGAACATGCGGAACATCTCCGACTTGTGCTGGAAAAGCTACGAGAACATCAACTATATGCCAAGTTCTCCAAATGTGAATTCTGGCTACCGGAAGTAACCTATCTTGGGCATGTCATCTCTAAGGATGGTATTGCCGTCAACCCTGAACGAGTTCAGGCTATTCTTGATTGGACTCCTCCCAAGAACGTTAAGCAAGTCAGAAGTTTTCTCGGTCTCGCCAGCTATTGCCGTCGATTCGTCGAGAACTTCTCTAAGATCGCCAGGCCTCTGACTAACCTGTTGCATAAGGGTGTCAAGTTCCAATGGACAGACAAATGTCAGGAAAGTTTCCAGGCACTCAAAGACAAGTTGACTTCTGCTCCAGTTCTAGCTCCACCTGATACTAAGAAGGACTTTGTCATTTACTGCGACGCTTCCCGTCAAGGATTAGGCTGTGTCCTAATGCAAGACCGCAGAGTGATTGCTTATGCCTCTCGACAATTGCGCCCTCACGAAGAGAACTACCCAGTTCACGACCTCGAACTTGCTGCCGTCATTCATGCGCTGAAGCAGTGGCGACATTACCTTCTCGGTAATCGTTGCGAGATCTTCACTGACCACCAAAGTCTGAAGTATCTGTTTACTCAGCCAGATCTGAACCTCCGTCAACAGAGATGGATGGAGCTTGTTGCAGACTTTGACTTGGGTATCTCCTATACGCCAGGCAAGGCTAATGTAATGGCTGATGCCTTGAGCCGCAAGTCTTACTGCAACCACCTCCAGGTTCATAAAGTTCAGCCCTCGCTTGTTGAAGAATTCAGGAAGCTGAACCTCCATATTGTTCCTCCGGGTGCACTCGCTCCCCCTCCTAAACAATTTGGCAAGGTGAACCTCCACGTTGTTACCCAGGGTTCCCTCAATACCCTAGTTGCTAAACCAGATCTCGAGGACAGCATCAAAAGGCTACAGAAGTATGACTCTGAAGCCTACAAGATTAAGCGCTACCTCGCAGGAGGAAAGCCCTCATTCTTCACCATTTCTGAAGATGGCACCCTATACTTCAAGGGCCGCCTAGTGGTGCCATGTGCAGAGAAAAACCTGGATATGACACAGGAAGTTATGAAAGAAGCTCATGATACGCCTCTAAGTATCCATCCTGGTAGTACAAAGATGTATCAAGATATCCGTCAGAGATTCTGGTGGACTAATATGAAGCAAGACATTGCTCGTTATGTTGCTGAGTGTGACGTTTGCCGTCGTATCAAAGCAGAACATCAAAGGCCTGCTGGAACTCTGCAACCTATCTCTATTCCTGAATGGAAATGGGACCATGTTGAGATGGACTTCGTCACTGGATTTCCCAAATCGCAGAAAGGTAATGATGCTATTCTTGTCGTCATTGACCGGCTTTCCAAAGTTGCACATTTCCTGGCAGTCAAAGAAACGATCACTGCTAGCCAGTTGGCAACGCTCTATATGTCCAGGATTGTTTCACTCCACGGTATTCCATTGGTTATCAGTTCAGACCGTGGCAGCTTATTCACTTCAAGATTCTGGGCAAGTTTCCAAGAAGCTATGGGCACTCATCTGTCATTTAGTACTGCGTTTCATCCTCAATCGCAAGGACAAGTTGAACGCGTCAATCAAGTTCTCGAAGACATGCTTCGAGCTTGCGTTATTTCCTTCGGCAAGAAATGGGAGGAATCTCTCCCGTATGCTGAGTTCTCTTATAATAATAGCTATCAAGCTAGTCTGAAGATGGCCCCCTTCGAAGTGTTATATGGACGAAAGTGCCGAACCCCCCTGAACTGGTCAGAAACTGGGGAACGTCCACTCTTCGGTCCGGATATTATCCAAGATGCCGAAGAACAAGTCCGCATTATTCGCGAGAATCTCAAGACTGCTCAGTCACGTCAGAAGAGTCAGTATGACCGTCATCATAAAGACATGGTCTATCAACCTGGCGAAAAGGCTTATCTTCGAGTCACACCTATGAAGGGTGCTCACCGCTTCGGGATCAAGGGCAAACTAGCTCCTCGCTATATTGGCCCATTCACTATTCTCGAAAGGCGTGGAAAAGTGGCATACCAACTGGAACTACCACCGAACCTTTCTCAGGTTCACGATGTGTTCCATGTGTCACAGCTCCGCCGTTGCTTCAAGGATCCAATCCGAGCGGTGGATCATGAAGTGCTCGAATTGCAGCAAGACCTCTCCTATAAGGAGCATCCGGTCCGCATTCTCGACCAGGCTGAACGCCGCACACGTCAGAAGGCGATCAAGTTTCTCAAAGTCCAGTGGTCGCACCATTCTGAAGATGAGGCCACTTGGGAACGAGAGGATCGTCTGCGCGAAGAATACCCCGCACTGTTTCCTTCTACCTCCTAAATCTCGGGACGAGATTTCTTGTAGTGGAGGAGATTTGTAACACCCTGAGAATCATGCTACAGTAACCCCCTATGATTAAGCTAATCATGTTGCTAAACAGGGCTTGATCACATTTGAACCACACCCTTGTCAAACTCCTAGTTCAAATTTCAAACATAATTAAAGTGGAAAATTAAAAGTTTTCAAAAATTCAAACAGAAATGTTCAGAGGGTGCCAAATATTACACTGGTAATTATGGTGGAGAGAACACATTTTTATAAAATGCCTAAATGCTTTAAATGAAATAAAACAGAAAAGGGAATAAGCAAATAAAAAGAAAACAGAAACAGTCAGAGAAAAAAAGAAAAAAAGGAGCAGGCCTCCCCCCCCACTGACCCCCCGGCCCAAACCCCGAACCCCCCCGGCCCTAGCTGGGCCGCCAACCGCACCCCCGCGCCCCCGGCCCAGCCCACCTCCTCCCTCGCCCCTTCCCTGTTCCCCCGACCGGGTCGGAACAGGGGCGCGCTGCCGCCGCACCCCCTCGCCGGCGGTGAACCCCGCGAGAGGATAAGGGCGCCAGCGGCCCCCGCTCCCTCGGGCCTCTCTCCCACTCACCCCGCTCACTCCCTCGGCCTCTGCGCCTCTCCCCCGGATCCGCGCCGCTCTCCTCTTCCCCACGCCCGACGCGCTCGCCGCCGTTCACCGTCGTTCACACGGCCACCGTGCCCGCCTCGCCGCCCCAAGGTGTCTCCAAGGACCGCCGTCGCCCGCTGCTGCGTCTGGTGCAGCCCGTTGGAGACCGGAGCCCCTACAACGAACGCACCAAGCTCGCCTTCATCTTCGGACGCCGGCGACCCCCTTCTTCCCCGGCGACGACCTGCTGCTCCTAAGCACCCACGGGCCCTTCTTGCGCCGCGCGGTGAGCTCCTCTACCTCCTCCCTCTCTCCGCTAGCTCGCTCGCGCTCCGTAGCAACTTCCCCGCGCGCGCCCGAACGCCACGCCGCGGAGCTCGCCACCGGCGTGTCTCCGGTGACCAAATGGTCACGGGCGTTGGCCCGCTAGCCCGACCGCACCGTGCCGCACCCACCTAGCTAGCTAGTTCGGCCGTTCGCGCGCTCTAGCGTAGCTCCCCTTGGGCACCCGTAGCTCCTCGCCGCCGGCGAGCTCGTAGCGGTCGACTCCGGCCGTTCCAGCCCCTCCGACCACCGCCGTTGGACGCGCGACGTCGAGCCGCGTCGAACGCGCCCAGCCACGCCTCCGGAGACCCCCTGTACGCGAAACCCGTACCCCTCCCGAGCCGCGCCGCCGTGCGTCTGGTCGCCGGCGTTGCTCCGGCGCCGGCCGCCGACGTGGCACACCTGGGGCCACCCCTGGGTCACTGCCAGTGGCCCCCACGGGCCCAGTTGACTGGGTTGACCAGTCAACTGCTGACTGGGCAGGCCCAGTCACTGACATGCGGGCCCCGCCGCAAAAACTAAAAAAGAAAATTAAAAAGAAAATGTTTTATAAATAAAAATAATTATTTTAACTAATCACTCACTGACATATGGGGCCCACCCCTCTAATTATACTGTTAGATTAATTTAAATAGATATTAGACTAACAGAGGCTGACATGTGGGTCCCACTAGACCCACCTGTCTGGTTTGACTGGTCAGCCGACCAGTTGACCTGCTGACGTCAGCATTACCTCATGCTGACGTCATAATTCATTTTTCTGAATATAAATAATTCCAGAAATCCAAATAAACTTTGAAAATTCATATCTTTTAAACCGTAACTCGGATGAAATTGTTTTCTATATGAAAGTTGCTCAGAACGACGAGACGAATCCGAATACGCAGTCCGTTCATCCACCACACCTCCCTAACCTATCGAACTAGCAACTTTCCCCCTCCGGTCCGTCTGTCCGAAAACGCGAAACATCGGGAATACCTCCCGGATGTTCCCCCCTTCACCGGTACCACCTACTGTCGCGTTAGGGCACCCCTAGCACCACTCATTGTCTTGTCACGCATCGTCTTGCTTATGTTTGCATTGTATTTACTGTTTCTTCCCCCTCTTCTCTCCGATAGACTACGAGACCGACACTGCTGCTGCCCAGTTCGACTACGGAGTCGACGACCCCTCCTACTTGCCAGAGCAACCAGGCAAGCCCCCCCCCTTTGATCACCAGATATCGCCTACTCTAATCTCTACTGCTTGCATTAGAGTAGTGTAGCATGTTACTGCTTTTCGATATCCTATTCTGATGCATAGCCTATCCTTGCTACTACTGTTGACACCTTTACCTGCAATCCTACATGCTTAGTCTAGGATGCTAGATTTCCATCAGTGGCCCTACATTCTTGTCCGTCTGCTGTGCTATACTATCGGGCCGTGATCACCTGGGCGGTGATCACGGGCATATACTTATATACTATATACATGACACATGTGATGACTAAAGTCGGGTCGGCTCGTAGGAGTACCCGCAAGTGGATCTTTGTGGCGGAGCGACAGGGCAGGTTGAGACCGCCTAGGTAAGAGGTGGGCCTGGCCCTGGTCGGCGTTCGCGGATACTTAACACGCTTAACGAGATCTTGGTATTTGATCTGAGTCTGGCCATTTGGTCTATACGCACTAACCATCTACGTGGGAGTAGTTATGGGTATCCCGGCGTCGTGGTATCAGCCGAAGCTCTTTTGACGTCAGCGACTGAGTGGCGCGCGCCGTGTTGGACCGCTTTGACGTAACCGCCGTGATCGTGTGGGTTGCTAGGTCTGCTCGCGGCCGCGTTCGCAACGTGCAGGTGTGCATAGGGCGATGGGCCCAGACCCCTGCGCGCATAGGTTTAGACCGGCGTGCTGACCTCTCTGTTGAGCCTAGGTGGGGCTGCGACGTGTTGATCTTACGAGGCCGGGCATGACCCAGAAAAGTGTGTCCGGCCAAATGGGATCGAGCGTGTTGGGTTATGTGGTGCACCCCTGCAGGGAAGTTTATCTATTCGAATAGCCGTGTCCCTCGGAAAAAGGACGACCCGGAGTTGTACCTTGAGCTTATGACAACTAGAACTGGATACTGAATAAAATACACCCTTCCAAGTGCCAGATACAACCCGGTGATCGCTCTCTAACAGGGTGACGAGGAGGGGACCGCCGGGTAGGATTATGCTATGCGATGCTACTTGGAGGACTTCAATCTACTCTCTTCTACATGCTGCAAGATGGAGATGTCCAGAAGCTTAGTCTTCGACAGGACTAGCTATCCCCCTCTTATTCCGGCATTCTGCAGTTCAGTCCACTGATATGCCTCTTTACTCATATACCCATGCATATGTAGTGTAGCTCCTTGCTTGCGAGTACTTTGGATGAGTACTCACGGTTGCTTCTCTCCCTCTTTTCCCCCCTTTCCTTTCTATCTGGTTGTCGCAACCAGATGTTGGAGTCCAGGAGCCAGACGCCACCGTCGACGACGACTCCCACGGCACTGGAGGTGCCTACTACTACGTGCAGGCCGCTGACGACGACCAGGAGTAGTTAGGAGGTCCCAGGCAGGAGGCCTTGCCCCTTCGATCGTTGCTCCTTTTGTGCTAGCCTTCTTAAGGCAAAACTTGTTTAACTTATGTCTGTACTCAGATATTGTTGCTTCCGCTGACTCGTCTATGATCGAGCACTTGTATTCGAGCCCTCGAGGCCCCTGGCTTGTATTATGATGCTTGTATGACTTATTTATGTTTTAGAGTTGTGTTGTGATATCTTCCCGTGAGTCCCTGATCTTGGTCGTACACATTTGCGTGCATGATTAGTGTACGGTCAAATCGGGGGTGTCACAGCCAGTTTTATCTTTGTTTTTACCTGTCTATCAGTCTCGACAAACTTTGTTAATCTCGCACAATTCCACCCGCCCGCGGGGTGTATTTCATACTTATGTTGAATGTCGGCCAAGGGCCTTTTGACGTGTAAATATATTTGCCGAGTTCTATCTTTCCTTGCTTTCTGCTCTTTTGGCTTTTTTCCTTTGCCGCCTTCCCTTGGTTGTCGCCTTGCCAGCCAAACAGCCGCTCTGCGGACTGTGGCTGAGTCAAGTACTTAGCCTCTTTGGGAAAGCAAGTATATTTAGCCGATTTAGAGCTTTCTTAGCAAGTTAAGTAGAAGCCGGTCGGCCGGCTACTTGACAGCCGGTCGATGAGGCGCGAAGCCAGCTTGGACTATGTGTATGCTTTGGGTCCTTAGCCATTTTTCATGTGGACACCCTTTCTGCATTGACTCCTACCGACCGAACTGTCGCTCTTTGAGCTGCGGCTTCTGGCAGCAGAAAACTTAAGTGCCATCACATTACTTGTCCGGCTGCAGGAAGCATTACATAGTACAAGGCGGCTAGTCCCCGGGTCGACTGGTCGAACCTGGTGCCAGACGGATAAATGAAATAACACAAATGACGGGCGTAATACTTATCATATAGATAAAAAAGGGCAGTCCTCGAGCTCTTCTCGGGGGACCCGGAGTCTTCGTACTTAGTACAAAAGTTGGCGTGGTACATACTGCATCAACTGTAAAACCTCCGAAGGAGGTTTGCATTCCATGGTCCCTCCATCTCCTTGTCGGAGTCATCTCTTTTGCGTGCTCGAGGCTTATGAGCGTCGATGAGGTAGTAGGAGTCGTTACCCAACACCTTGCTGATGATGAAGGGGCCTTCCCAAGGTGCCGAGAGCTTGTGCTGGCCGGCTGTTCGCTGGATCAGCCGGAGCACAAGGTCTCCCTCTTGGAAGGATCTTGGCTTGACCTTTCGGTTGTAGTATCGGTGCAGACTCTGCTGGTAGAAGGTGGACCGGCTGAGTGCCAACAGCCGGCCCTCTTCCAGCAGATCGACGCCATCTTGTCGTGCTTCTTCTGCCTCCTCTTCGGTGTACATGGTGACTCGAGGGGAGTCGAATTCTATGTCCGTCGGGATGACAGCTTCGGCACCGTATACGAGGAAGAAAGGAGTGAAGCCGGTTGACTTGTTCAGAGTTGTACACAGGCTCCAGAGGACGGCCGGCAGCTCGTCGAGCCAGCAGCCGGCCGAACGCTCCAGAGGCTCGACCAGTCGGGGCTTGATGCCGGACAAAATGAGGTCGTTTGCATGCTCCACTTGGCCGTTTGACTGCGGGTGGGCAATGGATGCTAACACTACAAAAAAAAGACACATCCGTGGCATTTTGGGCCGAACAAATTTTTTCTGTCATACATATGACACTTCTATGACGATAATTGTGACAAAACCTGGTATCATCATAGATGTGGTTGGCTCCTACTTCTATGACAAAAAATCATGACAGAAAATGGGCTTTTCGTCCTGGGCGGGCCGGAGACGCAGCTGCATAACACTCTTTGGGCCGTCCATGACGGAAAAAACTGTGGTAGAAGCGAGGGCGAGGAAAATTTCGGGGAGTTCCCGGTTACGGTGGGAGGTCGGGGGCCGAGCGATGCGCGTTTCTCTCGTACACGTACGCGCATGTGTGCGAGGCGTTGGCTCTAACTGAACCCGAGCGAGGCGTTGGGCTCTAACTGAACCCGAGCGATTGCACTGTAGGCTACGCGTTACTGAACCCGAGCGATCGATCGATGGCTGCTAACTGAACCCGATCGAGCGATTCCTTCGCTACTGCTGCTAACTGAAGCCGATCGATGCTGCCTCTGGGATGAACAGTGAGCGTTGCAGGGGGGTTTGGATGAACAGTGAGCGGTGGCGTTGCCTCTGGATGAACAGGACCCCGTGGTGTGGTGGAGGGCTGGATGAACAGGACCCCGTGGTGTGGTGGAGGGCTGGATGAACAGTAGATGGTGGAGGGGTGCCCGTGCAGGGGTGGTTGAACAGGACCCCATGGTGTGGAGGGCTGGATGAACAGTAGATGGTGGAGGGGTGCCCGTGGAGGGGTGGTTGAACAGTAGCCGGTGGAGTAGCGCGCGGTGGAGGCTGGATGAACAGGAGCCCGTGGAGGCTGGAGGAGGTCGACGGTAGCCCGTGGAGGCTGGAGGTGGTCGACGGTGGAGATGAACAGTATCCCGTGGAGTCCCGTTTTGCGGAACGCCACACCCCTCCCGATGAACAGGACCCCCGTTTCGACCGTAGGAGGTCCTTTTCGTCCATTTTGCGGTACGCCACACCCCTCCCGACCAACAGGACCTCCGTTTCGACCGTAGGAGGTCTGTTTCATCCGTTTTGTGGTACGCCACACCCCTCCCGATCAACAGGACCCCCATTTCGACTGTAGGAGGTCCGTTTCCTCCGTTTTGCGGTACGCCACACCCCTCCCGATCAACAGGACCCCGTTTCGAACGTAGGAGGTCCGTTTCCTCCGTTGTGCGGTACGCCAGGCCTCATTTCCATTGCCTGTTCCGTCCAAGCCCTCCCGATGAACACGACCACGCATTCCGTTCCGACCCAGCCTGTTGGCTCCCACGCGTCCGTTGCCTCCCGATGAACACGACGCATTCCGTTGCCTCCCCATGAACACGACGCATTCCGTTGCCTCCCCATGAACACGACGACGACGCTGTTTCTCCGTTCCGACCCAGCCATGTCAACGAGCCCTCGCCGTACGTATGCGCGAGTAGGCGTTCGAGACCCCGCCTGTATGTACACATACGTGGCCGTATTTTCTTTCTTGCACCCTGGCCGTTGTACGTACGTGTACATGCTACGTGCGCGCTTCTACTACGACACGTGCGCGCCTCTACATCCACCAGTATATATGTACGTACACGTTCACGACCAGAATGACAACGCTACGTATGCTTCGACCAGGTGGGTCCCGACTGTCAGGCACTTCCTTGCGTGCGAAGATGTAGCTGGTGGGTCCCAGCAGTCAGGGGGCGAATCGTTTTGTTTTTTTTGCCCGGACGCACTTCCTTGCGTGCGAAGGTGTAGCTGGTGGGTCCCAGCAGTCAGGGGGGAAACGTTTTTTTCGTGAAATACGGTGGCCCGTCCAGTGGGTCCCCGCTGTCAGGTGGAGGAATAATTATTTTGCGCGTAATAAGGAGGCACTTCCTTGCTGCGGCCGTGGACCCAGTTGTCAGCGTCTCCACGCACAGTACTCTTCCGATGGAAGTCGGTCGTTGACCACATTGACCACGCCGCGCCGAGAGCAACACGGCGGTGGACGACAACGAGGCAAGGGGACGACACGGAGGCAGAAAAGACTCGGCAGTTGTTTCCCACGCGGAGGGGAGTACGACTGTACGAGGGTTTACTGATTCATCTGCCGTCGCCGAAGAATAACAGCAGGTGTGGGTGAGTAGAGGGATGGCTAGGCCAACGATGGGAGTACGGTGGGGCGGTGAGGCCTGCGCAGCAGCACAGCCGACCGCGGGGAGGAGGGAGCAGGCAGTCCCGCCGGCGCTTGTTTGAGCGGCTGGAGCAGGAAGAGCAGAGATTGAAGAAGCACGACGGCCGTTGGATGGACATCCAACAGTCAGTGCTTGTGCGTCAACCTTTTTTTTAGGAAAGCCTCAAATCTGTGGAAAACATCATACAACCCATCTGCCATTATTTCTAATAATTTACAGCCCATTTGCTAATTCTTAAGGTTTTTTTTGGAGCCCATATTCTTTTTGTTAGCATTACAGCCCATATTGTGGCCACGGTTAAAAAAGTATACGAAATTTTGCATATTTCGGTGCAGTCCGAACTATTTTTAATCCGGAAATTTTGACTCACATTCAAACTGATTTTAAAAATAAATGTATATTAATATAAAATCCAACAAATTCTCCACGCATAAAAAATAATGTAATTTACAATCTTGAAATGAAAAAAAAGATATTTCAAACTAATTGCCGGTATGATGTGTTTTAAAAATGTACATCCCATTTTCTCATTACTGATGGGCCATTTTCTCGGCCAGCCGAGTGAAAGCTCTCCTCGTTTTGAAAGATTTGCAGCCCAACAGGCCTGGCAAAGCGACTTACTTGGCAAATCACAAAAAAACTGGGCTGTGGCCGTGGACCCAGCTGTCAGCCTCTCCACGCACAGTACTCTTCCGATGGAAGTCGTTCCTTGACCACGCCGTGCGGAGAGCTCCATGGCGGTGGACGACGGCGAGGCCTAGGAAGGGGACGACGCGGAGCCGGGGAAGACACGGCAGTGGAAGCCCGCGCGGAGAGGAGTATGAGGGTTCACTGGTTCGGCTGCGGTGTGAGGCTGCCGTCGCCGCAGGGCCTGGCCAGCGGTGCGAATAGTAGGGGGCGGTGAGGCTCCGCGGCAGCACAACCGACCACGGGAGGCAGGAGCATGCGGCACGACCGGCGCTGCTTTGGGCGGCTGGAGCAAGAAGACCAGAGGTTGAAGAAGCACTACGGCCGTTGGATGGACATCGTACGGTCACTGGAGCTAGAATCGTTCATATTGACTAAGTTGACAAAGCCCTTCGTCCCCGTCAACTTAGTAGGCCCACAAGTCGGCCTCCCACCAAGGTGGGTCCCAGCTAGCCGGGGGAGTATTCATTTTTGTGTGCGTAATAAGGAGGCACTTCCGGTGGGTCCGAGCTGACAGCGGGGGAACGTTTTTTTCGCGAAATACGGTGGCCCGTCCGATGGGTCCCAGCAGTCAGGGGAAACGATTTTTTTCACAAAATACTGGTGGCCCGTCCGGTGGGTCCCCGCTGTCAGGTGGAGGAATAATTATTTTCCGCGTAATAAGGAGGCACTTCCTTGCGGCTACCGTGGACCCAGCTGTCAGCCTCTCCACGTACAGTAATCTTCCGATGGAAGTCGGTCGTTGACCACATTGACCACGCCGCGCCGAGAGCACCACGGCGAGGCCTAGGAAGGGGACGACGCGGAGCCGGGCAAGACGCGGCAGTGGATGCCCACGCGGAGAGGAGTACGAGCGTTCACTAGTTCGGCTGTTGTGTGAGGCTGCAATCGCCGCAGAATAACAGGGGGTGTGGGTGAGTGGAGGGATGGCCTGGCCAGCGGTGGGAGTAGTAGGGGGCGGTGAGGCCTCCGCGGCAGCACGGCCGGCCACGGGAGGCAGGAGCAGGCGGCACGACCGGCGCTGCTTTGGGCGGCTGGAGCAAGAAGACCAGAGGTTGAAGAAGCACGACGGCCGTTGGATGGACATCGTACGGTCACTGCAGCTACAATCGTTTATATTGACTAAGTTGACAAAGCCCTTGGTACGTCAACTTTTTTTTTTGAATGCATGCAGATCAGCTTAGTAGGCCCACAGGTCAGCTTCCGAAACAGTGCGCCCCAGATGTCAGGGGAGGAATCATTTTTTGGGCGGGTGAAGCTAGAATATCCGAGATTGAAGAAGAAGCACGACATCTGTTGGATGGACATCCAACGGCCACTGCTGCTAGAACCGTGTGTTGACTATAAGTTGACAAAGCCTTGCATACGCGTCAACTCTGTTTTTTTAGGGGACGCGTCAACTTAGTATGGCCAGAAGTGTGTGGTAGAGAACTTATAGCCCATTTGAGATTTGTAAGAATGTGTAGCCCATTTTTGAATTCTAATGGAATTTACTACAACCCATTTACAGTTTGTTAAAAGTACAACCCATTTCAACCAACCGT
Organism: Aegilops tauschii subsp. strangulata; assembly: GCF_002575655.3. NCBI lineage: Eukaryota > Viridiplantae > Streptophyta > Magnoliopsida > Poales > Poaceae > Aegilops > Aegilops tauschii. The sequence continues at coordinate 11,746,159 of NC_053038.3, read as the reverse complement.
TCAAAACAGAATTCAATAAAATTTCCCACATTTTGATGGGATCCGAAATATTTTTATCCCGAAATTTCTAGTCAGATTAAATACAATTTCAATATAAATTTATATTACGTAAAAATCCAACGAAACATTGCGCTCACAACAATTAATGGAATTAAAATTTTCAATATCCAAAAATAATATTTTATAAAGTAATCACGTGTTTGGTGCATTTTTTTATAGTCACTGCCCAGTTTTTATAATTACATCCCATTTATTATTTCTTAAAGCCCATTTTCTTGTTATCCCTAAAGCATCCCTCCTAGGAAAGATTTGCAGCCCAGCGGGGTGGAGAATAACAACTTGACCTTGCCTGGGTATTCCTAAAAAAAAGTATAGCTGGGCTAGCCATTTTCAGCTTGAAAAAAATTAATATCTGGGCTGGATATCTGGCCTGGGCTAGACGGGCCACAGCCCGCCCAGTTAATACCTGCAGCGATGTTTTCGTTGTTGTTCAGAGGAGAAAAATTAATATCTGGGCTAAACATCAAAAAATTCTGCAGTGCTCACACCTCAAAAACACAAATACTGCTCGAGCTGCTTGGTCCCAGCTGTCGGCCGCTTCTTGTGCAATTCTCTCGTTTATTGACTACTACATAGGTTGACAATGGTGTGGGACCGTGATGTCAGGAAACCAGGAGGAAGCAAAATAAATTATAGTTATATATATATATAAAATAAGGAGGCACTTGCGTACGTGAGGCTATGGACCTGGTGGGTCCCCATTGTCATCCTCTCCAAGTAAAGTCATCTCCTCGCCCGCGCGCGCTTTTCGCCCGAAACAGTCAGCGCCGCCCGCCCCGCTTCCCGGTGCAGGCGATTGCTCCGCCTTTAAACGACACAAGTGCCATCCGTCCGTCCATCTGCCGCCCACATTAATGATACGCGGTTGCCGAGGCGGCTACTCCGGCGCCACACGTCCGTCCCTCCGCCCGCCTACCATTGCTATATAAACTGCTGCACCGGCCATAGCCGCAGTCATCCGCATCCGTTCCCTTTCTCCTGTCCACACCATTACTGCCCACCATAGCTTCCTCGCGCTCCAGCGCTCTTCGGGACGGGCGAACGACAGACCACAAGGAGATGGTAGCCATTGCTGCCGACCGGCTGGCCGGCAGGCAGCCGGAGGACGACAACGTCCCAATGGAGAACATGGTAGTCGACGATCCGGCGCCAACCCCCTCCTCCGCGCCATCCTCGCCGGTGCATTGCACCATGACCATCGGCGAGGCCCGTGCCCAATATATGGACAGGGTGAGGCAGATGCGTGAGGAGCAGTTCCGGGAGGCGCACGCCGACGCCGCCTACAACCACCATCTCCTCCACGAGCACCTACAGGCGGAGGAGCAGATCGCCGCGGAGCGGGCGGAGCAAGAGGCGCTGCTCGACTCGTACCCCTCCGCCCGCCAGGGCCGCCTCGAGCGCTGGCGGTACCGCATGCGGGTGGCGGAGGCTGCGGCCGCCTACAAAGAGGCTAGCAAATAGGGCGATGAAGCGGGCGAGGCGCTGTTTGGCGAGACCGAGGACGAGGCAGAGGACAATGCCGGCTCCGACGAGTCCCCGCTCCGCTGGCGTCGACGAGGCCCTGCTCCGCCGAGGCCCCGCGGCGCCAACAACGAGGCAGAGGACACCGCCGGCTCCGCCGAGGCCCCGCCCCGCCAACAACGAGGCAGAGGACATCGCCGGCTCAGCCGAGGCCCCACCCTGCCGGCAATATGGGGGAGGATTTCCACCGCTCCGCTGAGGCGCCGCCCGCCGGCAATGAGACATAGGACATCGCCGGCTCTGCCGAGGCCCCGCCCCGCTGCCAACGAGGCCGCGCCACACAGAAAACGAGGAAGAGTAGAACACGGTAGGTCGCCGCCGCTCAGGTCCAAGTAAGGCCACCGTTGCTACCCTCCGGTTGAAGCCAAGCTAGGCGGGTTGACCATTGACGGCCGGTTAGCTTCTTGGCGGCGACGTGGAGTCGGAGAGCTGCGCTGGAGAAGAACGTTGCTTCTACTTAACTGCTGGTACAGTTGGCTGACTGACATGTTGGCCCAACAGGCCACATATCAGTTACGCAACTGCACCTGCAGTTAAGTCACTGAAGCTTCTGTTCGGCTCAGCGGGACACAGGTGGGTAGCTTCGGTTAATTAATTATACCTCCAGCGCACCCCTTTTTAGTTGAAGAATGTATGAAATGTAATGAAGTCCGACATGTTTATATGAAATCCGACCATGTATGAATGAATTTATTTCGATTAGTTCGAATTCCGGTATCACTGGCATTGGATGAACATGCAAAACAATACGTACTAGCATTATTCCCAGGGTGATCACCTCGTTTGCAGCAGTTTCACATGTACTCCGTCCGGTCCTTTCTAGTCTGCATACAAGTTTTGTCTGCAGTCAAAGTATCTCTACTTTGACCAATCTTATACAAAAAAGTATGCACTTTTCACAATGTGTGAAGTAAAAAGGAACAGAAGGAGTACAAAGAGTTTGAGCAGCTTTTTAGCGTTTCTGTACATTGCAATCAAACACACAGGCCTGGCAATTCATAGAGAACATTCAAAACAATCGATGATTATGCATCTCAGCTACTCACATGTCAGAGGAAATATTTACTTCACAACTAAAGAATAAAGAAAAAATTGATCGACACTACTGACAGCAAAGGGCGTCCCATTCGAAAATATCAAACGCATGTCTTGCTAAAATCAATGAGCAAAATTTGACAAGGTTGTCCCATTCCAAAATATCAAATGCCTCGTGGGCAGGGTTTGCCATCAGTTCGGACATTGACATGGCACCTCGTGCTAAATAAACCAGCTGTTCTTTTTGTGCAGTTCCACCAAAATCAACCAAATTCGCGCGTAGCTTGTATGATTTCGCCCTTATATGTTGCAACACCTTGAACTTATTGGCACCTCCTTTCTTTTTGTGGAAATGAATGATTCGATGTATCCATGAACATTTTGTGCAGTTCCCATTGAAATCAAGCTGAGCACCCCTATTTGCACAAATACAAAAAAGTGATTAGTATAAAGCAAACTGTACTATGAATTGAAAGTTTCAACAGGCACATACATGGTCCATGTAGAGCACACTTTTAGAAAAATGGAACTCACCAGAAGAATCCTAGAAAAACATTGTACTCGCGCATCACAGCAAAAAAATGGAGATTTGTCAGTCCTTCTGAGCTGAAGTTAATTTGGTCTTGTGGGGAGTAATGTAACCATCCTTCAACTGCTCCTTGTGAAATATCCTTATCTTACCTCAATGGGATATTACGGTGCACATACAGATTGGAAGTCTTGTCTCCATTTGTGCAGTTCACTAAAATCAAGCAACATTATCGTACAAGTAGCACAACATATGAAAGCACACTTCAGAATCATGTGAAAGAAGGCTAGTACTGACCTCTCATGATGTGGAATTCAAACAACTCACAAGAAGAAGATCTGAACCAAATTCGCCTTAACGGATAGGAAGTAAGATCTCCTCTTGTGCAGTTCCACTAAGATCAAGCAACATTGTCGGTGTGACATTTTGGTTGAACTGCACAAAACACTCTTAAAACAAAAGTGTTTTGTGCAGTGCAACAAAAGGTCACAATGGCAACGAGGTGAAGTAGATAACCCTGTTTACACAGAGGTGCAAAGGAAACAATGAGTGGTCAATAACGGTGGATGACACAGAAGCCAACAAAAAGAAGCATCTACCTTATCTAAATGGGAAAGAAAGCAAGACAGTAGCATTTCTCAAACGGTGGCATTGATTAATATTAACATAGAGATTATATTAACAATAAAATTTGTTAAACATGTAATTTGCTTTTAACTGTGGCATTACATCAATTTTCCAGCGGCATTACTAGAGGGTGTTTGTTTACAGGGACATTTTGGTGTAGGGACTAAAAAAACTCCGTGTCAGTCCCATCTAAACCAAACAGGAGGGACTTTTAGGGACTAAAAGTGGGCATTTGGGACTAAAGAAAGAAGACCCCGAGGGAGTCTTTGTGGGACTTTTTCCAACAGTTGCCCCTGCCACGCATCGCACCTTGTCTCTATTAGTTCATTACTAGGGGTAACATGGTCTTTTAGCATGTCATTTGATAACCTCTAGTCCATGTTTAGTCCCTGGAACCAAGCAGGTAGGGACTAGGGAGTTTTTAACCAAACAGGGCCTTAGATTAACAACAGCTAATGAGTTGCACGGGACAGTGGACGCACCAGCACCATGTGCATCTACCGATGTACTGTGGTCATGCACAGTCTGTTGCAACAAAGAACAAACAACCAAGGAGCATATTTGTGTTGGTCCCAGTTTTGTTATCTTTAGACACCTTTCCCTATGTGAGCGCAGCAAATCTAGTCCTGCTCAAACTCTACAGCCTTGTCCCTTCGTTTCCTTTTTGAACCAGTACTTTCGCCCTTCCTTTCCTCTTTGAACCACGTCCTAGATTTATGCGATACAACTTTCCCCACTACTTTCCCCCATTCCTTTCCTCTTTGAACCACGTCCTAGATTCATGCTATACAACTTTCCCCCTTCATTTCCTCTTTGAACCACATCCTAGATTCATGCTATATACAACTTTTCCCACTAGTTTCCCGCACTCCTTTCCTCTTTGAACAACGTCCTAGATTCATGGTATACATGCAGCTAGAGCAATGCATGTGGAGTAAGTAAATTATACCTTAAGGTTCTTGGGGCGTGGTTCGGTGGGCGACGGGATGGCGGCGAAGAAGAAGGGGTCGGAGGCCCTCCCGCGCCGCCGCTGGGTGGAAAGTGAACAGCTGCGCCGGTAGTCCCTCGCCGACGGCGACAGCGTTAAGCCTCCTTCCCTTCCCGGCGGACAGATCCTGCCGGCTCTTTGAGCAGCAGTGAGGGGAGAGAGAGGCCAACGAAGTCTTGTTTAGATCTGGAGAGGGCGAGAGAGTATGAAGAGAGCAACTACAAGCGCCGAGGCTCCAGCGGGAGAGGGCGAGAGAGTGTGAAGAGAGCAACTACAAGCGCTGAGGCTCCAGCGTGTATATATATACTGGAGAGAGAGTGTGAAGCGTGCAAACCCTAGAAAACATTTTGACCTGTCAAAGAATCCTCCTGGCACAAATTATGCTCAAGTGTAGTTATCGAACCCGAGACCTCAAGTTTGATGAGCGAACAGGCTAACCAGCTACACAACCCACCCGTTATGTTCAACGAGAGGGAAATAACCTTTTATACATTCCTGCATTCGTGTGACAAGCATGCCGTGTTTTTTGTGTGTGTGTGGGAGTCATTGGGATTTCAATCATAATCGTGTCATGTGGCTTTGGTGGTAAGACTATCCACAGTGGTGCAGATATAATGCAGCCTTAGTCACCTTACGTCTCTCCACGTAGTACGTTGGGTCCCACCAGTCAGAGGGTGAAACAAACAAATTAATAAGAAAAATTAAAAGCGCCAGTGGTGTATCTTACCTCACACATCTCGCTACTGCTCGGGAACACTGTCCAATTGATCCCTCTGTTCGCTCACGTACTATTTTAAGTGAATCCTTATTATAACATGCACAGATTTTGGGCACTTGTATTCGACTTAAGTCAGTGTGCCACCGTATCTCGTATACTTACTACTCCCTCCATCTAGGTGTAATAAGTCGCGTTAGAAGGTGCAACGGGACCAAGGTGCGTGCGTGCGTGTGTGTGTGTGTGTGTGTGTGTTTAACAGCATGTGTGTGTTTGAGAGAGCAACAGATCGACCTACTCCTACAGAGAGATGTTGTGTAGTGTATGATTTTAGCCGCGAGAGTCGGTGCATCCTCTTGTTTCCGGGCGTGTCCGGTAGGGACATGCGGACAGCTGCCACGCCCGCTCCTGACCAGCCTGGCCCACCCAAAGCCCCTCCATCGCCCGCGCGCGCTTCCTGCCCGAAACGGTCAGCGCCGCTCCAAAGAATCGGTGCCGGATTCATGCCCGGGCAGAGCGGACGCGACCTCTCACTGGCGCAAGAGTGATGGTTGCTTCGTCCGTCCAACTTACTGCTGGGTCTATGTGATTTGACGGCTCATTGGTCTTTATTACTGAGGTGGTAGGACTGCTGGATGTCCCATGCTTTCGGTGAAAGGAGGTACTACTACTAGATTACAATTTTCTCCATTCTTACGGCGGAGGCGTGCAAGAGCAGCGAAAACACGCAGGCTCAGTGATTACATGGCCCACCTCACACTATCACCGTGCGACACCTAACTCTTTACATAGTACTCCCTCCGTTCCTAAATATTACTAGATGAGTCCCCACGCGTTGCCGCGGAACAGCGGTATATCTCTCTGCGCAAAATTATCGATTTCATAGAACTAAAAAAAACTCAATAACCGCATGACAAATGTGGTAGCCAAACTAAATAAACTCCCATCATCATTTAGATCATCCCACGTAAGGAAAAAAGACCAGCCAACTCCTACTGCATAATGGGATTATATTTTTATTTTTGACATGTTAATGGGACTTAAAAGCTCACTTACATGCATGCTACCGGTGCATGCTTGCATGCAGACATGTTGATGTGATTTAAAACCCACTCACATGCATGTGCCATGGTATTTCTGCATGCTTGCATGTGGCTTAGTGCGGAGCCTCTCAACGTCTAGATCAGACGGCTATTATGGACTGATTTACTTCATCTAACGGCTACATCAATTTTGATGATGTGGCTCAAGGAGAGGATAGAGAATTCCTAGTAGTGGGGGCTAGCTATTACTAGTAGATAAGTCTTTGTAGAGATTCCACTACATACGGAACAAAATGAATGAATCTACACTTAAAATGCATCTATATACATCCGCATGTGGTTCATGGTGAAATCTCTACAAAGACTTATATTTAGGAACGGAGGAAGTACTAGTATAGTACGTACTGTAATTTATCAGCGAGATAAATTTGTACAATGCTATGAAGCTTCCAGCTTGTGTTACATGTATCTTGCGTCCAAGGTTGCCCGTTGCAACATTTCATCAAATACAAAGGAGACTAACATGCATGCTATTGCATCTCAATGATTGACAGATCATAGCAAATATGTACTCCCTCCGTTCCAAAATAAGTGTCTCAACTTTGTGCAAACTTTAGTACAAAGTTGTACTACTACTAAAGTTGACACTTATTTTGGAACAGAGGCAGCTAAAGAAAAAAACGATCCATGCAGTCCCTAGCCCTTGAACCGTGAACCCTGACCAGGCTTCAATTTGCTGGCAACGTTCGATCTTCCTAATAAATGAAGTTTGCAACCTTTTGACCATCGGATCATTTTGTGCAGTTTCACCAAAATCGAGATGAGCATCCCTGTGGCAAAGAAATTGAAGAAGCGTGATTAGAATAAGATTACTGGGACTAGTTGATGAGACATAAACTCATCACAAATACAGTACGTAGAAGCCAGTAGAGGTATGTGTTGGGCAAAGAAGTAGAGAAATATCCACAGGGAGTGATGTGGGCAGCTGGAGCAGTGGTGCAAGCCGGCTGTAAAGGGAGTTGTACCTGAGGGACGTAGCACAACCTTGAGGAGGGCGGCGGGAGGCGGCAACTGCCCACGTCGCGGCTGTGAGCAAGGGACGAAGGCAACCTCACCGGCTTTGTGAGAGAGAACGGCGGGGACCCCTGATCGGGACGTGCCGACAGTGGGTTTTGGCTGTCGGCGACGGCCACCGCATCTACACTAAGCATCCACCCCTTCCCCAAGCGGACGTGATCCGCCAGGATGTTAGAGATGTGGCCACAGTCGTTTTGTGCGAGAGAGTGTGAAGAGAGCAACCCCAGCAAGCAGCCGTGTAGGCTGGCCCGTCCTGACTATGTATATAGTGGAGCGGTTTCCTTTTCTCTCCATATGAACCTATCATATTGCGTACGTGCCACTGAAGAAAAAAGAACTTTATTTATAAATGACGCGGCACCTACTACTCGTTCTCCTATAACCTTGCGCTTGGCATCTCCAAAATATTAACCTTGCGATTGGCTCTTCGCCTCTTCGGGAAGTCGAGCAATAATGGTAGTGCAGTATATATCGTTCTGGCTATATGAGACCGAATGAATTACTGCACGTCCACCACGTGGGCGAGGGTCGAGGGGCGAGGGAGAGTGCTACATACAGAGCAAAATGAGTGAATCTACACTCTAAAATACGTCTATATACATCAGTGTTTGGAGTATGTACTAGTAGTTCATATTGAAATCTACTAAAGGACATATATATTCCAAACAATATGATATAATCTCTATAACCAAGGTAGTAGGGACGAGGAGTAAATGGAGGGAGTAGTAAATTTTTCTCCTCGTCCTGCGAGCCACCGCGCGCATGGGCGAGGGAGCGGGCGTAAGGCGGAGCAAGCTTCACCTCATCCTGCGAGCCACCGCGCCCGTGGGCGGGGGAGACGGCGTACTAAGCAAGCTTCTCCTCGTTCTGCGAGTTGACGGGACACATCAAAAGTACTCCAGTGTATAGAGCATTGCCTCTAAGGTAGGCCCCACATGGTTTGCCTCTTTTTTTAACATAACACGTCAAGTCGCAATTTGTTTGTTCACCCGTGGTAGACGATCCTCCCTCCACCAAGTGGACAACCAGTACACGTGCCAAATTACCACGTGGGCTGCCTTTTTCGTACAGAAATGAGCTCCACCGTGTACCGCGCAGGTGTGGTTGGGAAAGAGACGGGAGTACGTGCGCGGTGCATGCACCTCTTCTCTTCGTGCACGTCCCCCACCTGCGTGGGTATGTGTGAGAGATACAAACCACGTTCGTGAGTGTTTTTTGTTTTGGGGTGGGGGGTTGATTTCGTGAATTATTTGTGGGAATATGTGTCGATGACATCTCAAACAGAATTTTGCATGCAATGTGTGTGAAATGGAGGCCTATCCATATCATACATAGAGGGTCGGGCAATCCACGAGAAGAGAGGGAGGGGTCATAGCTATCGATAGAGTCGAAGAGAGGATCAAGTGGGTGGGTGCGAGATCAATGAAGAGAGCCATCGAAATTGTGTGTGTGTGCAAGTCAAAGATATAGGGCGACTGGCCTACCGGAACGTTAGAGGGCACATGTCAAGTTTGTGTGTGGCAGGGAGACATCACTAGAGCGCTCGATGTATCGGTGTGTGTGGGGGGAGGGGGGTGGGGGGAGGGGTAGGCAGAGGCCTAACTATAGAGGTAGAACGACTCGTATATGTGTTGAGAAGGAGAGACCCAGCTATGTCTTGAGGGAGATCGGTCGACATCCATACATAACTGAAGGACGGGAAATATGATGGGACAGAGAGAGAGGAGAGAGAGAGGGAGGGAGAGGGAGGGAGAGGGGTAGAGTGCTGGATGGGTGATGGAGTTGCTTCTCGAAGATGGTGGGAGTGGCCTACTAGACAAACTGAGGGTGGAACTGCAATGTTATCAATAAGAGTGGGGATGTGTTTCTGTGTGTGCCTGTGCGTGATAGATCTGTCGGGACGCATCCATGGATGATGAAGGGGAACCATGTGTTTGGTAAGCAAACCTAACTAGATTGGTAGATCAATTGTTGTTTGTCGGAGGAAGGGAGAGACACAACTAATGAGGTAGATCGATTGACGTGTGGGTAAAAACGAGTTATAAGGACCTAGCTAGCTATATGTATAGCGAGAGATCGGTCAGTGTACGTCCATTTGTTAGAGGCAAATAAGGCCCAGCGAGACGGATAGACAGAGAGAATGGAGCTAGGAGGTGGTGCGAGAGGCCCAACTACTAGCTAGATAGGGGGAGGAGTGTGCGGTTGTGAGATCGATGAAAAGGGGGGCGAGAGTTTACACGTGTGTCTGACCGTATGAGAGACACGAGGCAAGGACACATAAAGGAGGAGATTGAAGGTGTGTGTGTATGTGTAGGCAGGCATCGCTGGAGAGGTTTATCGATCGATGTGTGTTGGAAAGGAGTTGTGGAGACTCTGGGAGAACAACCTAAAGAAAAAAATGAATGTGCCCGGTGGATAGAATGCCGAGGGAGGGGGAGGGCGAGGAGGGCGTGTGCATGCACGAGAGAAAGTTAGTGGTAGCTACAAAGGTTAGAGGATTGTGTGGGTGTAAGAGACTAACAAAGATCATAATTTGATATGAAAGCGGATTCATATATTTGAATAGGAGATCATAGTGTTTTAATCATTGCATGCATGAATATAGCGGTGATACACGTGCTGTGCACATGTTATACCATAATGTGATAATGCATGGCATTTGCAACTCACAGCTAAATGCCGAACAATCTAAACCATACTATACATCAAATAATCTCACATTTTATTTGAATTTGTGATAATGTGTGGCGTTTGCAGCTTACAACTAAATATCGAACAATCTAAACAATACTATATATCGGACATTCTCACATTTTATTTGAATTTGTGGTAATGTGTGGTGTTTGCAACTCACATCTAAATACTTGTAGGCGTAGGGGGCGGGGCACCATACATAATGTGATAAACACATTATACATATGAGACAAGGTTTAGATTATGAAGATCTAGCTAGAGCTAGACATGTAATGTGATTTGAAATCAAAATAAAGTGGATTCAAAAATTCTAGTTCGAGTTCATATAGTACACATAGTTCATATGTAACTCGAGACTATCATGTGGTGTGCTGTGAAGATAATACACAAATGATGGTTTAACTTGACAATAATGATGATTGTAGATCTTATTAAAACAGAGAACGAATTCAAATGCTTTGACTTCACAACAATCATTACTGTAGATCTTATTGAAATAGAGAAACGAATTCAAATTTAGTTCATATTGAAGCGGTAGTATATACGTTTGGAATGCACTAAAACGTTCATTTGAGTAGTAGGTTGCATTCATTATACACGGAGCGAAATATTTCAATTGAACATAACATGAATTCAAAGTTTTGAATGACATTTGTAGTGCGCATTGATTTGGTACAGTACACGTTAGGCTTGTCCGGAAATTTCAACCCGCGCCTTGTTAGCCCGAAATATTAAAGATATATCTTTGTCTCGTTGTGCTCCGACAACTCCCTCCATCTCAACCCGCGCCTTGCTATTCCGAAATTACAACGCGCGCGAAAACTCCCACCTCCTGTGAAATCCCGACACGCGATATGCCCGTGCTACCCCTGAACCGAAAGAACCGCCTCAAATCGGTGGGGTACTTTCGTAACTTACCCCACGTTTCGGACAAGCGCGTCTCTAAGCCATGGTTCCCCACTGCCATCCCATCCGCCCACCCATTCGTACACCGAGGCCGCGAAAACCCACGACGAAACCCCACACCCTGCCCCGTCCGCCACCCAGCCGGAGCCTCTTCCCCGACGACGTCGTCCACAGCAACACCTCGACGTCCCTCATCCACCGTACCGGATGATGATCCGTCGTCGATCTCATCATCCCGCCGGTTCAGCCACCCCGTCCTCCACCTCCAAGGAGCTGCCCCGACGTTCCCCTCGTCTTTCGCGCCACCTCCATTCCCACACCGCCGTCTTCACCTGCACCACCGGAAGAGCATCATCATCACCGTTTCCTCGGATGAAGCTGCGGCCTAATCGGCGCCACCAAAGAGGTTGTACACTAATCGCCGCATTTTCTTCTTGATTCGATCTTACGGTGCTGCCGGCGCTCGGTCCCGAGCCGACACGGCGCGGCTCCATCCACGGCGGCGTCGCCGGCCACTTCCTCCACGACGTCGCTCCCTCGGCGGCGATGTCCACATCAGTAGGAGCTGCTGCTGCTTTAGCTCTCGCTCACGCTGCTGCTCTGCTCTTGCTCTCGGTCCCCTGCCTGGTCTGCTCTTGCTATTGCTCTTGCTCGCGCTGCTGCTCTCGCTCTTGCTCTTGCTTGCGATGCTGCTCCGATTTAGCTACACTTCAGTCGACTGACTCGACTTTTGGGTCAGTCGATTTTCAGGGGGTGGGGGGGGGCTCGCCGGGGTGAAGGAAGAACCAGCCGCAGTGGGGAGGGGGGCTCGCCAGAGAGGTACCCCACTATCTATCTTAGGGTTCAGGATGGGGGCGGTGGTCGCCGGCGGTGGCGGGGCGTTGGCGGGGCGGTGGCGTGGGGATCGCCGGAGAAAAGGCTCGGCACGGGGGGCCTAGAGGGATGTCCGGGTTGGCGGCGGACCGGCGGTGAGGAGTATTTTCGGGGCGGGCGGGGCAGCGCACCGCCGGCCGCGGGCGGCGGGGGGCTACTGTTTGGCCGGTGGTGGCTGGCGACTCAGGGGGGTGGAGGTTGAAGATGAACCACAGGCCGTTGATTTCGTATCCAACGGCTGCAAAATCGACTGACCAGAGATGAAAAAGTCAGTCGACCGACGTGTAGCCTCACCTTGCTAGTGCGTTCAGTTTCGACAGCAAAATTCAGTTTTGACAGCAAAATTCAGTTTCGACAGTTAAGTTCAATTTCGATAGTTAAGTTCAGTTTCGACAGTTAAGTTCAGTTTCGACAGTTAAGTTCAGTTTCAACAGTTAAGTTCAGAGATGAGTGGCCGATGTATTTTACATCTAGCACTTTGTGGTTATGTATTTTAGGTCATGTATTGGATATGCTATTAGAATTCCACTCAGCTTAACGTTGTTCGTTGTCTCTCTTGTCCTGCTTCAGCCTCGGCGTCGTACAACTCACCGGAGCTGCTCCAACGACGAAACCCTCCATCACAGCGGAGCAGTACCTCGGGCTCCATCTCCAGATGCCTAAGATCTTCTTCCCCTCCTCCGACAGCAAAGTCAGCTGGAGCATCCTCACCGGCCAACCCAATCACGCCGAGATCGACATGGCTTCGCCAAAGAGGTTGTACACTTGTTGCATCTCTTTTTTACTCTACATGTTATATATATTGTCCACTGAGCACACGGATTTGTTCCTTTAGTGTCTCCTTGAAAGAAAAAACATAGAAATTTTAATTTTCACTTGTCCTCCTTTTCAAATTCCTATTCATGAAGCACAAGACTAAGAGATAGTAGCATAATAGCATTATAACCGTACATTTTCTTGTGGTTTGACTTAATCTCACCATGCTTCTTTGCGTCCTGTGATCTTCCAATTGTTGTGAATCAAACACCCAGATTGGCAGAAATCCTGTGTTTTTAAATTCTCTGTTTTGCACGTGCATTCCTATCCTATTCCTGTCTATTTCCTATCCCTGCATTGTTGGAATCCTCCAATTCAAACGAGCCCTTACAGAATTACTTCTCTTACAGATAGTTGTCAAAGAAAACCTTGCGTGGTTTGTCCCGCTCCTGCTGCGCCGTCGTCCACCCCAGCTCAGCTGCTCCAACGATAGAAGGGTCCAGCACAGCAGGGATCCGGCCTCCAGACTGTCTTTCGCCGCCTCAGATCTTCTTCCCCGCCGCTGGCAGCCATGAAAACTGCATTACCATCATCAACCGAGCAGATGACCTCGAGGACTACACGGGTCCGCAAGAGAGGTCGCACTCTTTCGTGTCTGCTTATGTTATGCATGGCTTAATATTACATGCTACTTTATCGTCCTGTTCACCGATTAGACTCTGAGTCAGCTCCAAACTAATGGTCAAACTTGAGTTTTTAAATGGTTGTGGGGTACATATCGGGGCCGCTATCAATAGTATCTATCTACTATCTGGTTAATCTCCAGTGTCTACTATGAGTTTCATGTTGGGTGGGAAACAAACAGTAAAGAAGCCATTATCTGTATTTTTTAACTAAAGCCATTATCTGCCTGCTATTATTGGTTTTGGGTCTATCCACAGGTTGCTACCATCACTCTGGATTTCTGCATGCACTCCTTACATAATCTCACTATGTTTTATTCCTATGCATGACAGTTATTGTAAACAATGGAACTGAACATGTAGACAAAAAGAGACGAGCCTTGCGTGGCAATAAAATTTCATGCAGACGTCGCTCCATGGTAGGCGCAAAGGCAGCCCCCCCCACGCATTTCGGATTGTAATCGAGAGGAAGATATCTGTTCTGAGGGGGATTCAGAAGGAGAAGACAACTCGTATTTACTCCCTGAGGTCTTCGCTCTAACTTGGCATGCTGATGTTGGTTATATCATGCATATGGTGTCTTGCATTGCTTACTTTATACATCAAATATGTCATCTGCTTAGTTTAGACATCCTTTGTGCGAATGCCATCTGTTTAGTTTATTCATCGTTTAGGTGAATTATGCAACGCCATCTTGTTTAGCCAGGCATCATATATGTGAATTTTGCAATGCCATCCTGCCCAGCCAGTCATCTTATATGTAAATTATATCAGGCCATCCTTTTTCTCCGTTACATATTACATTTGTCAACAATGTTAGTACATTCAACTGCTCTTCGTGTGCATCGGCCATTTGACACGGTGATGGCAAATTCTGGAGTGAAAACAAGGTCTTCAGAGCGGACTATGCTATCTGACGAAGCGCATATCTCGCTGGTTACGGATAGCTCCTCAGAGGAGGATTCAGGGACATATGACCAGTCCTATTCCCCCCCCGAGGTGTAGGCTCTAACTTGGAAGGGTTATGTTGCTCATATCGTGCGTATGGTGTCTCGCATTGCTATGTCATTTGATTAGTTTAGACATGCTTTGTGTGAATGCCACATGTTCAGTGTCTAATTACCATATATGTGGATTATGCATTGCCATCTTGTTGCAAGACATTATATATGTGAATTATACAATGCTGTCTTGTTGCAAAGGCATTATATATGTGAATTATGCAATGCCATGCTGTTTAGCCAATCATCATGTATGTGAATTATATCATGCTATCATTTTTTTGTATTACGTGTTCCATTTGTCGACAACGTTTGTATATTCAACTACTCTTCCTGTGCATCAGCCATTTGAAGCGGTGATGGAAGTATCTGGAGTGAAAACAAGGTATTCAGAGAAGACAAAGCTACCTGCTGAAGCAGACATCTTGCTGGTTACAAAGAGCTCCTCAGAGGAGGATTTAGAGACTGATGACCAGTCCTATTTCCCCCCTGAGGTCTATGCTCAAACTTGGCAGGGTTATATTACCCATGTCATGCATGTTGTCTTGCATTGCTTAGTTTTTACATCATATATGGATTGCCATCTGCTTACTTGCTTACTATATAAATCATATATTTGAATTATATCATGCCATCATGTTTACATAGTACATACACATCATCTATCTGAATTATGGCATGGCAACCCATTTAATAAAGACATCATATAGTTATATCATCTCATCCTGTTTAGTGTTTACAGTCATCATATTTTGAATTATGGCATGCCAACCTATTTAATAAACACATTATATAGTTATGTCATGTCATCCTGTTTACATAGTCTCATATTTTGAACTATGTCTTTCCATCTTTTTTAGTCAGCCATCATAATGTGAAATTGTGTCATGCTATCCTTTTAGTTAGCCATCATATATGAGAAATTGTATCATGCTATCCTTTTTGGTTAGACAACATAAATATGAATTATTTCATGCCCTCTTTTATTCCCCACTATCCATTGCACCTGTCTATCATACAATGTCTATACTTTCAATTACTTTTCTTGTTTATCAGCCATTTGAATTGGAGAGCGTGATGGCAGTATCTAAGGGAGTAACAACACGGTCTTCAGAAAAGATAGTGCTACCAGTTGATGCAGATAGAACCACGGTTGTACTTGCCCAAGGACCAGATCCACCACACATAACCCAGACTCTCGCAGATTGTACCCCTACCCAGTTGGACAGAGAACCAGCTACACCCCTTCTAGCCCCAACCCCGGCAGATAGTAACCCAGTTCCAGTTGACACAGCACCGTCTCCACCATAGAGCACCCAAACACGAGCAGTTAGTAAGGGAACTGCAGTGCCCAAAGCACGAGGACCACCGCTCCGAATCCCAACTCAACGCTTAAAGGAGAAGAAGATTTGTTCTCAGGTCAGGTTCTGTAGCTATGGTTCATACTCCTTTTCTCTTGCATTACTGTATTTACTCATACCAACTATTTTCAATTTTGAAGGATGGAATTGAAACTCCAATGGCGCAACAGGTATGTTTTAAACCTGTTTCTTTAACTAGTTTGCTGTTGTAACCTGCTCTATGTTGATTTCAGTTTCAATTGAATAAACAGTTATGTTCTCATGTCATGCACATTACAAGTGTTGGTATTGCTCTATAGTTACCCACACTTATATTCTGTCTATTCTGCTTTGTCTTGAACAAATATTATTTGAACTGTGTCTCTATCTTGATTTGGCAACAAAAACTAGAATGATATAGACCATAATGTGACCATGGTACGTAGATATATGTTTGTTTCATGCTGTTATGCTGTCCACTTTACTACTGAACTCATTTAACAAAATGAGTTTCATATACAACATGGTAAACATGTGATGTGTCTGCTTGTTTCTCTTTTAGAATGCGGACAAAATATTGGAGAACAGTACCGCGTTATCCAATGGTAAAGGAAGTAATGCAGATAAGGTTCAAGATAGTGAGACATCCCTGTTGGCCTCCAAGAAAGCTGATAAAAAACTATCTTGACGACAGCGAGGGAACCCAAAAGTCCTGTCTTGATGTAGTGTTCGAGTTACTGGCCACTACTGCTGGCACAAACTCTTCGAACTCGCTGCCTGAATCAGTTCGTCTTCTTGAGTCTCAACTTCAAGTTGAAAGACATCGATTAGATGTGCTGCGACAGGAAGCTGAAGGACTGAGGAAGTCCCTGCAGAATTCAGATGCATATTTTCTGGTGCAACAGCAAGCGCTGGAGGATTTAAGCGCCAAACAAGAGAAAGTTAATAAGCTTGCTAAGCATCTTGCCAGCATTATGGGTACCCAGGATATTGTTTCTTGAGATCTTCTGAAGTGGTTTCAGTTCTGGATTTGTTTTGCTGCGGCGTTTATTTGCGCTGGTCGCCAACTTTGACAACCAGTGTATATGATATGCTGCTTTGTTCCCTATATTTGCACTGGTGGCGAACTTTGATGCCCAGTGGATGTAATATGTGTAATAGCCGTGATAGCCTAGCGTTAGTTGCTTGCTTATTTATTTCCTTGTTGTCTTGTTTATTTGTTTGCTTGTAGTCATTGTAGTTCTTTTTCCGCGGTTAGCTAGTGGCTGCAATAACCTATTTTTTAAAACTAGGCCACAATAACCATGGGCTAATATTTACCGTAGTGACACTGGGCCTCCTACTGGCCGTAGAAACAGTGGGCCTTCTACGGGCCGTAGAAACAATGGGCCTTCTACGGGCCGTAGAAACAATGGGCCTTCTGCGGGCCGTATCATCAATGGGCCTTATACGTGCCGTATGATCGATTGGCCAAACATGGGCCAAACAGACCACATTATGGCCGTAAACGGGCTAGAGTTGGAATCGTCCGTTCATGGGCCGACCATAACGGGCCATCGTTAATAGGCCGTATTTGATGATGCTATGAAAACGGCCCAACGTATTAACGGACCACAAACGGGCCGACTGTAACCACTGGCTGAATTTGGCCCACAAGCAGAAAATGACAGTAACGGGCCGTAAGTAAACGAATGCTGGAAATGAGCCCAAGAAGAAATGGGCTCTGAGAAGGCCGAAAGATAACATGGGCTGGAAACGGCCCAACGGAATAACGGGCCGTTAATGGGTATAAAGTGATACACTGTTCATTACGGGCCAGTTTCACCACCGGCCGTTAATGAGTGTAAAGTGATACACTATTCATTACGGGCCAGTTTCACCACGGGCCGTTAATAGGCCAAGAGTTACATAGGGCTCATATGGGCCGAAAGACGTCATGGGCCATACATGCGCCAGAAGTGAAAACGGGCTGGAATCATATTGGATGGCCCAGATGACGCTACTGGGCCTAATTTGGATAGTGCGTAACGGGCCTTGGGTTAGCGGGCTGTAAATGGGCTATGTGCGAACAGGCCGTTAACAAGCTTTCCATGGGCCGGCCCGCCACCTTTTGACCAAGTCAAACGGGCCGGCCTTTTCACAGGAATGGGCCTCTGTTGGGCCGTGCCACGTGTCGACGTATCATAGGCGCCTTCCGTCCAATGAGTGGATGACATCTGTCCCAACGATGAGCCGACACGTGTTTCCTCCAGCCAATGATGATTTTACACGTGGAAAATCCCCATTGGTCGGGGCTGTTAACGGGTTATCGGATCCAAAACCCGACCCGATAGCTTAACGGCGTTCCGTTACGGTGGATGCCACGTGTCGGTCACCCTTGACGAAAGCACTTCTGTGACGCGCGATTTATCGTCATGGAAGTGGACACTTCCGTGATGATAATTTTGGCAATGTCATGGAACACTTCTACGACAGCACAGGTATGACTATCTTGATTCTGTCATAAATTTGTCATGGATGTACATGAGTGACAGAAAACGCGACCTACTGTGACAAACACGTATCATCACGGAAGTGTATTTTTTTTGTAGTGTAAGTCCAGTCGGATGCCCTGCGTCGCGCAGAAACGGGCCAAGGCGCCTTTGGCGAAGTTCGTGCCGTTGTCGGTGATGATGTTGTGCGGTATGCCATACCGGATGGTGATGTTGGAGATGAAAGTCACAGCAGTCGGACCATTCAATTTCTTGATTGGTTTTGCTTCTATCCACTTGGTGAACTTGTCCACTGCGACAAGCAGATGGGTCATGCCACCTCGTGCTGTTTTGAATGGTCCCACCATGTCCAGGCCCCAGACAGCAAAGGGCCAGGCAATGGGGATAGTCTTGAGTGCTGAAGCCGGCTGATGAGGCTTGGAGTGGAACTTCTGGCACCCTTTGCATTTCTGGACCAAGTCTTTGGCGTCTTCTAGAATAGTCGGCCAGAAAAAACCATGGCGGAAAGCTTTGGCAACAAGTGCTCTTGAATCCGCGTGGTGACCACACTCGCCTTGATGGATATCTTTGAGGATTGCTTGGCCTTGCTCTGGCTCCACGCAGCGCTGGTAGACACCAGTGACACTGCGCCTTACAAGCTCTCTGTTGACTATGGTGTATGCTGCTGCCCGGTGTTGCACTTGCCGGGCCGAGATCTCGTCAGTCGGCAACTCTTTGTTCACCAGGAAGTTGAGGATGGGCTTGGCCCATGAAGGCGCTGCGATTTCTTCAATTGCTAAGACTGCTACTTGCACGAGGGCGGTTGGGCCGGGAGGTGGCGGGTTGGACTCAACTGTCGCTTGCTGGGTCGACGGAGTCCCCGGGCTGACTGCTGCAGTCCCCGGGCCGGGCTCGGAAGTCCCCAGACCGGGTGCGGCTGCTGCAGTCCCCGGGTCGCCTGCCGAATTCCTCGTGCAAGCTGCTGGGGTCCTCAAGTCGGATCCGACTGCTTCAGGAGGAGCCGGCACAAAGATGGAATCCGACTCTGGCGATGGTTTGACAGACGGCTTGAGGAGGCGTTGTAGGGTGATGCCGGTTGGTATTGCTTGCCGGAGCCGATTCGTGCCAAGGCATCTGTTTGCTCATTGTCATTCCTTGGCACATGGAGAAACTCGCACCCTTCAAAGTATCCACTTAGTTGCTGCACGAGGAAACGGTAACTCACCATATTTGCATCCTTGGCGTCCCAGTCGCCTGACGACTGTTGGACCACCAAGTCGGAATCACCATAGCACAGGATCCGGCGAATGCCGAGTTCCTTGGCAAGCCGGAGCCCGTGAATGAGTGCCTCGTATTCAGCTCGCCTTCCTATTTACTGTCAAGGTTTGTACCGATGACAGTGTACCTCTCCGGGTGCTCCGGGTCCAAGGGTATCTTCTTTGTCTCTTTGGCCGGCTTGAACGAGCCCTCAGCTTCCGACTCCTTGGGGTCGAGTGACATTTCCGGCTGCTTGCCTGCCATTGCCACAACTCGGTCAAGGAGCCGCTTCTCAGCCGCGATCACAAGGGACTCGGCTAACCGGCTCCTTTCTGCTGCGCAAGCGGACGACTTGTTATAGTCTCCTACTATAGTCAGGATTCCCTTGGAGCTCGGCATCTTCATCTTGAGGTAGGCATAGTGGGGGACCGCCATGAACTTGGCCAGAGCAGTCCGGCCAAGTAGTGCATGATAGGGGCTCTCAAGGTCTACCACTTCAAACCAGACCGGCTCTCGGCGGAAATGACTTTTGTCCCCGAAGAGGACATCTATCTGAGTCTTGCCGATTGGTGAGCAGAAAGGCCAGGAACTATGGCGTGAAAAACAGTCCGGCTGGGCTGAAGATGTCTCTGCTTGATCCCCAACTTCTCCATGGTGTCTTTGTACAGAATGTTGATACTGCTGCCGCCATCTATCAAGACTCAGGAGAAGCGAGTAGCTCGCCTCTCTATGGCAAACGTGGCATCCAACACCAAGGCATAAGAGCCAGGATTTGGCATCACCTCCGGATGGTCGGCTCTGCTCCAGCTAATGGGCTTCTCAGACCAGTGCATGAACTCGGGGGTCTCTGATGCCACTGCATTCACTTCTAGCTGCTGCTGCCGTCTGCTGCGCCTGTCGTCAACCACACTGGTGAACACGACGTAGGCCCCATGCTCCTCGAGATAATCATCTTGTATGGCTCAGACTGCCCGGGCCGCCGGCTGTTGAGGAGGAGGAGGAGGCGGCGGGCCGGATGGCGGAGGAGGCTGGAGCCCGTCGCCCTTAGCGATCCTGGTGAGCTAGTGGCACTTCTGAGTAGTGTGATTGGACGGCTTCGCACCGCTATGGAATTTGCAAGGCACATCGAGAGTCTGCTCGTACGAGAAAGCGGGCAGCCAGTTGGGCTTGCCGCCCTTTTGGCGCTTGGGGGGAGGCGGCCCTTCTGGCTGCTGATCTTCAACTGTCGCCACCTGTCGGCTCGTGGAAGCCGACTGCATGGCCTTGCGCTTGTTGTCATTCGGTTGCTGTCGCCGACTGGAGTCTCCAGCCGGGGTCCGTGGAGCTTGAGGGGCCACCTTGCCCGACACGTTGACTTGAATCTCCGCCTTCATGGAGGAGTCGGCTGTGGCGTACTTGTCCGCTATGACCAGCAGTTCGTCGAAGGTCACCGTCTCGTCGCTGAGAAGCTTGTGCTTGAGGAGGGTGCCCTCTCGGCACCCGGCAGTGAAGTACTCGATGGCCTGCACCTCGTGCACACCCTCGCACGAGTTGCGCAACTCGGCCCAGTGCGTGAGATAGTCGCGAGTCGACTCGTTGGGGCCTTGTACGCATAAGGAGAGTTGGCGGGGTTTGGGCGGCCGCTTGTACGTGCTGGTGAAATTGCGGATGAATGCTTCGGTGAAATCAACCCAGCTGTTGATGCTGCGGGGCTTCAGGCTGTTCAACCACATCCGGGCCGTGCCCTGGAGCATGAGCGGGACGTACTTCATGGCAACGCGGTTGTTGCTGTTGGCGATGCTGACGGCTGTGGAGTAGTCGACCATCCAGTCCTCCGGCTTCACGGAGCCGATGTACTTGGGTGTGTCTCTCGGGAGAGTGAATCCTTTGGGGAAGGGCTCATCTCGGATGCGGGGGCCGAAACAAGGCAGACCCATCTCGTCTTCCTCTTCTAGCGCCAGGGATCGATTGAGGCGATCGATCCGGTGGCGGGCATCGTTTTCTCCGATTCCTTCTCGGCGGCCAAGGCGGTCGCCGAGTGATGGGTGATCAACAGGCGGCGGGGAGATGCGCCTCTCCCTGCGGGGAGGAGGAGGCGGACAGTCGTCTCGTTGCTGTACTGCTCTTGGGCGGCTGTCTTGGTCGCGCTCGATGGTGATGCGGGTCCGGCTGCGGCTGTCATCCGGCTCCTTTTCTCTTCTGCCGCGGGCGCCACCAGTCGGTGTCCGGTATGTCGCACCTTGGTCTCGTCGAGGAGGCGGATCGTCATTTCGTTGGTTGGGCGCCTCAGTCCGGCACCCGACATCTTGCTGCTCAGCAGCCGCGTCGAGGAGCTGCTGAACTCGCTCCGTCATGTGGCGACGCTCGTCGCCTTCGAGCTTGTCTAACTCGTCTAGTGCCGCCTGGGCATCTCGTATGTTTTCCGCAAGCGTGGCGTAGACGGGACGATCTGTCCCGAACATGCTGGCGATGGTCGCGCCACGCTGCCGGACCAAGCCAATGCGGCTATACCACCAGGAGCCGGCGTGCCACCGACGGCACGGTCCATTTCCCGCTGGTAGGCCTCCGAAAGGCGTCTCATGCTGGCCAGCCGGTTGGCGCTCTCGATGAGCTGGATGCGGCGCGCTTCCAGCGTCTCAGCGTCGGCGTCCTCCGGGATAGGCGCAGCCAGGTCTTGCATTGCCGTTTGCAACGGGTCCTGGCCACCTCCGCCAGAGTGCTCGCCGTGGCTGATGACGAGCACCTCTGTGACGGTGCTGCTGCCGCTGTCCGCGCGAGGAAGCGACCCATCGTAGACCACCACGTTGGAGGGGAACGCCTCGAGCGACGCCGTGTCGGAGTCGACCAACATCGGGTCGGTGGAGCCAACCGACTCCAAGTCAACAGCAGGCTCGCTGGCGACATGGAGCTGACGAGGAGGCTCGCGAGGCGGCTCTCAGGGCCATCGGTGCCCGCATCAGACGCGGGCTCGTCAGAGAGGTGAATCTCGCCAACAAGATCGACGAGGCAGCTCGCCGCGCACGCGACCTCCGCGCCGTGCAGCGCGTCGGTGCAGACGCCGTCTGGCGTGCCGGGCTGGCTGCGCTCGCCAGGAAGGAACAATGTTCCCGTCTAGAGCAGGTCTCCGGGAGACGGTGCACCTCGCCCCATGGTGGGCGCCAAATGTCGGGGGTTGGGTGCGAAATATGCCAAAGGATGGCTTATCATGGTGGGAGCGAGTAGAACGTCGCCCGTGCCTGGAAGCGGGATGAGGCGTAGACACGTACGCCGGCGAACTTTACCCAGGTTCGGGGCTCTCCGTGGAGATAACACCCCTAGTCCTGCTCTGCGGGGTCTCCGCATGATCACTAAGGCACTAGTGGCACAAGGGTGCTCCTTGAGCTATTTGCTAGAGGTGGAAGAAGGTAGGCGCGCTCCTTCCTCCTCTAGTTGTGAGTCTAGTCCTAACAGGTTTGAACCCTTTGCATGGGTGCCCTTTATATAGGCCTACCCCCATGGGTACAATAGTAATCCGGCCGGGTGTAGGACCCGGTTGTCAGTCTCTCTGGTCGCCGGCTTCTCTGCCGGCTACTGGGGCCCACCGCCTGGCGGGCCCCGCCGACTGGTCTGGTACGAAGCCGACAGGCCGCCCCCGCCGCTCGCGGGTCTCGTCGGTTGCTGATCACTGTTGCCGTGATGCTAATGACGCAGGCTTGGTCAGGGGAGCGTGGCTACAGTCCCGCCGCATGGCGGCGATTACTGTAGCCACTCTGCGTCTCGTCTGGTTAATGGCGCGTGGGCCCCGGGGAAGGGGCGGGACAACTGCTGGGGGCCGACCTCCCTCGGGTCCGACTGGTGGGGCTCTAGCCGTCTTCTGGGCTCTCGCTGATCGGTAGGGCCCGTCGTCCTTAGGCCGTACCAACAGACGGTCGTGGGAGCAGGGCGTTGCCTGACAGGGGTGACGTCAGGGGCGGAGTGGCGATAGTGCCGCGCCGGGCGGGGATCTCCGCCTGTACGGAGCACTGTGGCCTCGCCCGGCCCTATATACGGGGCTGATGGGCTACACTGTAGCCTCACCCTGTCTTGTCTTCTTAATGGGGGCGCAGACTCTGAGGGCACCGTGGGCCGACTGCTAGGAGCCGGCCTCTCCGGAGGCCGCCTACCAGGAGTCGGCCCGTCTCGGAGCCGTCTTCTTAAGCGCGTCCGTGTTCCCGTAGTCGGGCGTTCGGCCAGCCGACTACCAGAAGGCGGCGCTTCATCCTGACGTCTTGCGGGGCGCAGCCGGCCCCGATGCCTTGAAAGGTTTTGGGGCTCGGGTTAGGCTACCCGTGGCCCATTACTCCGATAGATAACTTTCTTTGGCCATGTTATTTTGAAAAGACATGATTGCTTTATTAGTAGGCTTGAAGTATTATTGTTTTTATGTCAAATAGACTATTGCTTTGAATCACTCGTGTCTTAATATTCATGCCATGATTAGATACATGATCAAGATTATGCTAGGTAGCATTCTACATCAAAAATTATCTTTTTTATCATTTACCTACTCGAGGACCAGCAGGAATTAAGCTTGGGGATGCTGATACATCTCCGTCGTATCTATAATTTTTTATTGTTCCATGCCAATATTATACAACTTCCATATACTTTTGGCAATTTTTTATACTATTTTTGGGACTAACATATTGATCTAGTGCCCAGTGCCAGATCCTGTTTGTTGCACGTTTTATGTTTCGCAGAAACCCCATATCAAACGGAATCTAAACGGGATAAAAACGGACAGAGAATATTTTTGGAATATTTGGAGAATATGGGAAGAAGAATCAACGCGAGACGGTGCCCGAGGTGGCCACGAGGCAGGGGGCGCGCCTGCCCCTCTCGTGGGCCACCCGTAAGGCGGTTGGTGCTCTTCTTTTGCCGCAAGAAAGCTAATTTTCAGAAAAAATCTCGGCGAAGGTTTCAATCTAATCGGAGTTATGGATCTCCATATATATACGAAACGGTGAAAGGGCAGAATATCAGAACGCAGAAACAAAGAGAGACAGAGAGATAGATCCAATCTCGGAGGGGCTCCCGCCCCTCCCACACCATGGAGACCAAGGACCAGAGGGGAAACCCTCCTCCCATCTAGGGAGAAGGTCAAGGAAGAGGAAGAAGGAGGGGGGCTCTCTCCCCCTCGCTTCCGATGGCGCCGGAGTGCCACCGGGGGCCATCATCATCACCGCGATCTTCACCAACACCTACGCCATCTTCACCAACATCTCCATCACCTTCCCCCTCTATCTACATCGGTCCACTCTCCCGCAACCCGTTGTACCCTCTACTTGAACATGGTGCTTTATGCTTCATATTATTATCTAGTGATGTGTTGCCATCCTATGATGTCTGAGTAGATTTTTGTTGTCCTACTCGTGGTTGATGAATTGCTATGATTTAATTTGCTTGTGGTTATGTTGTTGTCCTTTGGTGCCCATCATATGGGCGCGCGCGTGAATCACACCATAGGGTTAGTTGTATGTTGATAGGACTATGTATTGGAGGGCAAGAGTGACAGAAGCTTCAACCTAGCATAGAAATTGATGCATACGGGATTGAAGGTGGACCAATATATCTTAATGCTATGGTTGGGTTTTACCTTAATGAACGTTAGTAGTTGCGGATGCTTGCTAATAGTTCCAATCATAAGTGCATAGAATTCCAAGTCAGGGATGACATGCTAACAGTGGCCTCTCCCACATAGAACTTGCTATCGGTCTAGTAAACTAGTCAATTGCTTAGGGACAATTTCGCGACTCCTACCACCACTTTTCCGCACTCGCTATATTGACTTTATTGTGTCTTTACCTAAACAGCCCCTACTTTTTATTCACGCTCTCTTTATATTCTTGCAATCCGATCCAAAAACACCTACAAAGTACTTCTAGTTTCATACTTGTTTTAGGTAAAGCGAACGTCAAGCGTGCGTAGAGTTGTATCGGTGGTCGATAGAACTTGAGGGAACATTTGTTCTACCTTTAGCTCCTCGTTGGGTTTGACACTCTTACTTATCGAAAGAGGCTACAATTGATCCCCTATACTTGTGGGTTATCAATCCCCTATACTTGTGGGTTATCAAGACCTTTTTCTGGCGCCGTTGCCGGGGAGCATAGCTATATTTGTTGAGTCACTTGGGATTATTATCAATTTATCACTATGAAGAATCTGAAGGATCCAAAGACTAAGATATTTCCCTCAAAGACGAGGGGAGGTAAGGAACTGCCATCCAGTTCTGCTTTAGATTCACCTTCTGTTTTGAGTAAACTTGCAACACCAGCACATGCTATCAATTCTAATATGTCGCAAGTTATTGATGATGCTACTTCTACTATGAATGATGCTTATGATGATGCTAGTACCATGCTTGATAATGATGATGTGCCACTTGGTGATTTTCTTGATGAACAAATTGCTAGAGTAATACAACATGATGTTTGTTGAATCTAATGATGAGCTTGAAACCAAAACTCCTGAAACACCTGCTAGAACTAGCCTTCCTAGATATGAATTGCCTAAGGTACCGGAAGATTATGTTATGAGTGAAGAAACAACTAGAGATATTCTTGCTTGCAAAGATAGAGATGATCTAGAGAAATTATTATGCAAGTATAAAGAAAAATCTCTAAATGCTAGAATGAAATATGATCCTAAGTTTGCTACTTCACCTATCTTTATTGATTACAAGGATTACGAATTCTCTGTCGACCCAGAGTTAATTACTTTGGTTGAATCTGATCCTTTCCATGGTTATGAAACTGAAACTGTTGTGGCACATCTTACTAAGTTGAATGATATAGCCACCCTTTTTACTCATGATGAGAAAACTCGCTACTACTTTATTCTCAAATTGTTTCCTTTCTCATTAAAGGGTGATGCTAAAGCTTGGTACAATACTCTTACTCCTGGTTGTGTGCGTAGTCCCCATGATGTGATCTATTACTTCTCTGAAAAATATTTTCCTGCTCATAAAAAACAAGATGCCTTACAGGAAATATTTAACTTTGTGCAAACTAAAGAAGAGAGTCTCCCACAAGCTTGGGGCAGGCTTTGCCAGTTACTTAATGCTTTCCCTCATCATCCTCTTAAGAAAAATGAAATACTTGATATCTTCTATAATGGACTAACCGATGCTTCTAGGGACTTCCTAGATAGTTGTGCTGGTTGTGTTTTCAGGGAACGAACTATTGGACAAGCTGAAGAATTATTGAATAACATATTGAAAAATTATGATGATTGGACTCTTCCTGAACCACCACCTAAACCCACTCCGAAGAAGAGGGGTATATTATATCTCAGTCCTGAAGATATGAAGAGGCAAAGAAATCTATGAAGGAAAAAGGTATTAAAGCTGAAGATGCTAAAAATTTACCTCCTATTGAAGAAATACATGGGCTTAATACATCACCACTGCCTAAGGTGGTAGAGGTAAATTCTCTTATGAAGTTCAATGAAAATGATGATCCTCACAATATGCATCCTAGTCAATGCCTTTATGAGTTTGAAAACTACATTAGAAAACAAGATCACTTCAATGCAAATGTTAAGAAACAGTTGAAATATAATTCTGATATGATTTCTCGCTTGAGTGACTTGTTATTTAGAATTTCAAATGATGTTAGAGGTGTTGGAAAACATGCTTCTATGGTCAAACCCAGTTAGAACAAGTTGCTAAATCACAAAGAGAATTACTTGATGAAATGAATCATAATATGCATGACTTTGCTGTTAGAGTTGCAACTATAGGAGGTAAAATGACTCAGGAACCACTTTATCCTGAGGGAGACCCAAAAAGAATTGAACGGCATTCACAAAGAAATAACACTAGTGCACCTAGTCCTTCTAGAAAGAAAAAGAAAAAGAAAAATGATAGGACTTTGCACACCTCTAGTGAACCTGAAATAGAGAAACCTCCTGATAATACAAATGAAACTTCTATCTCTAATGCTGAAACTCAGTCTGGTAATGAACACTCACCTAGTGATAATGAAAAATATAATGATGAGGTTCATGAGGACACTCAACCAAATGAAAAAGAACCAGACAATGATGTTGAGATAGATCCACCTGTTGATCTTGATAACCCACAACCCAAAAATAAAATATATGATAAAAGAGACTTTGTTGCTAGAAAACACGGTAAAGAAAGAGAACAGTGGGTTCAAAAACCTATGCCTTTTCCACCCAAGTTAACTAAAAAGAATGATGAAGAAGAATTTGAACGCTCTGCTGAAATGCTGAGGCCAGTCTTTTTGCGTACCCGCTTGACTGATATCTTGAAAATTCCTCCTTATGCAAAGTATATGAAAGACATCATCACAAATAAGAGAAAATTACCGGAAGCTGAAATCTCCACTATGCTTGCTAATTACACTTTTAAAGATGGAGTACCTAAAAAACTTGGAGATCCGGGAATACCAACTATACCTTGCTCCATCAAAAAGAATTATGTGAAAACTGCTTTGTGCGATTTAGGAGCTGGTGTTAGTGTTATGCCTTTGTCTTTATATAAAAGATTTGACTTGAATAAACTCACACCTACTGAAATATCTTTGCAAATGGCTGACAAATCAACTGCCATACCTATCAGTATCTGTGAGGATGTGCCCGTTGTTGTTGCTAATGTTACTATTTTGACTGACTTTGTTATACTTGAGATGCCCGAGGACCACAACATGTCGATTATCCTTGGTAAACCCTTCTTGAATACTGTAGGGGTTGTTATTGATTGCAATAAAAGCAAGGTCACTTTTCATATTAATGGCAACGAGCATACGGTGCACTTTCCGATGAAACAATTCCAAGTGAATGGTATTAATGTTATTGAAAAATCTCCGACAATCACTATTGGAAGTTTTCAAATACCTCTACCTACTGTCAAAAAGAAATATGAAATGCTGATCGTTGGGGACATCCATATCCCCATTGAGGCAACTTAGTGATTTATGAAAGTTCTTCGGTTTCATGCTAATCGAAAGTGGTTGTTAATAAGACCTGATCAACCTTATTAATGAATCATTTTTGAGCGGTGTGAAGTTGATGAATTTAGTAAGCACTACCTTCTGTCTTTACTTTTTATTCTCTGTTTTTATTAGTTAAATAAAATAAAATGCCATGTGTTTGTCTGTTTTCTGAATTTTCCGTGCAATAAGAAAATGACCCAAAAATAAAAGTTGTCGGTGGAAACGACACCTATGGGATCACGGGAAATCCCTTCTACGGTTGGCGGGCGCGGGGCTGTGGAAAGAGCGGGTTTAGAAGATCAACACGGGGAATTTATCCAGGTTCGGGCCGCAAGTGATGCGTAATACCCTACTCCTGCTGGTTTGTGTTTATCTGGTGTTCTTGGACTAGCTACAAAGCGTGCAGGGTCCAAAAAGTCCAAGCGGCGTCGGACCCCATCCCCTTCTCCTCCTCCTTCGGATGGCACCTCGGAGATTAATTTTGACCTCGGGTCCTTCAGCTCGAAGAGGAAGAGGAGGCGGAGGACGAGTAAGCACTTTGCCCTCCATCATCTCCTGACCCCACGCCTGTGCTATCGTCCTTTAACTTGATGTTATCCTCACAGGGACACGGAGACGTTGGCCCAGAGGGTGGCGAAGAGGGCCAGGACCTCGACAGGCGACAAGCCCCCGGCGAGCACTCCCCGCATGCCGGAGTTGGTGGTGATCAGCCCGGACGACAGCCCCCGACGCAGCCCCCAGTGTGAGTTCACTACTCACTTCCCGTCAGTGTGTGTTGGGGCACGATCCCTTGGTGCTGATCTTGCCGGGTTCACAGGAGGAGAGCGGCAGCAGGAGGAGCCGCCGGGGGCCACCCCCAACACGCCGCCCCCATCAACCACAAGGGCACCAAGCACCGAGCCCACACGCACGGAAGAGGAGGAGGTGAACTTGGGTGGCAGTGGCTCCATCCCGGCAACGAACGTTGGTGGGGAGGGAACAACTTCTTCCCAGCTTCGCGTGGGTACGTGGCCTGCCTCCTGTCCCTGTCTTTTCTTCTTCTTCTTCTTGAACCTTGATTTTCGCCCCGTCTCATTCTCCTTCTTGGTATCCAGACCCTGCCTCGGCGGACTAGGAGGATATTGATACCGTCATCGAGGAGGTCGCCAAGGACGCCGAGGCCGAGGCCGACAAGATTGCTGCCGAGGAGGCCGCCAAGATCGCCGCTGAGGAGGCTGCCAAGGGGCCTGCCGGGGAGGCCGGCAAGGCCGCTGCCGAAGAGGGAGGCAAGGGGCCTGCCGGGGAGGGGGTGGCTGACGACCAACCTTCCTCCCCTACAGCCCCTGGCCCGGGCAAGTACTTGAAGGTGGGCTGTCAGGACCCCGATTCCAAGTCACACTGATCTAGCCTGTAACACCTCATATCACATTGCGGCCTCACGCACGGTACTCCCACGGGTGTCGCCTTACCATGGCCCGGGACCGTTTGCGCCTTTTGGCTCACGTATATGACAATGTCGCTAGCATCCATATGACAGAGAACCCGGGCCGACATGGCTAGTCGCGAACCCAAAGCGGCACTAACGTATGGGGACAGGCATACATGAATCAACATCAAACGTGTCGGTCAGCAGCGTGTGAATCCGGGCTGTAGCACTGGGCTAACAGGACTCCGGGAACCCGGGCTGTAGCAGGCTAGGCAGGACTCCGGATGTCACCACGTGACATTTCCCCGAAGGGACAGACACAGGAACGATATGACTCACATGCCGGCCAGTCAAGTGTCCAGAGCAGTAGTGCTGGGCTAGCAGGACTCCGGTGAACCGGGCTGTAGCGGACTACTATGGCTCAAGGAGGCACTAGACTACATTTCCCCATAAGAGAGGCTGCTAAAGATAAACAACTAGATTGTCGGATCCCACACATACCAAGCATTTCAAACATACACACAATATGCTCGATATGTGTAAATACAACATGGCATCACAACAAAACTCTACAACTCAAGTACTTTATTTAAAGGGCTCCGGAGAGCCTTACATAACTTGTTCATACAGATAGGGGTCACATGACCCGACACTCAAGTCATACAATCATACAAGCACATGCGGAAGCAAACTGTCTGGGTACAGACACTAGAAGAAAGAAGGCTTGACGAAGCCTGTCTATCTACATAGGCCCTTCACAAGCCTAGATCACCACCTGGGTGGCAAGTCACTCGTCGTCGTTGAGTTCTACGTAGAACCCGTCAGAAGGGGCGGTGTTGTCGTCTGAAAACAGTAATTAGGCAACATGAGTACAAAGGTACTCAGCAAGTCTTACAACAGACCCTACTATACATGCTCATTCTCAAGAAGGTAGTGGGGTTATTGCAGCAAGCCAGCTTTGACTCTTGGCTAAGCTATCCTACGATACACCACTTGTGAAATAGTTTTCGCACACGAGTCCACTAAACACCAACTCAATACTCCACCGTGGATCCTCCCTCGTCATCCAACGAGAGGGCCATCCGCGGTACTCACACTTATCTTGAGGCTTTTAGTAGTATCCATTTACTTGTCTATGAACTGCATAAGCGACCAAGTAGTCCTTTACCGCGGACGCGGCTATTCGAATAGTTTCATACCCTGCAGGGGTGTACTTCGTCACACACGCTCTCACCACTTATCGTCGCTACACGACGTGTACTCGGCAACCTTCAAGCGGAAGCCCAACGTGGGTGTCGGCCACAGCCTACCTAAACACTCGAGTCTCTAGTCCAGGTTTATCGCCTATTCAGGTTCCATCCGCAGGGAGTCCGGCCGAGGTTTCCACATACGGCCCCGAACGATGTGTGCAGGGTTCCCGGTCACCAAACGGGCGACTCGGTACACCGTGCCACGCGCCTACCGCATCACAGCCCACCCCTTGGTCAGCGCTGTCCACGGCCTCCAGCTTACTACAAACACCAGAAACTACGTGCAACTCCTGGACAGAGGACAAGGGTGAATAAGAAGCCGAGGGGGTCCATTGGTTTCGGGCCCAATGTGTGGTAGTAGCTGAATCTTAAATCACGCATACAGATCTCAGTTCTTAGGGACGGTCTCAATGAAACAACCCACCATGTACTCCTACATGGCCTCCCATCGATACCTTTACCAAATCGTATTCCACACTTCACTCTCATTACCGACACACGCACTTTCACTCTAGCTCATCACCCTGATGAGCCAGACCTGACACAACTCTAAGCGTAGCAAGCATAGCATTGTAGGAACACAACATGGCTCAATCAACTCCTACACATGCTAGTGGGTTTCATCTAGTTACTGTGGCAATGACAGGTCATGCAGAGGAAAGTGGGTTCAACTACCGCAACACACACAACAGTTTGAATCGCGTTGTCTTAATGCAGTAAACGAGAGCAGAAGCGAGAAGATGGGTTTGTATCGAAATGATCAATGGGTTGCTTGCCTGACAGAGTGGTGGTGGGATACTGCCCTTCAGTTGGATACCCGTGAATATCCTCGGAGGCAGGACCTACCACGATGAGCATACCGAAACACCATCAACACCAAGCAAGTGCAACAATATGATGCATGCATGAGACATGGCAAAATGGATGTATTGGGCTAATGCAACTAAGGCCAGAAAGGTTTGGACTAATTTGAATCAAAGATTCAAATTCCAAGTTCATAAATGGCCCATATTAATGCCTTATCTTGTTCTGTATAAAACAGTAGGTTAACTTGCTTAATCATGCATGAAACCAGTACAGATGGATAGAATGGATTTTTATGATCATTTTTCATATATAAATCTTTTCATTCTGAGCTATAGATTATTTTCTATGATTTTTTGAAGTTTGTGATAATTTCTGGAATTTGCAATATGAGAATAATTCCAGTAAATGTTTTATTGCGTCAGCCTGACGTCAGTGTGACGTCAGCGGGTCAGCGGGGTCGTCCAGGTCAAACCTGACGGGTGGGTCCCCTGTGTCAGTGTCACGGTTGGGTAATTAGTTAATTAGGATTAGTTTTAACTTTAACCCAGATTTAATTAGCAGGCGGGCCCCACTTGTCAGTGACCCTGGGGGGGTCAAACCGCGGTCAAACCACGCTGACTCGCCGGCGTTTAGCCGCCGGCGACGTCCAGACGCGGCGGTGGTGTGCGGGTTTGCTCCTCCGGCGACCAAAAGGACGGCGGAGAGCACCTACGTGTAGCTGGGGGCGAACCGCGTCGACTGGTGGTGGTAGTGGAGCTCGGGGTCGCCGGAATCGACGCCGGCGACGAGCCGTGCGGCTGCCGGAGTACGGGCGTGGTTGAAACCGTAGCTAGAGAGCACGGCGAGGGATATGCGATGGCGCTACGGGTTCCTGGCGTTGCGGTGAAGCTAATGGCTACGGTGGTGCGGCCGTTGGATGGCCGGAGCCTCGTCGGCGACGAGCTCATGCGGCGGCGCGTTCGGGTGAGCTTCGTGCGGTGGCTACAGAGCTCGAGAAAGAGAGAGGAGAGGATGGGAAGGTGGCCATGCTCACGGCAGTTGCGACGGAGCAGGCGGCGGGGTCGGAGACGAGCTGTAGCTGTGGCGACGGCGGAGGGGATCTCCGACGGGGAGCGGCGAAGGCGGGGTCGGTGGCGGAGCTTCGGGGCAAACGAGCGCTCGGGGCTCGGCTTGCTCGAAGGAGTGGGCGACGGCGGAGCTGTAGGACACAGTGGGATGGCGCGAGGTCGACGGTGGCCACGGTTACTCCGGTGAGGTGTCTGCGGCGGCGTCGGCCATGGTGGGGAAAGGGCGAGGGAGAGGCGATGGGGGAGAATGACGATGTCCAGGGGCTCGGGGCGCGTCGAGGAAGGTCGTCCAGCTCGTCCGCCGGCGAGGGCGGCAAGCAGCTGGCGCGGTGGCGAGCTCGCGCTCGCCGCGTCACCTGTCTGCCTGCTCTGGCGAGAGCAAGCAGCTCGCTGGCGCGGGCCAGCACAGTGCTGGGCCGCCAGGTGGGCTTCCAGGTAAGTCTTCTGCCTTCTGTTCTTTTCTCTTTTTTATTTATTTCTGTACTGTGTTTTGAAATAGTAAAAATACTATTTCATTTGGAAAAATCCTGAAAATATTCTGAGGCACCTTTGAGATTATTCCCAACAGCCTAAAAATACCTTCAAGATTATTTGGGCATTTAAAAATATTTATAGCATTTATAATGCCCAAATGCAAATACTTATGGCTTGTGCAAAAATCCAAGATGGCCTCCAAAAATATGAAACCATTTTTGGCAGAGGTTTTAACCAAGACCAAAGGTGGTGAACATTTATGGAGGGCATTTCAGGTTCATTGGAAAAAATTTAGTAAACCCTAGTTGTTCCAGGGGGGGTGCTGGGGGTTTCTGGCATTCCCCATTTCAGGTTTCTGTGAAATGTAGCCATGATGCAACACTCTAATGCATGAACTAACTAGGATGTGACAACTCACCCCCACTCAAAAGAATCTCGTCCCGAGATTTAGGTTCCGTTGGGAAGAAGGTGGGGTACTCAAGTCGAAGACGATCCTCCCTTTCCCAAGTAGCTTCTTTCTCGGAATGGTGTGACCATTGAACTTTGAGAAACTTGATGTTTCGGCGTCGAGTGGTACGCTCGGCTTGATCAAGGATTCGAACGGGATACTCCCGGTATGTGAGATTATCTTGGAGATCAAGCGTTTCGTGGTCCACTCCACGGATAGGATCCGAGAAGCAACGCCTGAGTTGGGAAACGTGGAAGACGTCATGAACCTTGGAAAGATGCGGAGGTAGTTCCAATTGGTAGGCAACTTCTCCTCGCTTGGCGAGAATGCGAAAGGGTCCAATGTAACGAGGAGCCAATTTGCCCTTGATACCGAATCGATGGGTTCCCTTTAAAGGAGTCACCCGAAGGTAAGCCTTCTCGTCAACCTCAAAAGTCATAGCCTTATGTTTGCGATCATAATGGCTCTTTTGGCGAGATTGGGCTGTTTTCAATTTCTCACGAATAATGCGAACCTGCTCTTCTGCTTCCTGAATCATATCCGGGCCAAAGAGTTGTCTTTCCCCGGTTTCT
This sequence comes from Aegilops tauschii subsp. strangulata, assembly GCF_002575655.3. Taxonomy (NCBI): domain Eukaryota; kingdom Viridiplantae; phylum Streptophyta; class Magnoliopsida; order Poales; family Poaceae; genus Aegilops; species Aegilops tauschii. The sequence continues at coordinate 11,711,606 of NC_053038.3, read as the reverse complement.
GACCAGTTAAGAGGCGTTCGACATTTTCGTCCATAGAGAACCTCGAAAGGGGCTTTGCCCAAGCTAGCTTGGTAACTATTGTTATAAGCGAACTCGGCGAACGGGAGGCATTTCTCCCAATCCATGCCGAAGGAGATGACAGAAGCTCGGAGCATATCCTCCAGAATTTGATTAACTCGTTCTACCTGACCACTTGATTGAGGGTGAAAAGCGGTGCTAAAAGAGAGACGAGTTCCCATTGCATTTTGGAAACTTTCCCAAAATCGAGAGGTGAAGAGACTTCCACGGTCTGAGTTAATTTCCAATGGAACACCATGAAGAGACACTATTCGGGAGATGTACAATTCTGCTAGCTGGCTAGCGGTTATACTCTCACGAACAGGTATGAAGTGGGCTACTTTGGAAAGACGATCGACAACAACGAAGATAGCATTATTCCCTCTCTTGGTCCTGGGGAACCCGGTAATGAAATCCATACCGATTTTATCCCATTTCCATTCAGGAATAGCCAGAGGCTGAAGGGTGCCAGCAGGCCGTTGATGCTCTGCTTTAACACGACGGCAGACGTCGCAATTAGCAATGTATTGAGCAATTTCTCTCTTCATCCTAGTCCACCAAAACCTCTGGCGTAGGTCCTGATACATTTTAGTACTACCGGGATGAATGGTGAGAGGAGATTCATGAGCTTCCTTAAGGATCAATCGCCTCAGGTTGCGTACCTTGGGAACCACTAGGCGGTCTCCAAAGAACACAACACCTTGGTCATCAACGGAGAAACAATCCGCAACTCCTTTCTTGATGTTTCTCTTAATACGGGAGATCCCTGGATCTACCTTCTGAGCTTTGATGATCTGATCCGTAAGGGTAGGTTTCGCCACCAGGGTGGATAGAAATCCTTGAGGAACAATGTGAAGGTTAAGCTTACAGAATTCCTCGTGGAGAAGTGGTTGACTTTGTTGTAACATCAAGTTGTTACAATAGGATTTACGGCTTAGCGCATCAGCCATGACGTTGGCTTTGCCCGGGGTGTAAGTTATTTCTAGGTCGTAGTCTGAGATCAACTCAACCCAACGTCTTTGCCTGAGATTCAAATCCGGTTGGGTGAAGATGTATTTCAGACTCTGATGGTCGGTGAAAATCTCGCAACGGTTACCGAGAAGGTAATGTCGCCATGTTTTGAGTGCATGGACTACGGCTGCAAGCTCTAGATCATGTGTGGGATAATTATGCTCATGTGGACGCAACTGTCGGGAAGCGTAAGCAATCACATGACGGTCTTGCATGAGTACGCAACCTAGTCCTTGACGCGAGGCGTCGCAATAAATAACAAAGTCTTTAGAAAAATCTGGTGGTACGAGTACAGGTGCAGACGTCAGGCGTCTTTTCAGTTCCTGAAAGCTGAACTCGCACTGTGGGGTCCACTCGAACTTCTTATCTTTCTTGAGGAGTTCGGTTAGAGGTTTAGCAACCTTGGAGAAATTCTCGACGAAGCGACGGCAGTAGCTCGCGAAGCCAAGGAAACTCCGAGCTTGCTTGACCGTTTCAGGGGGAGTCCAGTCAAGGATGGCTTGAACTCGCTCGGGATTTACAGCAATACCCTTACCAGAGATCACGTGGCCTAGATAGGTCACTTCTGGCAACCAGAATTCACACTTGGAGAATTTAGCATAAAGGCGATGCTCTCGAAGTTTCGTTAGTACTAGCCTTAGATGCTCGGCATGTTCTGCCTCGTTCTTGGAGTAGATGAGTATATCATCGAGGTATACTACGACGAATTTATCCAAATACTCCATGAAGATTGAGTTCATTAACCGAGAGAAAGTGGCTGGAGCATTGGTTAACCCGAAGGACATGACTGTATACTCGTATTGGCCATAACGAGTAACAAAGGCCGTTTTAGGAATGTCCCCGTTCTTGATTTTGATTTGATGGTAGCCCAACCTCAAATCCATCTTAGAGAAGACTGAGGATCCAGCGAGCTGATCATACAGGTCGTTGATCCTGGGAAGCGGATACTTGTTCTTGATGGTGACTAGGTTGACGGGTCGGTAATCTACAACCATCCGATCCGTACCATCCTTCTTCTTGACGAAGAGGACGGGGCAAGCCCACGGAGAAGAACTAGGACGGATGAAACCCTTTTTCAAGGACTCATCGAGTTGTTTCTTAAGCTCGGCTAGCTCTAGGGGTGCCATCTTATAGGGTCTTCTAGAGATTGGGACGGTTCCTGGAACGAGGTCTATCACGAACTCAACATCTCTGTCAGGTGGAATACCTGGCAGTTCTTCAGGGAAGACATCCGGGAAGTCACGGACTACCGGCACGTCTTCGAGGTCTGGGAGAGGGTTGGCATTTAATGAGTAAAGCTGACGTTTAGACACTCGGGTCAAAACATTGACTGTCTTGCCCGACGGATGGGTGAGTTGAACAGTTCTAGTAGAGCAATCAATCTTAGCATAATGAGCTGACATCCAGTCCATACCCAAGATGATGTTTATGTCCGAGGACTTGAGAGCTATTAGTGACGCAAGGAAGACCAATCTGTCAACAAGAATTTCATTGCCATGGCTTATCTTAGAGGTTTGCCACTTAGAACCAGGGGTTTGGATTACCATGGGAGTGGGCATGTCGCAGAATGTGGTGTTGTGTAATCGAGCATAGCTCTCAGAGATAAATGAATGAGATGCTCCAGTATCGAAAAGAACAGTCGCCGGATGGCAATTAACAAGGAGCGTACCAAGGACGACGTTGGGATCCTCATGAGTTTCTTCAGCTGAAACATAGTTGACATGGCCACGTGCTGTGGTGGCTGGCTTGGCATAGTAAGTCTTTCCTGCTGGCTTACCACAGCCAACGGACTGTCCGGGTTGATTGAGGTTGTTTCGGGGGCACTCGCGCTGATAGTGACCCGTTTCTCCACACTTGAAGCATGTCACAATATTGGGGCGTGGAGCAGCATTAGCAGTGGGGCCACCATAGACTTTGGGCGGTGCATGCTGCTGGTTGGGGCGAGGCGCCTCGAAGGATGGCCTCGGAGTGAACCTGGGTGGCAGAGCAGTATTTGGAATCCAGACCCGGCGCTTCTGGGATCCGGAGCCAGATGAGGAACCAAAGTCACGAGAGTGCTTGCGTGTAGCGTCATAGTCAGTTTGTCCTGTCTCGGCACTGATGGCCTTATTGACCAACTTCTGGAAAGAGGTGCACTCATGCAGACGGAGATCACGGTGAAGCTCGGGGCTAAGTCCCTTGCGGAACCTTGCCTGCTTCTTGGCGTCGGTGGATACCTCTTCAGGAGCATAGCGTGCTAGATTTCCAAACTCACGGCTGTATGCATCCACGGTCAGTCTGCCTTGGGTGAAGTTGCAGAATTCTTCGCGCTTGCGATCTATGAGACCCTCCGGGATGTGATGCTCACGGAAAGCCTCACTGAATTCAGCCCAAGTAGTGATTTGGCCAGCTGGGCGCATAGCCTCAAAGTTCTCCCACCAAAGGCTAGCAGGGCCTTCGAGGTGATAGGCAGCGTAGGTAACCTTATCAGCTTCGGCTACGTTGGCAGAACGTAGCTTATGGGTGATGCTGCGAAGCCAGTCATCCGCATCAAGGGGCTCGACGGAATGATTGAACTTCGGTGGGTACAACTTGATAAAGTCATTGAGGGACACCAGGTCGTTCCTCTGGTGACGTGCAGTATTCTGCTCAATTCGCTCTAGCAAGCGGTTAGTCTCACGCTTGTTTCTTTCTGCCTCCAGCATAACTTCGGCCAGTGAAGGCGGTTGGGGCAGATCCTCCGCCCTGGCTGCATTGGCTTCATCCTGCGCCTGGACAGCAGGGTTGTTGCGGGTGTTAACCATCCTAGGAGAAACAAGGCAACGATTTAGACGAGGATGGCTAAATCTTGATAGGGAAAAGCGGAATGTAATGGATAACGCGGAATGCAGAGATGACCATCAGTATGACATGGTAACATAGCAACATACATATACCAACGGTCATACACGCCATACATAGTTTAGTACAAGCCCAGGCTAAGGTACAACTACGATGAAAGACGATACATCTCATCAGAGGCATTCCAAGCTCCTATACATTATTTTTCTACACCTCCGGAACGTGATACACACCAAGTTGTATTCCACAAGACACGCAGGACTGTGGAGATTACAACTGTTACAATACTAGTAGAACTACTACCAACTCAGACGTCTCCGTAGTAATCCTCATAGAAGTCACCACCATGTCCTGGAAGCTGAACATGATCATCCGGAAACAGACGGTCCTGTGGAGCCTGCGGTCCATAGGGACTCGGGTGTGGCCTTGGTCCAACAAACGGTGGCAGACGGGGTCCACGAGGAGGGGTGATGCCTCCTACATCACACCATTCCATACATTCTGGCAGACCAGATCGCACGGGGTATAAGTCCCTCATGTCCATGAACCCAGCTTGCACGGCAGGTGCAAACCGTGTCAGAGTGGCCCAGTGATCAGCACGAGCATTAAAGAGCTCTATTCGCAAGGCACGATTCTCACGGTCCTTGTCCTCAAGCATCTCAGCGGTGGTGCGGAGTAGTGAATCCTCATGGGTAGAATCACAGTAAGTAGCCTGATAGTACCCCTGTGCCCCAGGGAGTGCTGCTGGCATGTAGCGGTAGTCGGTGTTCTGAAGCAAAGCAGTTTTGGCTCGCATGATAGTCATCATTGAGTAAGCTGCGTCCTGCACAGACATCTCGATAGTAACCCCAAGTCCATAAGAGCAATGGAGGGGTTCAGTGGCTCCGGGATAGGATGGATAAATCCTGACGGTGCAAAGATATTGACTTTGATTAAAGTCTCGGAACTGCTCCTCGACGGTATACTCGGGATACCAACGATAGCCTGTCTCAACCATCACTCGGACCAACATGGCCGTGTGACCAGGTACGCCGATGCACCGGGTCAGACGAACCACTTGGTTCTGGGAACGGGTGGCCATCTAAAAGCACGAAATGATGCAAGGCATTAGTATTACTAGGAGAATTCGGACAGCATAACGGCTGTAAATGCTCGAAAAAGGATTTGAGACATTCGCAACGGTTTTGCAATACCACTCAACAACATCATATCAAGGTTCTGGTTCAACCGACAACATACTAGGGTAGTAGAAACTGAACCGAAGCATGGAACCAACAATCCTATAAGTTACTACGGATTAGTAACACGTGAACCTGATAGAGAGGAGAGAGCCTAGTCCTTAACCCACGTAGAATGAGAAGAGAATGACTCAGATCAGAGGGCATGAGGTAAAGGAGTAAAAGCACCTTACGTTCCCTCCCACAATCAATTCCCCTACATATAACTAAAGCATTTCTAGACTCGACATCGACCAGTTTGGCTTATCGCACCTACAGGCAGTCCGGCTCTGATGCCAACGCTGTCAGGACCCCGATTCCAAGTCACACCGATCTAGCCTGTAACACCTCATATCACATTGCGGCCTCACGCACGGTACTCCCACGGGTGTCGCCTTACCATGGCCCGGGACCGTTTGCGCCTTTTGGCTCACGTATATGACAATGTCGCTAGCATCCATATGACAGAGAACCCGGGCCGACATGGCTAGTCGCGAACCCAAAGCGGCACTAACGTATGGGGACAGGCATACATGAATCAACATCAAACGTGTCGGTCAGCAGCGTGTGAATCCGGGCTGTAGCACTGGGCTAACAGGACTCCGGGAACCCGGGCTGTAGCAGGCTAGGCAGGACTCCGGATGTCACCGCGTGACATTTCCCCGAAGGGACAGACACAGGAACGATATGACTCACATGCCGGCCAGTCAAGTGTCCAGAGCAGTAGTGCTGGGCTAGCAGGACTCCGGTGAACCGGGCTGTAGCGGACTACTATGGCTCAAGGAGGCACTAGACTACATTTCCCCATAAGAGAGGCTGCTAAAGATAAACAACTAGATTGTCGGATCCCACACATACCAAGCATTTCAAACATACACACAATATGCTCGATATGTGTAAATACAACATGGCATCACAACAAAACTCTACAACTCAAGTACTTTATTTAAAGGGCTCCGGAGAGCCTTACATAACTTGTTCATACAGATAGGGGTCACATGACCCGACACTCAAGTCATACAATCATACAAGCACATGCGGAAGCAAACTGTCTGGGTACAGACACTAGAAGAAAGAAGGCTTGACGAAGCCTGTCTATCTACATAGGCCCTTCACAAGCCTAGATCACCACCTGGGTGGCAAGTCACTCGTCGTCGTTGAGTTCTACGTAGAACCCGTCAGAAGGGGCGGTGTTGTCGTCTGAAAACAGTAATTAGGCAACATGAGTACAAAGGTACTCAGCAAGTCTTACAACAGACCCTACTATACATGCTCATTCTCAAGAAGGTAGTGGGGTTATTGCAGCAAGCCAGCTTTGACTCTTGGCTAAGCTATCCTACGATACACCACTTGTGAAATAGTTTTCGCACACGAGTCCACTAAACACCAACTCAATACTCCACCGTGGATCCTCCCTCGTCATCCAACGAGAGGGCCATCCGCGGTACTCACACTTATCTTGAGGCTTTTAGTAGTATCCATTTACTTGTCTATGAACTGCATAAGCGACCAAGTAGTCCTTTACCGCGGACGCGGCTATTCGAATAGTTTCATACCCTGCAGGGGTGTACTTCGTCACACACGCTCTCACCACTTATCGTCGCTACACGACGTGTACTCGGCAACCTTCAAGCGGAAGCCCAACGTGGGTGTCGGCCACAGCCTACCTAAACACTCGAGTCTCTAGTCCAGGTTTATCGCCTATTCAGGTTCCATCCGCAGGGAGTCCGGCCGAGGTTTCCACATACGGCCCCGAACGATGTGTGCAGGGTTCCCGGTCACCAAACGGGCGACTCGGTACACCGTGCCACGTGCCTACCGCATCACAGCCCACCCCTTGGTCAGCGCTGTCCACGGCCTCCAGCTTACTACAAACACCAGAAACTACGTGCAACTCCTGGACAGAGGACAAGGGTGAATAAGAAGCCGAGGGGGTCCATTGGTTTCGGGCCCAATGTGTGGTAGTAGCTGAATCTTAAATCACGCATACAGATCTCAGTTCTTAGGGACGGTCTCAATGAAACAACCCACCATGTACTCCTACATGGCCTCCCATCGATACCTTTACCAAATCGTATTCCACACTTCACTCTCATTACCGACACACGCACTTTCACTCTAGCTCATCACCCTGATGAGCCAGACCTGACACAACTCTATGCGTAGCAAGCATAGCATTGTAGGAACACAACATGGCTCAATCAACTCCTACACATGCTAGTGGGTTTCATCTAGTTACTGTGGCAATGACAGGTCATGCAGAGGAAAGTGGGTTCAACTACCGCAACACACACAGCAGTTTGAATCGCGTTGTCTTAATGCAGTAAACGAGAGCAGAAGCGAGAAGATGGGTTTGTATCGAAATGATCAATGGGTTGCTTGCCTGACAGAGTGGTGGTGGGATACTGCCCTTCAGTTGGATACCCGTGAATATCCTCGGAGGCAGGACCTACCACGATGAGCATACCGAAACACCATCAACACCAAGCAAGTGCAACAATATGATGCATGCATGAGACATGGCAAAATGGATGTATTGGGCTAATGCAACTAAGGCCAGAAAGGTTTGGACTAATTTGAATCAAAGATTCAAATTCCAAGTTCATAAATGGCCCATATTAATGCCTTATCTTGTTCTGTATAAAACAGTAGGTTAACTTGCTTAATCATGCATGAAACCAGTACAGATGGATAGAATGGATTTTTCTGATCATTTTTCATATATAAATCTTTTCATTCTGAGCTATAGATTATTTTCTATGATTTTTTGAAGTTTGTGATAATTTCTGGAATTTGCAATATGAGAATAATTCCAGTAAATGTTTTATTGCGTCAGCCTGACGTCAGTGTGACGTCAGCGGGTCAGCGGGGTCGTCCAGGTCAAACCTGACGGGTGGGTCCCCTGTGTCAGTGTCACGGTTGGGTAATTAGTTAATTAGGATTAGTTTTAACTTTAACCCAGATTTAATTAGCAGGCGGGCCCCACTTGTCAGTGACCCTGGGGGGTCAAACCGCGGTCAAACCACACTGACTCGCCGGCGTTTAGCCGCCGGCGACGTCCAGACGCGGCGGTGGTGTGCGGGTTTGCTCCTCCGGCGACCAAAAGGACGGCGGAGAGCACCTACGTGTAGCTGGGGGCGAACCGCGTCGACTGGTGGTGGTAGTGGAGCTCGGGGTCGCCGGAATCGACGCCGGCGACGAGCCGTGCGGCTGCCGGAGTACGGGCGTGGTTGAAACCGTAGCTAGAGAGCACGGCGAGGGATATGCGATGGCGCTACGGGTTCCTGGCGTTGCGGTGAAGCTAATGGCTACGGTGGTGCGGCCGTTGGATGGCCGGAGCCTCGTCGGCGACGAGCTCGTGCGGCGGCGCGTTCGGGTGAGCTTCGTGCGGTGGCTACAGAGCTCGAGAAAGAGAGAGGAGAGGATGGGAAGGTGGCCATGCTCACGGCAGTTGCGACGGAGCAGGCGGCGGGGTCGGAGACGAGCTGTAGCTGTGGCGACGGCGGAGGGGATCTCCGACGGGGAGCGGCGAAGGCGGGGTCGGTGGCGGAGCTTCGGGGCAAACGAGCGCTCGGGGCTTGGCTTGCTCGAAGGAGTGGGCGACGGCGGAGCTGTAGGACACAGTGGGATGGCGCGAGGTCGACGGTGGCCACGGTTACTCCGGTGAGGTGTCTGCGGCGGCGTCGGCCATGGTGGGGAAAGGGCGAGGGAGAGGCGATGGGGGAGAATGACGATGTCCAGGGGCTCGGGGCGCGTCGAGGAAGGTCGTCCAGCTCGTCCGCCGGCGAGGGCGGCAAGCAGCTGGCGCGGTGGCGAGCTCGCGCTCGCCGCGTCACCTGTCTGCCTGCTCTGGCGAGAGCAAGCAGCTCGCTGGCGCGGGCCAGCACAGTGCTGGGCCGCCAGGTGGGCTTCCAGGTAAGTCTTCTGCCTTCTGTTCTTTTCTCTTTTTTATTTATTTCTGTACTGTGTTTTGAAATAGTAAAAATACTATTTCATTTGGAAAAATCCTGAAAATATTCTGAGGCACCTTTGAGATTATTCCCAACAGCCTAAAAATACCTTCAAGATTATTTGGGCATTTAAAAATATTTATAGCATTTATAATGCCCAAATGCAAATACTTATGGCTTGTGCAAAAATCCAAGATGGCCTCCAAAAATATGAAACCATTTTTGGCAGAGGTTTTAACCAAGACCAAAGGTGGTGAACATTTATGGAGGGCATTTCAGGTTCATTGGAAAAAAATTAGTAAACCCTAGTTGTTCCAGGGGGGTGCTGGGGGTTTCTGGCATTCCCCATTTCAGGTTTCTGTGAAATGTAGCCATGATGCAACACTCTAATGCATGAACTAACTAGGATGTGACATGGGCGACGACCTGTTCGTCCATCTCCCAGGGATGGCGAGCACCAGGGCGCCAACCGAGGGGGAGGTGTTCGACGACGAGGCACTCGCCACTGTCGGGCTTCAGGTTGTTGATGAACCGGGCACTGGCGGTGGCGGTTCCCAAGAGGAGCAGCTTCTCCGAGCCATGAGCGTCAACTTCCAGAAGCTCCAGGGGCTCCACCGTGCCCGCCTAGACAAGGCGAAATCCAGGATGGCGGCAGCGGACAAGGCGGAGGGGGATCTTGAGGAGCGCGTCGCTCAGACGCAGGCCTGGTTCCGCGAGGCTCAGGAAGAACTGAAGGCTGACCAGGGCGAGCTGGCTGAGCGCAAGCAGGAGATCATCCTGAAGCAGGCTGATGTCGAGAAGGCCCAGGAGGTGGCGAAGGAACAGGCCGCCAAGGACGAGGCCGCTTGGCAACAACACCAGGCTCTGCTGAACTCCCAGGAGGAGGACCTTGCCGCCTGTGAGGAGGCGCTCGCCGCCACACTCCGTGGCAAGGATGAGGAGGTCGAGAAGCTTGTCACGCATCGGACCCAGGAGCTGGAGCAGAGGCACAAGGAGGCACTCGATGCTCAAGCCCTAGTCCATGCCAGCAAGGTGAATGAGCTGGAGCTAGAGCGGGAGGAGATGAAGAAAAGAGCCTCGGCGCTAACGGAGGAGAGGGACGCGGCCAACCGCACTCTGGCGGATGCGCATGTCGCCATCTCCGACAAGGCCAAGCTGCTCTCCGAGGCCAAAGACTCCCTCAACAATCTGAAGTTGAACCTGGATGGCTTGGAGGGGAAGCTTTCGGAGGCCGGACTCGTGAGGAGACCCTGAACAAGGACCTGGAGGACGAGAAGCGGCTGCGGAGGGATGACGCCGCCGGGCATGAGGAGTACGCGAAGGGCGTAAACCTCTGGATCAGCCGTCTCATCGAAGTCGCCGACAAGATCACCACGAAGCTGGCTGCCATGGGGATGCCGAACATTAGGTACTCCTAGGAGCCGAATGTGAGCCCCAACGCCAGGCTGACCCTGTTCATCGAGGGCGTCCTCGACGCCCTGGAGCAGCTCCGTTCCAACCGAGCAACCTCTCTGGCCAATGAGGCCCGGAAGCTCTGCCGGGGCGCCCTGACCAAGGTCTCACCAAGGTGGCGTACTGGAACCCCAACGTCAACTTTGCCGATGCGCTAGAGAGCTTGCCGGAGGATGTGGACCTCGCGGTGCTCGAAGAGCGTATCGAGCCCATCATCAGCCGAGTTGACGGAGTCAGGAGGGTGGAGGGCCAGCGCCGATACTAGGCACCCCGTTTCTCACTGCCGCTGCGAGTTCATGACCAAGACGATTTTATCTTAAGTTAGAACCGCATCAACAATTGATGTAATATAACTCTCAATACTTTAAGATGAAACATGCTATCTTCCTGTATTGATCTTTCTTTGTACGTATGCACCCTACGCCCAGTAGGATAGGTTTGCCAGTGCGTAAACCCATGCTATGGCGCCTTGAGGACGGATCCTTAGCAGCCTGCCGGGGGGCGCCTGATGCCGGACAAACCACCTTGCCGTTCTCAGCGCGGCCGCTTAAACTGTTGAGCGGACTCGTAACAGAGCAAGGGTGTTGCTAATAGCGGGCAGGCCACCTTGCCGTCCTCGGTGCGGCCGCTCGAACTGTTTAGCAGACTCGAAACAGAACAAGGGTGTTGCCAATAGCGGAAGGGTCCCATTGCATGCAGGTTTTCCGTACAAAGAGCAAGATCTTTCGAGGAGAATAACCTTATATTAAGAAGAATTGCTCAAAGTTGTGCGTGACTTAGCTTTTTTGCGGCCACGCGGATGGTCGTTGCAGCCACAGACGGCACCAGAGTGCGTCTGATTGACGTCGCCTTCTCTTCTCGGGCCATCACGACGAGGGAGTCGGTAAGTTGACTACAAAACCAGATTTTCACAGCTTGCGCCCCCTACCTGGCGCGCCATCACGGGGAATCCCTTCTACGGTTGGCGGCCGCGGGGCTGTGGAAAGAGCGGGTTTAGAAGAGCAACACGGGGAATTTATCCAGGTTCGGGCCGCAAGTGATGCGTAATACCCTACTCCTGCTGGTTTGTGTTTATCTGGTGTTCTTAGACTAGCTACAAAGCGTGCAGGGTCCAAAAAGTCTGAATCCTCCTCCAGTATGCCTCGGGCCTCCTTTTATAGCCAAAGGGGGTCGCCACCGTGGCACACAGGAGGTGGAAGGTTTGTATTGTATACAAGTCTATCGCCTGGCACCATAGGACAACCGCATTTAATGCGCCGCCGACATGCCCTCTCACTTTATCGGGGAGAGCAAGGAAACTCGTCCCGTCCGCCGCCGCCTCGCCTCGCTCCGACGCGCGTCCAGGCTGACTAGGCGTGCAGCGCAATGCTGGCTGGCTGGCTGTTGAGTTGGTGCGGTGGCAGAGTCTTCACAAAGATCTGCATGCCGCCACGCAGGTGCTTGCTGAGTTGGCCTGGAAGCTGCACGTCGCCACGCAGGTGCCTGCCTTGTTGGTGGGTCGACTTCTGTGTTGGAACGGCGGTGGAGCCTTGGCAGGTGGGGGCCTGGCTGCGGCCCTCGCAGATGTCTCCGGCAAGGGTCTTGCCGAGGCCCCGACAAGGGCCTTGCCGGGGTCTCATAGGTGTCCCAGGCGAGGGTCTTGCCGGGGGTCTTGTGAGCGTCCCCAGCAAGGATCTTGCCGGTGTTTCCGTCTTCTGGTTCTCATCCAGTCTTGTACGTTCTTGGTCTTTACAAAGATCTGCATGCCACCATGCAGGCGCCTCCTGAGCCTCGGTTCCAATGTTGTCGATGGTGTTGGAACTCTTAGGCTCAAGGGTGGCAGCTCTGCTGGTGTTGGGCAAGTTGCCCCGGCAATGCCCTTGCCGGGGCTACGTAAGCTGCCCCGGCAAGGCTCCTGCCGGGGAGAGCCCACCTTGTCCCTTTGCTCCTCGCGCCACTGTCTTGGCGTTGCTCTGGTAGTCTTGTGTCTTTGCTTCCTCTTCTGCCTCGCCAAGCGCGGCTGCAAGCGTGTGGCTGCGACTGCCCGCGCACAAGTAAAGGGGTACAAGGACCCCTACTTTTGTACGCCGACAAAAGTTCTCAGAATGCCCTAAAAATTGCCCATGAATTTTTGGTGCAAATAATACCAGAGGGAGGTGCACCAGGTGCGCACAACCCACCTGGGCGCACCAGCACCCCCAGGCCCGCCCTGGTGGGTTGTGGTCCCCATGTGGGCCCCCTCACTTACCTCTTCATCCAACATAATCACTTACCTCTAGAAAAAATCCCCATTGCTTTCTATCCCGTGTTCTTGAGCTCAAACCCGCAGATTTCGATCTGTTTGCTTGAAGCTCCGTTTCCGAAACTGTTTCGAGGGATTGTTGCTTGGTATGTGACTCCACCATTTGTCCAATTAGTTTTTGTATTAGTGGTTTATACTTTGAATAATTAGCTACTCTTGGTGCTGTTGTAGATGTGCTTGCAAGTTCAATTCTTAGTGTTCTAAGTAGTTTGAATGCTTGCTATGGCCTCTATGAGTCCCAATGAGTAGTTGCTATCAATATTGTAAGGTTTTGTTGACAAATTTTTGTCACCCCAAAATTTTTATTTTCAGAAAATTGTACGCGGACATGATGAACCTATTTGGAAGGAGTTCTTCGAGGAGACGATCCTCGGGGGCATCTTTTAGTGATAGTTCTGCTCGCCGGTCTTATGTTGAACCAAGTGAAAGTTCTACGCGAGATGCCACCACCAGAACATGCTTATGGCCTTGCGATGAGTAGATGATGTGAGTGGGCATTAAGGAGGAATTTGAGAAATATGTTCACAATGTCGGTCTCGGTCCCTACCTCTCAGATAAGTGTGAACAACACCAACTTCTCACTGAATCATTTGCCAAAGGATTTAATTATTTTCCACGTGCGTCTAGGGTGTCGTTTATGCTTTATGATAATCCATATACTATTCCATTAGAGAATTTTTCTTATCATTGCAAACTTCTATTTTGGGGTTCGCTTGATGAGCTACCTAAGGCTGAGTATGAATCTTTCTTGACTAGCCTTTGTTATGGTGAAAATAGGGGAGTGAGACAAGGAAGAATAAAGAGTATTCACTTTCTCGCGATTCAGTATTTTGCTTTATTTAACGGGAAATGCATAGTAGGATAGCAAGACTGTAGCATACTTTGTGCACCAGACTTGAGCCTCATTCACACCACTCTCACTGGTGAAAGGAATTATAACCTTGGAGCGATTGTTGCACGTAGACTTCAGCATAACGCCAAAAGTGGTTGGTTCTATGGTGGAATTTATGCCACACGTCTAGCACGAGGGCTGGGTGTTTCACCTTTACCCTTTTATCCTATCCTACCCACTCGGTATTTGAATTTTGATGCCTTAAAAGAGCATAAGAGTCTCAAGGGAAGGGCTGATAACTTCACTTATAATTTGTTGTTTAACCAATCACATGTTGTGGACACATATTTGCCTGCTCCTGCTTGATAACCCACAAGTATAGGGGATCAATTGTAGCCTCTTTCGATAAGTAAGAGTGTCGAACCCAACGAGGAGCTAAAGGTAGAACAAATATTCCCTCAAGTTCTATCGACCACTGATACAACTCTACGTACGCTTAGCGTTTGCTTTACCTAGAACAAGTATGAAACAAGAAGTACTTTGTAGTTGTTGTTGGATCGGTTTGCAAGATAATAAAGAGCACGTAAATAAAAACTAGGGGTTGTTTAGATAAAACACAATAAAGTAAATATAGCGAGTAAAAGTGGTGGTAGGAGTTGCGAAATTGTCCCTAAGCAATTGACTACTTTACTAGACCGATAGCAAGTATTATGTGGGAGAGGCCACTGCTAGCATGTCATCCCTGACTTGGAATTCTATGCACTTATGATTGGAACTATTAGCAAGCATCCGCAACTACTAACGTTCATTAAGGTAAAACCCAACCATAGCATTAAGATATATTGGTCCCCCTTCAATCCCGTATGCATCAGTTTCTATGCTAGGTTGAAGCATCTGTCACTCTTGCCCTCCAATACATAGTCCTATCAACATACAACTAACCCTATGGTGTGATCCATGCGCGCGCTCATATGATGGGCACCAAAGTACAGCAACATAACCACAAGCAAATTAAATCAATCACAGCAATTCATCAACCACCGATAGGACAACGAAAATCTACTCAGACATCATAGGATGGCAACACATCATTGGTAATAATATGAAGCATAAAGCACCATGTTCAAGTAGAGGGTACAGCGGGTTGCGGGAGAGTGGACCGCTGTAGATAGAGGGGGGAAGGTAATGGAGATGTTGGTGAAGATGGCGGAGGTGTTGGTGAAGATCGCGGTGATGATGATGGTGGCCACGGCAGCGTTCCGACGACACCGGAAGAGAGGGGGAGAGGGCCCCCTTTCTTCTTCTTCTTCTTCTTCCTTGACCTCCTCCCTAGATGGGAGAAGGGTTTCCCCTCTGGTCCAAGGTCTCCATGGCGTGGGAGGGGCGAGATCCCCCTGAGATTGGATCTTGTCTCTCTGTCTCTCTCTGCTTCTGCGCTCTCAGATATGGCCTTTCACCGTTTCTTTTATAACCGGAGATCCGTAACTCCGATTGGGCTGAATTTTGGACACAATCTCTATCCGGAAATTAGCTTTCTTGCGGCGAAAGAAGGGAACCAACCTCCTTACGGGGTGGCCACGAGGGTCAGGGGAGCGCCTGCCTGCCTCGTGGCCCCCTCGGGCATCGTCTCGCGTTGATTCTTCTTCCCAAAAATCACATATATTCCAAAAAAATCTCCGTCAGTTTTTATCCCATTTGGACTCCGTTTGATATGGATTTTCTGCAAAACAAAAAACATGCAACAAACAGGAACTGGCACTGGATCAATATGTTAGTCCCAAAAATAGTATAAAAAGTTGCCAAAAGTATATGAAAGTTGCATAATATTGGCATGGAACAATCAAAAATTATAGATACGTTGGAGACGTATCAGCATCCCCAAGCTTAATTCCTGCTCGTCCTCGGGTAGGTAAATGATAAAAAAGATAATTTTTGATGTGGAATGCTACCTAGCATAATCTTGATCATGTATCTAATCATGGCATGAATATTAAGACACGAGTGATTCAAAGCAATAGTCAATCATTTGACATTAAGACAATAATACTTCAAGCATACTAATAAAGAAATCATGTCTTTTCAAAATAACATGGCCAAAGAAAGTTATCCCTACAAAATCATATGGTCGGGCTATGCTCCATCTTCACCACACAAAATATTCAAATCATGCACAACCCCGATGACAAGCCGAGCAATTGTTTCATACTTTTGATGTTCTCAAACCTTTTCAACTTTCATGCAATACATGAGCGTGAGCCATGGACATAGCACTATAGGTGGAATAGAATATGATGGTGGAGGTTGTGTGGAGAAGACAAAAAGGAGAAAGTCTCACATCGACGCGGCTAATCAACGAGCTATGGAGATGCCCATCAATTGATGTCAATGTGAGGAGTAGGGATTGCCATGCAACGGATGCACTAGAGCTATAAGTGTATGAAAGCTCAAACTGAAACTAAGTGGGTGTGCATCCAACTTGCTTGCTCATGAAGACCTCAGGCATTTGAGGAAGCCCATCATCAGAATATACAAGCCAAGTTCTATAATGAAAATTCCCACTAGTATATGAAAGTGATAACTCAAGAGACTCTCTATATGAAGAACATGGTGCTACTCTAAAGCACAAGTGTGGTAAAAGGATAGTAACATTCCCCTTTCTCACTTTTTCTCTCATTTTTTTGTTTTTTGTTTTGTTTTTTATGGGCTTCTTTGGCCTCTTTTATTTTTTTTTAAAGTCCGGAGTCTCATCCCGACTTGTGGGGGAATCATAGTCTCCATCATCCTTTCCTCACTGGGGTAATGCTCTAATAATGATGATCATCACACTTTTATTTACTTACAACTCAATATTTCAACTCGATACTAGAACAAATATATGACTCTATATGAATGCCTCCGGTGGTGTACCGGGATGTGCAATGATCTAGCGTAGCAATGACATAAAAAATGGAGAAGCCATTAAAACATCATGCTAGCTATCTTACGATCATGCAAAGCAATATGACAATAAATGCTCAAGTCATGTATATGATGATGATGGAAGTTGCATGGCAATATATCTCGGAATGGCTATGGAAATGCCATGATAGGTAGGTATGGTGGCTGTTTTGAGGAAGATATAAGGAGGCTTATGTGTGATAGAGCGTATCGTATCATGGGGTTTGGATGTACCGGCGAAGTTTGCACCCACTCTCGAGGTGAGAAAGGGCAATGCACGGTTCCGAAGAGGCTAGCAATGATGGAAGGGTTAGAGTGTGTATAATCCATGGACTCACATTAGTCATAAAGAACTCATATACTTATTGCAAAAGTTTATTAGCCCTCGAAGCAAAGTACTACTACGCATGCCCCTAGGGGGGTAGATTGGTAGGAAAAGACCATCGCTCGTCCCCGACCGCCACTCATAAGGAAGACAAACAATAAATACCTCATGCTCCAACTTCGTTACATAACGGTTCACCATACGTGCATGATACGGGAATCACAAACCTCAACACAAGTATTTCTACGATCCACAACTACCCACTAGCATGACTCCAATATCACCATCTTTATATCACAAAACTATTGCAAGGAATCAAACATATCATATTCAGTGACCTACAAGTTTTATGTAGGATTTTATGACTAACCATGTGAATGACCAATTCCTGTCATCTCTCTAAATAGATATAAGTGAAGCAAGAGAGTTTAATTCTTTCTACAAAAGATATGCCCATGCTCCAACAATTATAAGTGAAGCAAAAGGGCATTCTACAAATGGCGGTTGTCTATGTAAAGAGAAACAGGCAATCCAAACTTCAAATGATATAAGTGAAGCACATGAAGCATTCTATAAAGCCATACTCAAAGAATATAAGTGAAGTGCAAAGAGCATTCTAAAAATAAACCAAGGACCATCTCATGCCAGCATGGTGCATTTATTAAAAGAAAATTAAAAAGCACACGACGCTCCAAGATTTGCACATATCACATGAACGAAACGAATCCGAAAACATACCGATACTTGTTGAAGAAAGAGGGGATGCCTTCCGGGGCATCCCCAAGCTTAGACGCTTGAGTATCCTTGAATATTTACTTGGGGTGCCTCGGGCATCCCCAAGCTTGAGCTCTTGCCTCTCTTCCTTCTTCTCACATCGAGACCTTCTCGATCATCGAACACTTCATCCACACAAAACTTCAACAGAAAACTCGGTAAGATCCATTAGTATAATAAAGCAAATCACTACTCTAAGTACTGTTGCAAACCAATTCATATTTTGTTTTTGCATTATGTCTACTTTAATATAACTTTTTCATGGCTTAATCCACTGATAGAAATTAATAGTTTCATCAAAACAAGCAAACTATGCATCAAAAACAGAATCTGTCTAAAACAGAACAGTCTGTAATAATCTGAACATTCACCATACTTCTGATACTTGAAAACTTCTGCCAAAATTAGGAAAAAAAATGTGTACAGAAATACAGTGCAAAAAGAATCAGAACCATTTGACGTTCCAGTAAAAAATTAAAAATCGCGCACTACAGCCAAAGTTCCTGTCCTGCACCGCACAAACCAACAAGCATTGTAAACATCCTAAAGGCAAAACCTTGGCACATTATTTTTATAATACAATGGAATTGTACAAGGGGATAATTATTATTTTTGAAAAGTTTCTGTAATCAAGATTCACAAAGTTTCCATGAGCATGAAAAAAGTTCAAGGAGCTCCCCCACTTCAACAATGCTTGTCTCTCTCACTTTCACTTTCCTTTTTGAAAAGTTTTGGGTTCCCCTCTTTATTTTTTTTGTTTTTAAACTATATGAAAGCACTCAACAGAAATAAATGACTCTCTAAAACTTCCGGGTTGTCTCCCTGGCAGCGCTTTCTTTAAAGGCATTAAGCTAGGCATATAGTGCTCAAGTAATGGATCCACCCGGATCCCAAGGTATATCAAAGCCAATCTTAATTAACAATGATTTGTAATTTAGTAGTGAGAACAAAGTAACATATATCATGTAATGACGAAGTCTAACTCTCTTCCTATGCATCGGCATGTCATAAAAGAACAATTCATGCACACATAGTAAAGGCCAATGCATAGCATAAGCAGTTTCTTGCAATTTTATCATGTGGGAAACATAGAGAGGTGGAGATATAGTTCCTCTTTCATAATAATTGCAAGTAGGAGTAGCAAGCACATGCATATTATATTCATCAAAATCATCATGTGCAACGGTAAAAGGCAACTCATCAATATAATCCTTAATAAGGGCAAACTTCTCCGATGTAGTGTAGTCGGGAGAATTCAAAAAGATGATAGGACTATCATGTGTGGGTGCAATAGCAACAATTTCATGTTTAACATAAGGAACTATAGCAAGTTCATCTCCATAAGCATAATTCATATTGGCATCTTGGCCACAAGCATATCAAGCATCATCAAAAAGGGATATTTCAATAGAATCAACGAGATCATAACAATCATCATAGCATTTGTCCTTCGGTAAGCACGAAGGGAAATTAAACAATGTATGAGTTGAAGAGTTACTCTCATTAGAATGTGGGCACGGGTGATCAATCCGCTCTTCCTCCTTTTGTTCTTCGCTCTCCTCCTCATCTTTTTCATCCAATGAGCTCACAACGTCATTAATTTCTTCTTCCATAGACTCCTACAAAATATTAGTCTCTTCTTGGACAGCGGAGACTTTCTCAATAAATGCATCAATATCGGCATTGTATTCATAATTCTCATAGCAATATTTAAGGATAGCTAAATTTTCAGGTCTATAAACAGCATCATAAAGATTTTCACACTCTTTAAATACAGATTCAATTTTATAAGCACCCATAAAAGCAATAAATTCTTCTATTTGTTCCACATCATAGTAATCATATATACCTCTAGCATAATAAGCCAAGGTTTCATTATCATTAAATTTGCATGAAAAGGGAACGTGTGGAGACTTCATCCTAGAGCAACAAGTATAATCATATATCAAGCATAGTTGCCTAGCATACCACTTCAACATATAAATTTGATCCCATAATAGTTTCCCTTTTTGAGTCAAGCGATAATACCTAAAGTATTCACGTTGATCCAACGTGTCTCCCATTACATAATTGAATGAGGTTTTCTCAGGATTATCAAAGTGTTACATAATATTTTTCAGATAATGATCATCGAGGGTTTTAGGAGGTTCCCCATCTCCATGAGTAGCAAGTACACCTAATTTTTTTGGTATTTCGTGTTCCATATCCATAACTAAAGATAGAGAACAACTAAGAACAGCAAATAAAAATTACTTAGTGATAAAGCAAACAAGCACACACGAGAATATTCACCCCACGCTATGACTCCCCGGCAACGGCGCTAGAAAAAGGTCTTGATAACCCACAAGTATAGGGGATCAATTGTAGCCTCTTCCGATAAGTAAGAGTGTCGAACCCAACGAGGAGCTAAAGGTAGAACAAATATTCCCTCAAGTTCTATCGACCACCGATACAACTCTACGTACGCTTAGCGTTTGCTTTACCTAGAACAAGTATGAAACTAGAAGTACTTTGTAGGTGTTGTTGGATAGGTTTGCAAGATAATAAAGAGCACGTAAATAAAAACTAGGGGCTGTTTAGATAAAAACACAATAAAGTAAATATAGCGAGTGTGGAAAAGTGGTGGTAGGAGTTGCGAAATTGTCCCTAAGCAATTGACTACTTTACTAGACCGATAGCAAGTATTATGTGGGAGAGGCCACTGCTAGCATGTCATCCCTGACTTGGAATTCTATGCACTTATGATTGGAACTATTAGCAAGCATCCACAACTACTAACGTTCATTAAGGTAAAACCCAACCATAGCATTAAGATATATTGGTCCCCCTTCAATCCCGTATGCATCAATTTCTATGCCAGGTTGAAGCTTCTGTCACTCTTGCCCTCCAATACATAGTCCTATCAACAAACAACTAACCCTATGATCTGATCCACGCGCGCGCTCATATGATGGGCACCAAAGGACAGCAACATAACCACAAGAAAATTAAATCAATCATAGCAATTCATCAACCACCGATAGGACAACGAAAATCTACTCAGACATCATAGGATGGCAACACATCATTGGATAATAATATGAAGCATAAAGCACCATGTTCAAGTAGAGGGTACAGCGGGTTGCAGGAGAGTGGACCGCTATAGATAGAGGGGGGAAGGTGATGGAGATGTTGGTGAAGATGGCGGAGGTGTTGGTGAAGATCGCGGTGATGATGATGGTGGCCACGGCAGCGTTCCGGCGCCACCGGAAGAGAGTGGGAGAGGGCCCCCCTTCTTCTTCTTCTTCTTCCTTGACCTCCTCCCTAGATGGGAGAAGGGTTTCCCCTCTGGTCCATGGTCTCCATGGCGTGGGAGGGGCGAGAGCCCCTCCGAGATTGGATCTGTCTCTCTGTCTCTCTCTGTTTCTGCGCTCTTAGACCTGGCCTTTCACCGTTTCTTTTATAACGGGAGATCCGTAACTCCGATTGGGCTGAATTTTGGACACGATCTCTATCCGGAAATTAGCTTTCTTGCGGGGAAATAAGGGCACCAACCGCCTTACGGGGTGGCCACGAGGGTCAGGGGCGCGCCTGCCTACCTCGTGGCCCCCTCGGGCATCGTCTCGTGTTGATTCTTCTTCCCAAAAATCACATATATTCCAAAGAAAATCTCCGTCAGTTTTTATCCCGTTTGGACTCTGTTTGATATGGATTTTCTGCGAAACAAAAAACATGCAACAAACAGGAACTGGCACTAGGCACTGGATCAATATGTTAGTCCCAAAAATAGTATAAAAAGTTGCCAAAAGTATATGAAAGTTGCATAATATTGGCATGGAACAATAAAAAATTATAGATACGACGGAGACGTATCACTGCTCTTTTTGACGATAACAGCAATGAAAGATATTTTGTTCTTGAGAGCGAGGCCCGAGCTCACAACACAGTAGTGCTGGCGGCACGGTGTGCCGAGGCATCCGCACCCAGAGCCTCTGTGAGCTACCACGCTGACTACTACCCTGCAGGCTACTGATCGACTACCAAGTTAGGCCAAAAGCCTAAGCTTGGGGGAGTACGTGTTTGTCATCGACATTATATTCATGTCTACATATCATTCCATTTGTCGGTGTTCACACTTTTTCATTGTATCATCCATGCTTAGATTTATTTTCTTGCTTTCTTCTTGTGTGATTGAAAAACTTTAGAAAAAAACAAAAAAATTATTAGTTGTAGTAATTTACTTTCTATGCATGCTTAGTAGTAGTACTAAAAATAAAATCCAAAAAAAGATTTCCTTGTTCTTCTTTTGCTTGTTGGGAGCTTTCCCGTGTAAATAGTTTTTCTCGTTTTTGCTTTTTATTTGCTTGTTGAAGAAAATCAAAAACTCCAAAATATTTCAGTGTGTTTCTCTGAAATTATTTTCTTTTTATTCGAGTCTTACCGAGATGAGGACCACAATGAAAATGTTGAGTGGCTCTCATACGAATAACTGTTGAATTAATAAAGAACCCATTTTACCTTGTCTTCTCCTGTTGAATAAAATGTTTTGTAGATTCCAGCTTAGTCCACGGCACTCTTGCATTATTATTATTTTCACATCATTCGGTTGTGCAAGTGAAAGGCAATAATGACGATATTCGATGAACTGGTCGTGGCAAAGAGAAACTGGTATGAACTCGACTTGTTTTGTTTGTGTAAATATGTTTAACCTAGTGCCCATGATTTAGCCCATTATGATTAAACATATTTGCAATGACAATTAGAGATTATAGTTTCTCATGCCATGCATAAATAGCTAGGAGTGAATAATGATTTATCTTGGATATCAACATTGCGTTAAGATGATTGTGATGTAGTATGATAATATGGTATCCTCCTCTGAATGTTCGAGTGGCTTAACTTGGCACATGTTTATGCATGTAGTTGAATCAAAACCAACATAGCCTCTATGATATTTATGTTCATGGTGTTCATATCCTACTCATGCTAGTGTCCAATGTTACTTATGCATAATGCATGGTTATGATCGTTGTTGCTCTCTAGCTGGCCGCTTCTCAATCTTAATTGCTAGCCTTCGCCTGTACTAAGTGGGAACTCTGCTTGTACATCAAAAACCCTTGAACCCAAAGTTATTCCAGATGAGTCCACCATACCTACCTATATACGGTATTACCCTGCCATCCTAAGTAAATTTGCATGTGCCACCTCTAAAAACTTCTAAAAATTATCCTTTTTGTGTGCCTGGATCGTTCATGGAACGACAGGAGGTGGTCGATATCTTCCGTGCTAAGCGGGTCATTCTCAGGTCGAGTGTTTATTCACTCGCCATCGCACGAGAAAATGGGCGGTAATAGGGATGCCCAGTCCCTAACTGCAAACATGAAAAAGAGTTCATATCTGGATTAATCAAACAAAAACTTCCAATGGAGTCAAAACCTTTACTTTTATCGCTTGGGAACCGCCACTAGCGTGCTTAGCATGGAAGATGTTGATAAATAATGGTCGTGAAGTGAATAAGAAGGGTGCATGTCTCAAAATAATCATCTATCTCTCTTTTAAAAATTGAGCTCTGGCACCTCTCCAAATCCCTGCTTCCCTCTGCGAAGGGACTTTCTTTTTACTTTTATATGTTGTGTCATCACCTTCTAAAACAAGCGCCAGAAACTGAGTAGAGCACAATTGTCATGATTTATGCATTATGTATAGCTAATGTTGGGTGCATCATGACTGGATCTTTTCTACCATGATCCATGAATTACAATGTTTAGTCGCTGCTTGAACTTTGGAGGTGCTCCGCATTTATGTTTTGCGGTCTCAGAAAGGGCTAGTGAGATACCATTATTGTCATATTATATCATGGTTGTTTTGACAACGTGTTGCCATTTGAGATATCTTATTATTGCTCTCTAGCTGATTATGTCATTGATATGAGTCATTATAATCTTTAAGAGTTATTGTCGACATGGTTAGTTATAATGCTGGCTGAAAACCTGGGTGTTGTTTAAGCTTTTTTATGCAAACAAGAGAAAAAGAGTTCGTAAAAGTTTTTCTTTCTCACTTTCAGTTTATCAACTGAATTGCTTGAGGACAAGCAACGGTTTAAGCTTGGGGGAGTTGATACGTCTCCAACGTATCTACTTTTTCTCACGCTTTTCCTCTTGTTTTGGACTCTAATTTGCATGATTTGAATGAAACTAACCCCGGACTGACGCTGTTTTCAGCAGAACTACCATGGTGTTGATTTTTTGCAGAAATAAAAGTTCTTGGAATGGAACGAAACTTTGCGAGGATTTTTTATATCGATAATGAGAATTTCTAGAGCCAAGACCCACCGGAGAGGGGGCCCTGGTGGGGCACAACCCATCAAGGCGCGCCCCCCTCTCCTGGAGCGCCCAGGTGGGTTGTACCCACCTGGTGGCCCCGCTGACGACCCCCCTGATACTATAAAATCACATATTTCCAGAAAAAAAATCAGGGAGAAAGAACTATCACGATCCACGAGATGGAGCCGTCGCCAACCCCTGTTCTTCCTCGGGAGGGCAGGTCTGGAGTCCGTCTGGGCCCCCGGAGAGGGGGATATTCGTTCTTCGTCATCACCAACCCATCTTCATCGCCAATTCCATGATGCTCCCCACCGGGAGTGAGTAATTCCTTCGTAGGCTCGCTGGTCCGTGAGGAGTTGGATGAGATTCATCATAATCGAGTTAGTTTTGTTAGGGCCTGATCTCTAGTATCCAATATGTTCTTAGATTGATGTTGCTATGACTTTGTTATGCTTAATGCTTGTCACTTTGGGCCTGGGTGCCATGAACTCAGATCTGAACCATTTATGAATTCATCATTATATCCATGTTTTAGATCCGATCTTGCAAGTTATAGACGCCTACTACGGTTATGATCCGACAACCCCGGAGTGACAACAACCGGGCCCACTCGCGGTGATGACCGTAGTTTGAGGAGTTCATGTATTCACTATGTGTTCGGTTCTCTATTAAAAGGAGGCCTTAATATCCCTTAGTTTCCAATATGGACCCCGCTGCCACGGGAGGGTAGGACAAAAGATGTCATGCAAGTTTTTTTTAATAAAGCACGTATGACTATTTACGGAATACATCCCTACATTATATCAATGAACTGGAGCTAGTGCCGTATCGCCCTAGGTTATAATTGTCACATGATCAATATCATCCAACAAGTCACCGATCCAATGCCTACGAATTTATCTTATATTGTTTCTGCTATGTTACTACTGCTATCATCACTGTTTCAATTGCTACAAAATTACTGCTATCACTGTTACTGTTACCGTTGCTGCTGTCACTACTATCAAAACTATCATATTACTGTGCTACTGATTACTTGCTGCAGATAATTAATCTCCAGGTGTGGTTTAATTGACAACTCAGCTGCTAATACCTTCAAATATTCTTTGGCTCCCCTTGTGTCGAATCTATAAATTTGGGTTGAATACTCTACCCTCGAAAACTATTGCGCTCCCCTATACTTGTGGGTTATTAGGCACGCCAGGCTCCGTTGCATGGAAGGTTGGGTTTCCCGGCGGAGGCGGTTACAAAACCCGGGAGAGGAAGAGGAAACTGGAACAGAGCGAACTGCAGAAGCTGAATGCAAGGGTACAAAAGCTAGAGGAACAAGTTGAGAGCCAGCGAGGTGCCGAAACTACCCCACCATCTCAGCGGAGAAGCAGCGTGGCTTCCACCGAGCTCGTTCAGCAGCCTGACTTCACAGCTCCTAGCTACCCCGTGGATGCTATCACGGAGGCTCAACATTGCCAGCTTATGACGCAATGGCAGAACCTCAAAGTCAAGGCGGCTGTCGGCTCCGTTGCACCTCCTGAACCCGTCGCAACTTTTCACTATCGTCTGATTCCACAAGGCTACGTTGTTGTGATGGTGGATGAAATAACAGAGGGATTTGAGGAGCTCGAGGTTGGCCACCCTACCGGTGAAGGGGAGACTCAGCTAGGTCTTGCTCTGAAGACTCCATGTCTATGGCAGAAGGAGCACATCAAGCTTCTGAACTGGACGCCTCCGCCGCCTCCTCCTCCTCCAGCGAGTT
The DNA here is from genome assembly GCF_002575655.3 of Aegilops tauschii subsp. strangulata. Classification (NCBI taxonomy): domain Eukaryota; kingdom Viridiplantae; phylum Streptophyta; class Magnoliopsida; order Poales; family Poaceae; genus Aegilops; species Aegilops tauschii. Next base: position 11,685,895 of record NC_053038.3, on the reverse strand, counting down.
AGGGCACTCCGCGTCCTCCTCCTCCTCCGGCGAGTGATCAAGGCATTCCGCCTCCTTCTCCGGCTGCTCCGGCGCGTGAGGCCGGCACTCCGCCTCCTCCGGGGCGTCCGAGCAGTCCGCCTCCTCCTCCGCCTCGTTAGCAACGACAGAAGACAGCCGCCGCCGCTCCGGCTCCTCCGGCGCGTGGGAGCACTCCACCTCCTTCTCCGCCTCGTAAGCAACAAATGAAGACAGTCGCCGCCGCTCCGGCTGCTCCGGCGGCTAGCAGTACAGCCAGAGGCGGGAGGCAATACAGATACGGTCCATCTCTCAAGCCTCTAGAGAAGTTACCATACAAGAGGACCGTGGAGGAAAATGCGGAGATATGTGAAGCCTATGTGAAGGACTTTTTTGCAAAGAAACCTCCACCTCCGAAGGAGAAGATAGATCCGGTGAAAGCTCAGCGCACTATGAATGCCCTGAAGCGACCACCACCGTGTACGCCGGATGACAACCATGTCCGATGTCTTAAGAAGACACTTGAAGATGCGCCTCGGTCGGAAACTACTTCAAGTGACAAAAGGTTAGAAGAACGAATAAGTGGGAAAAAAATCCCCCAGCTCGGCGAACAGGCTAACCAATCATGCCCCCACTCAAGGTGTCTAGCGATATCGTCGCAAATCTGCCGCAGATGCTGCCCGTACCAATCCTGGTGATTACCTGCCGACGATGTACATTTTGATACAATGGAGGCGGACGAATTCAGATACCAGTACGGGAAGCCTCTCGTCAAATATGGAATTCTTGCTCTAACAACGATGATGCGAAGATTCCATGAATGGTACATGAAAACCTGCAGCGAGTCTGGGAAGGATGCTTTGTCGATGAGAATTAAAGAGGACCACCACTTCATTGGACAAGAACTGTTAACTGTTGATTTTGACAAGTTTTTCCAGTTCTACAATCAAAAGGCCCTCGATAAATCACTCGTGGCTTGCTACTGTCTGTAAGTACTACTTTCTGTAATTAAGTCTCTATATATAGCTCAGCTCTTTCATTGCATGTATATATAATTATCCTCACTATATTATGCAGATTGAAGATCGTCGAATGCAGAAAAGCACAAATCTATGACATTAATCTATGACATTGGATTTTGACGAGTTTTTCTAGTTCTACAATCAAAAGGCCCTCGACAAATCACTCGTGGCTTGCTACTGTCTGTAAGTACTATTTTCTGTAATTAAGTCTCTATATATAGCTCAGCTCTTTTATTGCATGTATATATAATTATCCTCACTATATTATGCAGATTGAAAATCGTCGAATACAGAAAAGCACACTCGCATGAATGGACGGTTAAAAAGAATGTCTCAGAAACCGAGGACAACTTGCTCAAATCGTTGCTCAAAAATCAAAGCAAAGATAAAATACTCTTTCCTTACAACTTCAAGTGAGTGTTACTGTCTTGTGCATATTCGGTGCCCCTTATTACTCGAGGTTATAGTAATGTAACTGATGAGTTATGCATGCGTGCGCAGCTACCACTTTATTCTCCTAGAGATTAAGCTTGAGCAGGGACTAGTAACCGTCTTAGACTCGAGACGAAAAGATCCCCAGGAGTATGCGGAAATGACTGAAATGCTCCAGAAGTAAGTTCAATCAATCATTATCGCACCATATCGGCAACTTTGTTCATTTCCTGATATCAAGTAATTATTTTCTTTGTCTGGCAGGGTTTGGAAAGAGTTCACCGCAATTTCTCCGGGACTGCCGACCGAGCTAAAATTTAAACACTCGAAAGTAAGTACTACTACCTAGTTCAGCGCATCTCCCATTGATTCTAGCTAGTTTCATCAATACCATTTAGCATGCTTGCTTATCAGCTTGATTGACCTTTATTTCTCGTAAAGTGCTTATGGCAGGAACGCGGGAATGATTTTTGTGGATACTACGTTTGCGAGTACATCTATGACGAGACGGCCAAGAATAAGCGGGGCAACTCTAAAAAACAGTATGAAGTGCGTAAGCAAAAATATTCGTAATTTTATTTTATTACCATCATTTGTGTTGAGTTTCATTCATACACATGTATTGACCCGCTTATTCGATTTAGATCTGGCAGATGCAGGATGATCTCCTACCACAAGATCGCATACGAGCAATTCAAGAGGAATTGGCGGGATTCTTTCTTGACCACGTCATCAATAAAGCCGGAGAATACCATGTGGAACTTGACTTCAGATGTTAGGGATTGTAAGAGATCTTATATTGTATATATGTAGTTAGTAGCGTCGGATAGATATACGGAAACTTGTTGTTCGACCAATCTCTCGGAGAAGGAGAGGTCGATCACTTCTCTCTGTATATGTTCATGACGATCTTCTGTACTTAATGGTTTCCTTCATTTTCTTACTAGCTAGCGTGTCGAGTCCTCTCTATACGTATAGTACGTAGCGTCGACCAAGCACGGATATAAGAAAGGGCACTTCTCTTTAGCTATTAGCTAGCTAACACAATATATGAAACCCCCAAATTAACCCTCCAAAACCCCCAACCCCCCCCCCCCCCCCCCTAAAAAAACAAAACCCCAGCTCCTGAGCTGTTGACGCGTGGATGCTCTTTGGTCGCGGTTGGTGTGGTGTTACCAACCGGGACTAAAGATCCTCCTGCCTGGGCTCGCCGCAGCGGCCACGTGAAGCCCCATCTGTCCCGGTTCGTAAGCGAACTGGGACTAAAGGTATTGGGCTTTAGTCCCGACCCTTTAGTCCCGGTTCGAGAACCGGGACAAATGGGCCTCTGGAACCAGGACAAATGGGCCTTTTTCTACCAGTGCATGAAGATTATGGTGTGTATGGTGTTTTTTATTGATGAGCCCATTTAGTGCGACGACGGATGGGCGAAAGTTGAAATACTGACATTGTAATATGTTCCATTTTTTTTATTAAATAAAAGAGTTGTAATTTTTTGCTCATACCATGTGGTTCTGTTTTAATTCTCTGTGCTTCTTTTGCTTCCACACTGATTTTTTGCTATTACTATGCTCCATCACACTACAAATGCTTCCTTACAACTATGCTCGGGGAACAGACAAAATGTTTTCCTATACTATAAAGAGTTTGTTCCCATTACATACACCAGGAAATGATGCTTCCGTGCATCGGAAAGAATGCTTCTGTGGTATAAATCATGTTGCCATCTATAAATATACACATCTTTACAATATTATAGTTAATTGCGGAATATAGTTGTGTGAAATATTTGTACTTTCCCAAATTATTTCCTAAAAAAAATGGGATTTGACATCATTCCCAAAATGATGCTTCCATGCATCAACAAGAGTGCTTCCATGGCATAAAAATTATGGTACGATCAGTAAAGAAATACATCTTAAAAAAGATCATAATTAACTGCCGGATTTTACGAGAAATAGTCGTACTTTCCAACATTATTAAGCAGTTTTAGGAAGCAAATCAATTCTTTTGAGAAGCAACAATCTTGTTTAGGAAGCATTGCTCCTCACGAATGGAAACAAATAAAATAGCTTAATTAATAGTCTCTACATTTGGAGAGCAATTGTTAGGAAAAATAGGAAAGGAATTAATCATAATTGATGTGAAATCCTGCATGCAAACTGACTCACGCACGCATGGAGTTCTGTTAGAGGATGGGACGATGTGCATGCTTCCAATCGAATGGCCACAGACTAGTCTGATAGGTAGCAAATGTCAGTAGTCTGATGCCTAGCGGTCTCCATTAATTTTGGAACATACTATAAACAATTGATAGCTTATGTTGCTCAATATTTATGATGCTGGCTTCTTCATGCGCAATTGCTGGACTGGGGTCAACAGACTTGGGATGTGGTTTATAAATTTTTTAGATTCAAAGGGGATATCTACCATTTGAGGATTAGTGTAAATTCTTATTATGATGTTTTAGCCTCGTGAAAGAGAAAGGAATGATCCTCGCAAAGAGAGAGAGAGAGAGAGAGAGAGAGAGAGAGAGAGAGAGAGAGAGAGAGAGAGGAATGAGCATTGGATTGTTAAAAATGTTGCATTTGATTCTTCGATGTTTAGTTATGTGCAACGTTTGTTATGTGGATACATGTGACAAGGTGAGTACAAATAGTAAATTTTCCTCTGCTTTGCAGGGCTATGCCACAATATGCTATGTGATTCCCTAAGGATGGATGTACGGTTGCCACCCCACTGTGCTCTTGAAGGTGCCTACTGCCCCCACTATGCTCGTGCTCATACATTTTTCCTCTCGTATATGTGAGAGCAATTTTTGTTGAACATGTCTGGTCCTCAATCTGGCACGACACTTGCAATTAGCGACAGAAAATTGTAAAAGTAAACCAATCATAATCCATTATTCTTCTAGGGTTGCTCGTGCACTGTAATTGGTCTAAATCTTGTCCAGACACTGACAATTCATATTTGAGTTTCACTTTCCTAATCTTGAAACAACTGTCACATGGTTGTAGAAAGCAAATGTAGATCTCTAGGTGCTCCCATACAGACCAAATTTATTTGAAGCAAAGTATTGTTATTGAAGTTTTACAACTTGAGTAATCCACAAATGGACTAAGAACATGACTAGGAAACCTTCTTCGGGACTAAAACCTAACTACACCCTACTCTATCGCTTTATAGCCAAGTGTAAGTTACTCCGCACTATTGACTAGCCCAAGACGACAACTGAGGTAGCAGCCATGGATGATGAAATGAAAATTTGACATGGATAGGGCGGCCATGTCGGCTCCTAGGGGACTCGTATGTCAGTTAAATACATCAGGGAGCTTAATGGACGATTTCATAGCTTTGCAGATCCAAACGATAATCGGAAAATACTTTAAGGATCAACTGTGCAATTTACTCGCGTTTGTTTATTACACATGTCCGTTACACAAAGCCTGTATGCACGTGAGAGCGAAAAGCAAATAGAAAAAAAAAGGCTACATAAACTATGATGAGACCACTATGAATTGGCGAAAAAACACCACGACTACCACTTCCACTGCTTACTCTGCTCACTTGCGAGGATGACGCTACAAGTGGAAATTGCATGAGCAGATCGGCTAGATTGTACTTATCAGCGTCTAATTTCACAGTGTACATGGAGGCACGTAGGATTATACTTATAGTTAACTACTTCGGTGTAATTTAGAAACACATATTGCATACATTATGGTTGTCATTGAATTGATATAAGAGTTTATATTAGTATGTATAAGCATACTCAGATTCAGGGATATTTTGCTTTGTTTTATATAATGATAAAGGTGGTTAATCTAGATACAACTTGGAGTATTCGTTAGTGACTAGGGTTCACATGCTAATTTAGAGATTACATTTGCATTACCTTTCGTAATGACATGTGTGGGCAAATTAGATAGAAATTTATGGATTAATTTAAATAATCCAACAAAACAATCCTAAAAATTTATGGAATTTCTCGTAGCAGAATCCTTAACAGTATAAGCATTTATGGACCTGCTCCCAACTCCCCTGTTGGTTCCCTTTACGAACTCTACTCCAGATATCAGTGTCCTAACTGATGATAGCGTGTTCTTGATAATGAAAATGGGTACAAGTAACATCAATTATATGGTTAAATGAAAACAAGCACAAGCTGCCCTTATTACATATGGACCGTACTCTGATATGATGGCAAGGCCTTGCAGGAAGTATATAGGAGTACAATCTACATCAGTGGGCCGGTATATATGAAAAGCAACATGGCATGTGGATGCAAATTAAAGATGACTGGTAGATAGGCTCACACACAACATAGAACAATCTACGTATCACACGGATGTGAAGATTGCAACATAGACGCACACACAACATAGACCAATCTTGGTACGGACGGCAGAGCGCAGTTTCTTAGGACGATGACGAGCGATTTGCCTCCTTCTTGACCCACACGTTGTGCCCATACGGCAGATAGTGGCAGATTGGTCCGTCACCAGGCTTGGTGCCGAGGACCTTGAAGGAGAAATGCTCCGCGTCCCAGTGGGACGTGTCAGTGTGGCAAATAGCGGCGACAGTGACGGCAAGGCCACTATGGGCACCCTCCATCTCCACCATGTACGCCCTCGTTGCGGGTGTGTTATGGCACATGTAGACAGTGTAGGGATAGTTATGGTCGTGGCATGACACGAAGCTCGATCCGTCCACCGGGTGCACAGCTCGGACGGCGTACGGTTGCTTAGGTGCCCCTGAGCGGGGTAGGTCGGAGGCCATCGGCCGGACGTTGCGGGTGCCGAGCGCCGCCATGGTTCCCTCGACCAGGGCTTCCAGTGACGTAGCGCAGAATTTGGCCTCGCCTGCTTTTGGCGGCAGGTCACACATGTATAGCGTCTCCTCCATGTTGGCTGCCTGCACGGAGTTATTAGCGACGCCAAGCCGCGCGAGGGCGGTCGGCAGCGAGGACGCCGAGAATGGAATTGAGTCCGCCACATGACGCGGCAACAGCCCTAGCGGTGCACTGGCTGCCAAAGGGAAGTATAAGGTCATGGTCTTGCCTACTTGGACTGCCTCCTCATGGAAGAAGAGCCCTCGGGCCAGATACTCGTCGGCGCTGTGGTCACGGTCGTGAGATGGCCCGGGAGACGAGTGCTTCTTCGGTCCGGAGAGAGAGCGGAGCCCCCACATTAACCATGTCAGGGAGTACGCTTCAGCAACCGTTTCATCCTTTGATGATGGCCTGGGAGACGAGTGCTTGGTCGGCCCAGAGCGCGAGCGAAGCCCCCACATTAACCATGTCAGGGAGTACGCTTCAGCAACCGTATCATCCTTTGGTTTCTTCACAGAGCTGGTCTCTGCACCGTAAAGTATGTAGACCAGCCGTGAGCATTAGCCATATGTAATCATGATTTTTCCTACGACCTTCTTTCGTATTATAATAATCATAATTATGAGATATTAATAATTAATAAAGCGAGTAATGGACTGACCAGGATGGAGGAGCTTGAGGATGGGGTCCGGGAGCGGAGAATCGGGCAGGACGGTGCGCCAGTACACTTCAGCCTCCGTCGGGACTGCATTGCTACACTGTCCAACCTGGACGTAACACGACAGATTAAAATTGGTGGCTTTATCTATATACCTATACCTAATACTAAAGATCAAAATTCTATCCATTGTTTTTCGTCCACCTCGTCGTCCGAACAACTCCTAGGGTGCATTTTTTCTCTAGATAGATTTATGATGTATACATATGAGACAACGTGGTGTATGTAGACGGAGCATATGATCATATTGGACCATCTAGGATAGTATATATAAAAAGTATGCAAGTATATATACAATATATGATTATACTTATTTTATACACAATTATAATAGTATTATAATAATGTATTACAAAATATGGGCTCTTCTGAAAAAAAAATCAGATACTAAGATTTGAAGTATATTAAAATGAGTATACAAACATAATCAAAACTGATAAATGATTATACACACAATCCACAATATGGTTTATTAAAGATGGGATTAGCTACTCCCGAGAATAGGAAAAATGCACCCTAACATATATATACAATATCAAATAAATGTATTGTCAAAACATATACTCTTTATAGTTCATGCCACAGACAGTTATTTATGGATATTTCTATAAACTTAACCAAAGCTTTATAAGGAAGTTAGATTTAGCACGAAACTGTAAAGACATAATTATTTTGGAATGTCACGAGTAAACGATTACCGCAAGCAGAACGAAGGTGGCGATTATAGCAGAGTGGAGGCGTCGCGCCATGGAAAGCAACTGAGATATTCTGATGAATCAGTCAAGCCCCAGATGTTCCGACTAAGCCGGCCAGGGTATGCTGATACTTATAGTAGAACTTTAGAAGGTGTCAAGCTGGTACCGCATGTGATAGTCTAATTACCTATCATGTTCTCTCCTAGAAGATGTAATATACAAAGGCTGCCAATAAGGGAATCATATATTAATGAATGGCTCCTAATCTTAATGACTTATGGATGCTAAGGACTACTTAATAAATGGCTGCTAAGCCAATCTTAATGGTGCATGGCTGCTAAGCCAATCTTAATATAGAATGGCTTGCAGGGGCGCCACATCTTCCGGGAAACTGTGGCCATCGTAGATAGGCAATGTAGGAAGCACTTCCTTGAGCTCTACTCTAGCAAGGCAAAGTAACTACCAAAATAGTGGAGTTCACCTAGTGTTTCTAATGTTTTTAAGTAGTAATAAAACACTACCTCTGGTCATACCACTAGGAGGCATTTGGTAGACAAATTTTATACTAAATTTTGAATACTAAAGTATTAGGAGAACCCCACATCACTACAAGAAATGGGAAATTCTGGTTGTGACAAACTCTGAAGCCAAACACACCCAACAATAAGCAGAAAGCTGGCCCGCGCTTTCAAGCTGGATACAACCACGACGATCTGACTCAGTGTGTGTGCACGGCTGACTTTGGCAAATGCATAGGATGTGTTGAGTCACGTTCCACATGGCATTGCCTTCCACACGAAGAATCCAAGGAAACTCCATGTAGTAAATGATGTCAACTACCTAAAATAATGACAAATTGCTGCTAAGGACTTCTTAATGAATGGCTGCTAAGCCAATCATAGTGGTGCATGGCTGCTAAGGCAATATTAATATAGAATGGCTTGCAGGGGCACCGCACCTTTTGGGAAACTGTGGCCATCGTAGATAGGTACTACAGGAAGCAATGTGTTGAGCTCTACTCTAGCAAGGCCAAGTAACTATCAAAATAGTGGAGTTCACCTAGTGTTTTTTAAAGTTTTTAAGTAGTAATAAAACACTACCTCTAGTCATACCACTAGGAGGCATTTGGTAGAGAAATTTATACTAAATTTTGAATACTAAAGTATTAGGAGAACCCCACATCACTACAAGAAATGGGAAATTCTAGTTGTGACAAACTCTGAAGCCAAATACACCCAACAATAAGCAAAAAGCCAGCCTGCGCTTTTAACCTGGACACATCCACGACGATCCGACTCAGTGTGTGTGCACAGTTGACTTTGGGAAATGCATATGATATGTTGAGTCACGTGCAACATGGCCTTGCCTTCCACACGAAGAATCAGGAAACTCCATGTAGTAAATGATATCGACTGCCTAAAGTAATGATGAATGGCTGCTAAGGACTTCTTAATGAATGGCTCCTAAGCCAATTTTAATGGCGCATGGCTGCTAAGGCAATCCTAATATAGAATGGCTTGCAGGGGCGCTGACGGAGAAGATTTCCGTCAGACCCTCGGCGGGGTTCATGACAAGACTGGAAGTACCAGAACGGAGTCTGCACGCACAATTTACCTAGGTTTGGGCCTCCGAAGAGTAATACCCTACATCATGCTTCGTCTTGGTATTCATAGTGAGGGGATACCTCGTGCGGAGAATTACCATGGTGTTTGAGATGCCTACCGAGAGTTGAGTTTTCTAGATTAGATCACTAACTAAGCCCTAGGCCTCCCTTTATATAGGCATGAGAAGTCTAGGGTTTTCCCTCCCGGGGAGATCGAATCTATTTGGCCACCGCCCTGCACCTTGGGGAACACGCTCGTCGCCTTTTGCCTCCTTAGGGTTCCTTGACTCCCGTGGGCTTTGGCAGGCCCATGATGAGGTTGAGGTTGGGCCCCCTCGCATTAGGCACCCTGGGATTGGGACTCCGTCAGTAGCCCCCGAGCGAGGGCGTTCGGGCTCGAGGTCTCCGTTGGGCTCTTCTCTTCATGCGTCCGGCCTCTTGAGTCATCATAGGGGGGGTTCTTCTCCTCCCGCTTGCCAGTGAAGTTGTCGATTCTTCCGGGTCACAAGACCTTTAAGCTTCATGGGCCGGCCCAATCAGTCGCACTGGTACCGTCTTGATAAAGTCTAGCTTGCCTCTGTTTATTAAAAAAAATAGGGGAGCTATATCGCGAGCTATTGATCTACAACATAGTTATGCAAAAACTTTTAAGACTAAGTTCATGATAAATTTACGTTCAATAATCAAATTACTAATAGACATCCCTCAAGTCATCTAAGTGATATGTGATCCAAATCAACTAACCCATGTCCGATCATTACGTGAGATGGGGTAGTCATCAATGGTGAACATCTCTATGTTGATCATATCTACTATATGGCTCACGTTCGACCTTTCGGTCTCCAGTGTTCCGAGACCATGTCTATACATGCTAGGCTCGTCAAGTTTAACCCAAGTATTCTGCATGTGCAAAACTATCTTACACCTGTTGTATGTGAACTGTAGCAACGGTGCATACTCAGAGAGAACACTTTTATCTTGAAATTAAGTGAAGGGATCATCCTATAATGCTACCGCCATTCTAAGCAAAATAAGATGCATAAAAGATAAACATCACATGCAATCAAAATATGTGACATGATATGGTCATCATCATTTTGTGCTTTTGATCTCCATCTCCAAAGCAACATAATGATCTCCATCGTCACCGGCTTGACACCTTGATCTCCATCGTAGCGTCGTTGCGATGCGTTTGTCACGCCAACTATTGCTTCTACAGCTATCGCTAACGCATAGTGATAAAGTAAAGCAATTACATGGTGCTTGCACTTCATACAATAAAGAGACAACCCTAAGGCTCCTGCCGGTTGTCGATATTACAAAACATGATCATCTCATACATCAACATATATCACATCATATCTTGACCATATCACATCACAACATGCCCTGCAAAAACAAGTTAGACGTCCTCTGCTTTGTTGTTGCAAGTTTTACGTGGCTGCTACGGGCTTCTAGCAAGAACTGTTCTTACCTACGCATAAAACCATAACGGAGATTCATCAAGTTTGTTGTTTTAACCTTCTTCAAGGACTGGCCATAGTCAAATTCGATTCAACTAAAGTAGGAGAAACAGACACCCGCCAGCCACCTTTTATGCAAAACTAGTTGCATGTCAGTCGATGGAATCGGTCTCATGTGCGTGGACATGTAAGTTTGGTCTGGGCCGCTTCATCCCACGATACCGCCGAATCAAAATAAGACATTGGTGGTAAGCAGTATGAACATCACCGCCCACAACTCTTTGTGTTCTACTCGTGCATATCATCTACGCATAGACCTGGCTCTGATGCAAATGTTGGGAATCGTTGCGTGGAAAAAAATTCTACGCACACACAATGATCTATCCATGGAGATGCACAGCAACGAGAGGGGAGAGTGTGTCTACGTACCCTCGTAGACCATAAGCGGAAGCGTTTAACAATGCGGTTGATGTAGTCGAACTTCTTCACGCTCCAACCGATCAAGTACCGAACGTACGGCACCTCCGCGTTCTGCACACGTTCAGCTCGGTGACGTCCTCCGCCTTCTTGATCCAGCAAGACGGCGAGGTAGTTGATGAGTTTCGGCAACACGACGGAGTGGTGATGGTGATGGTGAAGTAATCTCCACAAGGCTTCTCCTAAGCACTACGAAAATATGACCGGGGGTGTAAACGGTGGAGGGGGGCGCCGCACACGGCTAGGCAATTGTCTGTTGTGTGCTAGGCGCCCCCCTCCCACATATATATAGGTGGGAGGGAGGGAGGAGCAGCCAAAGTAGGCGCCCAAGTAGGAGGAATCCTACTTGGGGTCCCTCCCAAGCCGCCCCCTTTCCTTATTTGGAGTGCGGGGAAAGGCAGGAGAGGCGCCCCCCCCTTCCTTTCGCCCATGAGAGGAAAAGGCAGGAGGGGCTAGCCCTCCCCCTTTTCCTTCCCTAGGGCTAGCCAAACAAGGGAGGGGGCGCACCAGCCGCCTTGTGGGCTGGTCTGTCCCCTCCTTTGGCCCGTAAGGCCCATAACTTGCCGGGGGGGTGCCTGGAACACCTTCCAGTGACCCGATTCCTCCCCGGTACGTCCCGAAACACTTCCGGTGTCCAAATACCATCGTCCTATATATCAATCTTTACCTCTCGACCATTTCGAGACTCCTTTTCATGTCCGTGATCTCATCCGGGACTCCGAACAACATTCGGTCACCAAAACATATAACTCATATAACATTATATTGTCAATGAACGTTAAGTGTGCGGACCCTATGGGTTCGAGAACTATGTAGACATGACCGAGACACCTCTCCGGTCAATAACCAATAGAGGAACCTGGATGCCCATATTGGCTCCTACATTCTACGAAGATCTTTATCGGTCGAACCGTTATGACAACATACGTAATTCCCTTTGTCCATCGGTATGTTACTTGCCCGAGATTCGATCATCGGTATCTTCATACCTGGTTCAATCTTGTTACCGGCAAGTCTATTTACTCGTTCCATAATACATCACCTTGTGACTAACTTCCTTAGTCATTTGCTTGCAAGCTTATGATGTGTATTACCGAAAGGGCCCAGAGATACCTCTCCGATACTTGGAGTGACAAATCCTAATCTCAATCTATGCGAACTCAACAAACACCTCCAGAGATACCCGTAGAGCATCTTTATGATCACCCGGTTACGTTGTGACGTTTGATAGCACACAAGGTATTCCTCCGGTATCCAGGAGTTGCATAATCTCATAGTCGAAGGAATATGTATTTGACATGAAGAAAGCAATAGCAATAAACTGAACGATCATTATGCTAAGCTAACGGATGGGTCTTGTCCATCACATCATTCTCCTAATGATGTGATCCCGTTATCAAATGGCAACACATGTCTATGGTTGGGAAACCTTAACCATCTTTGATCAACGAGCTAGTCTAGTAAAGGCTTACTAGGGACACGATATTTGTTTATGTATTCGCACATGTATTTCAGTTTCCGATCAATACAATTCTAGCATGAATAATAAACCTTTATCATGAATAAGGAAATATAATTTAAAATAACAACTTTATTATTGCCTCTAGGGCATATTTCTTCAGAAACCATATCTTCTGTGGAAGCATGCATGTAAAGAGTTAGTAGCGTGAGAAAAGGTGTCGCCATAATCTATGCTCATAGTAAGGCCTAAACATAAGTCACTCCAAGCATTATGTACCTTCAATCCTATAATCCGTTTAGAGCATGTCTACTTAAACCATTGATGGAAAAGAAATTTAGTTGTTGTCCATTGTTGTACTAACAACTTGTTTCCCTTTTGAGTGGACTGCACCAATTGCCATATGTGTGACTGGTTGTTTTAAGATGCATAAATGAACCAATATATGGTGCATTTTATAGATCCCCACAAGTTTTGCTAAGAGCAACACCATAACCTTGCAGAATGGTCATATATACAATTTATTTAGTAATGGTCCAGCATTAACTGAATTGTGGTAATGTGTTGCAAGTCAAATTATGTTTTATTTTCTTGATTTTGTAAGCATAGTTGTATTTTTGGTGAGTGAGAATTGTTCTGAACCTGCAATGATGGGCGTGAAGGTTTTGCAATTAAAGCGTTGAAAGAAGTTAAGAACCTATGGTCGTCCAAGTTGCATGTCATAAACTCGTATATTATGGTTTTGCTTCCCAGGAGTTAAATTGCAATCTCTCCATGCATTTCCAGGCCTATATGCCATACTTCTAGCTTCACCAAGATCGTGAAGAAGATTTCGGCCTGCCATTTGTTCTTGCGGATAAATGAGCTCGTCTAACCCTACCAAAAATCTTTATTCTGAGATAAGACTATCAATGAAAATTGTGGTTACGTCAGAATTTTTTTAGGGGTGTTCCCATAGTCCAAAGCACCGACGCTCATGGTAAAGTTGGACATTGAGATGGACGGTCAATATCGTTTCTTGGGAGATGCTACTGGAGGTCCTTGAGGCCAAGGGCTTTTGGCACTAGATGGAGGGACTAGATTTTGTCTTTGCCAGCAACCTTGACCACACAATTTTTGTTAGATGGTGAGCTAAAGGATTCTTTCCAGTGCCAACGAGGTTTGTGCTAGGGCGACTCCCTATAGCCAATGTTCTTCATCATCATCCTCAACTGACTGGTGGTCGTCCTCTCCTCCTTGGTGCCTGTAGACAACTAGTTTATGCCTTATAGGACATCGCTCTAAGCCAATGATGTGATCCTCTTCATAAACCCTGTGTAGTCAGTGTATCACCTCGTCTAGTGAATCCTCTCTTTCTATATGTCTTGCATTAGTAACATGCTATATTAAGTAGACATATTGAAACTTGATCACGCGGTTCAGTTATCATCCTCGCCTCGAACCATGACCCCAAAAGCTTGGGTGCCCGTTTCCCTCGGCATAGTCATGGCATTTGTTTTTTACTTGGTCTTCTGTGTGATGTTTGGTGAACTTGGTTATCGGATCATGGTTGACAACGGTTTCCCGATAAAATGTGACATGTGTTCATTTTTTAAAGAAACGTAATATAGAAATAGATGATTACATGCATGCATGCACACAAGTGTTGGGTATGCCCCTAGCTTTGCATCTAAAGAACAACATTGTCCATTTGGGCACACAACAGTTGTAGAATTAACGACACATCCAGCCGCGATTGTCGGTGTCAAAACCGGCGGATCTCGGGTAGGGGGTCCCGAACTGTGCGTCTAAGGTCGATGGTTGCAGGAGACGGGGGACACGATGTTTACCCAGGTTCGAGCCCTCTCTATGGAGGTAATACCCTACTTCCTGCTTGATTGATCTTGATGAATATGAGTGTTACAAGAGTTGATCTACCACGAGATCGTGATGGCTAAACCCTAGAAGTCTAACCTGTATGACTATAGTATTGAGTCTATCCTTTCCGGACTACGCCCTCTGGTTTATATAGACACCGGAGGGATCTAGGGTTACACAGAGTCGGTTACATAAGAAGGAATCTTCATAGTTTGGTCGCCAAGCTTGCCTTCCACGCCAAGGAGAGTCCAATCCGAACACGGGTATAGTCTTCGGCCTTCATGTCTTCACAGCCCACCAGTCCGGCCCATGGACAATAGGCCGGACGCCCGAGGACCCCTTAGTCCAGGACTCCCTCAGTAGCCCCTGAACCTGGCTTCAATGACGAGGAGTCCGGCGCACAGATTGTCTTCGGCATTGCAAGGCGGGTTCCCCTTTTTTCTGAACTCCAAGATAGTCTTCGGATGCGACGATAGTATCCGAACCTGTAACACGTACCACTCACAACCACAGAGAGAATATAATACTTGCACGAGTCCCATCCGCTGACAGCTTTTTACAACATGACATTACGTCAGCCCGGTCATAAGTTTGGACCGTTTTGTGTTCACCGCTCCACGTTTCGAGACGCGGTTGCCATTGGCACATCTTGTCAAAGCAGAGATCGTGTCTCTTTATTGCGGGATTCTCATCAATGCGGGTATGGGTAACCCAACCGTGCCGTTTATACAGCGCTTGGGAATAGGCGAATTCCAAGGCGAGTGGGGAGGTGTCTGATATTGACCGCCTTTATAAAGGGATAAGGGTTCTTCTCCCACGCCTTCCCTCTATCTCCGCCCTTCCAATCTCGAGCTCCAGCGCCCAAGTTCTCATCTCCTTTCCACTCGAGCTAGCACCCAACCATGTCAGGATCCGGAGGTCAGGGCAAGTGGATGGTCTCCTCCGTCAAGGAGGAGGACATTACCGAGCTTCGGGCGGCCGGATACTTGGCGAAGGAAATCGTCCACCGCCTGCCCGACGAGCGAGAGGCCGTCCCCACGCCGAAGCCCAACGAGAGGGTGGTATTCCTCCCTCATTTCTTCCGCGGACTAGGGTTCCCACTCCATCCTTTTGTTCGCGGGCAGATGTATTATTACGGGATAGATTTCCACGATCTGTCCCCAAACTCCTTCCTCAACATCTCGGCCTTTATCGTCGTGTGTGAGGCCTTCCTCCGCATCCAACCCCACTTCGGGCTATGACTGAAAGTCTTCAACGTGAAGCTGAAGGTGGTGGATGGCCAGCACGCGGAGTGCGGGGGAGCCATGGTGAGTAAGTTGTCCAACGTCTCCTGGCCGAAAGGCACTTTCGTGGAGACAGTAAAGGAGTGGCAAAAACATTGGTTCTACATCACAGAACCCCGCGACACCACTTGGGCCGCAGCCACCGAATTCCACTCCGGTGCTCCGATGCGACTCACGTCCTGGGTTGAGAAGAGTCTGAACTGGTGTTCCTCTGATGAGCTGATAGCGTTGCAGACGCGCGTCCAAACCATGATAGCCAAGGTCGTCAAGCTTGTTGATGTAATTCAGGTGATGCTAGTTCGCCGGATCCTCCCGTGCCAGCGCAGAAGTCACCCTCTATGGGAGTTTAATCCGAAGAAGCACCAAACCCTGGAGAGGCTCTTCGAAACTACTCACGAAGGTGCCTGGAAGTTGCTCTTTAAGGGCAACGAGAAACCACCGGCCACGGATTCAGACCGTGGTCACGATTGTAAACACCTCGCCAGCGAGGTATGTTATTTTTGACGTATCCCCAACTTAATTGTTTCGAGGATGGTGTCTGAGTTTTATCATTGCTTTTTCAGGACTGGATGGAGAGGGCTAAGCGGATCCAGTGTCCGGCTCCGCTGCTTGAAGAACCAGTCATCCCGTGTCTGGCGAAGATGCTGGTGCCGGCGCCATATAAGGCGCCGGAGAAGAAGTCCAAGGGGGCCAAAAGTGGCCCCCGTCGCAAGGGCACTTCAGACGTGACGTCCGAAGACGAGGAGGCCCATTCCTCCGTCCCTGAGGACAACGACGAGGAAGAGGAGGAGGAGAAGAAACCTCCCCCTAAGGAGAAGAAGAGGGGGGCCTCCACGAATCTGGAGGCGGGAACGCCTAAGAAGGGGAAGGGCGCCCCTGCGGTTGACACCGCGTGGGACGTCGACAGCAGTCCGGAGCGACGCCCCACACTAAACCCCAGACCGCATCGTAAGTACTACGACTCACATCTACCATATATCCGGCCTCTCCTCTTTATCGTCTTGACATGGTTAATTGTGCTATTGTAGTCCGGCCCGCGACAGCGTCCAGCGAACCTCATCTGGAGTTTCGTTGGATCCGGCGGAAATGGCCAGCGCGTCATGGCCAACCGCTCACTCCCTCGAGGCCCAGGATGACACCGAAGTGTTGTGCCGGAGGACCGCTCCGAGCCGGGGAGGAGCCCAGGATGCTGTCCGGGAGGCGCCGCAAGGCGAGACCTCCGCTGCCGGACACATGGGGGAGCAGATCCCCATGGAGACTGGCGAAGAGGGATGTATTCAATTCGGCCCTCAGCCGAATACGATCCCGGGGACCGATACGGCCCCGGAATCTGGCGCACGCCTTCCTTCAAAGGAGGGGGGTGCGCCAATTCCACCGATGGCCCCCGTCCAACCAGGGGCGCCAGATCACCTGATGGAGGCACTACGAGGCGCCTCCATCGTGGACTAGCATCGTATCCTTATGGGTACGGTGATCGAGAAAGTTCAGTCCGCCAAGAGCGGACTAAACGAGGATTGCCACAACTTGTTGACAGGTTTCGAGGTAAGTCATGTAAAAAAAGAGAACACCCCGTGCTGACAGTAGCCCCTGAGACACTGTCCGGTGTTCGGAAAGAAAGGCCAGACAGGGGATCAACCCTTGGTAGGAGACTAACTGGATATATATGAATGAGCAGGCATCGCTGTTGGTCGCGACCTCGCATGCTGCCGAAGTCTCTGAACTGAAGCAGAGGTTGGGGCGGGCCGAGAACGAGCTCGGCGAGGTGAAGATTCAGCTCCACAAGAAGCAAGGTGAGTAACGACTTGCTGTGTATTTGGAAAGAATAAGTGGTGAGTATTGACTGGAGTGTCATAATGTGTGTAGGGGCGGCGACCGAGGTCGAGGCCTTGAAAAATGCCCTGACCGAAGCCGAGGGGAAGGCTGTCCAGCAGCAAGCCGCCCGTAAGAAGCTCAAGGCCCGGGTCGACGAGATCCAGCAGGAGCTCCAGGACGCGGTGAAAAAGTGTGAGGCCTTGGAGCGCGAAGCGTCGGTTCGAGAAACCGAACTTACCAAGGCTCTCCAGAGCGCGGAGGCCGCACAGAATGAGGCCCGGGGCGCTCTCCAGGAGGTCCAGGAGGCCAAGAAGATCGCCGCGGGTAAGGCATTTAACATGCAAAGCAAGTATGCGGAGAGGAAGTACCTTTTACTAACCCAGATTCGAAGTTGCCCAGGGGCTTTTGCGGATCTAACACGCAGCATGTCCGATGCGGCGGAGTTCTTCCGAGCCAATGAAGGGAGCTCCACGGAGAAGCTGTTCTGGACGCAGTACGCTGTGCCAGAACATCCGGTGGCCTTTACCGATCAGCTGAAACAGCTGGTCGAGCTGCACAGGGTGGCCGAACTGGCCATGAAGGACTTAATAATCCGGCTGTGGCCAGCCGAGGCGATACCCAGCAGTTATTTTGGCCTCGTGAAGCGGGTGATGGAGGTGTGTCCGCGGCTAGACATCGTCAAGCGATCAATCTACATCGAAGGTGCCCGTATGGCCTTCGCTCGTTGCAAGACGTGGTGGGCGAAGATGGACGCTGTCGAGGTGGCCAGGGGGGCGCCGGAGGGCAAGGAGCACCGCACACCCGAGCGATATTTTGCGGATGTCCTGGAGGGATCTCGACTTGCAGCCGCGCAGTGCGGGCAGGACCTTATTTTCGAATGAAGACATTCATTTTTTTTGTCTTTGCCTTGTATGATGAAAACAAATCTGGTTTGTAATATAATGTTTGTTATGTTTTGATTGTTTCCTCCTGTGCGGTCGTGTTATATTAAATCTGAGGGTTAGCCAGTCGTCGGCTTCTGCCCTCACGTAGGTAGTACGGAGGTGTTCGGGATGGAATCTAAACAATCTTGATCCAATTATATGGTCCTTGAAGGAGTTGTTTAGCGCAACGAACCAGGCAATCAGACTATGCGGCTTAAACGCCCTCACTTAGCTATAGGAGTCTTATAATAAAACATAGGCGCAGCCCCTGGTATACAAATCAGGGTGCTGTCGGCGCCTGATCGGGCAATACCGATCCTTCGCGAAATGCGGAAAAAATCTCCAACGATTTGTGACCTCCGAACAGCTGACCGGCTCTCGCCGCATCATGACAGTCAGTTTTCGGCTTTCTCTACTTAGGTGCTCATCCAGTTTAGACCAGGGCACAATCGCAGTAGTTCTCCCTTTACTACCCTAGCCGATGTAGCGGAACGTAGGGTAGCAAGCACAGGAGCCGGGCGACACAACTATTGACCAAAGACATGATTCGGAGCCAATGCATATAATGCTAAATTCGGGGTGCCAAACTTATCTATAAGAAGTGTTCGGACTTTGTTGCCGTATTATGGGTCAATATGGAGCCCCTGGCGAATATGAAACGTACCAAAGTGCACGGGTGCGAGGATATAAGTAATTAATAGCAACAGGAAACAGAAAAAGAGCAGAGGTAGTATCTGGGGCCCCTTGACTTGGGCCGTAAACTGTTTCCATTATAGTTGGGTTAATGCGTCAAAGCGCATTTATACAAATAATGCGATAAGCAACCGGCTATTTAACATGCCAGAACCAGAGGAGAGCTGCATTTGGGTACTTGCAAAACAACTAGAGTAGTCGTTGGATCGTCCTCTAGGGCTTTCCCTGTATGCCTGTGCTCTGCGCCAATCTGGTGTACTTGTCCTTTGACAGGACCGGTAATCAGGCCCTCGAAGGAGGCCTGTGTAAAACCTGAAAAGGGGGAGGAAAATAGTGAAGGTATATGTGAATTCGGGATCGGTCTAGCCGAACTGTGGATCACAAGCTAGTTGTACCTCCATCGTGCCCATGGAATTTTGAGTGTGTAATTATGTACGCGTGGTATGAATGCCACTTCCTCATCGGGACGGGGACGAAGGCCAAATTGCTACTCGAGCTCCTGACGAGCCGAGCTGTCCTGTTGCAGTGTGGTCCGGACCCTCTTAATGATGTCCAGGGTCTTGGCAGCCGAATTATGGTTCTGCTTGAGAAGGTCGCTCTGTACCTCTGTTGCCAGGGCGGCAGTGTGATCTTCTGTATGGAGAGAGCGTTCCATGTTTCCATTTACTATTATGACGCCGCGTGACCGGGCATCTAGAGCTTTAGATAAGCATAATGGGGCACCGCGTTGAATCTAGCGAATGTAGTTCGTCCGAGCAGTGCGTGGTAGCCGCTGCGGAAGGGGACAATATCGAAGATTAAATCTTCGCTTCGGAAGTTGTCTGGAGAACCGAAGACCACCTCCAGCGTGATTGAGCTCGTACAACGGGCCTCGACGCCTGGTATGATTCCTTTAAAGGTAGTCTTTGTGGGTTTGATTCGTGAGGAATTAATGTCCATCTTCCGAACTATATCCTGGCAGAGCAGGTTGAGGCTGCTACCACCGTCCATTAGGACTCGTATTAGGTGGAATCCATCGATGATTGGGTCGAGGACCAGTGCGGCCGAACCGCCATGGCGGATACTAGTTGGGTGATCTCGACGATCGAAGGTGATCGGGAATGACGACCACGGATTAAATTTTGGGGCGACTGGCTCTACCGCGTAGACGTCCCTGAGTGCTCGCTTACGCTCCCTTTTGGGGATATGTGTAGCGTATATCATGTTCACCGTTTTGACTTGAGGGGGAA
Organism: Aegilops tauschii subsp. strangulata; assembly: GCF_002575655.3. Classification (NCBI taxonomy): domain Eukaryota; kingdom Viridiplantae; phylum Streptophyta; class Magnoliopsida; order Poales; family Poaceae; genus Aegilops; species Aegilops tauschii. The sequence continues at coordinate 11,665,401 of NC_053038.3, read as the reverse complement.
ATTTCTTCTGCCCCCCAGTGTTCGGCTGCCGGGGCTCTTCGTCCTCGTCCTCACTTTGTGATCCCTTTTCTTTGCTCTCGGCATTTAACTTCCCGGCCTGTTTGAAAACCCAACAATATCTATTGGTATGATTGGCTTGTTTGTCTGGGGTGCCATATATCTGGCACGAACGGTCGACTATGCGGTCCAAGCTGGATGGTACCTCATTGTTCCTTTTGTAGGGTTTCTTCGGCTGGCCAGACATGGAGCCGCTGAATCTGGCGTTAACTGCAGTGTCATCGGTGTTATTGCCATTACTTCCCCGTTTGTGTTTATTGCGCCGAAGCTTGCCGGTGCTATTGTTGGCCTCAGAGGGGCCTGCCTCGTTGGCCGTGTTTGTACTACGAGCCAGCCAACTGTCCTCACCCTGCGCAAAAGCTGGTCATAAGCGCCATGAGGGCTGCCATGGATTTCGGCTTTTCTTGGCCGAGGTGGCGGGCGAGCCATTCATCGCGGATGCTGTGTTTGAAGGCTGCTAGGGCTTCGACATCCGGACAGTCAACGATCTCGTTCTTTTTGGTTAGGAACCTAGTCCAGAATTTTCTGGCTGATTCTCCAGGTTGTTGAACTATATGACTTAAGTCATCGGCGTCTAGTGGCCGGACATAAGTACCTTGGAAGTTGTCAAGAAAAGCTTCTTCCAAGTCCTCCTAGCTGTCGATAGAATTTTCAGGCAGGCTATTTAGCCAATGTCTAGCTGGCCCTTTTAATTTTAGTGGAAGGTATTTGATGGCGTGGAGGTCGTCTCCTCGGGCCATATGGATGTGGAGAATAAAATCTTCGATCCATACTGCGGGATCGGTTGTTCCGTCGTACGATTCAATATTAAAGGGCTTGAACCCCTCGGGGAATTCGTGATCCAGTACTTCATCCGTGAAGCAAATGTTGGGGAACGTAGAAATTTCGAAAAAATTCCTACGCACACACAAGATCATGGTGATGCATAGCAACGAGAGGGGAGAGTGTTGTCCACGTACCCTCGTAGACCGAAAGCGGAAGCATTAGCACAACGCGGTTGATGTAGTCGTACGTCTTCACGATCCGACCGATCAAGTACCGAACGCACGACACCTCTGAGTTCAGCACAAGTTCATCCCGATGACGTCCCTCGAACTCCGATCCAGCCAAGTGTTGAGGGAGAGTTTTGTCAGCACGATGGCGTGGTGACGATGATGATGTTCTACTAACGGAGGGCTTCGCCTAAGCACCGCTACAGTATTATCGAGGTGGACTGTTGATACGTCTCCGTCGTATCTACTTTTCCAAACACTTTTGCCCTTGTTTTGGACTCTAACTTGCATGATTTGAATGGAACTAACCCGGACTGACGCTGTTTTCAGCAGAGTTTCCATGGTGTTATTTATGTGCAGAAACAAAAGTTCTCGGAATGACCTGAAACACCACGGAACATCTATTTGGAAAATAAGAAAAATACTGGAAGAAAAATCCACGTCAGGGGGCCCACACCATGTCCACGAGGGTGGGGTGCGTCTGCCCCCCTGGGCACGCCCCCTACCTCGTCGGCCCCCTGACGCTCCACCGACCTCAACTCCAACTCCATATATTCACTTTCGGGGAGAAAATAATCAGAGAGAAGGATTCATCGCGTTTTACGATACGGAGCCGCCGCCAAGCCCTAAAACCTCTCGGGATGGCTGATCTGGAGTCCGTTCGGGGCTCCGGAGAGGGGGATTCGTCGCCATCGTCATCATCAACCATCCTCCATCACCAATTTCATCATGCTCACCGCCGTGCGTGGGTAATTCCATCGTAGGGTTGCTGGACGGTGATGGGTTGGATGAGATCTATCATGTAATCGAGTTAGTTTTGTTAGGGTTTGATCCCTAGTATCCACTATGTTCTGAGATTGATGTTGCTATGACTTTGCTATGCTTAATGCTTGTCACTTGGGCCTGAGTGCCATGATTTCAGATCTGAACCTATTATGTTTTCATGAATATATGTGAGTTCTTGATCCTATCTTGCAAGTCTATAGTCACCTACTATGTGTTATGATCCGGCAACCCTGAAGTGACAATAATCGGGACCACTCCCGGTGATGACCGTAGTTTGAGGAGTTCATGTATTCACTATGTGTTAATGCTTTGGTCCGATACTCTATTAAAAGGAGGCCTTAATATCCCTTAGTTTCCATTAGGACCCCGCTGCCACGGGAGGGTAGGACAAAAGATGTCATGCAAGTTCTTTTCCATAAGCACGTATGACTATATTCGGAATACATGCCTACATTACATTGATGAATTGGAGCTAGTTCTATGTCACCCTATGTTATGATTGTTACATGATGAACCACATCCGGCATAATTCTCCATCACCGATCCAATGCCTATGAGCTTTTCACATATTGTTCTTCGCTTATTTACTTTTCCGTTGCTACTGTTACAATCACTACAAAACACCAAAAATATTACTTCCGCTACCGTTACTCTTGTTACCGTTACCACTACTATCATATTACTTTGCTACTAAATACTTTGCTGCAGATACTAAGTTATCCAGGTGTGGTTGAATTGACAACTCAACTGCTAATACTTGAGAATATTCTTTGGCTCCCCTTGTGTCGAATCAATAAATTTGGGTTGAATACTCTACCCTCGAAAACTGTTGCGATCCCCTATACTTGTGGGTTATCAAGACTATTTTCTGGCGCCGTTGCTGGGGAGCATAGCTCTATTATTTGAGTCACTTGGGATTTATATCTGCTGGTCACTCTGAAGAACTTGAAAGACGCTAAGACAACAATTTATCCCTCAACTACGAGGGGAGGTAAGGAACTGCCATCTAGCTCTGCACTTGATTCACCTTCTGTTTTGAGTAAGTTTGCGACACCTAAACCAGCTTCTGCTATTCATTCTGATAAGTCGCATGTTATTGATGATGCCACTTCTGCTATGCATGATACTTATGATGAAACTACTTCTATGCTTGATACTACTCTGCCACTTGGTGAATTTCTTGATGAACAACTTGCTAGGTTAGAGAGAATGAAATTATTGATAATATTGATGAAAGTGATGATGAAGACTCTTGACCTAATAAATATGAATTGCCTGTTGTGCCTGAGGGCTATGTTATGGATGAAGCAATTGCTAAAGAAATTTTTGCTTGCAAAGATAGATATGATGTTAAGAAATTATTAGCTAAATGGAAGCAGCAATCTCTTAATGCTAGAATGAAACCTGACCATGCTTTTGCTACTTCACCTATCTGTGTTACTGATAAGGATTATGAATTCTCTGTTGATCCTGATATAATTACTTTGGTTGAATCTGATCCTTTTTATGGCTATGAATCTGAAACTGTTGTGGCACATCTTACTAAATTAAATAATATAGCCACCCTGTTCACTAATGATGAGAGAACTCGCTACAGTTATATCCTTAAAATATTTCCGTTCTCATTAAAGGGTGATGCTAAGATATGGTTCAATTCTCTTGATCCTGGTTGTGTGCGTAGTCCCCAGGATATGATTTATTACTTCCCCGCTAAATATTTCCCCACTCATAAGAAACAAGCTGCTTTAAGGGATATATACAACTTTGTGCAAATTGAAGAAGAGAGTCTCCCACAAGCTTGGGGGAGGCTTCTCCAATTACTTAATGCTTTTCCTGATCATCCTCTCAAGAAAAATGAAATACTTGATATCTTTTATAATGGACTAACCGATACTTCCAGAGATTACCTGGATAGTTGTGCTGGTTCTGTTTTCAGGGTAAGAACACCGGATGAAGCTGAAATTCTATTGAATAATATGTTGACAAATGAAAATAATTGGACACTTCCTGAGCCAGCTCCTGAGCCAATTCCTAAACCAACTCCGAAGAAGAGAGGTGTTCTATTTCTCAGTCCTGAAGATATGCAAGAGGCAAAGAAATCCATGAAAGAAAAGGGTATAAAAGCTGAAGATGTTAAGAATTTACCTCCTATTGAAGAAACATATGATCTTAATCCATCACCTATTGAAGAAGCTCATGGTCTTGATAACCTGACACAAGTAGTAAAGGTAAATTCTCTCTATAGATTTGATAAAGCTGAAATCCTCCTACTAAAATTGCTATCCAATGCTTGGATGAGTTTGATAAATTTATGGGTAAGCAAGAAGATTTCAATGCTTATTTTGGTAGACAATTAAAACAAAATGCTTATATGATTGAACACTTGGGTGTTTACATGTCTAGAGTTAAAGGTGAACTTAAACTCATTACTAAACATGCTTCTATGGTCTCCACTCAAGTAGAACAAGTACTTAAGCCTCAAAATGATTTGCTCAATGAATTGAATAGTAAGAATAATGATTATGATGTTAGAGTGGCTACTAGAACTGGTAAAATGACTCAGGAACCTTTGTATCCTAAAGGCCACCCTAAGAGAATTGAGCAAGATTCTCAGATAAATAATATTGATGCACCTAGTCCTTCTAAAAAGAAGAAAAAGAAAAATGATAGGACTTTGCATGCTTCTAGTGAACCTATTGTTGAACCACCTGAGAATCCAAATGATATATCTATTTCCGATGCTGAAACAAAATCTGGTAATGAACATGAAACTAGTGAAAATGTTAATGATGTTCATGATGATGCTCAACCTAGTAATGATAATGAGGTAGAAACTGAACCTGCTGTTGATCTTGATAACCCACAATCAAAGAATCAACGTTATGATAAGAGAGACTTTGTTGCTAGGAAACACGGTAAAGAAAGAGAACCATGGGTTCAGAAACCCATGCCTTTTCCTCCCAAACCATACAAGAAAAAGGATGATGAGGATTTTGAGCGCTTTGCTGAAATGATTAGACCTATCTTTTTGCGTATGCGATTAACTGATATGCTCAAAATGAATCCTTATGCTAAGTACATGAAAGATATTGTTACTAATAAAAGAAAGATACCGGAAGCTGAAATTTCCACCATGCTTGCTAATTACACTTTCAAGGGTGGAATACCAAAGAAACTTGGAGATCCAAGAGAACCTACTATACCATGCTCCATTAAAAGAAACTATGTTAAAACTGCTTTATGTGATCTTGGAGCCGGTGTTAGTGTTATGCCTCTCTCTTTATATCGTAGACTTGATTTGAATAAGTTGACACCTACTAAAATATCTTTGCAAATGGCTGATAAATCAACTGCTATACCTGTCGGTATTTGTGAGAATATGCCTGTTGTGGTTGCAAACGTTACTATTTTAACAGACTTTGTTATTCTTGATATTCCCGAGGACCATAGTATGTCTATTATTCTGGGAAGACCCTTTTTGAATACTGCAGGGGCTGTTATTGATTGCAACAAAGGCAATGTCACTTTTCATGTTAATGGTAATGAGCATACGGTACACTTTCCGAGGAAACAACCTCAAGTTCATAGTATCAACTCTATTGGAAAAATTCCATCGATTATATTTGGAGGTTTTGAATTTCCTCTACCTACTGTCAAGAAGAAATATGATATTCTTATTATAGGGGATGTGCATATCCCCGTTGAGGTAACATAGTGTTATTCGAAATTTCTCTGGTTCCATGTTATTCGGAATGAGTTTGTTAACAAGACTTGATCAACCTTGTTAGTGGATTCCTTTTGATGAGCATGAGATGGATGAAACTAGAAGGCACAACCTTCTGTACCCTCCTTCTACTTTCTGTTATTTAGTTGAAATAAAGTAAAAATGGTATTTTTCTATCTGTTTTCTGATTTATCCGTGCAATATAAAAATACCCTGAAAATAAAAGTTCTCCAAATGCCCTGAAATTAAAATATGATTTTTTCTGGAATATTTGAGAATATCTGGCACTCAGAACACAGCAGGAGGGGCAAGCACCTGGCCATGAGGGTGGAGGGCGCGCCCCCCTGCCTCGTGGGCCCATGGTGCCCCCCTCCACTTATTCCTGCACCCACACACTTCTTCTTCCTCCCAAAAAAAAATCACCATCCAGCTCAAGCACGAGTTCTAGCTCATTTTGCTGCGATTTTCGATCTCCTTGCTCAAAGCACATCTCACAAAACTGCTTGGGGGGATTGTTCCATGGTATGTGAATCCTCCATTGGTCCAATTATTTTTTGTTCTAGTGCTCTATTCATTGCAAATTTGTACTGCCTAGGTGACCATGTTCTTGAGCTTGCATGTCAAATTTATATGGTTCCAAGTAGTTCTAATGCATGATATAGTCTCTAGGCACTTGTAGGAGTAGTTGCTATCAATTTTGTTGAGCTTGGTTCACTTTTATTTTGAAGTTACTAAAAAATTCAGAATTTTTCAGAAAATAATGAAGAGATTTTTGAGGGGTTCATCGAGCCGAAGCTCGAAGGAAAAGCAAAATGAAGAAGCGCAGAGGCCCAAATATAATCTGCCTCGCACCGCGGAGGTTCGGCCGTGTGAATGGCCTTCCGATGATTTCTTGAGAGAAGCCGGGATTTATGATGATTTCTATTCATTGGCTAAGAATGCAGGCCTCACCGACTTCCTCCGCGACTAACGTCACCAGTATCTCTTACTCACCAATACTTTTGTGCAAAACTTCTACTATTACCCTAAGGAAACACCTCCTACAGTAGGGTTTCATTTATATGATGTTGTTAAGAAGATGCCACTAGATGAATTTTGCAAGGTTTGCAAAATACCTTTCGAGGGTAGTTTAGATGAACCACATCGTAAAGATGTGGACGGGTTTATTGACACTATTACTGTGGGGGAAACTAGGAAGGTTTCCGATGCAATCACTAGCATACATTTTCCTGTTTTACACTACTTTTCTTTATTTGCTAGTCGTTGCTTAATTGGTCGCGGAAACTGTGGAAACCTTAGTGTTCCTGATATTATCATTTTGTTCCATGGTTTATTTTCCGATAACACTGTTAGTATGGGCGGTATTATTGCTAAATGGTTAAGTTTGAACCGTACAAAGGTTCCCATCTTTGGAGGTATTTATGCTTCACGCCTTGCTGCACATTATAACATACCTATTAGGCACTATGAAAAAGAAGAAAAATTGCTGCCCAACGCTTATTTAGATTACAAGAGTATGGTAGCGCATGATTTCATTGTTAAAAATAAGGAAGGGGCGCTTAAAAACAAATTGTTCTTTGATAAGCATCACCCTGAGACTATTATCTTGCCTGCTCCTTCCTTGTTTAATTTATCTGTAGGCCTGTATCTCTTTCCGTGGGCGGCCATTTACGCTTACCGGAACCCTACACCAGCCACGGAGCCGGAACAACAATTTGATCCTCCACGACAGTATAGTTACTATTGGGATCCGGATATGACTGCCAGCCAGTGGCAGTCAGAGTCTTCTTCATCGCAGTACGACCCCAGCTACAACTATGGATATCCGCCAGGCCACCCGTGGCAATAAACCAACTTAGGCCAAAAGCCTAAGTTTGGGGGAGTACGTATTTCCCACCGACATTACATTTATGTCCACACACTCATTGCTAGATGTTGGTGCTCATACTCTTTCACTGTAATATCCATGCTAGTTTATTTTCTTTTTCTTGCTTTCTTCTTGTGTGTTTGTTAAACCTTAAGAAAAACCCAAAAAAATAGTAGTAGCTTTTAGTTAGTTTACCTTTCTTGCTGTAGTAGTAGTAATTAAAAGGAAAACCCAAAAAGATTTCCTGTTCTTCTTTTGCTTGTTGGGAGCTTTCCCGTGTAAATAGTTTTATTTCTTTTCTTTTCTTTGGGGGTCGATAGGAGAAGACCATGATTAAATTGTTGAAGTGGCTCTTATATGCATTATTGTTGATTTAATCGAGAGCCCATATTGCCTTGTCTTCTCCTGTTTATTGAATGCTCGCAGATTCCAGCTTAGTCCAATGCACGTGCACTCTTATTATTATTCACATCGTTCGGTTGTGCAAGTGAAAGGCAATTATGACGATATATGATGGACTGACTGAGATGAGAAAAGCTGGTATGAACTCGACCTCTCTTGTTTTTGTAAATATGATTAGTTCATCGTTCCTGATTCAGCCTATTATGAATAAACATGTTTGCAATGACAATTAGAGATCATAGTTGCTTATGCCATGCTTGATTAGCTATGAGTTATAATGGTTTACCTTGCGTGCCAACATGCTATTAAAATGGTTGTGATGTGGTATAGTGGGGTGGTATCCTCCTTTGAATGATTTAAGTGACTCAACTTGGCACATGTTCACACATGTAGTTGAAACAAATCAACATAGCCTTCACGATATTTATGTTCATGGTGGATTATATCCTACTCATGCTCGTACTCAATGTATATTAATTTTAATGCATGTTCATGACTGTTGTCGCTCTCTAGTTGGTCGCTTCCCAGTCTTTCGCTAGCCTTCACTTGTACTAAGCGGGAATACTGCTTGTGCATCCAATCCCTTAAACCCCAAAGTTATTCCATATGAGTCCACTATACCTTCCTATATGCGGTATCTACCTGCCGTTCCAAGTAAATTTGTATGTGCCAAACTCTAAACCTTCAAATAAACATTCTATTTTGTATGCTCGAATAGCTCATGTATCAACTAGGGATGTCTGTATCTTCCATGCTAGGCGGGTTATTCTCAAGAGGAGTGGACTCCGCCCCTCACTCACGAGAAAATGGCTGGTCACCGGGATGCCCTGTCCCATGCTTTATGCAAACTAAATCAAAATTAACTGCAAACAAAACTCCCTCTGGGACTGTTGCTAGTTGGAGGCACTCGTTGTTTCGAGCAAGCCATGGATTGATGCTTGTTGGTGGAGGGGGAGTATAAACTTTACCATTCTGTTTGGGAACCGCCTATAATGTGTGTAGCATGGAAGATATCGCCATCTCTTGGTTGTTATGTTGACAATGAAAGTATGCCGCTCAAAATATTATTTATCTCTATTTCAAAATCGAGCTCTGGCACCTCTACAAATCTCTGCTTCCCTCTGTGAAGGGCCTATCTATTTACATTTATGTTGAGTCATCACCCTCTTATTAAAAAGCACTAGCTGGAGAGCGCTGCTGTCATTTGCATCCATTACTGTTAATTTATATTGGGTATGACTGGATCTCTTTTACCATGAATTACAATGTCTAGTCAGTCCTTGATCTTTAAAGGTGCTCTGCATTTATGTTTTGCGGTCTCAGAAAGGGCTAGTGAGATACCATCTTGTTATATCATATTATGATTGTTTTGAGAAAGTCTTGTCATCCGAGATTTATTATTATGGCTCGCTAGTTGATTATGCCATTGATATGAGTAAACATGAGACCTAAGAGTTATTGTGAATGTGGTTTGTCATAATCTTTGCTGAAAACTTGAATGCTGACTTTACATATTTACAACAACAAGAGCAAACAGAGTTTGTAAAAGTTTTTCTTTATCACTTTCAGTTTATCAACTGAATTGCTTGAGGACAAGCAAAGGTTTAAGCTTGGGGGAGTTGATACGTCTCCGTCGTATCTACTTTTCCAAACACTTTTGCCCTTGTTTTGGACTCTAACTTGCATGATTTGAATGGAACTAACCCGGACTGATGATGTTTTCAGCAGACTTTCCATGGTGTTATTTATGTGCAGAAACAAAAGTTCTCGGAATGACCTGAAACTCCATGGAACATCTTTTTGGAAAATAAGAAAAATACTGGAAGAATAATCCACGTCAGGGGGCCCACACCATGTCCACGAGGGTGGGGTGCGTCTGCCCCCCTGGGCACGCCCCCTACCTCGTCTGCCCCCCTGGGAATGACGACCACGGATTAAATTTTGGGGCGACTGGCTCTACCGCGTAGACGTCCCTGAGTGCTCGCTTACGCTCCCTTTTGGGGATATGTGTAGCGTATATCATGTTCACCGTTTTGACTTGAGGGGGAAATTTCTTCTGCCCCCCAGTGTTCGGCTGCCGGGGCTCTTCGTCCTCGTCCTCACTTTGTGATCCCTTTTCTTTGCTCTCGGCATTTAACTTCCCGGCCTGTTTGAAAACCCAACAATATCTATTGGTATGATTGGCTTGTTTGTCTGGGGTGCCATATATCTGGCACGAACGGTCGACTATGCGGTCCAAGCTGGATGGTACCTCATTGTTCCTTTTGTAGGGTTTCTTCGGCTGGCCAGACATGGAGCCGCTGAATCTGGCGTTAACTGCAGTGTCATCGGTGTTATTGCCATTACTTCCCCGTTTGTGTTTATTGCGCCGAAGCTTGCCGGTGCTATTGTTGGCCTCAGAGGGGCCTGCCTCGTTGGCCGTGTTTGTACTACGAGCCAGCCAACTGTCCTCACCCTGCGCAAAAGCTGGTCATAAGCGCCATGAGGGCTGCCATGGATTTCGGCTTTTCTTGGCCGAGGTGGCGGGCGAGCCATTCATCGCGGATGCTGTGTTTGAAGGCTGCTAGGGCTTCGACATCCGGACAGTCAACGATCTCGTTCTTTTTGGTTAGGAACCTAGTCCAGAATTTTCTGGCTGATTCTCCAGGTTGTTGAACTATATGACTTAAGTCATCGGCGTCTAGTGGCCGGACATAAGTACCTTGGAAGTTGTCAAGAAAAGCTTCTTCCAAGTCCTCCTAGCTGTCGATAGAATTTTCAGGCAGGCTATTTAGCCAATGTCTAGCTGGCCCTTTTAATTTTAGTGGAAGGTATTTGATGGCGTGGAGGTCGTCTCCTCGGGCCATATGGATGTGGAGAATAAAATCTTCGATCCATACTGCGGGATCGGTTGTTCCGTCGTACGATTCAATATTAAAGGGCTTGAACCCCTCGGGGAATTCGTGATCCAGTACTTCATCCGTGAAGCAAATGTTGGGGAACGTAGAAATTTCGAAAAAATTCCTACGCACACACAAGATCATGGTGATGCATAGCAACGAGAGGGGAGAGTGTTGTCCACGTACCCTCGTAGACCGAAAGCGGAAGCATTAGCACAACGCGGTTGATGTAGTCGTACGTCTTCACGATCCGACCGATCAAGTACCGAACGCACGACACCTCTGAGTTCAGCACAAGTTCATCCCGATGACGTCCCTCGAACTCCGATCCAGCCAAGTGTTGAGGGAGAGTTTTGTCAGCACGATGGCGTGGTGACGATGATGATGTTCTACTAACGGAGGGCTTCGCCTAAGCACCGCTACAGTATTATCGAGGTGGACTGTTGATACGTCTCCGTCGTATCTACTTTTCCAAACACTTTTGCCCTTGTTTTGGACTCTAACTTGCATGATTTGAATGGAACTAACCCGGACTGACGCTGTTTTCAGCAGAGTTTCCATGGTGTTATTTATGTGCAGAAACAAAAGTTCTCGGAATGACCTGAAACACCACGGAACATCTATTTGGAAAATAAGAAAAATACTGGAAGAAAAATCCACGTCAGGGGGCCCACACCATGTCCACGAGGGTGGGGTGCGTCTGCCCCCCTGGGCACGCCCCCTACCTCGTCGGCCCCCTGACGCTCCACCGACCTCAACTCCAACTCCATATATTCACTTTCGGGGAGAAAATAATCAGAGAGAAGGATTCATCGCGTTTTACGATACGGAGCCGCCGCCAAGCCCTAAAACCTCTCGGGATGGCTGATCTGGAGTCCGTTCGGGGCTCCGGAGAGGGGGATTCGTCGCCATCGTCATCATCAACCATCCTCCATCACCAATTTCATCATGCTCACCGCCGTGCGTGGGTAATTCCATCGTAGGGTTGCTGGACGGTGATGGGTTGGATGAGATCTATCATGTAATCGAGTTAGTTTTGTTAGGGTTTGATCCCTAGTATCCACTATGTTCTGAGATTGATGTTGCTATGACTTTGCTATGCTTAATGCTTGTCACTTGGGCCTGAGTGCCATGATTTCAGATCTGAACCTATTATGTTTTCATGAATATATGTGAGTTCTTGATCCTATCTTGCAAGTCTATAGTCACCTACTATGTGTTATGATCCGGCAACCCTGAAGTGACAATAATCGGGACCACTCCCGGTGATGACCGTAGTTTGAGGAGTTCATGTATTCACTATGTGTTAATGCTTTGGTCCGATACTCTATTAAAAGGAGGCCTTAATATCCCTTAGTTTCCATTAGGACCCCGCTGCCACGGGAGGGTAGGACAAAAGATGTCATGCAAGTTCTTTTCCATAAGCACGTATGACTATATTCGGAATACATGCCTACATTACATTGATGAATTGGAGCTAGTTCTGTGTCACCCTATGTCATGATTGTTACATGATGAACCACATCCGGCATAATTTCTCCATCACCGATCCAATGCCTACGAGCTTTTAACATATTGTTCTTCGCTTATTTACTTTTCCGTTGCTACTCGTACAATCACTACAAAACACCAAAAATATTACTTTCGCTACCGTTACTCTTGTTACCGTTACCACTACTATCATATTACTTTGCTACTAAATACTTTGCTGCAGATACTAAGTTATCCAGGTGTGGTTGAATTGACAACTCAACTGCTAATACTTGAGAATATTCTTTGGCTCCCCTTGTGTCGAATCAATAAATTTGGGTTGAATACTCTACCCTCGAAAATTGTTGCGATCCCCTATACTTGTGGGTTATCAACTATGGTGGAGGGGGGCACCGCACACGGCTAAAAGATCAACATATCAATTGTTGTGTCTCTAGGGTGCCCCCCTTCCCCGTATATAAAGGAGCAAGGGGGGAGAGGCGGCCGGCCAGGAGGGGCGCGCCAGGAGGAGTCCTACTCCCACCGGGAGTAGGACTCCCTCCCTTTTCCTTGTTGGATTCGGAGAGGAGAGGGGAGGAGAGAGAGGGGGGAAGGAAAGGGGGCGCCCCCCCCCTCCTTGTCCAATTCGGACTTGGGGGGAGGGGCATGCGGCTGCCCCTTGGCCGCCTCTCCTCTTCCACCAATTGGGCCCATGAGGCCCAATAACCTCCGGGGGGTTCCGGTAACCCCCCGGTACTCCGGTATATATCCGATAACCCCCGGAACCATTCCGGTGTCTGAATATAGTCGTCAAATATATCAATCTTCATGTCTCGGCCATTTCGAGACTCCTCGTCATGTCTGTGATCACATCCGGGACTCCAAACAACCTTCGGTACATCAAAACATATAAACTCATAATATAACTGTCATCGAAACTTTAAGCGTGCGGACCCTACGGGTTCGAGAACTATGTAGACATGACCGAGACACGTCTCCGGTCAATAACCAATAGCGGAACCTGGATGCTCATATTGGCTCCCACATATTCTACGAAGATCTTTATCGGTCAGACCGCATAACAACATACGTTGCTCCCTTTGTCATCGGTATGTTACTTGCCCGAGATTCGATCGTCGGTATCTCAATACCTAGTTCAATCTCGTTACCGGCAAGTCTCTTTACTCGTTCCATAATACATCATCCCGCAAGTAACTCATTAGTTGCAATGCTTGCAAGGCTTAAGTGATGTGCATTACCGAGTGGGCCCAGAGATACCTCTCTGACAATCGGAGTGACAAATCCTAATCTGGAAATACGCCAACCCAACAAGTACCTTCGGAGACACCTGTAGAGCACCTTTATAATCACCCAGTTACGTTGTGACATTTGGTAGCACACAAAGTGTTCCTCCGGTAAACGGGAGTTGCATAATCTCATAGTCATAGGAACATGTATAAGTCATGAAGGAAGCAATAGCAGTATACTAAACGATCGTGTGCCAAGCTAACGGAACGGGTCAAGTCAATCACATCATTCTCCTAATGATGTGATCCCGTTAATCAAATGACAACTCATGTCAATGGCTAGGAAACATAACCATCTTTGATCAACGAGCTAGTCAAGTAGAGGCATACTAGTGACACTCTATTTGTCTATGTATTCACACAAGTATTATGTTTCCGGTTAATACAATTCTAGCATGAATAATAAACATTTATCATGATATAAGGAAATAAATAATAACTTTATTATTGCCTCTAGGGCATATTTCCTTCAGTCTCCCACTTGCACTAGAGTCAATAATCTAGATTACACAGTAATGATTCTAACACCCATGGAGCCTTGGTGCTGATCATGTTTTGCTCGTGGAAGAGGCTTAGTCAACAGGTCTGCAACATTCAGATCCGTATGTATCTTGCAAATTTGTATGTCTCCCACGTGGACTAGATCCCGGATGGAATTGAAGCGTCTCTTGATGTGCTTGGTTCTTTTGTGAAATCTGGATTCCTTCGCCAAGGCAATTGCACTAGTATTGTCACAAAAGATTTTCATTGGACCCGATGCATTAGGTATGACACCTAGATCGGATATGAACTCCTTCATCCAGACTCCTTCATTTGCTGCTTCCGAAGCAGCTATGTACTCCGCTTCACACGTAGATCCCACCACGACGCTTTGTTTAGAACTGCACCAACTGACAGCTCCACCGTTTAATGTAAACACATATCCGGTTTGCGATTTTGAATTGTCTGGATCAGTGTCAAAGCTTGCATCAACGTAACCATTTACGATGAGCTCTTTGTCACCTCCATAAACGAGAAACATATCCTTAGTCCTTTTCAGGTATTTCAGGACGTTCTTGACCGCTGTCCAGTGATCCACTCCTGGATTACATTGGTACCTCCCTGCTAAACTTATAGCAAGGCACACATCAGGTCTGGTACACAGCATTGCAGACATGATAGAGCCTATGGCTGAAGCATAGGGAACATCTTTCATCTTCTCTCTATCTTCTGCAGTGATCGGACATTGAGTCTTACTCAACTTCACACCTTGTAACACAGGCAAGAACCCTTTCTTTGCTTGATCCATTTTGAACTTCTTTAAAACTTTGTCAAGGTATGTGCTTCGTGAAAGTCCAATTAAGCGTCTTGATCTATCTCTATAGATCTTGATGCCCAATATATAAGCAGCTTCACCGAGGTCCTTCATTGAAAAACTCTTACTCAAGTATCCCTTTATGCTATCTAGAAATTCTATATCATTTTCAATCAGCAATATGTCATCCACATATAATATCAGAAATGCTACAAAGCTCCCACTCACTTTCTTGTAAATACAGGCTTCTCCAAAACTCTGTATAAAACCAAATGCTTTGATCACACTATCAAAACGCTTATTCCAACTCCGAGAGGCTTGCACCAGTCCATAAATGGATCGCTGGAGCTTGCACACTTTGTTAGCTCCTTTTGGATCGACAAAACCTTCCGGTTGCATCATATACAACTCTTCTTCCAGAAATCCATTCAGGAATGCAGTTTTGACATCCATTTGCCAAATTTCATAATCATAAAATGCGGCAATTGCTAACATGATTCGGACAGACTTAAGCATCGCTACGGGTGAGAAGGTCTCATCGTAGTCAACCCCTTGAACTTGTCAAAAACCTTTTGCAACAAGTCGAGCTTTATAGACAGTAACATTATCGTCAGCGTCAGTCTTCTTCTTGAAGATCCATTTATTCTCAATGGCTTGCCGATCATCAGGCAAGTCAACCAAAGTCCACACTTTGTTCTCATACATGGATCCCATCTCAGATTTCATGGCCTCAAGCCATTTTGCGGAATCTGGGCTCACCATCGCTTCTTCATAGTTCGTAGGTTCATCATGGTCTAGTAACATGACTTCCAGAACAGGATTACCGTACCACTCTTGTGCGGATCTTACTCTGGTTGATCTACGAGGTTCAGTAACAACTTGATCTGAAGTTTCATGATCATCATCATCAGCTTCCTCACTAATTGGTGTAGGCGTCACAGGAACCGGTTTCTGTGATGAACTATTTTCCAATAAGGGAGCAGGTACAGTTACCTCATCAAGTTCTACTTTCCTCCCACTCACTTCTTTCGAGAGAAACTCCTTCTCTAGAAAGATTCCAAATTTAGCGACAAAAGTCTTGCCTTTGGATCTGTGATAGAAGGTGTACCCAATAGTCTCTTTTGGGTATCCTATGAAGACACATTTTTCCGACTTGGGTTCGAGCTTATTAGGTTGAAGCTTTTTCACCTAAGCATTGCAGCCCCAAACTTTAAGAAACGACAACTTTGGTTTCTTGCGAAACCACAGTTCATAAGGCGTCGTCTCAACGGATTTCGATGGTGTCCTATTTAACGTGAATGCAGCCGTCTCTAAAGCATAACCCCAAAACGATAGCGGTAAATCAGTAAGAGACATCATAGATCGCACCATATCAAGTAAAGTACGATTACGACGTTCAGACACACCATTACGCTGAGGTGTTCCGGGGGGCGTGAGTTGCTTTCCGCATTGTTTCAAATGAAGACCAAACTCGTAACTCAAATATTCTCCTCCGCGATCATATCGTAGAAACTTTATTTTCTTGTTACGATGATTTTCAACTTCACTCTGAAATTCTTTGAACTTTTCAAATGTTTCAGACTTATGTTTCATTAAGTAGATATACCCATATCTACTTAAATCATCTGTGAAGGTGAGAAAATAACGATACCCGCCGCGAGCCTCGATATTCATCGGACCACATACATCTGTATGTATGATTTCCAACAAATCTGTTGCTCACTCCATAGTTCCGGAGAACGGCGTTTTAGTCATCTTGCCCATGAGGCACGGTTCGCAAGTACCAAGTGATTCATAATCAAGTGGTTCCAAAAGTCCATCAGTATGTAGTTTCTTCATGCGATTTACACCGATATGACCTAAACGGCAGTGCCACAAATAGGTTGCACTATCATTATCAACTCTGCATCTTTTGGCTTCAATATTATGAATATGTGTATCACTACTATCGAGATTCAACAAAAATAGACCACTCTTCAAGGGTGCATGACCATAAAAGATATTACTCATATAAATAGAACAACCATTATTCTCTGATTTAAATGAATAACCGTCTAGCATCAAACAAGATCCAGATATAATGTTCATGCTCAACGCTGGCACCAAATAACAATTATTCAGGTCTAAAACTAATCCCGAAGGTAGATGTAGAGGTAGCGTGCCGACCACGATCACATCGACTTTGGAACCATTTCCCACGTGCATCGTCACCTCGTCCTTAGCCAATCTTCGCTTAATCCGTAGTCCCTATTTCGAGTTGCAAATATTAGCAACAGAACCAGTATCAAATACCCATGTGCTACTGCGAGCATTAGTAAGGTACACATCAATAACATGTATATCACATATACCTTTGTTCACCTTGCCATCCTTCTTATCCGCCAAATACTTGGGGCAGTTCCGCTTCCATTGACCAGTCTGCTTGCAGTAGAAGCACTCAGTCTCAGGCTTAGGTCCAGACTTGGGTTTCTTCTCCTGAGCAGCAACTTGCTTGCTGTTCTTCTTGAATTTCCCCTCCTTCTTCCATTTGCCCTTTTTCTTGAAACTGCTGGTCTTATTGACCATCAACACTTGATGCTCCTTCTTGATTTCTACCTCCGCAGCCTTTAGCATTGCGAAGAGCTCGGGAATTATCTTATCCATCCCTTGCATGTTATAGTTCATCATGAAGCTCTTGTAGCCTGGTGGCAGTGATTGAAGAATTCTGTCAATGACGCTATCATCAGAAAGATTAACTCCTAGTTGAATCAAGTGATTGTTATACCCAGACATTTTGAGTATATGCTCACTGACAGAACTATTCTCCTCCATCTTGCAGCCGTAGAACTTATTGGAGACTTCATATCTCTCAATCCGGGCATTTGCTTGAAATATTAACTTCAACTCCTGGAACATCTCATATGCTCCATGACGTTCAAAACGTCGTTGAAGACCCGGTTCTAAGCCGTAAAGCATGGCACACTGAACTATCGAGTAGTCATCAGCTTTGCTCTGCCAGACGTTCATAACATCTGGTGTTGCTCCTGCAGCAGGTCTGGCACCCAGCGGTGCTTCCAGGACGTAATTCTTCTGTGCAGCAATGAGGATAATCCTCAAGTTACGGACCCAGTCCGTGTAATTGCTACCATCATCTTTCAACTTTGCTTTCTCAAGGAACGCATTAAAATTCAACGGAACAACAGCACGGGCCATCTATCTACAATCAACATAGACAACCAAAATACTATCAGGTACTAAGTTCATGATAAATTTAAGTTCAATTAATCATATTACTAAAGCACTCCCACTTAGATGGACATCCCTCTAATCCTCTAAGTGATCACGTGATCCAAATCAACTAAACCATGTCCGATCATCACGTGAGATGGAGTAGTTTCAATGGTGAACATCACTATGTTGATCATATCTTCTATATGATTCAGGCTCGACCTTTCGGTCTCCGTGTTCTGAGGCCATATCTGTTATATGCTAGGCTCGTCAAGTTTAACCTGAGTATTCCGCGTGTGCAACTATTTTGCACCCGTTGTATTTGAACGTAGAGCCTATCACACCCGATCATCACGTGGTGTCTCAGCACGAAGAACTTTCGCAACGGTGCATACTCAGGGAGAACACTTATACTTTGATAATTTAGTGAGGGATCATCTTATAATGCTACCGTCAATCAAAGCAAGATAAGATGCATAAAAGATAAACATCACATGCAATCAATATAAGTGATATGATATGGCCATCATCATCTTGTGCTTGTGATCTCCATCTCCGAAGCACCGTCATGATCACCATCGTCACCGGCGCGACACCTTGATCTCCATCGTAGCATCGTTGTCGTCTCGCCAATCTTATGCTTCTACGACTATCGCTACCGCTTCGTGATAAAGTAAAGCATTACAGGGCGATTGCATTGTATACAATAAAGCGACAACCATATGGCTCCAGCCAGTTGCCGATAACTCGGTTACAAAACATGATCATCTCATACAATAAAATTTAGCATCATGTCTTGACCATATCACATCACAACATGCCCTGCAAAAACAAGTTAGACCTCCTCTACTTTGTTGTTGCAAATTTTACGTGGCTGCTATGGGCTTAGCAAGAACCGTTCTTACCTACGCATCAAAAACCACAACGCTAGTTTGTCAAGTTGGTGCTATTTTAACCTTTGCAAGGACCGGGCGTAGCCACACTCGGTTCAACTAAAGTTGGAGAAACTGACACCCGCCAGCCACCTGTGTGCAAAGCACGTCGGTAGAACCAGTCTCGCGTAAGCGTACGCGTAATGTCGGTCCGGGCCGCTTCATCCAACAATACCGCCGAACTAAAGTATATGACATGCTGGTAAGCAGTATGACTTATATCACCCACAACTCACTTGTGTTCTACTCATGCATATGACATCTACGCATAAAACCAGGCTCGGATGCCACTGTTGGGGAATGTAGTAATTTCAAAAAAAAATCCTACGCACACGCAAGATCATGGTGATGCATAGCAACGAGAGGGGAGAGTGTTGTCCACGTACCCTCGTAGACCGAAAGTGGAAGCGTTAGCACAACGCGGTTGATGTAGTCATACGTCTTCACGATCCGACCGATCAAGTACCGCACGCACGACACCTCCGAGTTTAGCACACGTTCAGCCCGATGACATCCCTCGAACTCCGATCCAGCCAAGTGTTGAGGGAGAGTTTTGTCAGCACGACGGCGTGGTGACGATGATGATGTTCTACCGACGCAGTGCTTCGCCTAAGCACCGCTACAGTATTATCGAGGTGGACTATGGTGGAGGGGGGCACCGCACACGGCTAAAAGATCAACAGATCAATTGTTGTGTCTCTAGGGAGCCCCCTGCCCCGTATATAAAGGAGCAAGGGGGGAGAGGCGGCCGGCCAGGAGGGGCGCGCCAGGAGGAGTCCTACTCCCACCGGGAGTAGGACTCCCTCCATTTTCCTTGTTGGATTAGGAGAGGAGAGGGAAGGAGAGAGAGGGGGAAAGGAAAGGGGGGTGCCGCCCCCCCTCCTTGTCCAATTCGGACTTGGGGGAGAGGGGCGCGCGGCTGCCCCTTGGCCGCCTCTCTTCTTCCACCAATTGGGCCCATGAGGCCCAATAACATCCGGGGGGTTCCGGTAACCCCCCGGTACTCCGGTATATATCCGATAACCCCCGGAACCATTCCGGTGTCCGAATACAGTCGTCCAATATATCAATCTTCATGTCTCAACCATTTCGAGACTCCTCGTCATGTCCGTGATCACATCCAGGACTCTGAACAACCTTCGGTACATCAAAACATATAAACTCATAATATAACTGTCATCGAAACTTTAAGTGTGCGGACCCTACGGGTTCGAGAACTATGTAGACATGACCGAGACACGTCTCCGGTCAATAACCAATAGCGGAACCTGGATGCTCATATTGGCTCCCACATATTCTATGAAGATCTTTATCGGCCAGACCGCATAACAACATACATTGTTCCCTTTGTCATCGGTATGTTACTTGCCCGAGATTCGATCGTCGGTATCTCAATACCTAGTTCAATCTCGTTACCGGCAAGTCTCTTTACTCGTTCCGTAATACATCATCCCGCAACTAACTCATTAGTTGCAATGCTTGCAAGGCTTAAGTGATGTGCATTACTGAGTGGGCCTAGAGATACCTCTCCGACAATCGGAGTGACAAATCCTAATCTCGAAATACGCCAACCCAACAAGTACCTTCGGAGACACCTGTAGAGCACCTTTATAATCACCCAGTTACGTTGTGATGTTTGGTAGCACACAAAGTGTTCCTCTGGTAAACGGGAGTTGCATAATCTCATAGTCATAGGAACATGTATAAGTCATGAAGAAAGCAATAGCAGTATACTAAACGATTGTGTGCTAAGCTAACGCAATGGTTCAAGTCAATCACATCATTCTCCTAATGATGTGATCCCGTTAATCAAATGACAACTCATGTCAATGGCTAGGAAACATAACCATCTTTGATCAACGAGCTAGTCAAGTAGAGGCATACTAGTGACACTCTGTTTGTCTATGTATTCACACAAGTATTATGTTTCCGGTTAATACAATTCTAGCATGAATAATAAACATTTATCATGATATAAGGAAATAAATAATAACTTTATTATTGCCTCTAGGGCATATTTCCTTCAGCAAAGAGGGTGTGCGGCGCCTCTATATCGGGCCGCATCACGGCGCACCTCCCATGAAGTCCGTCTGCGGTTATCGGTCCGGGCGTGACTAGGTTTGTCACGTCCGAATAGGTAGTCGTCATCCCGAGTCGGGAAGCGTCGTCGCGATCCGTAGATTGATCTGGTGTGTCCTGCTCTACTGTCCAGGTCCTATCGAAGGTCGTATGTATGGTCCCTAGCTGTTATGTCCCTGTTTTTGTGAGGCGGTGGGGCGGGCTGTTGTTCGGCCTGAGTTGCCGTTTTATCCCGACCGCGGGGTGGTCGGTACGCTGCACTATCCTGACCACGTGGTGGTCGTTCCGCATTACGCGAGGGAGGTATGGGATCTGGTGCCTCCTCATCGAACTGAGGTAGCAGTCTGCGCTTTGGGTAACTCTTGGCTGGGCGCTTGAGGCCATATTCTTCGGCTGCCAGGACATCGGTCCATCTGTCAATTAGTAGGTCTTGATCGGTTTGGAGCTGCTGCTGCTTTTTCTTCAGGCTTCTTGCAGTAGCTATTAGCTGGTGCTTGAAGCGCTCCTGCTCGAGGGGTGTGAGGGAGTCCTGGATTAGGGGGTCCTCGGACAGCCGGACTATATCCTTTGGCCGGACTGTTGGACTATGAAGATACAAGATTGAAGACTTCGACCCGTGTCCGGATGGGACTCTCCTTGGCGTGGAAGGAAAGCTTGGCAATACGGATATGTAGATCTCCTCCCTTGTAACCGACTCTGTGTAACCCTAGCCCCTCCGGTGTCTATATAAACCGGAGGGTTTAGTCCGTAGGACAACAACAATCATACCATATGCTAGCTTCTAGGGTTTAGCCTCTACGATCTCGTGGTAGATCAACTCTTGTAATACTCATATCATCAAGATCAATCAAGCAGGAAGTAGGGTATTACATCCATCGAGAGGGCCCGAACCTGGGTAAACATCGTGTCCCCCGCCTCTTGTTACCATCCGCCTTAGACGCACAGTTCGGGACCCCCTACCCGAGATCCGCCGAATTTGACACCGACATTGGTGCTTTCATTGAGAGTTCCACTGTGCCATCACCATAAGGCTTGATGGCTCCTTCAATCATGGGCAACGATTCGATCCAGGGTGAGGTTTTCCTCCCCGGACAGATCTTCGTATTCGGCGGCTTCGTACTGCGGGCCAATTCGCTTGGCCATCTGGAGCAGATCGAAAGCTACGCCCCTGGCCATCAGGTCAGATATGGAAACTTCAACTACACTGCCGACATCCACGAAGATTTGATCTTCGGTGGATTCGAGCCCATGTCAGGTGCGCCGCGCAATCACAACGAGCATGATTTAACTCTGCCGTCGGACAGTGTTCGGGAGATCACACCTGCAACTACTCCGGCCCTCAATCCGGAGCAAATCGCGCCATCTGAGGACGGGTGGATAGACCCCGCCATGGAGGCCGCACTCTCAGTGGCAATAAAGTCGAATACTGACTTCACCTCCTACGAGAGCCGTGTTGCCGAACCATTGGATTCGTCCCCGGCCACGGGCTCCGAGCCGCCCGCGTCCGTGCCTATCAAATCCGATTGGGCGCCGATCATGGAGTTTACCTCCACGGATATCTTTCAACACTCGCCTTTTGGCGATGTGCTAAATTCATTAAGGTCTCTCTCCCTGTCAGGAGACCTTTGGCCGAACTATGTCCGGCTAGAACGGGATGTGGACGACGAAGAAATTCGCTCCCCACCCACCACCCACTTAGTAGCCACTGTCGACGATTTAACCGACATGCTCGATTTCGACTCCGAAGACATCGACGGTATGGACGACGATGCAGGAGACGATCAGGAACCACCGCTTACAGGGCGCTGGACAGCCACCTCATCACACAATATATATATATATGGTGGATACACCCAAAGAAAACAGTGACGAGGAACGGAAGGATGCAGCAAAAGATAGCTCCCTTGAGAAGCAACCAAAGTGTCGGCGTAGGCGCCGCTCCAAATCCCGCCTCGGCAAAAACAACGATAACAGCGCAAGAGACAATACAACCCCAGTCGACTCCAGAGGAAACGACGACCACATTGACCCAGCGATAGAGCAGGATGAACCATCAAACGGCGAACATAGTACGAACCCGCTGGCCGAACACAGCGACGCCCAGGATAAAGCTCATCAACATCCCTCCGGAGAGGAAAACAGTCCGGACGAGGATGCACACATCATCCAGGAAAGGCACTTGGAACAATAGAACCTCTGCAGAAGGCTTATTGCCACTGCCAGGAGTCTGAAGAAGCAGAAGCAAAGGCTTAAGGCCGCGCAGAATACGCTGAACAGTATATGGAACAAAGTGCTCGACAATGAAGAAAAGTATGGTGGTAGTTACCACACAAAGAGCTATCCAAAGCGCAAGTTGTTGCCGGAATTTGATGATGAGGCCTTAGAGCCCACACAGCCTAAAATAAAACGGCCGACCGGTCGGATCAACCACCTTGTGGCTGTGATAGAGCGGCTAACAAGGCCGCACATAAGTCAGCACACGCTTCACGTGAGGACTTGCATCAGAAGACCGGCGCGACCAGATCCATCTACAGATCAAGGAAACACGCTCCAGCACACAACCAAAACCGAACACTACAACCGTCAGAACGCCACGATACATTGAAATACAGGGGTGCTGCACACCCCCTATGCTTCACCGATGAGGTACTGGATCATGAATTTCCAGAGGGATTAAAACCCGTGAACATAGAGGCGTACGACGGAACGACAGACCCTGGGGTCTGGATCGAGGACTTCATCCTCCATATCCATATGGCTCGCGGAGACGATCTCCACGCCATCAAGTACTTTCCCCTCAAGCTGAAAGGACCAGCTCGGCACTGGCTGAAGAGCCTCCCCGAAAACTCAATTGGTAGTAGGGAGGAGCTTGAGGATGCTTTTCGGGCTAATTTTCAAGGGACCTATGTCCGACGTCCGGATGCAGACGATTTAAGTCATATAATTCAATAGCCCGGAGAGTCAGCCCTAAAGCTTTGGAACAGATTTCTCACTAAGAAGAACCAAATCGTCGACTGCCCGGACGCCGAAGCCTTAGCAGCTTTCAAACACAGCGTCCGAGACGAATGGCTCGCCAGACACCTCGGCCAAGAAAAATCGAGAACAATGGCAGCCTTGAAAAGCCTCATGACCCGCTTTTGCGCGGGCGAAGATAGTTGGCTAGCCTGTAGTAGCACCAGCGACCCAGGCACATCCGAAGTAAGGGATGGCAATGGAAAAGCACGACGCAGTAAAAGCAAGCGTCGAAATAAAGAAGACAACCCAGATAACACGGCGGTAAACGCCGGATTCAGGGGCTCTCGACCGGGTCAGCGGAAAAAGCCTTTCAAAGGCAGCAGAGATGGACCGTCCAGCCTAAACAAGATTCTAGACAAACTATGTCAGATACATGGCACCCCCGATAAACCTGCAAATCACACCCACAGAGAATGCTGGATCTTCAAGAAGGCCGGTAAGCTAAACGCCGAATACAAGGGGAGGGAGACACCAAGTGAAGACGAGGACAAGCCTCACCAGCAAAGCACTGGGGGACAGAAAAAATTCCCACCAGAGGTCAAAACAGTGAACATGATCCACGTGACGAAGAGGAGAAGCAAACATGCACTCCGAGACACACGCGCCGTAGAGCCCGTCACCCCTAAGTTCAACCTCTGGTTGGCCTGCCCGATCACTTTTGATCTCAGGGATCACCTGACAAGTATCTGGCATGGAGGATTCGCTGCCTTGGTTCTAGACCCAATTATCGACGGATACCATCTCACCCAAGTCCTCATGGACGGCGGCAGTAGCCTGAATCTGATTTATCAGGACACAGTCCGCAAAATGGGGATAGACCCGACAAAAATCAGCCACAGTAATACTACCTTCAAGGGAGTAATACCAGGCCCAGAGGCCCGCTGCACGGGCTCTCTAATACTAGAGGTTGTATTCGGTTCTCCCGACAACTTCCGAAGCGAAAAGTTAACCTTCGACATCGCTCCATTCCGAAGTGGCTATCAAGCACTACTTGGAAGAGCAGCTTTTGCTCGTTTTAATGCAGTACCGCATTACGCTTCTCTCAAGCTTAAGATGCCCGGTCCACGTGGCATCATTACAATTAGCCGGAATATTGAACGTTCCTTACGCGCGGAAGAATGTGCGACGGCTTTAACAGCCGAACACTAAACGGCCCCTCCAACCAGAATAAATGATCGGTCATCAAGACCGCGGACATGGCTAGACGAGTCCGGCGCATTACTAGCTATAACAGCTTAGATAAACCCGAGATTGGTTTGATGGTTATACCCCCATAGACGGTACCAGGGGCTTCCCGCGTGTAAACAGGGCTAGTTCGGCTCAACTTTACTTATCTTGAATTTTAATGGTTTATTGAGAATAACCAATTTTTTGCACGAAAACTTTCACCTAAGTTCTTCTCTTTTATAGACGATAATCGTGCTACACCCTTCCAGGATACGGCACAATGGAGACACAGGCGCAGATGTGCAGCAGGGACCCGCTCAAAGGTTTCTTTTTAGATTAAGACCCTGTGTAAACCTTTTTTACTGTCTCTTGTTGTTCACATCCTCCGGATACTAAATACAACCGAGAGCGATGCTGATGTTATTGGCATTTTGCCACGTCAGAACGATGCACGTACCTGGACACTCAGGGATCATCATCAAGGGCGTTATTCAGCCCGGCATATGTTGTAAAGACCGAATACCATAGGGAGTGTTCGGCGTCGCGAGTTTGGCCTTATATGCATCAGCTCCGAATCATGTCTTTGGTCAAATGTTGGGTTTGCCCGGCTCCCGTGTTTTGCTACCTTACATTCCGCTATATCGGCTAAGGTGGCACCGGGAGAACTACTGCGATTGTGCCCTGGTTCATCTGGATGAGCACCTCAGTAGAGAAAGCCGAAAACTGACTGTCATGATAAAGCGCGAGACTGGTCAACCACTCGATGACTTAGCGGAATCTTCAGGATTCCTCCGCATTAACGAAGGGCCGTTTCCCCGTCATGTATGTATGCGCCCCGTATTCGGATGAGCGCGGAGGTACCAGGGGCTATGTAGTAGTCCCACCGTCAAACTCCTATGGCTAAGTGAAAGTGTTAAAGCAATATAGTCCGATTGCCTCGTTCGCTGCGCTATCACCTCCTTAATGGACCAAGACGTTGGATCAAGTGTGAATACGCATTTTTTTTGAACACCCCCGCATTATATGCGTGGGGGCTGAAGCCGACGACTGCAAACTTTCAGGTTATATACATATATACATAAACGGCTGCACATGAGGCATCATAATACTTTCAGGCAAAAGTATAAACACAGCCTTTATAATTTAATAAACATTGTTCTTACAATAGGAATACATGTCACTAGAACATAATATTCTTCGAGCACTGAGCCTCTTAAACGAGCGCCTCCAAGGACTTCTTCAAAGTAGTGCTCGGCCGATACTCGGCTCGCGGCCGAACTCTGGGTTGCAATAGCGGTGGCCTCCATCTCTGCCCAGTATGTCTTGACACGGGCAAGAGCCATCCGCGCACCCTCTATGCACGCCGACCTCTTCATAGCGTCGACGCGCGGCACAGCACCAAGGAACTGTTGCACTAAACTAAAATAACTATTCGGCCTTGGCCCTTCTGGCCACAGATGATCCACAACAGACCTCATGGCAAGCCCGGACAACCTATGGAGCTCGGCCCACTTAGCCATCCGCTCATTCAACAGCAGCGGATGCACTGGAACATTGAACTGTGACCAGAACAACTTTTCCACTTCACGATCTTTTGATCTTTGAAATACTCGGTCGCATCAGCAGCACTCGCTGCCAAATCCACGTATACGTCTGCAGAACTCCATAGTTGATCAAGAGGGGCATACTTAGGATCTCCGAACTTAGTCCGCAACAAAAAGGGCTTCCCAGCCGCAATATCCCCGGCTTGATGCAGCTCCTCCTTCGCCGCTCTGATTTTAGAGTGGGTGTCCTTGGCCGCTACCATGGCCTTCTCCAGGTCCGTCATCTTCGTTCGATTTTCCTTTTCAAGAAGCTCGTAACGGTCGGTGGCATCCTTCAATTCAACTGCCATCTTGGCTATTTTTATCCTTGCTTTCGCAATGCGCAGCCTGTTCGGCTCTCAGCTCTTCGACCGCCTTTAGAGCGGCCGCATCACTCTTCCTGGCTTGTTCCTTGGCACGGGCAAGTTCCGCCCGAAGGGTCTCCACGGCGGCAGCCCCATCTGCAGTCACAACATATTAAAGATACTAGCATCATGCTCCTCTTACTATGTGTTGATCACCGGAGAAATCACATACCCTGTGCCTCGTTGAGCTGCTTGTTTACAAGCACGATGTCGGCATCCGCCGCATCAAGTTGCCGCATCAGTTCGGCAAATTCACCAGTCCAGCTAGCCACCGGACCCTCGGCCGCCTGCACGTAAAGGCAGCACGGTTATTACCTGGGACTATGATCCTCCAGTTGCCGTCTTGTTCGATAGCAACCAGAGTCTCAGGGGCTACTATCTGCATAGGGCACACCTAGCATGTGCGGTACCATCAAAATATATATTACTTTGCGTACCTCAAAGCCTCTCAGCAGGCTCATAAAAGCTTCATGCAACCCGCTTTCGGCGGATGAGATCCTCTCAACCACCGTACCCATTAGCGTACGATGCGCTTCTGAGATAGCTGCTCGCTCCAGAAGATTCATCAGTGCGTCTGGTCGCGCACCGGACGGTCCCGGACTCTTTTTGTTGCTCTCCTTAGGAACCGGATACTCCGGACTTCGGGTGGCCGAGGGGTTACCTTCTGGCCTTGGCGGATCAGGAGAAACCCTCCGTGACGACACCTCAGGGTTGTCCGCTTCATGAGGCGGGGAGGCATGGGGAGGCGTTTCGCTCTCCATCATCTCCGGAAGAAGATCCCCCGAAGACGAACTCTGTCGAGAAGGGCTACGATCCGGACTGCAAGACATATGTCTCGGTTATCATTCTCAGAGATGAAGCAGGATATATTTATCGAAAGTACTTTTGTTTACTCACATGTCGGTGGAGGGCTGGTCCCCTTGCGGGTACTGTACGGTAAGGATGCCCTCCGGGGTAGGACCCTCTGACAAAGGTTTCTTCCCTCGCTTGGAGACCATTACTTCCAAGTCCTCAGAGGCGGTCCTCTTCCTTCTCTGGGGAGAGGGAATTTTAGACTCTTCCCCCCGGTTATCCTCCTTCGCGGAGGCACTAATTCCCCCGGTTTGGATGAATAGTGAGTGACGCTCGCTTTCGGCTTCTTTGTTCCTCCCTTTATCTTCCCCTGATGGCGCTTGATAAGGCGCAAGCTCAAGCATCCTGGCTAGTACAGGATCCGGTGAGCCCTCGGGAAGGGGGGCCGGACACCTGATCATCTTCGCCTTTTTTATCCAGTCCTGGTCAAAAGGCGAGTTTTCAGGATGATGTTGTGATAAATTAAAAGACAACATGTTCGGCCACGGGACTACTTACTTGGGTATCTGGACGATTGCAGCTCAGACCCGCATCCTCGGTGGTGTCCGGAAACCTTATTTCTGGTCCGAAGAAAAATTTGTACATCTCTTCAAGCATCATGCCGAGGAAGTGCTGAATAACTCGCGGTCCTTCCGGGTTGAACTCCCACATACGGAGGGGTCGACGTTTGCAAGGTGGGACTCAACGAACTAGCATGACTTGCATTACCGTGACCAGGCTGACATCTCTCTTGAGGAGATCTCGGATGCGACTCTGCAATATCGGTACATCATTTACTGGCCCCCAGTCCAGCACCTTGTTGTTCCATGACGTCAGTTGTGGGGGGGCGAGCGAAAGGCAGGGGCGGCTACCCACTTGGTACCCCGGGGAGCTGTGATATAAAACCACTCCCGTTGCCATAAACTGGACACCTCCGGGAAGGAACCCTTTGGCCATGGAACATCGGCGCCTTTGCTTATTACGGCACCTCTGCACTCTGCATGTCGTCCCTCAATCATCTTCGGCTTCACATTGAAGGTCTTGAGCCATAAGCCAAAGTGTGGGGTAATGCGAAGGAAGGCTTCACACACGACGATGAACGACGAGATGTGAAGGATGGAATCCGGGGCCAGGTCATGGAAATCCAGCCTGTAATAGAACATGAGCCCCCTAACAAAGGGATCTACAACAAGGCCTAGCCCTCGGAGGAGGTGAGAGATGAATACGACGCTCTCGCCGGGTACGGGAGTGGGAATGACCTGCCCTCGAGCAGGTAGCCTGTGCGAGATTTCGGCGGTCAAATTCCTAGCCTCTCTTAGCTTCTTGATGTCTTCCTCTGTGATAGAGGAGGGCATCCACCGACCTTGAAGGTTGGATCCGGACATGGTTGAAGGTCCGAAGCGCCTGACCTGAGCCTTGGGTGTTGAAACTCGAGGCGGGGGAAGGATTCGATCGAGTACGAGAAGAAAAAGGACATGCCTTGGCCTCTTTATAAAGAGGGTGAATATCAAGCGTCCTCCTAGTGGCCGTTTGGGACTTGCCTAAAATCGAGGAGTCATACCAACGGGCACGATTGGGTTACCCACATCCGTATTGATGAGAATCTTGTAATAAGGGGGACACGATCTCTGCTTCGACAAGACGTGCCAATAAAATCGCCTTGCGAAACATGCAGTGGCAGGCTGATTGAGAAAAACGGTTCAAATAATGATCAGGCCGTGGTGTGATGTCACGTTATGAAAAGTCCTCAGCATATTAGATTTGTGGAAATGTTATTCTCTCTACGGTGGTATGTGGAACTTGTTTTGCATAGCCGGACACTATCCTTGTGTTCAAGATCTTCTATGGGGTATTCGGAGGAAGAACCCGCCTTGCAATGTCGAAGACAAATCTGCGCGCCGGACTCATCGTCATTGAAGCCTGGTTCAGGGGCTACTGAGGGAGTCCTGGATTAGGGGGTCCTCGGACAGCCGGACTATATCCTTTGGCCGGACTTTTGGACTATGAAGATACAAGATTGAAGACTTTGACCCGTGTCCGGATGGGACTCTCCTTGGCGTGGAAGGCAAGCATGGCAATACGAATATGTAGATCTCCTCCCTTGTAACCGACTCTGTGTAACCCTAGCCCCCTCCGCTGTCTAT
The DNA here is from genome assembly GCF_002575655.3 of Aegilops tauschii subsp. strangulata. Lineage (NCBI taxonomy): Eukaryota > Viridiplantae > Streptophyta > Magnoliopsida > Poales > Poaceae > Aegilops > Aegilops tauschii. Next base: position 11,635,300 of record NC_053038.3, on the reverse strand, counting down.
ATAAACCGGTGGGTTTAGTCCGTAGGTCAACAACAATCATACCATAGGCTAGCTTCTAGGGTTTAGCCTCTACGATCTCGTGGTAGATCAACTCTTGTAATACTCATATCATCAAGATCAATCAAGCAGGAAGTAGGGTATTACCTCCATCGAGAGGGCACGAACCTGGGTAAACATCGTGTCCCCCGCCTCCTGTTACCATCCGCCTTAGACGCACAGTTCGGGACCCCCTACCCGAGATCCGCCGGTTTTGACACCGACAGGGTGCCTCAGGCACGATGAAATCCTCGCTGCCGGGGCTCTCTTCATCCTCGGAGACTGGACGATAACTATCGTCATCCGGGTCATTGGGCATGGCCTATTTATCAGGGTTAACTTGCCCGTTGTCTTGTTCCTCTTGTTCGGATGCTGCTCCAACAGGGTTTTCATTGTTTTCGGCGTCGCCCGGTGTACTATTTTCTCCGGTGCCAGTGTTGCTATCTTTTGAGCAACGAGGCTTAGAACGGCGTTTAGGGCGCCGGCGCTTGGACTGTGTCTCAGAAGGTTTATCCGCAACTGGATCGTCGCTCGCTTTTTTAGGTGTGTCCACCATGTACACATTGTACGAAGAGGTGGCCATCCAACGTCCAGTGAATGGCGGGTCTTGGCCTTGCTCCTTGTCGGCATCGTCGTCCATACCGTCGATGTCTTCGGAGCCATAATCAAGCACGTCGGTTAAGTCATCAACAGTGGCTATGAAGTGGGTGGTGGGTGGGAGGCAAAATTCCCCGTCATCCGCCTCTAGCTCGAACCGGACATAGTTCAGGTGTGAGTCCTTCTCTAAGGACAAATTCTTTAAAGAGTTTAGCACATCACCCAAAGGTGAGTGCTGAAAGACGTCTGCAGCGCTGAATTCGAAAATCGATAACCGATCCAGCTCGGTGTCCGCAGGCGTACATGGTCCGAAACTTGTAGCCGGAGGCGAGTCCGGAGTTCCGTTGACGCGAGTATTGCAGGGTGTCGAGTCTGTGTGCGGCTCCAACGCTGCGGACTCTGTGGCCTCGGATGGCACGATCTGCTCTGGCTCTAAGGCCGTTGCAGCAACAGGAACCATCTCCTAGATGTGACCCGGTGACAAATTTAAGTCATGTTCATCGGAGCGAGGGGAGCGATCGTCGGGGTCTCAAATCCGTCGAAGATCAAGTCTCCGCGGACGTCCGCGACGTAGTTCGAGCTTCCGAATCTGACCTGATGGCCAGGGGCGTAACTATCGATCTGCTCCAGATGGCCAAGCGAATTAGCCCGCAGTAAGAAGCCGCCGAATACAAAAATCTGTCCGGGGAGGAAGGTTTCTCCCTGGACAGCGTCACTATGGACGATTGAAGAGGCCATCGAACATTTCGTCGACGACACAGTGGAACTCTCAATGAAAGCACCAATGTCGGTGTCAAAACCGGCGGATCTCGGGTAGGGGGTCCCGAACTGTGCGTCTAAGGTCGATGGTTGCAGGAGACGGGGGACACGATGTTTACCCAGGTTCGGGCCATCTCTATGGAGGTAATACCCTACTTCCTGCTTGATTGATCTTGATGAATATGAGTGTTACAAGAGTTGATCTACCACGAGATCGTGATGGCTAAACCCTAGAAGTCTAACCTATATGACTATGGTATTGAGTCTATCCTTTCCGGACTACGCCCTCCGGTTTATATAGACACTGGAGGGATCTAGGGTTACACAGAGTCGGTTACATAAGAAGGAATCTTCATAGTTTGGTCGCCAAGCTTGCCTTCCATGCCAAGGAGAGTCCAATCCGGACACGGGTACAGTCTTCGGCCTTCATGTCTTCACAGCCCACCAGTCCGGCCCATGGGCAACAGGTCGGCCGCCCGAGGACCCCTTAGTCCAGGACTCCCTCAGCGACACACCGTCCCTCCCACCACCCCAGTCCGCAAATCCCCAATGGAGAGAATGGCGAGCGTGAGTTCCTACTCCATGAGTCACCGTTTGAGGGGCACCGATGGCCGACCTGGACTACCCGACGCCGCTTCCGCCGGAGATGCTTGACAACATCCTTGCCCAGCACCCCTTTGGGAAGTTGGATTGTGTTAAAAAAATGTTTGTGCAACTTATAATTTTTTTGTGACGATTAAAAAATGTTTCCGCATTTCAAAAAATAGATGTGTCTTTTATGTGCATACAATGTAAGAAAAAGTTTGTGCATTGCAAAAACATATGTTTCATACCAATCAAAAAATGTACATGACATTTTTGAAAAAAAATCACATATTCCAAATATGTACGACACATTTTTAGAAAATATTTATACAATTTTTAAAATGTTTATGTAGTACAAAAAATTGTTTCTTACCATTCAAGAAAAATTTACGTGACATTTTAAAGAAATATTCTCACGTTTTTCACAAGATGTTCATGACATTTTTCTAAAAAATGTTTATACTATGTAAAAAATGTTTGAGTGGTTTAACAAAAAAGTTTCGTGGCACTTAAAAAAACAATGTGTATTTGAAAAATGGTAACCTATGTCGAACAAATGTTCGAAGCATGAACGGAGCAGCAACTCTGGGCCAAAACTTAGAATCTGCGTAAGAAATATACACTCGAGTTTTTTTATAGTCAAATAGCATAAATATTGTGTCAACCATATATGGAAAATTTTAAGAATATCCAAGAACTTCAACATATTATGTGGTTTACAACCTTGTGTCCTAGCTAACAATGGCAAAATGTAACTTGGGAGCGGTCTTTCTGGGTTGCTTGATGCATAACTTATGTAGTTATCTACTAATCAACACGTGATTTGTGTCGCCACTCTACTTAGAGAGAGAAAAGGAGTGTAAATCGCGTGAAATCAAAAAAAAACGCACGAGCATAAATCGCATGAAATCAGGAAAGTAAGAGTGTAAACCGTATGAAAATATAAAACATATCTTGCGGCCAGGCTTATCTGGTTTCGTGCTACCTATAGCGTAGGGAGGAGCTAGGTTTGCACTAGGCGGTGTGGTTCACTACAATATCGTACACATGTGTGCAGGGACGTCACACCCCAGCCGCCACTAGGAGGGTGGGCCAGCTCCGCCCCAGGCTATGATCTAACCATAATCCAACAAAACAATCCTAAAAATTTATGGAATTTCTCGTAGCAGAATCCTTAACAGTATATGATGGCAAGGCCTTGCAGGAAGTATATAGGAGTACAATCTACATCAGTGGGCCGGTATATATGAAAAGCAACATGGCATGTGGATGCAAATTAAAGATGACTGGTAGATAGGCTCACACACAACATAGAACAATCTACGTATCACACGGATGTGAAGATTGCAACATAGACGCACACACAACATAGACCAATCTTGGTACGGACGGCAGAGCGCAGTTTCTTAGGACGATGACGAGCGATTTGCCTCCTTCTTGACCCACACGTTGTGCCCATACGGCAGATAGTGGCAGATTGGTCCGTCACCAGGCTTGGTGCCGAGGACCTTGAAGGAGAAATGCTCCGCGTCCCAGTGGGACGTGTCAGTGTGGCAAATAGCGGCGACAGTGACGGCAAGGCCACTATGGGCACCCTCCATCTCCACCATGTACGCCCTCGTTGCGGGTGTGTTATGGCACATGTAGACAGTGTAGGGATAGTTATGGTCGTGGCATGACACGAAGCTCGATCCGTCCACCGGGTGCACAGCTCGGACGGCGTACGGTTGCTTAGGTGCCCCTGAGCGGGGTAGGTCGGAGGCCATCGGCCGGACGTTGCGGGTGCCGAGCGCCGCCATGGTTCCCTCGACCAGGGCTTCCAGTGACGTAGCGCAGAATTTGGCCTCGCCTGCTTTTGGCGGCAGGTCACACATGTATAGCGTCTCCTCCATGTTGGCTGCCTGCACGGAGTTATTAGCGACGCCAAGCCGCGCGAGGGCGGTCGGCAGCGAGGACGCCGAGAATGGAATTGAGTCCGCCACATGACGCGGCAACAGCCCTAGCGGTGCACTGGCTGCCAAAGGGAAGTATAAGGTCATGGTCTTGCCTACTTGGACTGCCTCCTCATGGAAGAAGAGCCCTCGGGCCAGATACTCGTCGGCGCTGTGGTCACGGTCGTGAGATGGCCCGGGAGACGAGTGCTTCTTCGGTCCGGAGAGAGAGCGGAGCCCCCACATTAACCATGTCAGGGAGTACGCTTCAGCAACCGTTTCATCCTTTGATGATGGCCTGGGAGACGAGTGCTTGGTCGGCCCAGAGCGCGAGCGAAGCCCCCACATTAACCATGTCAGGGAGTACGCTTCAGCAACCGTATCATCCTTTGGTTTCTTCACAGAGCTGGTCTCTGCACCGTAAAGTATGTAGACCAGCCGTGAGCATTAGCCATATGTAATCATGATTTTTCCTACGACCTTCTTTCGTATTATAATAATCATAATTATGAGATATTAATAATTAATAAAGCGAGTAATGGACTGACCAGGATGGAGGAGCTTGAGGATGGGGTCCGGGAGCGGAGAATCGGGCAGGACGGTGCGCCAGTACACTTCAGCCTCCGTCGGGACTGCATTGCTACACTGTCCAACCTGGACGTAACACGACAGATTAAAATTGGTGGCTTTATCTATATACCTATACCTAATACTAAAGATCAAAATTCTATCCATTGTTTTTCGTCCACCTCGTCGTCCGAACAACTCCTAGGGTGCATTTTTTCTCTAGATAGATTTATGATGTATACATATGAGACAACGTGGTGTATGTAGACGGAGCATATGATCATATTGGACCATCTAGGATAGTATATATAAAAAGTATGCAAGTATATATACAATATATGATTATACTTATTTTATACACAATTATAATAGTATTATAATAATGTATTACAAAATATGGGCTCTTCTGAAAAAAAAATCAGATACTAAGATTTGAAGTATATTAAAATGAGTATACAAACATAATCAAAACTGATAAATGATTATACACACAATCCACAATATGGTTTATTAAAGATGGGATTAGCTACTCCCGAGAATAGGAAAAATGCACCCTAACATATATATACAATATCAATAAATGTATTGTCAAAACATATACTCTTTATAGTTCATGCCACAGACAGTTATTTATGGATATTTCTATAAACTTAACCAAAGCTTTATAAGGAAGTTAGATTTAGCACGAAACTGTAAAGACATAATTATTTTGGAATGTCACGAGTAAACGATTACCGCAAGCAGAACGAAGGTGGCGATTATAGCAGAGTGGAGGCGTCGCGCCATGGAAAGCAACTGAGATATTCTGATGAATCAGTCAAGCCCCAGATGTTCCGACTAAGCCGGCCAGGGTATGCTGATACTTATAGTAGAACTTTAGAAGGTGTCAAGCTGGTACCGCATGTGATAGTCTAATTACCTATCATGTTCTCTCCTAGAAGATGTAATATACAAAGGCTGCCAATAAGGGAATCATATATTAATGAATGGCTCCTAATCTTAATGACTTATGGATGCTAAGGACTCCTTAATAAATGGCTGCTAAGCCAATCTTAATGGTGCATGGCTGCTAAGCCAATCTTAATATAGAATGGCTTGCAGGGGCGCCACATCTTCCGGGAAACTGTGGCCATCGTAGATAGGCAATGTAGGAAGCACTTCCTTGAGCTCTACTCTAGCAAGGCAAAGTAACTACCAAAATAGTGGAGTTCACCTAGTGTTTCTAATGTTTTTAAGTAGTAATAAAACACTACCTCTGGTCATACCACTAGGAGGCATTTGGTAGACAAATTTTATACTAAATTTTGAATACTAAAGTATTAGGAGAACCCCACACCACTACAAGAAATGGGAAATTCTGGTTGTGACAAACTCTGAAACCAAACACACCCAACAATAAGCAGAAAGCTGGCCCGCGCTTTCAAGCTGGATACAACCACGACGATCTGACTCAGTGTGTGTGCACGGCTGACTTTGGAAAATGCATAGGATGTGTTGAGTCACGTGCCACATGGCATTGCCTTCCACATGAAGAATCCAAGGAAACTCCATGTAATAAATGATGTCAACTGCCTAAAATAATGACAAATTGCTGCTAAGCCAAATCTTAGTGGTGCATGGCTGCTAAGGCAATATTAATATAGAATGGCTTGCAAGGGCACCGCACCTTTTGGGAAACTGTGGCCATCTTAGATAGGTACTGCAGGAAGCAGTGTGTTGAGCTCTACTCTAGCAAGGCCAAGTAACTACCAAAATAGTGGAGTTGACCTAGTGTTTTTTAAAGTTTTTAAGTAGTAATAAAACACTACCTCTAGTCATAGCACTAGGAGGCATTTGGTAGAGAAATTTATACTAAATTTTGAATACTAAAGTATTAGGAGAACCCCACATCACTACAAGAAATGGGAAATTCTAGTTGTGACAAACTCTGAAGCCAAATACACCCAACAATAAGCAAAAAGCCAGCCTGCGCTTTTAACCTGGACACAGCCACGACGATCCGACTCAGTGTGTGTGCACGGTTGACTTTGGGAAATGCATAGGATATGTTGAGTCACGTGCAACATGGCCTTGCCTTCCACACGAAGAATCAGGAAACTCCATGTAGTAAATGATATCGACTACCTAAAATAATGATGAATGGCTGCTAAGGACTTCTTAATGAATGGCTGCTAAGCCAATCTTAGTGGTGCATGGCTGCTAAGGCAATATTAATATAGAATGGCTTGCAGGGGCACCGCACCTTTTGGGAAACTGTGGCCATCTTAGATAGGTACTGCAGGAAGCACTGTGTTGAGCTCTACTCTAGCAAGGCCAAGTAACTACCAAAATAGTGGAGTTCACCTAATGTTTTTTAAAGTTTTTAAGTAGTAATAAAACACTACCTCTTGTCATAGCACTAGGAGGCATTTGGTAGAGAAAATTATACTAAATTTTGAATACTAAAGTATTAGGAGAACCCCACATCACTACAAGAAATGGGAAATTCTAGTTGTGACAAACTCTGAAGCCAAATACACCCAACAATAAGCAAAAAGCCAGCCTGCGCTTTTAACCTGGACACAGCCACGACGATCTGACTCAGTGTGTGTGCACGGTTGACTTTGGGAAATGCATAGGATATGTTGAGTCACGTGCAACATGGCCTTGCCTTCCACACGAAGAATCGGGAAACTCCATGTAGTAAATGATATCGACTGCCTAAAATAATGATGAACGGCTGCTAAGGACTTCTTAATGAATGGCTGCTAAGCCAATCTTAGTGGTGCATGGCTGCTAAGGCAATATTAATATAGAATGGCTTGCAGGGGCACCGCACCTTTTGGGAAACTGTGGCCATCTTAGATAGGTACTGCAGGAAGCAGTGTGTTGAGCTCTACTCTAGCAAGGCCAAGTAACTACCAAAATAGTGGAGTTGACCTAGTGTTTTTTAAAGTTTTTAAGTAGTAATAAAACACTACCTCTAGTCATAGCACTAGGAGGCATTTGGTAGAGAAATTTATACTAAATTTTGAATACTAAAGTATTAGGAGAACCCCACATCACTACAAGAAATGGGAAATTCTAGTTGTGACAAACTCTGAAGCCAAATACACCCAACAATAAGCAAAAAGCCAGCCTGCGCTTTTAACCTGGACACAGCCACGACGATCCGACTCAGTGTGTGTGCACGGTTGACTTTGGGAAATGCATAGGATATGTTGAGTCACGTGCAACATGGCCTTGCCTTCCACACGAAGAATCAGGAAACTCCATGTAGTAAATGATATCGACTGCCTAAAATAATGATGAATGGCTGCTAAGGACTTCTTAATGAATGGCTGCTAAGCCAATCTTAGTGGTGCATGGCTGCTAAGGCAATATTAATATAGAATGGCTTGCAGGGGCACCGCACCTTTTGGGAAACTGTGGCCATCTTAGATAGGTACTGCAGGAAGCAGTGTGTTGAGCTCTACTCTAGCAAGGCCAAGTAACTACCAAAATAGTGGAGTTGACCTAGTGTTTTTTAAAGTTTTTAAGTAGTAATAAAACACTACCTCTAGTCATAGCACTAGGAGGCATTTGGTAGAGAAATTTATACTAAATTTTGAATACTAAAGTATTAGGAGAACCCCACATCACTACAAGAAATGGGAAATTCTAGTTGTGACAAACTCTGAAGCCAAATACACCCAACAATAAGCAAGAAGCCAGCCTGCGCTTTTAACCTGGACACAGCCACGACGATCCGACTCAGTGTGTGTGCACGGTTGACTTTGGAAAATGCATAGGATATGTTGAGTCACGTGCAACATGGCCTTTCCTTCCACACGAAGAATAAGGAAACTCCATGTAGTAAATGATATCGACTGCCTAAAATAATGATGAATGGCTGCTAAGGACTTCTTAATGAATGGATCCTAAGCCAATATTAATGGCGCATGGCTGCTAAGGCAATCCTAATATAGATTGGCTTGCAGGGGCGCTGACGGAGCAGATTTCCGTCAGATCCCTCGGCAGGGTTCATGACAAGACTAGAAGTACCGGAACGGACTCTGCACGCACAATTTACCTAGGTTTGGGCCTCCGAAGAGTGATACCCTACATCATGCTTCGTCTTGGTATTCATAGTGAAGGGATACCTCGTGCGGAGAATTACCATGGTGTTTGAGATGTCTACCGAGAGTTGAGTTTTCTAGATTAGATCACTAACTAAGCCCTAGGCCTCCCTTTATATAGGCATGAGAAGTCTAGAGTTTCCCTCCTGGGGAGATCGAATCTATTTGGCCACCGCCCTGCACCTTGGGGAACATGCTCGTCGCCTTTTGCCTCCTTAGGGTTCCTTGACTCCCGTGGGCTTTGGCAGGCCCATGATGAGGTTGAGGTTGGGCCCCCTCGCATTAGGCACCCTGGGATTGGGACTCCGTCAGTAGCCCCCGAGCGAGGGTGTTCGGGCTCGAGGTCTCCGTTGGGCTCTTCTCTTCATGCGTCCGGCCTCTTGAGTCATCATAGGGGGGGTTCTTCTCCTCCCGCTTGCCAGTGAAGTTGTCGATTCTTCCGGGTCACAAGACCTTTAAGCTTCATGGGCCGGCCCAATCAGTCGCACTGGTACCGTCTTGATAAAGTCTAGCTTGCCTCTGTTTATTAAAAAAATAGGGGAGCTATATCGCGAGCTATTGATCTACAACATAGATATGCAAAAACTTTTAAGACTAAGTTCATGATAAATTTACGTTCAATTAATCAAATTAATAATAGACATCCCTCAAGTCATCTAAGTGATATGTTATCCAAATCAACTAACCCATGTCCGATCATTACGTGAGATGGGGTAGTCATCAATGGTGAACATCTCTATGTTGATCATATCTACTATATGGCTCACGTTCGACCTTTCGGTCTCCAGTGTTCCGAGACCATGTCTATACATGCTAGGCTCGTCAAGTTTAACCCAAGTATTTTTCATGTGCAAAACTATCTTACACCTGTTGTATGTGAACTGTAGCAACGGTGCATACTCAGGGAGAACACTTTTATCTTGAAATTAAGTGAAGGGTGTTGGGGATCGTAGCAGAAATTTAAAATTTTCTACGCATCACCAAGATCAATCTATGGAGTCATCTAGCAACGAGGGAGAGGAGTGCATCTACATACCCTTGTAGATCACGAGCGGAAGCGTTCAAGTGAACGGGGTTGATGGAGTCGTACTCGTCGTGATCCAAATCACCGATGACCGAGCGTCGAACGGACGGCACCTCCGCGTTCAACACACGTACGGTTGGGGAAGACGTCTCCTCCTTCTTGATCCAGCAAGGGGGAAGGAGAGGTTGATGGAGATCCAGCAGCACGACGGCGTGGTGGTGGAAGTAGCGGGGATCTCGGCAGGGCTTCGCCAAGCACAGCGAGAGGGAGAGGTGTCACGGGAGGGAGAGGGAGGCGCCAGGGGCTGTGGTGCCGCTGCCCTCCCTCTCCCCCACTATATATAGGGCCCCTGGGGGGCGCCGGCCCTGGGAGATGCAATCTCCAAGGGGGGCGGCGGCCAAGGGGTGGCTTCCCCCCAAGCCAAGTGGGGGCGCCCCCACCCCTAGGGTTTCTAACCCTAGGCGCAGGGGGAGGCCCAAGGGGGGCGCACCAGCCCACCAGGGGCTGGTTCCCCTCCCACTTCAGCCCATGGGGCCCTCCGGGATAGGTGGCCCCACCCGGTGGACCCCCGGGACCCTTCCGGTGGTCCCGGTACAATACCGGTAACCCCCGAAACTTTCCCGGTGGCCGAAACTGGACTTCCTATATATAATTCTTCACCTCCGGACCATTCCGAAACTCCTCGTGACGTCCGAGATCTCATCCGGGACTCCAAACAACTTTTGGGTTACCGCATACTAATATCTCTACAACCCTAGCGTCACCGAACCTTAAGTGTGTAGACCCTACGGGTTCGGGAGACATGCAGACATGACCGAGACGACTCTCCGGTCAATAACCAACAGCGGGATCTGGATACCCATGTTGGCTCCCACATGTTCCTCAATGATCTCATCGGATGAACCACGATGTCGAGGATTCAATCAATGCCGTATACAATTCCCTTTGTCAATCGGTACGTTACTTGCCCGAGATTCGATCGTCGGTATCCCAATACCTCGTTCAATCTCGTTACTGGCAAGTCACTTTACTCGTACCGTAATGCATGATCCCGTGACCAAACACTTGGTCACATTGAGCTCATTATGATGATGCATTACCGAGTGGGCCCAGAGATACCTCTCCGTCATACGGAGTGACAAATCCCAGTCTCGATCCATGTCAACCCAACAGACACTTTCAGAGATACCTATAGTGTACCTTTATAGTCACCCAGTTACGTTGTGACGTTTGGTACACCCAAAGCACTCCTACGGCATCCGGGAGTTACACGATCTCATGGTCTAAGGAAATGATACTTGACATTGGAAAAGCTCTAGCAAACGAACTACACGATCTTTGTGCTATGCTTAGGATTGTGTCCTGTCCATCACATCATTCTCCTAATGATGTGATCCCGTTATCATTGACATCCAATGTCCATAGTCAGGAAACCATGACTATCTGTTGATCAACGAGCTAGTCAACTAGAGGCTTACTAGGGACACGTTGTGGTCTATGTATTCACACATGTATTATGATTTCCGGATAACACAATTATAGCATGAACAATAGACAATTATCATGAACAAGGAAATATAATAATAACCATTTTATTATTGCCTTTAGGGCATATTTCCAACAGTCTCCCACTTGCACTAGAGTCAATAATCTAGTTACATTGTGATGAATCGAACACCCATAGAGTTCTGGTGTTGATCATGTTTTGCTCTAGGGAGAGGTTTAGTCAACGGATCTGCTACATTCAGGTCCGTATGTACTTTACAAATATCTATGTCTCCATTTTGAACACTTTCACGAATGGAGTTGAAGCGACGCTTGATATGCCTGGTCTTCATGTGAAACCTGGGCTCCTTGGCAAGGGCAATAGCTCCAGTGTTGTCACAGAAGAGAGTCATCGGGCCCGACGCATTGGGAATCACCCCTAGGTCGGTAATGAACTCCTTCATCCAGATTGCTTCTTGCTCTGCCTCTGAGGCCGCCATGTACTCCGCTTCACATGTAGATCCTGCCACGACGCTTTGCTTGCAACTGCACCAGCTTACTGCCCCTCCATTCAAAATATACACGTATCCGGTTTGTGACTTAGAGTCATCCAGATCTATGTCGAAGCTAGCATCAACGTAACCCTTTACGACGAGCTCTTCGTCACCTCCATAGACGAGAAACATATCCTTAGTCCTCTTCAGGTACTTCAGGATATTCTTGACCGCTGTCCAGTGTTCCATGCCGGGATTACTTTGGTACCTTCCTACCAAACTTACGGCAAGGTTTACATCAGGTCTGGTACACAGCATGGCATACATAATAGACCCTATGGCCGAGGCATAGGGGATGACACTCATCTTTTCTCTATCTTCTGTTGTGGTCGGGCATTGAGCCGTGCTGAATTGCACACCTTGCAATACAGGCAAGAACCCCTTCTTGGACTGATCCATATTGAACTTCTTCAATATCTTGTCAAGGTACGTACTCTGTGAAAGACCAATGAGGCGTCTTGATCTATCTCTATAGATCTTGATGCCTAATATATAAGCAGCTTCTCCAAGGTCCTTCATTGAAAAACACTTATTCAAATAGGCCTTTATACTTTCCAAGAATTCTATATCATTTCCCATCAATAGTATGTCATCCACATATAATAAGAGAAATGCTACAGATCTCCCACTCACTTTCTTGTAAACACAGGCTTCTCCATAAGTCTGTGTAAACCCAAACGCTTTGATCATCTCATCAAATCGAATGTTCCAACTCCGAGATGCTTGCACCAGCCCATAGATGGAGCGCTGGAGCTTGCATACCTTGTTAGCATTCTTAGGATCGACAAAACCTTCCGGCTGCATCATATACAATTCTTCCTTAAGAAAGCCGTTAAGGAATGCCGTTCTGACGTCCATTTGCCATATCTCATAATCATAGAATGCGGCAATTGCTAACGTGATTCGGACGGACTTCAGCTTCGCTACGGGTGAGAAAGTCTCATCGTAGTCAACCCCTTGAACTTGTCGATAACCCTTAGAGACAAGTCGAGCCTTATAGATGGTCACATTACCATCGGCGTCTGTCTTCTTCTTAAAGATCCATTTATTTTCTATGGCTCGCCGATCATCGGGCAAGTCAGTCAAAGTCCATACTTCATTTTCATACAAGGATCCTATCTCGGATTGCATGGCTTCAAGCCATTTGTTGGAATCCGGGCCCGCCATCGCTTCTTCATAGTTCGAAGGTTCACCGTTGTCTAACAACATGATTTCCATGACAGGGGCCGTACCACTCTGGTGCGGAACGTGTCCTTGTGGACCTACGAAGTTCAGCAGTAACTTGATCTGAAGCTTCATGATCATCATCATTAACTTCCTCCCCAGTCGGTGCAGGCACCACAGGAACATCTTCCCGCGCTGCGCTACTTCCCGGTTCGGAAGGGGTGACTATCACCTCATCAAGTTCCACTTTCCTCCCACTCACTTCTTTCGAGAGAAACTCTTTCTCCAGAAAGGACCCGTTCTTGGCAACAAAGATCTTGCCTTCGGATCTGAGGTAGAAGGTATACCCAATGGTTTCCTTAGGGTATCCTATGAAGACGCATTTTTCCGACTTGGGTTCGAGCTTTTCAGGTTGAAGTTTCTTGACATAAGCATCGCATCCCCAAACTTTTAGAAACGACAGCTTAGGTTTCTTCCCAAACCATAATTCATACGGTGTCGTCTCAACGGATTTCGACGGAGCCCTATTTAAAGTGAATGCAGCAGTCTCTAAAGCATAGCCCCAAAATGAGAGTGGTAGATCGGTAAGAGACATCATAGATCGCACCATATCCAATAGAGTGCGATTACGACGTTCGGACACACCATTTCGCTAAGGTGTTCCAGGCGGCATGAGTTGTGAAACAATTCCACATTTCCTTAAGTGTGTGCCAAATTCGTGACTCAAATATTCCCCTCCACAATCTAATCGTAGGAACTTTATTTTCTTGTCACGTTGATTCTCAACCTCACTCTGAAATTCCTTGAACTTTTCAAAGGTCTCAGACTTGTGTTTCATTAGGTAGACATACCCATATCTACTCAAGTCATCAGTGAGAGTGAGAACATAACGATAGCCTCCGCGAGCCTCAACACTCATTGGACCGCACACATCAGCATGTATGATTTTTAATAAGTTGGTTGCTCGCTCCATTGTTTCGGAGAACGGAGTCTTGGTCATTTTTCCCATGAGGCATGGTTCGCATGTGTCAAATGATTCACAATCGAGAGACTCTAAAAGTCCATCAGCATGGAGCTTCTTCATGCGCTTGACACCAATGTGACCAAGGCGGCAGTGCCACAAGTATGTGGGACTATCGTTATCAACTTTACATCTTTTGGTATTCACACTATGAATATGTGTAACATCACGTTCGAGATTCATTAAGAATAAACCATTAACCAGCGGGGCATGACCATAAAACATATCTCTCATATAAATAGAACAACCATTATTCTCGGATTTAAATGAGTAGCCATCTCGAATTAAACGAGATCCTGATACAATGTTCATGCTCAAAGCTGGCACTAAATAACAATTATTGAGGTTTAAAACTAATCCCGTAGGTAAATGTAGAGGTAGCGTGCCGACGGCGATCACATCGACCTTGGAACCATTCCTGACGCGCATCGTCACCTCTTCCTTCGCCAGTCTCCGCTTATTCCGCAGCTCCTGTTTTAAGTTACAAATATGAGCAACATCAAATACCCAGGAGCTACTACGAGTACTGGTAAGGTACACATCAATTACATGTATATCACATATACCTTTGGTGTTGCCGGCCTTCTTGTCCGCTAAGTATTTGGGGCAATTCCGCTTCCAGTGACCACTTCCCTTGCAATAAAAGCACTCAGTTTCAGGCTTGGGTCCATTCTTTGGCTTCTTCCCGGCAACTGGCTTACCGGGCGCGGCAACTCCCTTGCCGTCCTTCTTGAAGTTCTTCTTACCCTTGCCTTTCTTGAACTTAGTGGTTTTATTCACCATCAACACTTGATGTTCCTTTTTGATCTCTACCTCCGCTGATTTCAGCATTGAATATACCTCAGGAATGGTCTTTTCCATCCCCTGCATATTGAAGTTCATCACAAAGCTCTTGTAGCTCGGTGGAAGCGACTGAAGGATTCTGTCAATGACCGCGTCATCCGGGAGATTAACTCCCAGCTGAGTCAAGCGGTTGTGCAACCCAGACATTTTGAGTATGTGCTCACTGACAGAACTGTTTTCCTCCATCTTACAACTGAAGAACTTGTCGGAGACTTCATATCTCTCGACCCGGGCATGAGCTTGGAAAACCATTTTCAGCTCTTCGAACATCTCATATGCTCCGTGTTGCTCAAAACGCTTTTGGAGCCCCGGTTCTAAGCTGTAAAGCATGCCGCACTGAACGAGGGAGTAATCATCAGCACGTGACTGCCAAGCGTTCATAACGTCTTGGTTCTCTGGGATGGGTGCTTCACCTAGCGGTGCTTCTACGACATAATCTTTCTTGGCAGCTATGAGGATGATCCTCACATTCCGGACCCAGTCCGTATAGTTGCTGCCATCATCTTTCAGCTTGGTTTTCTCTAGGAACGCGTTGAAGTTGAGGGCAACGTGGGCCATTTGATCTACAAGACATATTGTAAAGATTTTAGACTAAGTTCATGATAATTAAGTTCATCTAATCAAATTATTCAATGAACTCCCACTCAGATAGACATCCCTCTAGTCATCTAAGTGAAACATGATCCGAGTCAACTAGGCCGTGTCCGATCATCACGTGAGACGGACTAGTCAACATCGGTGAACATCTTCATGTTGATCGTATCTTCTATACGACTCATGCTCGACCTTTCGGTCTTCCGTGTTCCGAGGCCATGTCTGTACATGCTAGGCTCGTCAAGTCAACCTAAGTGTATTGTGTGTGTAAATCTGGCTTACACCCGTTGTATTCGAACATTAGAATCTATCACACCCGATCATCACGTGGTGCTTCGAAACAACGAACCTTCGCAACGGTGCACAGTTAGGGGGAACACTTTCTTGAAATTATTGCGAGGAATCATCTTATTTAAGCTACCGTCGTTCTAAGCAAATAAGATGTAAAACATGATAAACATCACATGCAATCAAATAGTGACATGATATGGCCAATATCATTTTGCTCCTTTGATCTCCATCTTCGGGGCGCCATGATCATCTTCGTCACCGGCATGACACCATGATCTCCATCATCGTGTCTTCATGAAGTTGTCACGCCAACGATTACTTCTACTTCTATGGCTAACGTGTTTAGCAATAAAGTAAAGTAATTTACATGGCGTTATTCAATGACTCGCAGGTCATACAAAAAATAAAGACAACTCCTATGGCTCCTGCCGGTTGTCATACTCATTGACATGCAAGTCGTGATTCCTATTACAAGAACATGATCAATCTCATACATCACATATATCTCATTCATCACATCCTTTTGGCCATATCACATCACAAGGCATATGCTGCAAAAACAAGTTAGACGTCCTCTAATTGTTGTTGCATGTTTTTACGTGGCTTCTATAGGTTTCTAGCAAGAACGTTTCTTACCTACGTAAAACCACAACGTGATATGCCAATTTCTATTTACCCTTCATAAGGACCCTTTTCATCGAATCCGTTCCGACTAAAGTGGGAGAGACAGACACCCACTAGCCACCTTATGCAACTAGTGCATGTCAGTCGGTGGAACCTGTCTCACGTAAGCGACGTGTAAGGTCGGTCCGGGCCGCTTCATCCCACAATGCCGCCGAAACAAGATAAGACTAGTAGTGGCAAGAAAAATTGACAACATCTACGCCCACAACAAGTTTGTGTTCTACTCGTGCATAGAAACTATGCATAAACCTGGCTCTGATACCACTGTTGGGGATCGTAGCAGAAATTTAAAATTTTCTACGCATCACCAAGATCAATCTATGGAGTCATCTAGCAACGAGGGAGAGGAGTGCATCTACATACCCTTGTAGATCGCGAGCGGAAGCGTTCAAGTGAACGGGGTTGATGGAGTCGTACTCGTCGTGATCCAAATCACCGATGACCGAGCGCCGAACGGACGGCACCTCCGCATTCAACACACGTACGGTTGGGGAAGACGTCTCCTCCTTCTTGATCCAGCAAGGGGGAAGGAGAGGTTGATGGAGATCCAGCAGCACGACGGCATGGTGGTGGAAGTAGCGGGGATCTCGGCAGGGCTTCGCCAAGCATAGCGAGAGGGAGAGGTGTCACGGGAGGGAGAGGGAGGCGCCAGGGGCTGTGGTGCCGCTGCCCTCCCTCCCCCCCACTATATATAGGGCCCCTGGGGGCGGCGGCGGCCCTGGGAGATGCAATCTCCAAGGGGGGCGGCGGCCAAGGGGTGGCTTCCCCCCCAAGCCAAGTGGGGGGCGCCCCCACCCCTAGGAATTCGAACCCTAGGCGCAGGGGGAGGCCCAAGGGGGGTGCACCAGCCCACCAGGGGCTGGTTCCCCTCCCACTTCAGCCCATGGGGCCCTCCGCGATAGGTGGCCCCACCCGGTGGACCCCCAGGACCCTTCCGGTGGTCCTGGTACAATACTGGTAACCCCCGAAACTTTCCCGATGGCCGAAACTGGACTTCCTATATATAATTCTTCACCTCCGGACCATTCCGGAACTCCTCGTGACGTCCGGGATCTCATCCGGGACTCCGAACAACTTTTGGGTTACCGCATACTAATATCTCTACAACCCTAGCGTCACCGAACCTTAAGTGTGTAGACCCTACGGGTTCGGGAGACATGCAGACATGACCGAGACGACTCTCCGGTCAATAACCAACAGCGGGATCTGGATACCCATGTTGGCTCCCACATGTTCCTCGATGATCTCATCGGATGAACCACGATGTCGAGGATTCAATCAATCCCGTATACAATTCCCTTTGTCAATCGGTACGTTACTTGCCCGAGATTCGATCGTCGGTATCCCAATACCTCATTCAATCTCGTTACCGGCAAGTCACTTTACTCGTACCGTAATGCATGATCCCGTGACCAAACACTTGGTCACATTGAGCTCATTATGATGATGCATTACCGAGTGGGCCCAGAGATACCTCTCCATCATACGGAGTGACAAATCCCAGTCTCGATCCGTGTCAACCCAACAGACACTTTCAGAGATACCTGTAGTGTACCTTTATAGTCACCCGGTTACGTTGTGACGTTTGGTACACCCAAAGCACTCCTACGGCATCCAGGAGTTACACGATCTCATGGTCTAAGGAAATTATACTTGACATTGGAAAAGCTCTAGCAAACGAACTACACGATCTTTGTGCTATGCTTAGGATTGGGTCTTGTCCATCACATCATTCTCCTAATGATGTGATCCCGTTATCATTGACATCCAATGTCCATAGTCAGGAAACCATGACTATCTGTTGATCAACGAGCTAGTCAACTAGAGGCTTACTAGGGACACGTTGTGGTCTATAATGCTACGGCCGTTCTAAGCAAAATAAGATGCATAAAAGATAAACATCACATGCAATCAAAATATGTGACATGGTATGGTCATCATCATTTTGTGCTTTTGATCTCCATCTCCAAAGCAACATCATGATCTCCATCGTCACCGGCTTGACACCTTGATCTCCATGGTAGCGTCGTTGCGTCGAGGTCGTCGCACCAACTGTTGCTTCTACAGCTATCGCTAACGCATAGCGATAAAGTAAAGCAATTACATGGCGCTTGCACTTCATACAATAAAGAGACAACCCTAAGGCTCCTGCCGGTTGTCGATATTACAAAACATGATCATCTCATACATCAACATATATCACATCATATCTTGACCATATCACATCACAACATGCCCTGCAAAACCAAGTTAGACGTCCTCTACTTTGTTGTTGCAAGTTTTACGTGGCTGCTACAGGCTTCTGGCAAGAACCGTTCTTACCTACGCATATAACCATATTGGAGATTCATCAAGTTTGTTGTTTTAACCTTCTTCAAGGACCAGCCATAGTCAAATTCGATTCAACTAAAGTAGGAGAAACAGACACCCGCCAGCCACCTTTTATGCAAAACTAGTTGCATGTCAGTCGATGGAATCGGTCTCATGTGCGTGGACATGTAAGGTTGGTCCGGGTCGCTTCATCCCACAATACCGCTGAATCAAAATAATACGTTGGTGAAGGAAATATGCCCTAGAGGCAATAATAAAGTTATTATTTATTTCCTTATTTCATGATAAATGTTTATTATTCATGCTAGAATTGTATTAACCGGAAACTTGATACATGTGTGAATACATAGACAAAACAGAGTGTCCCTAGTATGCCTCTACTTGACTAGCTTGTTTATCAAAGATGGTTATGTTTCCTGACCATAGACATGTGTTGTCATTTGATGAACGGGGTCACATCATTAGAAGAATGATGTGATGGACAAGACCCATTCCTTAGCTTAGCACTATGATCGTTTAGTTTATTGCTATTGCTTTCTTCATGACTTATACATGTTCCTATGACTATGAGATTATGCAACTCTCGAATACCGGAAGAACACTTTGTGTGCTACCAAACGTCACAACGTTACTAGGTGATTATAAAGGTGCTCTACAGGTGTCTCCGATGGTGTTTGTTGAGTTGGCATAGATCGAGATTAAGATTTGTCACTCCGATTGTCGGAGAGGTGTCTCTGGGCCCTCTCGGTAATGCACATCACTATAAGCCTTGCAAGCATTGTGACTAATGAGTTAGTTGCGGGATGATGCATTAAAGAATGAGTAAAGAGACTTGTCGGTAACGAGATTGAACTAGGTATTGAGATACCGATAATCGAATCTCGGGCAAGTAACATACCGATGACAAAGGGAACAACGTATGTTGTTATGCGGTTTGACCGATAAAGATCTTCGTAGAATATGTAGGAACCAATATGAGCATCCAGGTTCCGCTATTGGTTATTGACCGGAGATGAGTCTCGGTCATGTCTACATAGTTCTCAAACCCGTAGGGTCCGCACGCTTAACGTTCTGTGACGATTTGTATTATGAGTTATGTGATTTTATGACCGAAGTTTGTTCGGAGTCCCGGATGAGATCGGGGACATGACGAGGAGTCTCTAAACGGTTGTGACGTAAAGATCGATATATTGGAAGGCTATATTCGGACATCGGAAATGTTCCGAGTGATTCGGGTATTTTTCGGAGTACCGGAGAGTTACGGGAATTCGTATTGGGCCTTAATGGGCCATACGGGAAAGGAGAGAAAGGCCTCAAGGGTGGTCGCGCCCCTTCCCCATGGACTGGTCCGAATTGGACTGGGGAAAGGGGGCGCCCCCTTCCTTCCTTCTCCTTCTCCCTTCCCTTTTTCCTATTCCATGTGGGAGGTGGAATCCTACTAGGACTAGGGAGTCCTAGTAGGACTCCACACTTTGGGCGCGCCCTATGAGGGCCGGCCTCCTCCTCCCTCCATCCTTTATATACGTGGCCAGGGGGCACCCCATAGACACACAAGTTGATTGTTTCCAGCTGTGTGCGGTGCCCCCCTCCACCATAATCCACCTCGGTCATATCGTCATAGTGGTTAGGCGAAGCCCTGCGCCGGTAGCTTCATCATCACCGTCATCACGTCGTCGTGCTGACGAAGCTCTCCCTCGACACTCTGCTGGATCTTGAGTTCGTGGGACATCACCGAGATGAACGTGTGCAGATCGCGGAGGTGTCGTACGTTCGGTACTAGGATCGGTCGATCGTGAAGACGTACGACTACATCAACCGCGTTGTAATAACGCTTCCGCTTACGGTCTATGAGGGTACGTGGACAACACTCTCCCCTCTCGTTGCTATGTATCACCATGATCTTGCGTGTGCGTAGGAATTTTTTTGAAATTACAACGTTCCCTAACAGTGGCATCTGACCCAGGTTTATGCGTAGATGTTATATGCACGAGTAGAACACAAGTGAGTTGTGGGCGATAATATTCATACTGCTTACCAGCATGTCATACTTTGATTTGGCGGTATTGTTGGATGAAGCGGCCCGGACCGACATTACGCGTACGCTTACGCGAGACTGTTTCTACCGACGTGCTTTGCACACAGGTGGCTGGCGGGTGTCAGTTTCTCCAACTTTAGCTGAATCGAGTGTGACTACGCCAGGTCCTTGTTGAAGGTTAAAACATCACATACTTGACGAAAAATCATTGTGGTTTTGATGCGTAGGTAAGAACGGTTCTTGCTCAGCCCGTAGCAGCCACGCAAAACTTGCAACAACAAAGTAGAGGACATCTAACTTGTTTTTGCAGGGCTTGTTGTGATGTGATATGGTCAAGACGTGATGAGATATAAGTTGTTGTATGAGATGATCATGTTTTGTTGAAGTTATCGGCAACTGGCAGAAGCCTTATGGTTGTCTCTTTATTGCATAAGATGCAAGCGCCAAATAATTGCTTTACTTTATCGCTATGCGATAGCAATAGTTGCAAGAGCAATAGTTGGCGAGACGACCATGTGACGACACGTTGATAGAGATCAAGATGATGGAGATCATGGTGTCATGCCGGTGACGATAGATATCATGACGGTACTTTGGAGATGGAGATCAAAGGCGCAAGATGATCATGGCCATATCATGTCACATATTTTGATTGCATGTGATGTTTATCCTTTATGCATCTTATTTTGCTTAGTTCGGCGGTAGCATTATAAGATGATCTCTCACTAAATTTCAAGGTATAAGTGTTCTCCCTAAGTATGCACCGTTGCGACAGTCCGTCGTGCCGAGACACCACGTGATGATCGGGTGTGATAAGCTCTACGTTCACATACAATGGGTGCAAGCCAATTTTGCACACGCGGAATACTCGGGTTAAACTTGACGAGCCTAGCATATGCAGATATGGCCTCGGAACACTGGAGACCGAAAGGTCAAGCCTTAATCATATAGTAGATATGATCAACATAGTGATGTTCACCATTGAAAACTACTCCATCTCACGTGATGATCGGACATGTTTTAGTTGATTTGGATCACGTGATCATTTAGATGACTAGAGGGATGTCTATCTAAGTGGGAGTTCTTAAGTAATATGATTAATTGAACTTTAATTTATCATGAACGTAGTCCTGATAGTATTTGCATAACTATGTTGTAGATCAATAGCTTGCGATGTAGCTCCCCGTTTATTCTTGATATGTTCCTAGAGAAAAATAAGTTGTAAGATATTAGTAGCAATGATGCGGACTAGCTCCGTGATCTGAGGATTATCCTCAATGCTGCACAGAAGTATTATGTCCTTGATGCACCACTAAGTGACAGAACTGTTGCAGGAGCAGATGCAGACGTTATGAACATTTGACAAGCTCGGTATGATGACTACTTGATAGTTTAGTGCACCATGCTTTACGCCTTAGAACCGGGACTTCAAAAATGTTTTGAACGACATGGAGCATATGAGATGTTCCAAGAGTTGAAATTGGTATTTCATGCTCATGCCCATGTCGAGAGGTATGAGACCTCTGACAGTACTTTGCCTACAAAATGGAGGAGAATGGCTCAACCAGTGAGCATGTGCTCAGATTGTCTGGGTACTACAATTGCTTGAATCAAGTGGGAGTTAATCTTCCAGATAAGATAGTAATTGACAAAGTTCTATAGTCACTATCACCAAGTTACTAGAACTTCGTGATGAACTATAATATGCAAGGGATGACGAAAGTAATTCCCGAGCTCTTCGCGATGTTAAAATTGGCGAAGGTAGAAATCAAGAAAGAGCATCAAGTGTTGATGGTTTACAAGACCACTAGTTTCAAGAAAAAAGGCAAAAGAATAGAAAGGGAACTTCAAGAAGAATGACAAACAAGTTGTCACTCCCCTGAAGAAAGCCAAAGCTAGACTCAAGCCTGAAACTGAGTGCTTCTACTGCAAAGGAAATGGTCACTGGAAGTGGAACTGCCCCTAGATACTTGGCGGATAAGAAGGATGGCAAAATGAACAAAGGTATATTTGATATACATGTTATTGATGTGTACTTTACTAGTGTTTATAGCACCCCCTTGGTATTTGATACTAGTTCAGTTGCTAAGAGTAGTAACTTGAAACGGGAGTTGCAGAATGAACAGAGACTAGTTAAGGGTGAAGTGACGATGTGTGTTGGAAGTGGTTCCAAGAATGATATTATCATCATCGCACACTCCCTATACTTTCGGGATTAGTGTTGAACCTAAATAAATGTTATTTGGTGTTTGCATTGAGCATGAATATGATTTGATCATGTTTATTACAATACGGTTATTCATTTAAGTTAGAGAATAATTGTTGTTCTGTTTACATGAATAAAACCTTCTATGGTTATACACCCAATGAAAATGGTTTGTTGGATCTCGATCGAAGTGATACACATATTCATAATATTGAAGCCAAAAGATGCAAAGTTAATAATGATAGTGCAACTTATTTGTGGCACTGCCGTTTAGGTCATATTGGTGTAAAGCGCATGAAGAAACTCCATGCTGATGGAACTTTGGAATCACTTGATTATGAATCATTTGATGCTTGCGAACCATGCCTCATGGGCAAGATGACTAAGACTCTGTTCTCCGGAACAATGGAGCGAGCCACTGACTTATTGGAAATAATACATACCGATGTATGCGGTCAATGAGTGTTGAGGCTCACAGCGGGTATCATTGTTTTCTGACCTTCACAGATGATTTGAGCAGATATGTGTATATCTACTTAATGAAACACAAGTCTGAAACACTTGAAAAGTTCAAAGACTTTCAGAGTGAAGTAGAGAATCATCGTAACAAGAAAATAAAGTTTCTACGATATGATCGTAGAGGCAAATATTTGAGTTATGAGTTTGGCCTTCAATTAGAACAATGTGGAATAGTTTCACAAACTCATGCCACCTGGAACACCATAGCATTATGATGTGTCCGAACGTCATAACTGTACTTTATTGGATATAGTGCAATCTATGATGTCTCTTACCGACTTACCACTATTGTTTTGGGGTTATGCATTAGAGACAGCTGCATTCACGTTAAATAGGGCACCATCTAAATCCGTTGAGATGACACCTTATGAACTGTGGTTTGGCAAGAAACCCAAGTTGTCGTTTCTTAAAGTTTGGGGTTGCGATGCTTATGTGAAAAAGTTTCAGCCTGATAAGCTCAAACCCAAATCGGAGAAGTGCATCTTCATAGGATACCCAAAAGAAACTGTTGGGTACACCTTCTATCATAGATCCGAAGGCAAGATCTTTGTTGCTAAGAGTGGATCCTTTCTAGAGAAGGAGTTTCTCTCGAAAGAAGTGAGTAGGAGGAAAGTAGAACTTGATGAGGTAATTGTACCTTCTCTTGAATTGGAAAGTAGCTCATCACTGAAATCAGTTCCAGTGATGCCTATACCAATTAGTGAGGAAGTTAATGATGCTGATCATGAAACTTCAGATCAAGTTACTACCGAACCTCGTAGGTCAACCAGAGTACGATCCGCACCAGAGTGGTACGGTAATCCTGTTCTGGAAGTCATGTTACTAGACCATGATGAACCTACGAACTATGAGGAAGCGATGATGAGCCCAGATTCCGAAAGATGGCTTGAGGCCACGAAATCTGAGATAGAATCCATGTATGAGAACAAAGTGTGGACTTTGGCGGACTTGCCCAATGATTGGCAAGCCATTGAGAATAAATGGATCTCCAAGAGGAAGACGGATGCTGATAGTAGTGTTACTATCTACAAAGCTCGACTTGTCAAAAAGGGTTTTTTACAAGTTCAAGATGTTGACTATGATGAGATTTTCTCACTCGTAGCGATGCTTAAGTCTGTCTGAATCATGTTAGCAAATTGCCACATTTTATGAAATCTGGCAAATGGATGTCAAAACTACATTCCTTAATGGATTTCTTAAAGAAGAGTTGTATATGATGCAACCAGAAGGTTTTGTCGATCCTAAAGGTGCTAAGAAAGTGTGCAAAGCTCCAGCGATCCATCTTTGGACTGGTGCAAGCATCTCGGAGTTGGAATATACGATTTGATGAGTTGATCAAAGCATATAGTTTTATATAGACTTGCGGTGAAGCGTGTATTTGCAATAAAGTGAGTGGGAGCACTACAGCCTTTCTGATAAGTATATGTGAATGACATATTGTTGATCGGAAATGATGTAGAAATTTCTGGAAAGCATAAAGGAGTGTTTGAAAAGAGTTTTTCAAAGAAAGACCTCGGTGAAGCTGCTTACATATTGAGCATCAAGATCTATAGAGATAGATCAAGACACTTGATAAGTTTTTCAATGAGTACATACCTTGACAAGTTTTTGAAGTAGTTCAAAATGGAACAGTCAAAGAAAGAGTTCTTGCCTGTGTTGCAAGGTGTGAAGTTGAGTAAGACTCAAAGCCCGACCACGGCAGAAGATAGAGAGAGAATGAAAGTCATTCCCTATGCCTCAGCCATAGGTTCTATAAACTATGCCATGCTGTGTACCATACCTATTGTATACCCTGCCCTGAGTTTGGCAAGGGAGTACATTTTGATCTAGGAGTAGATCACTGGACAATGGTCAAAATTATCCTTAGAGGACTAAGGAAATATTTCTCGATTATGGAGGTGATAAAGAGTTCGTCGTAAAGACTTACGTCGATGCAAGCTTTGACACCGATCTGGATGACTCTAAGTCACAATCCGGATACATATTGAAAGTGGGAGCAATTAGCTAAAGTAGCTCCGTGCAGAGCATTGTAGACATAGAAATTTGCAAAATACATACATATCTGAATTTGGCAGACCCGTTGACTAAACTTCTCTCACAAGCAAAACATGATCACACCTTAGTAATCTTTGGGTGTTAATCATATGGTGATGTGAACTAGATTACTGACTCTAGTAAACCCTTTGAGTATTGGTCACATGGCGATTTGAACTATGGGTATTAATCACATGGTGATGTGAACTATTGGTGTTAAATCACATGGCGATGTGAACTAGATTATTGACTCTAGTGCAATTGGGAGACTGAAGGAAATATGCCCTAGAGGCAATAATAAAGTTATTATTTATTTCCTTATTTCATGATAAATGTTTATTATTCATGCTAGAATTGTATTAACCGGAAACTTGATACATGTGTGAATACATAGACAAAACAGAGTGTCCCTAGTATGCCTCTACTTGACTAGCTTATTTATCAAAGATGGTTATGTTTCCTGACCATAGACATGTGTTGTCATTTGATGAACAGGGTCACATCATTAGGAGAATGATGTGATGGACAAGACCCATTCCTTAGCTTAGCACTATGATCGTTTAGTTTATTGCTATTGCTTTCTTCATGACTTATACATGTTCCTATGACTATGAGAATATGCAACTCCCGAATACTGGAAGAACACTTTGTGTGCTACAGAACGTCACAACGTTACTGGGTGATTATAAAGGTGCTCTACAGGTGTCTCCGATGGTGTTTGTTGAGTTGGCAAAGATCGAGATTAGGATTTGTCACTCCGATTGTCGGAGAGGTATCTCTGGGCCCTCTCGGTAACGCACATCACTATAAGCCTTGCAATCATTGTGATTAATAAGTTAGTTGCGGGGTGATGCATTACGGAACGAGTAAAGAGACTTGCCGGTAACAATATTGAACTATGTATTGAGATACCGACGATCGACTCTCGGGCAAGTAACATACCGATGACAAAGGGAACAACGTATGTTGTTATGCGGTTTGACTGATAAAGATCTTCATAGAATATGTAGGAACCAATATGAGCATCTAGGTTCCGCTATTGGTTATTGACCGGAGATGAGTCTCGATCATGTCTACATAGTTCTCGAACCCGTAGGGTCCGCACGCTTAATGTTCTGTGACGATTTGTATTATCAGTTATGTGATTTGATGACCTAAGTTTGTTCGGAGTCCCGGATGAGATCGGGGACATGACGAGGAGTCTCTAAATGGTCGAGATGTAAAGATCGATATATTGGAAGACTATATTCGGACATCGGAAAGGTGCCGAGTGATTCGGGTATTTTTTGGAGTACCGGAGAGTTACGGGAATTCATATTGGGCCTTAATGGGCCATACGGGAAAGGAGAGAAAGGCCTCAAGGGTGGCCGCGCCCCTTCCCCATGGACTGGTCCGAATTGGACTAGGGAAAGGGGGCGCCCCCTTCCTTCCTTCTCCTTCTCCCTTCCCTTTTTCCTATTCCATGTGGGAGGTGGAATCCTACTAGGACTAGGGAGTCCTAGTAGGACTCCACACTTTGGGCGCGCCCTATGAGGGCCGGCCTCCTCCTCCCTCCATCCTTTATATACGTGGCCAGGGGGCACCCCATAGACACACAAGTTGATTGTTTCCGGCCATGTGCGGTGCCCCCCTCCACCATAATCCACCTCGGTCATATCGTCGTAGTTCTTAGGCGAAGCCCTGCGCCGGTAGCTTCATCATCACCGTCATCAGCCGTCGTGCTGACGAAGCTCTCCCTCGACACTCTGCTGGATCGTGAGTTCGTGGGACGTCACCGATCTGAATGTGTGCAGATCGCGGACGTGTCGTACGTTCGGTACTAGGATCGGTCGGTCGTGAAGACGTACGACTACATCAACCGCGTTGTAATAACGCTTCCGCTTACGGTCTACGAGGGTACGTGGACAACACTCTCCCCTCTCGTTGCTATGCATCACCATGATCTTGCGTGTGCGTAGGAGAATTTTTGAAATTACTACGTTCCCTAACAGTTGGTGGTAAGCAGTATGAACATCATCGCCCACAACTCTTTGTGTTCTACTCGTGCATATTATCTACGCATAGACCTGGCTCTGATGCCACTGTTGGGAATCGTTGCATGGAAAACAAAAAATACTACGCACACGCAATGATCTATCCATGGAGATGCATAGCAACGAGAGGGGAGAGTGTGTCTACGTACCCTCGTAGACCATAAGCGGAAACGTTTAACAACGCGGTTGATGTAGTCGAACTTCTTCGCACTCCAATCGATCAAGTACCAAACGTACGGCACCTCCGTGTTCTGCACACGTTCAGCTCGGTGACGTCCTCCGCCTTGTTGATCCAGCAAGACGGCGAGGTAGTAGATGAGTTTCGGCAACACGACGGCATGGTGACGGTGATGGTGAAGTAATCTCCGCAAGGCTTCTCCTAAGCACTATGAAAATATGACCGGGGGTGTAAACGGTGGAGGGGGGCGCCGCACACGGCTAGGCAATTGTCTGTTGTGTGCTAGGCGCCTCCCTCCCACATATATATAGGTGGGAGGGAGGGAGGAGCAGCCAAAGTAGGCGCCCAAGTTGGAGGAATCCTACTTGGGGTCCCTCCCAAGCCGCGCCCCCCTTTCCTTATTTGGAGTGCGGGGAAAGGAAGGGGAGGGTGGCGCCGCCCGCCCCCTCCCCCCTTCCTTTCTCCCATGAGAGGGAAAGGCAGGAGGGGCTAGCCCTCCCCCTTTTCCTTCCCTAGGGCTGGCCAAACAAGGGAGGGGCGCACCAGCCCCCTTGTGGGCTGGTCTGTCCCCTCCTTTTGCCCATAAGGCCCATAACTTGTCGGGGGGTGCGTGGAACACCTCCCGGTGACCCGATTCCTTCCCGGTACGTCCCGAAACACTTCCGCTGTCCAAATACCATCGTCCTATATATCAATCTTTACCTCTCGACCATTTCGAGACTCCTCGTCAGGTCCGTGATCTCATACGGGACTCCGAACAACATTCGGTCACCAAAACATATAACTCATATAACACTATATCGTCAATGAACGTTAAGCGTGCGGACCCTATGGGTTCGAGAACTATGTAGACATGAACCTTAACCATCTTTGATCAACGAGCTAGTCTAGTAGAGGCTTACTAGGGACACGATATTTGTTTATGTATTCGCACATGTATTTAAGTTTCCGATCAATACAATTCTAACATGAATAATAAACCTTTATCATGAATAAGGAAATATAATATAAAGTAACAACTTTATTATTGCCTCTAGGGCATATTTCTTCAGAAACCATATCTTCTGTGGAAGCATGCATGTAAAGAGTTAGTAGTGTGAGAAAAGGTGTCTCCATAATCTATGCTCATAGTAAGGCCTAAACATAAGCTACTCCAAGCATTATGTACCTTCAATCCTATAATCCTTTTAGAGCATGTCTACTTAAACCATTGATGGAAAAAAATGTAGTTGTTGTCCATTGTTGTACTAACAACTTGTTTCCTCTTTTGAGTGGACCGCACCAATTGCCATATGCGTGACTGGTTGTTTTTAGATGCATAGATGAACCAATATATGGTACATTTTATAGATCCCCACAAGTGCCACTAAGAGCAACACCATAACCTTTTAGAATGGTCATATATAGCATTTATTTAGTAATGGTCCAGCATTAACTGAAATATGGTAATGTGTTGCAAGTCAAATTATGTTTTATTTTCTTGATTTTGTAAGCATAGTTGTATTTTTGGTGAGTGAGAGTTGATCTGAACCCTGCAATGATGGGCGTGAAGGTTTTTCAATTAAAGCATTGAAAGAAGTTAAGAACCTATGGTCGTCCAAGTTGCATGTCATAAACTCGGATATTATGGTTTTACTTCCCAGGAGTTAAATTGCAATCTCTCCATGCATTTCCAGGCCTATATGCCTTATTTCTAGCTTCACCAAGATCGTGAAGAAGATTTTGGCCTGCCGTTTGTTCTTGCGGATAAATGAGCTCTTCTAACCCTACCAAAAATCTTTATTCTGAGACAAGACTATCAATGAAAATTGTGGTTACGTCAGAAATTTTTTAGGGGTGTTCCCGTAGTCCAAAGCATCGACGCTCATGGTAAAGTTGGACATTGAGATGGACGATCAATATCGTTCCTCGGGAGATGCTACTGGAGGTCCTTGAGGCCAAGGGCTTTTGGCACTAGGTGGATGGACTAGATTTTGTCTTTGCCAGCAACCTTGACCACACAATTTTTGTTAGATGGTGAGCTAAAGGATTGTTTCCAGTGCCAACGAGGTTTGTGCTAGGGCGACTCCCTATAGCCAATGTTCTTCATCATCATCCTCAACTGACTGGTGGTCGTCCTCTCCTCCTTGGTGCCTGTAGACAACTAGTTTATGCCTTATAGGACATCGCTATAAGCCGATGATGTGATACTCTTCATAAATCCTGTGCAGTCAGTGTATCACCTGGTCTAGTGAATCCTCTCTTTGTATATGTCTTGCATTAGTAACATGCTATATTAAGTAGAAATATTGAAACTTGATCACGCGGTTCAGTTATCATCCTCGCCTCGAACCATGACCCCAAAAGCTTGGGTGGCCCGTTTCCCTCGGCATAGTCATGGCATTTGTTTTTACTTGGTCTTCTATGTGATGTTTGGTGAACTTGGTTATCGGATCATGGTTGACGACGGTTTCCCAATAAAATGTGACATGTGTTCATTTTTTCAAGAAACGTAAACGTAATGTAGACATAGATGATTACATGCATGCATGCACACAAGTGTTGGGTATGCCCCTAGCTTTGCATCTAAAGCACAACATTGTCCATTTCGGCACACAACAGTTGTAGAATTAACGACACATCCAGCCGCGACACCCCCTCCCTCCCACCACCCCAGTCCGCAAATCCCCAATGGAGAGAATGGCGAGTGTGAGTTCATACTCCATGAGTCACCGTTAGGTTGAGGAGGCACCGATGGCCGACCTGGACTACCCGACGCCGCTTCCGCCGGAGATGCTCGACAACATCCTTGCCCAGCACCCCTTTGGGAAGTTGGTCGGTTGTGTTAAAAAATGTTTGTGCAACTTATAATTTTTTTGTGACGATTAAAAAATGTTTCCGCATTTCAAAAAATAGATGTGTATTTTATGTGCATACAATGTAAGAAAAAGTTTGTGCATTGCAAAAACATATGTTTCATACCAATCAAAAAATGTACATGACATTTTGAAAAAAAAATCACATATTCCAAATATGTACGACACATTTTTATAAAATATTTATACATTTTTTTAAATGTTTACGTGGTACAAAAAAATGTTTCTTACCATTCAAGAAAAATTTACGTGACGTTTTAAAGAAATATTCTCACGTTTTTCAAAAGATGTTCATGGAATTTTTCTAAAAAATGTTTATACTATGTAAAAAATGTTTGAGTGGTTTAACAAAAAAGTTTCGTGCCACTTAAATAAACAATGTGTATTTGAAAAATGGTAACCTGTGTCGACCAAATGTTTGAAGCATGAACGGAGCAGCAACTCTGGGCCAAAACTTATAATTTGCGTAAGAAATATACACTCGAGTTTTTTTATAGTCAAATAGCATAAATATTGTGTCAACCATATATGGAAAATTTTAAGAATATCCAAGAACTTCAACATATTATGTGGTTTACAACCTTGTGTCCTAGCTAACAATGGCAAAATGTAACTTCGGAGCGGTCTTTCTGGGTTGCTTGATGCATAACGTATGTAGTTATCTACTAATCAACACGTGATTTGTGTCGCCACTCTACTTAGAGAGAGAAAAGGAGTGTAAATCGCGTGAAATCAAGAAAAAACGTACGAGCATAAATCGCATGAAACCAGGAAAGTAAGAGTGTAAACCGTATGAAAATATAAAACATATCTTGCGGCCAGGCTTATCTGGTTTCGTGTTACCTATAGCCTAGGGAGGAGCTAGGTTTGCACTAGGCGGTGTGGTTCACTACAATATCCTACACATGTGTGCATGGACGTCACACCCCAGCCACCACTAGGAGGGTGGGCCAGCTTCGCCCCATGCTATGATCTAACCATATGTTGAAAGATTTAACAACTAAAGCAAAAAATTTACCCCCACAAAAAATTAACCATATGCGGTTCAAAATTTTGTGTCCAACCTAAGCATGAGAAAATGCATCTCGAAGTATTAAGTTTGTGACAAACTGAGCATTTCAATAAGCATGATGACATAATATGGACCATAAAACTATCATCCAAGTGTGATAAAGCAACCTTAACTTTATACTTAGTAGCAAGAATACAATACAATATGTATATGTTCCATTTTGTTCATTAGGATACCGCAAGATTGAACCCCCTAGAATGCAAAACTCCCTTTAAAGAACTACTAATCCATCTTGGCCATTGAAGACGAATAGATCGGAGAGCATACATGACTAGTTAATTATGCAACAAGGAGATTGTAAAAAGATTCAATATAATTCGATGACCAGTCTGATCATAAGTTGATAATTCATCGTATCAGAACGAACACAACTACCGATTACATCATATGGATCCCAATCTTGTGAGGCAGCTCGCAAGAATTTGTATTGAATCACAAGGCGAGAGGATATCCTCTAGATACTCCTATGGACCCTAAGATTCTAAGGAAACTACTCACACATGGTCGTGGTGGAAGCAAGGTCAATGAAGACGGCTCCGGTGATGGATTCACCCTCCGGCATGGTGTCAGAACAAGGCTCTAGATTGGTCTCCCTGGAATAGAGACTTGCGGCGGAGAAAAAACACAAAAAATGGTACGAGGGGTATCAAGATTTTAAGTATTTGGGCACTGAATTAATAGGTTAGTCCAAAAAATCAAAATTGCTACAAAAAGTATGCAAAAGTAATATTATAATAGCAAGAAACAATCAAAATTGTGGATATTTTTTAGACGTATTGATGTATACTATGCAACTTTATTCTTGTAGACTCGTGTTGGGCCTCCAAGCGCAGAGTTTTGTAGGACAGTAGAAATTTCCCCTCAAGTGGATGACCTAAGGTTTATCAATCCGTGGGAGGTGTAGGATGAAGATGGTCTCTCTCAAACAACCCTGCAACCAAATAATAAAAAGTCTCTTGTGTCCCCAACACACCAAATACAATGGTAATTTGTATAGGTGCACTAGTTCGGCGAAGAGATGGTGATAAAAGTGTAATATTGATGGTAGAAATATATTTTTATAATCTGAATAAATAAAAACAGAAAGGTAGCAAATAGTAAACGAGCACAAAAACGGTATTGCAATGCTTGAAATGAGGCCTACGGTCGGTACTTTCGCTAGTGCAATCTCTCAGCAGTGCTAATATAATTGGATCATATAACCACCCCTCAAAGTGCGACGAAGAATCACTCCAAAGTTCCTATCTAGCGGAGAACATAAGAATAAATTGTTTGTAGGGTACGAAACCACCTCAACGCTATTCTTTCTGTTCGATCTATTCAAGAGTTCGTACTAAAATAACACAAAGCTATTCTTTCCGTTTGATCTATCCTAGAGTTCGTACTAAAATAACACCAAAGCAAATTCATATTCATAATACTCAATCCAACACAAAGAACTTCAAAGAGTGCCCCAAGATTTCTACCGGAGAAACAAAGACAAGAACGTGCATCAACCCCTATGCATAGATTACCCCAATGTCACCTCGGGAATCCACGAGTTGAGTGCCAAAACATATATCAAGTGAATCAATACGATACCCCATTGTCACCACGAGTATTCAATTGCAAGACATATATCAAGTGTTCTGAAATCCATAAAAGTATTCAATCCGACAACAACGAAATCTCAAAGGGAAAAACTCAATTCATCACAATAAGATAGAGAGGGGAAAACACCATATGATCCGACTATATTAACAAAGCCCACGATACATCAAGATCATGGCATCTCAAGAACACGAGAGAGAGAGAGAGAGAGATAGAGAGAGAGAGAGATTAAACACATAGCTACTGGTACAAACCCTCAGCCCCAGGGTGGACTACTCCCTCCTCATGTGGTGGCCACCGGAGATGATTCCACCATCCGGCAGGGTGCCAGAAAGGGTCTAGATTGGTTTTCAGTGGCTACAGAGGCCTGCGGCGGCGAAACTTCTAGTCTAGGTTAACCCCGAGGGTTTTCGGAATATTTGTGAATTTATAGGGTAAAGAGGGGGTGCGGGAGGCCACCGAGGTGGGCACAACCCACCTGGGTGCGCCTGGGCCCCCAGGCGCGCCCTGGTGGGTTGTGCCCCCCTCGGGGCACCCCCCCCCCCCAGGTGCTGCTCTGGCCCATCCTTGGTGTTTTGGTCCATAAAAAAATCTCCAAAAAGTTTCGCGGTGTTTGGACTCCGTTTGATATTGATTTCCTGCGATGTAAAAAACAAGCAAAAAACAACAACTGGCACTGGGCACTGGGTCAATAGGTTAGTCCCAAAAAATGATATAAAGTTGCTATAAAATGATTGTAAAACATCCAAGAATGATAAAATAACAACATGAATACTTCATAAATTATAGATACGTTGGAGACGTATCCGCATCCCCAAGCTTAATTCCTACTCGTCCTCGAGTAGGTAAATGATAAAAGAAATAATTTATGAAGTGTGAATGCTAGCAAAGTGCATAAGTTTGATCAATGAAAATTTCAATCACTTTTCCTAGCATCATAACAAAAATTCTTTTTCATAAAATTTCTCATGTTAAAGTAGCAACCAATTCACATGTTAAGGTTCAAACAATGAACTCTCTTGAAACTCAACAACCTATGTTCTTAGTCACCAAGCAATTGCAATTCAACTTATTCAACGGAGTTTAAGTAAGAGCTCCACATACTCAACCATCTTATAGTCTTCTATGATTGCTAACACTCACCGCATACACATGAGCAAACGTTTCAACTGGACACATAGAAAGATGGGGGCTTATTGTTTTGCCTCCCAACGTATTCACCTCAAGGGTGATGTCAACAATAATAACTCATGCTACCCATATTCAACTGGACATATGTGCCTAGATCTTTCCTCACCACATGATGCTTGCCAAATGAGAAAAATAAAAAGGAATAGAGAGAAAAAAACTTTGACTCTTTGCATAAAAGTAAATACTGAAAAGTAAAAGATAGGCCCTTCGCAG
This sequence comes from Aegilops tauschii subsp. strangulata, assembly GCF_002575655.3. Lineage (NCBI taxonomy): Eukaryota > Viridiplantae > Streptophyta > Magnoliopsida > Poales > Poaceae > Aegilops > Aegilops tauschii. Next base: position 11,600,811 of record NC_053038.3, on the reverse strand, counting down.
AGGGAAGCAGAGGTTGACATGCGCTTATTTTTTGTATGCTCAACCCTTTAGTGCAAAAGAACGTCACGTTATATTGCCCCTTATGATAGCAACCTTTATTATGCAGTATGCCGCTTTTATTCTTTGCCATCACAAGTTCGTACAACACTCAATTGTCTCTTACACTAAATGATCTAACACTTTTAGAAGCAATTTTTATTGCCTTATTGCACTGATGACAACTTACTTGAAGGATCTTGCTCAATCCTTAGGTAGGTATGGTGAACTCTTGAAAATAAGATTTGGGTTTAAGGGTTTTTGGATGCACAAGTAGTATCTCTACTTGGTGCGGAATTTTGGCTAGCAAAGATGGGGGGCAAGCACCACATGTTGAAGGATCTATGACAATATAACTTCTATGTGAATATGAACAAATATAAATCATTACGTTGTCTTCCTTGTCCAACGTCAACAATTTTGGCATATAATATTTTGATGGGGGCTCACAATCACAAACGATTTCCAAGATAGTGTATTTGCATGTGAAAGTTCTCTTCCTTATACTAATTATTCGTGAATTGCTTGTATGACCAATATTGTGATTGTCAAGCCTCAAAAGATTTCACTTTCTAAACCCAATGTGAAGCTACCACTAGTCATGATGTGATTTCAACTTCATGACATTCAATTTATTCAACAATTTACTCATAGGGTATAAGTGAAGCACTAGAGCAATTCCATAGAAAAGAGCTTCGTTGACAGGATGTGTGTGCCGCTTACCTAGCCTCCCTGGCAATTATTTGAGGACTCCATTTTATTTAAGAACTTTCAGATCTAAGTACTTTATTAAAACAGCAAGCAAAACAAAATAAAATGACATTCCAAGGATAGCACACATCATGTGAAGAAGCAAAAACTTAGGATCAACCGATACTAACCGATAACTGTTGATGAAGAAAGGTGGGATGCATACCGGGGCATCCCCAAGCTTAGATGCTTGAGACTTCTTGAAATATTGTCTTGGTATGCCCTGGGCATCCCCAAGCTTGAGCTTTTGTGTCTCCTTAATTCCTTTTATATCACGGTTTCCCTAAATCTTAAAAACTCCATCCACACAAAACTCAACAAGAACTCGTGAGATAAGTTAGTATAAACCAATGCAAAAACTTTATCATTCTCTACTATAGAAAATAACTAAAATTATTATTCAACATTTCATACTAAATGCCTCTGCATATTTAATACTTCTATCCTCAAATAGAATCATTAAACAAGCAAACATATGCAAACATAATAGCAATCTGTCAAAACAGTACACTCTGTAAAGAATGCAATTTTCCTCATAGTTCCCTAGCTCAACAAATTCTGAAAAATTATCACACTATAGACAATTTACCATAGCATATTGTGTAAAAAAAATTCAAGATTTTATCACGTTCTGACTTTCCAGAAGAATTCAGACAATGACAGAAAACTTTCTGTTTTTAAACAGCAACATGTAGACTTGCAAAATAAGCATGGTAAAGGCTATCCTTGACATTTTTATTGAAAATAAAGATGCAAAACATTATTCTAAATAAAAGTAAGCAAATCCGAACAAAATAAATTGATGCTCCAAGTAAAACACATATCATGTGACGAATGAAAACATAGCTCCAAGTGAGGTTATCGATAATGTTGAAGACGAAAGAGGGGATGCCTTCCGGGGCATCCCCAAGCTCAGTTGCTTGGATATTCCTTGAATATTACCTTGGGGTGCCTTAGGCATCCCCAGCTTATGGTCTTGTCACTCCTTATTCTGCTCATATCGACATCTCACCCAAAACTAGAAAACTTCAATCACACAAAACTTTACGGAACTTCGTGAGATGGGTTAGTATGATAAAGACAAACCATTCACTTTGGTACTGTCAAAGACAAGATTCATAATTGTTTCCACACAATGACTATTGTAGAATATCATTTCCACAATTTATATTGAGCAATATAAGCCATAGAAACTAGAAAGCAAGCAAACTATGCAATGAAAACAGAATCTGTCAAAAACAGAACATTCTGTAATGATCTGGATAACTACCATACTTCTGCTACTCCAAAAATTATGAAAAAATTAGGACCACGTGAGCAATTTGTATATTAAACTTCTGCAAAATTAATAAACTCAAAATCACTCTTCTGTTAAAATAAGAATTATTTTTGTGAGCGCAAAAGTTTCTATTTTTCAGCAAGATCAAATCAACTGTCAACCAACATGATCCCAAAGGCTTTACTTGGCACTTTATTACAACAAAAGCAATAAAACATGATCAATACAGTAGCATAATCATGTGAACACACAAAATAGTAGGTAAAAGTGATGGGTTGTCTCCCAACAAGCGCTTTTCTATAATGCCTTTTAGCTAGGCATGATGAGTTCAATGATGCTCGCATAAAAGATAAGAAATGAAACACAAAGAGAGCATCATGAAGCACATGGCAAGCACATTTAAGTCTAACCCACTTCCTATGCATAGGGATTTTGTGATCAAACAATTTATGGGAATAAGAATCGACTAGCATAGGAAGGCAAAACAAGCACAACTTTAAGATTTTCAACACATAGAGAGGAAAGTTGATATTGTTGCAATTCCTACAAGCATAAGTTCCTCCCTCATAATAATTTTCAGTGTCATCATGAAGAAATTCAACAATGTAACCATCACATAAAGCATTCTTTTCTTGACACAAAAGCATAGAAAACTTATTACTCTCCACATAAGCTAATTTATTCTCATGAATAGTAGTGGGATCAAACTCAACAAAATAACTATCATGTGATTGAAAATTAAAATCATGATGACAAGTTTCATGGTTATCATTATTCAATATAGCATACATGTCATCACCATAATCATCATAGGTAGGAACTTTTTTATCATAGTCAATAGTAACCTCTTCCGAAATAGTGGATTCATCACTAAATAAAGTCATGACCTCTCCAAATCCACTTTCATCAATATAATCATTATAAATAGGAGGCATGCTTTCATCATAATAAATTTTCTCATCAAAACTTGGGGGACAAAAAATATCATGTTCATCAAATATAGCATCCCCAAGCTTATGGCTTTGCATATCATTAGCATGATGGATATTCAATGAATTCATACTAACAACATTGCAATCATGCTCATCATTCAAATATTTTGTGCCAGACATTTTATTGACTTCTTCTTCTAACAATTGAGCACAATTTTACGATCCATCATTTTCAAGAAAGATATTATAAAGATGATCAATAATATGATGCAACCTCAATTCCATTTTTATGTAGTTTTCTTTTATAAACCAAACTAGTGATAAAACAAGAAACAAAAAGATTCAATTGCAAGATCTAAAGATATACCTTCATGCACTCACCTCCCCGGAAACGGCGCCAGAAAAGAGCTTGATGTCTACGCAACTTTATTCTTGTAGAGTCGTGTTGGGCCTCCAAGCGTAGAGTTTTGTACAACAGTAGCAATTTTTCCTCAAGTGGATGACCTAAGGTTTATCAATCCGTGGGAGGTGTAGGATGAAGATGGTCTCTCTCAAAAAACCCTGCAACCAAATAATAAAAAGTCTCTTGTGTCCCCAACACACCAAATACAATGTTAATTTGTATAGGTGCACTAGTATAATCTGAAGATGGTAGAAATATATTTTTATAATCTAAATAAATAAAAACAGCAAGGTAGCAAATAGTAAACAGGCACAAAACGGTATTGCAATGCTTGAAAATGAGGCCTATGGTTCGTACTATCGCTAGTGCAATCTCTCAACAGTGCTAATATAATTGGATCATATAACCACCCCTCAAAGTGCGACGAAGAATCACCCCAAAGTTCCTATCTAGCGGAGAACATAAGAATAAGTTGTTTGTAGGATACGAAACCACCTCAAAGATATTCTTTCCGTTCGATCTATTCAAGAGTTCGTACTAAAATAACACAAAGCTATTCTTTCCGTTCGACCTATCCTAGAGTTCATACTAAAATAACACCAAGGAAAATTCATATTCATAATACTCAATCCAACACAAAGAACTTCAAAGAGTGCCCCAAGATTTCTACCGGAGAAACAAAGACAAGAACGTGCATCAACCTCTATGCATAGATTACCCCAATGTCACCTGGGAATCCGCGAGTTGAGTACCAAAACATATATCAAGTGAATCAATACGATACCCCATTTTCACCACGAGTATTCAATTGCAAGACATATAGTAAGTGTTCTCAAATCCATAAAAGGGTCTAGATTGGTTTTCAGTGGCTACAGAGGCCTGCGGCGGCGGAACTTCTGATCTAGGTTAACCCCGAGGGTTTTCGGAATATTTGTGAATTTATAGGGTAAAGATGGGTTGCGGGAGGCCACCGAGGTGGGCACAACTCACCTGGGCGCGCCTGGGCCCCCAGGCGTGCCTTGGTGGGTTGTGCCCCCCTCGGGGCACCCCCCAGGTGCTACTCTGGCCCATTCTGGGTGTTCTGGTCCATAAAAAATCTCCAAAAAGTTTCGCGGTGTTTGGACTCCGTTTGATATTGATTTCCTGCGATCTAAAAAACAAGCAAAAAACAGCAACTGCACTGGGCACTGGGTCAATAGGTTAGTCCCAAAAAATGATATAAAGTTGCTATAAAATGATTGTAAAACATCCAAGAATGATAAAAAAACAGCATGAATACATCATAAATTATAGATACGTTGGAGACGTATCACGTATCACCTATCAAGATTGGGATCTTTTAGTGGCGTCTGCTCAAGGACAGACTTAAGTTCAAGGCCAACCTCTTCCACAAGAATATTTCTGCTACCAACGGATGAATAAGGTGCTTGGCTCCGTGGGAGGACGCGGTTCAAATCCTCCTTGCCTACCCCCACGCTGATCAAGCTTGGGCAAAACTCGGTCTAGTACCTCCCACTCCTTCACGGACATTTGGGAGGCGTGGAACCCTATTGGCCTCAACGATTAGATTTTGCCAGACGTTACCCTCACAATTCTCTAGAAAGTTGTGGGATGCTAGGAACGCGGCCATCACCCGGAACGAGTTGCACTTCCCTTCAACCACCATTAGGAACATTGTTTCAGATTTTACACTTATTTGGAAGCATGTAAATGGTTAGAAATGTGAGAAAAGGTGTCGCCATAAGCTATGCTCATTGTAAGGCCTAAACATAGCCAGCCCAAATATTTGGGAAGATTATGTACCTTCAATCCTCTAATCCTTTTGGTTGACGTCTGCTTAAACCATGGATGGATAAGATATATAGCTATTGACCATTGTTGTACAAAAAACTTGTTTCCCTTTTAGTGCACTGCATAATTGAGTGTACATTTTGACCTTCTCAGCTTCAAGTATTATAGACATAACCAATTGGATTAATAGAGTTATATATCATCCAAAGTAATGTTGCATCAGGACCATAAGTAAGTCTAACCGTGTTTTAAATTTTTTTAAGATTCGGGAAAATCCGCTGGAAGCGATTTTATGGAAGTTTCATAAATTGAGGGCTACATGAATAAGTACAAATTTTGACAATTTCCCAAGAATTATGTCAAAAAAAGTAGATTTGGTCCGCACATCAGAAAACTCAAGATTAAAGTAATATAGGATGCACCCTTTAACTTGTATGTCTTAGTAAAACAAACATACATTAATGCATTGAGTTGTTTAATTTACATTGCATATTTGGACTTTCTTGGGTAGTTTATAACTCTTGCCATTATATTCAAAAGGATAAGTTATATTGACAATTATTATGCCATTGATCAAGATATTCTTCATGCAGTGATATATGACGATTTGTTTGCTAGTCTCAAACATGTCTTGCTGGATATAATATGAACTACTAACCAAATGACATGTTGTTTATGAAGTTTATGCTATCCAAAACAACACTCCTTAAATATATTTTTGCCACTTTCTTCCATGGAGAAGAAACCAAATCTTTTGTGGAAGCATGTAAAGAGTTAGCAATGTGAGAAAAGGTGTAACCATAATCTATGCTCATAGTAAGGCCTAAACATAGGACACCCCCAAATATTTGAGAATATTATGTACCTTCAATCCCCTAATCCTTTGAGTTGATGTCTGCTTACACCATGGATGGATAAGAAACGTAGTTGTGGACCATTGTTGTACAAACAACTTGTTTCCTTTTTGAGTGAATTGCACCAATCACTACTAGGGAAAAGCCTAGCAGTAGCGTGGGTTTTTGTCCTACCGGTAGCGCGGGCGGCAGCGCTACTAGTACGGCACTACAGCTAAAGGTTAGCAGTAGCGTGGGTTTACCCGCGCTACTGTTGTATCCACTTAGTAGTAGCGCTTCTTGCAGCCCGCGCTACTACTATTATTTTGTATATTTCTTTTTTATTTCATTTTGTATTCATACACCTTTATACAAGTTTTCATACAGCAGCAATCTAGAGATTGTTTTTACATCATAATGAGTTATTACATCACTGCGTGAAAGAATCTGCGGTTCTTTCACCCAATGATATAATAAATATCATCATCATATCATTAACAGCTTATCATCATAATACACCATTGTCATATAACACCTCTTCATGATCATCATTTTCATCAATGAGACATCATATAGCAAGTTGGTCACTAGTCATAATCACAACTCCTCCTCATCATCATCAACTCTAACACATTGTACCACATAATAACACACTGTACCTAGGACCTACTTCTCTCTCATAGGACCTACTACCTTCTCTTAGGTAAAATAGCATAAAAAAAGATAGACCCTGACTCTCCATTATGGAGAATGGAGATTATCCTGTCTTCAATTCTTGCCCTTCGCACAATGTTGCTTCCAAGTAGCTCCCTACGGTTGACCATACATTTTTTCCAATCTTTGATTGTCATGTCTTCATCGGTTTTATAAATCCGATATGGACAGGAGTGATTTGTAGGATGACCTGGCCGTATGTTCAAAACATCAAGGCGACCTTTCTGAAACATCAGATGAGGCACACAATCCTTCGGGATTTTGTGTTGAAAAACATAGTAATAACTTCGTAGTTAGCAATGTAGTTCAGTTTTAGAAGAATTTATGCAAAAGATGCACAGATGTCGTAATAGTAAAAAATCTTACCATGGCATCTCCATGGATGTTACCATAGTTCAACACGTGCACTAGTGGCACATATTGACCATAATGTGGAGGAGTTTGATAATAGATATTGTAATTCTCAAGATCAGTAATAAATGAGATCAAATGATTTTTCTCCTGATAAGTTAATTTTGAGCCATCGATGTAGTAGGTTCTGTCTACCATCTTCCGCACATTCTTTGAAGAATGAAAATAAGTTGTCAATGGAAATAAGATGTCAACTATTTTGACATAAACAATATAAATTACTTAATAACTATGTTTGAGAAACTCACATAGCGGTAGAGTTGGAAGCGTATCAACAAGGACCCAAATGTCCATATTGTGTTGGGCGATGTCAGCATCATCAAGATCCATGGTGACGAACATACCCTCATGAAAATCATACATCTTGCAAAGTGCTTCCCAATTCGGACAACCAAAATGGGTTACGCTCTCAGAATTGTATAGATTTACTTCAAAATCCATACCATGATGGGTCCTTAGGTGAATTTTCTTTGTTTCCATACTTTCATGATCTTCAAAATATATCCTCTCCAAGACATAGCGTCTTGCATGGCATGGGATAAGCTAGTCGAATTGTAAAGACGAAAATTACACGTTGAAGTAGTTGAAGTAGTTGAAGTCGTGCTTAATTACGAAAAAAACATTTGTCGTCGTTGCATACCGTTTCAACATCGAAGGTCTCCTGGAGCTTAATGTTGAAGCGCCGACCTTCGTCCAACTGAGGCCTCTCGCACAGACCTCAGTCGTCGTTGCACCAGTCGCACTCCCCCGGTGTACTTTCGTCGTCCGATGACGACATTTCCTATGTTCATAACTCAAAGACTAAACTTGTACAATTAAATATATGTACTACGAAAACTAAATTAGATCATTATTATTCATCACGGGTTGACTATCGGTCTGCCGAGTCTTTTCTTGAAAACTCTCAGCTCACGTGGTGTATATATTCGACCGTCGGTGATGGTCGCTCCTCCCTTCGTCCCTGAGTGCATTACACCAAAATGTCTAGCATACGAGAACGAAGGAGAAGCGACCCCCACGACAAGAGTCGGGATTCTTCGTCCTCTCATATATGGTGGAGACTCTCCCTCACTGATTCCTCTCTGACATTTGCACCGTCGGTGATGGTCGTACTCCTCCTTCCCCTAGTGCATAACAAAGGTCTAGCACAAGGAGAAGAAGGAGAAACGACCCCCACGACAACAGTCGTGATTCTTCGTCCTCTCTCATATATGGTGGACACACTCCCTCACTGATTTTTCGACCGTCGGTGATGGTCGTTATTCCTCCTTCCCCTAGTGCATAACAAAGGTCTAGCACAAGGAGAAGAAGGAAAAACGACCCCCACGACAACAGTCGGGATTCTTCTTCTCTCATATATGGTGCAGACTTTCTCCCTCACTCATTTGTTGACTGTCATGTATGGAGCCTCGACAGACTTAAAGTCAACCCTAAATGTCGTTTAATTATCTTTCTATAAAATCCAGGCCACTCGATATTTCCTACATATTCTAGCACAAGTCATGCCAAAATTCACGGAAAAATCCGGCATGACCTTTGCTAAAAAAGGACATATTGAGCGCCTGAAAATTGCCAAAACGGAAATTAATCAACACTCCGGCAAAACATGGGCCACTCGGAGGTGTAACCTGCAAACATGGCTGGCCACTTGGGCAAGCACATATCCTATTTGAGAAACACAAGATATACATGTTTATATCTACATCATATGAGTATTCAAACTTGATGGTCATTGCATTTCAATGGTTGAAAATATGAACAAAAACATTTCAAAATATCTTATAGGACTCATATTGACATGGAGATTTGGCTGGTCTCACCTCGAGGTCGGGGTGGGGGGGTCGGTAACGGCGACGACGGCGGGGATGATGGAGGGGCTCCTTGATTTTTGCAAAAACAAAAACCCTATAAGCTATCAACTAATCAAATGCATACGCCTTGCATAGTGGGGTCCAATTTGAGCATTCAAAATAGGAGTAGTTCTCCAATTTTAGCATTCAATAAGCAAAACCAAATCGTAAAATAAATACGTATTCAAATTAGCATGCATTCAATAAGCAAAACTAAATCATCTCTTATGTCCATACATCGTCGAATATTATCACTAATACATCTCGAATAGTATCATACATATAACATCACTAATACAGTTAAAACCCTAACGAACGACGGGTATCGGCGCGGGAGGTGGACACCCAAAGAGAAGGAACCATCACAGGATCATAGCTCCAGTGAGATCCCTGAAGAACCTGCCAGGTATTGGAGAACCTGCCCTACAACGCAACCATGTAGCGACGGACGTGCTCGTCCTCCTCGCTGACATGGTGACGTACCACCTCCGCGGGGTCCTCAAGCCTCTGCACTGTCACTGGCCCACGCGACCGCCACCAAAGAAGGTTCAGGTCAACGACGGGCTGGCTCCTCACCAAGATGCCCCCCCCGAAAGGTAGCACCTCCCAGTACCAGCCCGGCAGAGCCCAGTCCCGGACATGGCCCCTCTGATCAAGCAGGTGTCCTCCGCCGAGTCGACGACGAGGATGCGGGATAGGCATCGTCGACGTCGATGCGGCAATAATTGCTTTAACTAAACAAATAACAACAAATATGACAATGTCCACTTCAAAACGAATCAACCTAGAATACTGTTAAATACACCTAAAAATAAACTAGTTCTATTAATTTTCTTACTAAAAATAAACTAGTTCTATAGTAAAATTTTAATTAGACTAGTTCTATTAATTCAACTAGTTCAACTAAGCACTTACTATAAATAAAAATAAACTAGTTCTTACTAAAAATAAACTAGTTCAACTAGTTCTATTAATTTTCTTACTAATTCTATTAAACACTTACTAAAAACAGTAAAAAAACTATATTATACAATAGTAAAAAAACTACAGTAAAAAACAAAAAAATAGAGATGGAGGGAGGAGGGGGTGGGAGGAGGGAGGAAGAGGAGGGAGGAGAGAGGAGGAGGGGGAGGAGGGCGGTGGGATTGGAGGAGGGAGGAGGAGGGAGGGATGAGGGGTGGGAGGAGGGAGGAGAGAGGAGGGGGAGGGGCGGCCGGAGGAGGAGGAGGGAGGGGGCGGTGGGAGGACGGCTGCCGGTGGAGGAGGGAGGAGGGGCGGCCGTAGGAGGAGGCGGGAGAGGAGGGATGGAGGGAGTACCTCGGTGGAGGAGCAGCGCGGCGGCGGCGGCGGACGACGGGGTGTGCGGGGAAGAGTGACTGAGAGGGAGAGTGAGAGGGCCGGCCACGTGGGGAGGATAAGGTAGGCTTAGTAGTAGCGCGGATTCGAGAAAAGCGCTACTGCTACGGAGCATAGCAGTAGCGCTGGGTACGGATACGCGCCGTTGCTAAGTGGGGCTAGCCATGTGTGCCCAGTTCAAACTTAGCAGCAGCGCGTTTTGTTAATATGCGCTACTGATAAAATGATAGCAGTAGCGCGGTTTATTTACACGCGCTACTACTAAGTAGCAGTAGCGCATGATTTTGTCCAGCGCTACTGCTAAGATGTTGTGTATAAGGTTTTCCCTAGTAGTGAATTGCCATATTTATGACTTGTTGTTTTTAGATGCATAGATGAAAAAAATATATGGTACATTTTGTAGATCTCCACAAGTGCCTCTGAGAGCAACAGTATGACACTGCATAATGGGCATATATAGCATTTATTTAGTAATGGTCCAACATTAACTGACTTCTGGTAATGTGTTGCAAACGAAATTATGTCTTATTTTCTTGATTGTGTAAGCGTAGTTGTATTTCTGGTGTCAAAATATTCAGTGATAATTGATATGGAACTCTGCAATGATGGGTATGTAGGTTTTGCAATTAAAGCGTTGAAAGCGGTTGAGAACCTATGCATGTTCAAGCTGCATGTTATAAACTCGGATATTATGGTGTGCTTCCTAGGCGTGAAATTGTAATCTCTCCATGCGTTATTAGGCTTATAAGCCTTATTTCAAGATTCACCAAGATCGAGAAGAAGATTTTTCCCTACTGTTTGATCCTGCAGATAAAGAGCTCGTCTAGCCCTACCAAAACACTTTCTTCTGAGACAAGACCATCCATGAAAATCATGCTTATGTCAGAAAAGTTGTTAGGGTGTTCACGCAGTCCAAAGCACCGACTCTCATGGTAAAGTTGAACATTGAGAAGCTCGTTCAACATTGTTTCTCAAGAGATGCTACTGGAGGTTCTTGAGGCCAAGGGCTTTGGCACTAGGTGGAGGGACTTGATTTTGGCTTTGCAAACAACCTCAACCACACAAATTCTAATAAATGGTGAGCTGAAGGATTCCTTCCAGCGCCAACGAGGTATGTGCTAGGGCGACTCCCTGTAGCCAATGTTCTTCATTACCATCCTCAACTGACCGGTGGTCGCCCTCTCCTCCATGGTGCCTATCGACAACCAGTTGATGCCCTATAGGATATCGCTCTAAGCCCATGATGTGATCCTCATCATAAAGCACGTGCAGTTAGTGTGTCACTTGGTCCAATGAATCCTCACTTTGTATATGTCTAACATTAGTAACATTCCATATTTAGTAGAAATATTGAAGATTTATCGCGCGGTTCGGTTATCATCCTCGCCCCGAACCAAGACCCCAAAAGCTTGGATCGCCCGTTTCCCTCGGCATAGTCCTGACATTTTTACTTGTTGTGCTATTAGATGTTTGTTGAACTTGGTGATCAGAGCGTGGTTGATGACGGTTTCCTAATAGAATGTGACATGTGTTTGTTTTTTCAAGAAATGTAAACGCAATATAGTCATCGACGATTACATGCATGCACGCACACACGTGTTGGGTATGCCCCTTGCTTTGCATCTATAGCACTACATTGTCCATTGGGGCACGCAACAGCTGTAGAATTAATGACACACGCAGTCGCAACACCCCCTCCCTCCCACCATCCCAGTCTACAAATCCCCATTGGAGAGAATGGCGAGCGTGAGTTCCTCCTCCATGAGTCACCGTTAGGTTCAGGAGGCGTCGGTGGCCTACCTGGACTACCTGACGTAGCTTCCGCCGGAGAAGCTCGACAACATTCTCCCTCAGCCCCCATTTGAGAAGATGGTTGGTGGTGTTAAAAAAATTTTGCGCAACTTACAAAAAATGTTGATAGCATTAAAAAAATTGTGACAACGAAAAATTGTTTTCGCATTTCAAAGTATGATGTGATTTTTATGTGTATACAGTATAAGAAAAAGTGTGTGCATTGCAATAATAATATGTTTTGTACCGATCAGAAAAATGTACGTGACATTTTGAAAAGAAAAATGTGACACCCTGGATTTCGGCCATTTCTTTTTCTTTTGATTTTCTGAGGATTTTGCTTGAGATTTCCTTTTCCGTGGCTCTATGGACTTGAAACCTGAGGAGATCACCTTTGATTCCTCTCCCAAATGGCTTGTCATCCTGAAAAACATCTCAAGACCTTGTCATTTTCATCTTAGCCCAATCCCAATATTCTTTTTATTGGGAATATTCCTTTTCTATTAAAGGAATAATCATTTTTGCCCTAGGTTGTGAAGCAACCTATATTTCTGTCTCTCTCAAAAATCCCTATTAATTCTTATAAATTGTTTGGGTCATATCTTCCACATATATGTCAAAACCCTTCCTTGACATCACCAAAGATAATTCACAAATATTTCTTTTCTCATTCTGTCCAAAGTGGCTTTTTGAGAAGGAAGTGTCATTTATCTTTGCTTGATTGACCCCAAACTTTTTGGACACCTTTTCCTGTTCATATCATTGCCTCCTGTTAAAATTCAACTCAATTTGCCTAGTGAATATTCCTGAGCAATTTTTCAAAGTTCCTGACTGAGGGAAGCCTTTGTGAAGGAAGTACTAACTAGGGTAATCCTAACGAGTTAAAAAAATTGAGGTCCTTCATATGATCAAATCATCACTCTCCTCAAGATTTGGGCTCATGTCATCACTCTATGTGAGCTCAACATCAAATCTTGGCTTCTCGTCAGATTTTCAGGTTGTGAAGCAACTACATTTTATATTGCTTCATTTTTGCTGAAAATTTACCAGGGCATGATCCTACTCATATAAACTCTCTCCCCAAAATTTGGACTCATTTTATCTATCCATTTTCCCTCAGCAATTTTTCTTAAATTTTGTCCAGAGAGCTGCATTGTGAAGCAAGTACCATTTTGGCTTGTCCAAATGGAATGAAACTTTTATGGAACCCTCATATGGACATATCATCAAGCCATGACCATTTTCAGCTCAATCCAAGTAAGTATGAGAGTGCTACTTCATATCTTGCAATTCTGACCAGTGGGGCAGTTTCTACAGCAAGTGCATCTAGACACCTCCATTTCGTCTGCGTTTTGGCCAACACAGTCACCTTAGCATGTGATCAAACTAGGCCAAAGACCAGAGTTTATCTCCTTCTCAAGCTCTCCCAGTTCACTTCAAACAGGTTGTTGTTGTTCTGCTTTGGAGCCAAGTGCATTTATGTTCTTTTCCCCTGCCCTTGGTTGTTCCTTCCATGGCACTCAGGGTAGTTTCGCCTATCTCCCAGACATGGTTTGGCCGACCAGAGCACGGGTACTCGTCGCGTTCACCCGGTGACCACCGCCCTGGCACGCCATGGACACGAGTTGTGTGTCTGTTAGCTCGGGGTATTAGGTACCCAGTACTATATTGACTCAATCACCATGAATTTGCTTACATCTCTCAAGTTACATGGAGGAAGAAGGAGATCAGAGGAGGGAGACGATGAGGAACCAGAGAAGAGAGAGAGAGACGCTAGCCAACAAAGCCAGGCCGAAGCCTTCCGATCCAAGCCGAGTCCCTCGTTGCGGTCTCCACGCGCATTTGTAGTCGCTGCTTCCCGTTGCTTGTGCAGGCCCAAGGCCCAAGAATAGCCCAATGTCCAGTCCTGGTAATAGAATAGGGGAGGTCACTGACAATCCCTCCCCCATAAAATACGACTTGCCCTCAAGCCGATACCATACTCACCCTCCTGGATCCCATGTCATATACAAGAAGATCTTTGCAGAACATTTTTTATTGTCAACACATGGGAGTCTCTTAGTTTGACCAAAGTTCAGACAAAAAATTATCATCACAGGTGGTAGCACTGAGTTTGCAAGGAATGAATGGAAAAACTGGTTGCCACCATCAAGATACTCCAAGTGAAAATACCATGCAATTTTCCATTGGATAACCTCAAAACGACTCTGCATATTCGGTCCATTCTTCAGTAGCATGGAACTCACACATGGCATTGGATAATTCCAAGAATTCATATCTTCTGAACGTAAGTCTGCATACTGAATCATTGTGAAATGTGGCCATACTATCGAAACACCCAGGATATGTTGGTGAATCCAAGCTTTCAGTTTGACAAGACACCATCTCACAGCTTCATCAACTAATGGTCCGGTGCAAGAAGAAGGTCCGATGCAAGAAGAATTCTCACTGTCAGACTCCCAAAAGTAGCAAAACCTCATCTCTCCATGGTTAGATGTTCCCCAAAAACAAGCAACTCCAGCATTTTGGCGAATTGCAACCTGTAGGAGAATATCTCCTAACCAAGACACTGCTCGACAGCCATATTTCCACTGATGGCTCCTCTGTGATTCGGCTTGTACTCTGGTTGAATTGGTGATTTGCATGAGATTTTCGATGATACTCAAGGTCATGAACGATAAGGATAGCTCCCAGGATGGCCAAGGTTTCAGTTCTATTAGGGAAACTGAATACTTCTGTAACTTCTCAAGGCATGGATTACATTCCAACAAAAAGAGACCATTCCTCAACCCAAGTATCTCCTCACCTAGATACTAAACATCAAGAGGCAACAAAAGCCATGATGGCAAAAATATCAACAAGGACTGACCTGGAAACATTTGCTGACCAACCATGCAAAAGCTGGGAGTCTGGACTGTGTTAAAGTTTAGGTAGATTGCCACATTTCCCTTCCTCCATAGGCCAGCCACAAGAAACATGGATGTTGACTCCTTCGGAGTTAATGGCCGGACTGGGGAAGACATATTGGTGAAAGTTTCACTTCCTCCAAATTTGGTACGAGCACATGACGATGGCACAATCAACCATGCAAGTTCCCATTGGCAATAATAAGGACCAGAATATGAAGCACCTGCTGGGTAAATGTTCAGAGCTAGTACCCTGGAAGTAATTTGATGTTGTAGTTGAGAAGAAAACAACCATGGAGGGCCTGGCTATAGATATTTATCCTCTAATTGTTGTCCACCATCCATGAAAGTTTCCATCACAGAGCCGGGTGTAGCTTCATTCCAGAATAAGTGCATAACTGCCCCTACGAACAAGACTTGCAAAGGAATTGTAGTGTTGTGTTGTACAAGATTATGAGCTTGAAAAATTGCATTAGTGCCACCTTCCTGGAGATCAACCCAACTAAAAATGGTTGTAAAACCACTTGCACGCACATACTGGATTAAACCTGTAGCACTCACTCCAAAAACATAACAAACTTGCCCAACGAAAACCTCAAGGAATGCACTGGCTAGCTACATATACTGAATAGATGACCACCCTTTTTGAATGCCCCCAAGTTCATCATCCAAGGACCACAACAAAATAGGATTGCACAGACCACTGACATCACCAAATAGGTGCAGCATATGTGATTCCAGAGCAGCAAAGGTAGTACTAATTAACAGCTCTTCTCCAGGAACAAGACATGTATGTTTGATCATTAAGGGCCCTTCATGAACATATTCGTGAACCAGATACTTGGACTTGTAACAGGCTTGGCCACATCTCATAATGAAACCAAAGAACGCCTCCCAAAGAGCAATCGAAAAATGACTTGCTCCATTCAGAGTATTGGTCCTTGATTCGACGCACTGCACCATGTCGGTCCCAGATATTTCAACTTGAAATGAGAGCCATCCATTGTCACTAAACTGCTGCATAAGTGGCCAAAAACTGCAGGATACTCTCAAGTAAATAACAGGCTTCAAAAATAGCAGAGAACCCCAATAAGGAGTACCCAGTAGACTTTCAACAGTTATAATGGAATGGTCTTGCTCACAAGGATCCGCAGAAGAAACTAAGCCTTCTAGTAATTTGTCATTTGATTCTTCCATTGAAACACAACCATACCCAGGCTCATATTTCCAATACTTCCAGCACTCATCAACAGAAAGTAACTCAAAACCAAAGTTTCCAAACTCCACATGCAAACAATGGTAACCAGGGGAACTAGATGTACTCAAGGTAATTCTGGTAGCATAGTAATTGAGATTTCCGTATGGCTGGCTCAGGAATAGCTTCTCAAATATACCTTGAGGTGGTAGTGGCCAAGGTGGTTCCCAATGAACTGGAGAGCACTGGTATGTGGATGACACATGGGACGATATGCCGTCATCACTTTCAGAACACGGAATCAAGCCGGTTTTGAGCAGAACCATGGAAGGATCGACCATGAGCTTGCCCATAGAGGTCGCGATCTCAGAGAAGACATCAAGGGCCATCAGGAACTGGTCCACCATGAGCAAGGGCACCTCAGCGACCTGGATATGCCCTGTGTAGGGGTAAAGACCCGTAGTCGAACAGGTGGTGTGCGCCACTGAGGAGCAGCCACCAGTTGCAGTGAGCTCAGGAACGATGTCGGTGGTGGTCATGGATGAAGGTACTGCCACAGATGAAGTGAGCACTGACTCCTCAGACGCATCGCCGCTTGGGCACCCCATCGAACATGTGGTGGGTGTTGGAGCAGCTATGATGGTGGAGTCAATTTCAAGCACCTTGTCACTCACAGCGAGCTCCAGAACGGTGTCACCGGTGGTTGTGGACGGGGTGGATGTTGTAGGAGAGGCGAACTCGGAGGGAGTCAAGCTGATGGCGCCATGGACGCCTTGAGTTGGAGGTTGTCAGTGGATGTAGCGGGTGCCTCATCATGGCGCTCGACAGCGGCCAATGCTGCAGTCCACTCCGCGTAGGGAGTGTCGTCGTAGAAGCACGAGGGCACCATCCCGTTGTCATCCGGCATGGTGATGGTGGTGTAGACCGGCGGGACGAAGTCAACGGCAAGGATGCAGCAGCCATCGTAGATAGCATGGCCATCCAGGGCATCTCGAGCTCGCGCCGCCCTCCATCGAGACCGGAACTCGATGTACGCCTCCACGCCTCGGTCCTCCCCGGCGGTCGCCGCGTACACCATTGGATGCACCGCTCCGAGACGAGCTCATCCGTATGCGGAGCGCCGCGGGAGATGGCCGGAGTCACCGGGAAACTCCGTCGGGGCGGCCGGCCTCGTTTCTCCTCTGCGTCGACGGGAGGTTGAAGAAGAAGCTAGGAGGTGAGAGAGAAGTCAATGTGGGACCCACTGTCAGCCACACATCCACCGGGCCCGCGAGAGTAAGTGGCAGCGCATTCGAGGGAATAAGTTTTTTTAAATGGTAACCACATATTTTAATATTTTTCAAAGTTACAACACACGCAGTCCCTGACGAGACAAAGAGAGGATAGAAGTCCAAGTGCATTTGCACAAAACACCCTGAGATGAGATAAATTACAATCACAGCCTTGGAGGTGCTTGTGCAGATCGCCAACTGCCGCCGATCTCCACCACCGTGGCAGCGCCGCCGGAGATAAGAGAGACAACAAACCTTCATACCCTAGTCCGAATAAGCATCATCGCGGACAAAGCTGCTTTGTGAGCCGATGAACTCGCCCGCCATGAACGGCAGAACCTTCTTCGATGTGGCTCGTCGGCCGGGGAGCGTCTCCGTGCCTATCGGACTCCAGATCCATCGTCTTCATCCGAACAAGTCGCAGAAGAGCACTGGAACTACTCGTCGCCATCCACTTGACATGCACCAAACCAGCCCTGCTCAGGCCATCGCCGTCGTGCCCCGAAGAGAGGACAAACGCTGACCCGCTGCATCCTAAATAAATCTCCCACTACAAGAAACAGCTACTTTGCCGTCTGCCACGGCGGACGGCAAAGGCTCGAAAGGCGGACGGCAAAGACCTTTGCCGTCAGCCGCGGATGGCAAAAGGCTCCGGCAAAGAAGGCTACGGTAAACAGCTGCTTTGTCGTCTGCTTCCTGGCGGCAGATGGCAAAGAGCCTTTGCCGTCTGCGGCGGACGGCAAAGAGGGTGGACGGCAATAATTGCGCTGTCAGTCCGTTAAGTGGCTAACGGCAGACCTTTGCCGTCCGCCGCGGACGGCAAAATTTCTCTGGTCTTTGCCGTCCGCCTTATGATGTCATCTACACGTCACTAGATGGCAGGTTCTTTGCCGTCTGCCACTGATGGCAAAGTACAGGTTCTTTGCCGTCTGCCACGGACGGCAAAGTCTTTGCCGTCTGCCACTGTAGGCAAACTGACCAAATGGGTCATCTCCCAGGAAGCACAGTTGGCTGCCACGTGGCTTCTTTGCCGTCTGCGGCAGACGGCAAAGAGCTCTTTGCCGTCGGTGGCAGACGGCAAAGAGCCTGCATATTGTCTGTTTTTTCTGTTTTTTGTTAAATCCCACAATTTGCACAGAAAATATATATGACATATAGATATATTTCACAGGCATTCATCACATAAACAAGTTCATACATCATTTCATACATAAACAAGTTCCATCCATCATTTCATACATAAACAAGTTCCATCCATCATTTCATACATAAAGAAGTTCCATCCATACATAAAGAAGCACTCCATAGCTAAGGTGACTAGAATGAGAAGACAAGAATGAGAAGACAAGAAGAAGAAGAGTAGAACAAGCACTCCATCCAGCACATAATGAAATCTGCAAAATGGCAAAATAAGAAAGTTAGAAATGGATCATTTTTGAGGTAACTAAGGTGAAATGGATCGTTTTTTAGGTAACTAAGGTGAAATGGATCGTTTTTTAGCTCACTTAGGTCAAATGGATCGTTTTTGAGCTAACTTTGTTGCAATGGATCGGTTTTGAGCTAACTTTGTTGAAATGGATCATTTTTTAGCTAATTTAGTTGAAATGGATCTTTTTCAGCTAACTTAGGTGAAATGGATCATTTAAGAGCTAATTTAGGTGAAATGGATCGTTTTTTAGCTCACTTAGGTCAAATGGATCGTTTATGAGCTAAATTAGTTGAAATGGATCGTTTATGAGATAACCTAGGTAAGATGGGTCATTTTGGAGTTAACGTAGGTGAAATGGACCATTTTAAAGCTAACGTAGGTAAAATGGATCATTTAGGAGCTAATCTACGTAAAAGGGGTCATTTTTTAGCTAACTTGGATGAACTGCATCATTTATAAGCTAACCTAGGTAAAATGGGTCATTTTGGAGGAAAATAAGCTAACTCTAGGTCATTATGGTAAGCATATAGGAGGAAATAAAGCTAAGTCTAGGTCTTTATGCATTTGTTAAGCAAAACACTAGAGAAACTTACCGTGATCAGGGAGGTGTAGGAGCGGGGTGGCTAGTGCCGCTACCTGGAGAAGGATCGTGCGATGCGTTTCTGGAGTTAAGCTGCACCAAAGATCATTTCCAATGTCTCGTTAGCATTACGACACTCAAATGTTAAGACTACCAAGTAATGTCCATTCAAACTAAACTCACCGTGCTCCCAGGAGCAATCACTGGCATCGGCGGAGCGGGCTGACCGGACTTCTCGCACACAGACTGCACATTTGGTTTTTAGAACAGAGTCATACTAGTTAGTAATGAGACTCAAATGTTAAGACTAGCAAGTAATCTGCAGAAGAAACGTACCACAAGGAGCTCGTACATGGCCCTTGCCTGCATGTCATTCCGTGCCCTCTCCTCCTCCATCATCTTTCTCGTCCTCTCCTCCATCTCCCGCTGCCTCTCCACCGCCTCCGCCAGAAGTTTCTCCGTTCTATCTCTCTCAGTCTGTATAGCAGCCTGCAACACCACTCACATGACCATTTGTAATCATTGATGGAAGCGCACACAATGTAATGGAGAAAGATAACTGAGTACGTATCACTAACCTTGATGGCGAGTTGCACTGGCCGTTCACGAGGCCTTATCTCAGGAGCGGAGCTCGACTGGCGCGCCTTGATCTCCGGGAGAGTGCTAGGACAACGGATAAGTCCATCTCCAATGGCTATGGAACCATGGGACCTCCCGCCACCAGATATCATCACCAGCTCTGGATCAATGGGACCCTGGCTCGGGTTAAAGTCCTCCCCTTTCCTCGCCTTCCCCTCATCTCTATATCTCACGAGCTTGTTGTGGGAGGAGATGTTGGTGAAGTTGTTTGCGTCATCGAGGTCAGACTGAGAGAAAGCCTTGACTTTCTTGAAAGAGCTAGTGTGGGCCATGGCATACAGGTCGTACACCTCTGGCACCTTATCCGCCTTATTGTGGCGTGCCTGAAAGAGAGAAACAATGAAAATTAGTAATTAAAGGGCTCAAGCTAGCATGATGAATGAATTGCATGAATCATATAGCAAACCACATACCCAGTTGCGCGCGAACTGATATAAGTTGGAGCTGCCTTGATGGTGTGGCACACCTTCCATTTGGGCACGTTTGTCCTTGGCCTGGTTGTGGAGGGCTAGCCATTCTTGTGAGCACCACTCATCGACCAACACCTCCCAACAATCCATTTTTCGTTATCCAATGATACTGGATTTGAAACACTGGCTGGTGCGAGATTCCCTTTGAATAGGCTGAGGTTGGATCCACCCTTTTTAGGGTCGTCAGCATTGTACCGAGGCTTCGGATTATGCAAATGACGATTTTTGGCTTCGTAGTGTGCTGTCACGAAGTTTGCCGCCTCCTCAGTGATGAATGCCTCAGTCATCGATGCTTCAATTCTACGTTTATTTTTACATTTTTGTCGAAGCGTCTTCTGCATCCTCTCAGTTGGGTAGCACCAACGATTTTGCACGGGCCCCCCCAATCTTGCCTCGGTCGGGAGATGCAAAATCAAATGTTGCATTGGATTAAAGAAGCCCGGTGGAAAGATCTTCTCTAACTTGCAGATCAACTCCGGCGCCAACTCTTCCATTTCTTCTAGCACGCCAGGCGATAGTTCTTTCGCACAAAGAACACGGAAGAAATAGCTGAGTTCTGCCAGTACTAGCCATTCATCCTCAGGGATGAAGCCACGCAACATCACCGGCATTACCCGCTCAATCCATATGTGCCAATCATGACTCTTGAGACCAAATATCTTCAATTTATCAAGACTGGCTCCCCTCTGTAGATTCGCTGCATACCCATCGGGGAACATCAACTGCATTTTCACCCACAAGATAATTTCCCTCATAGCTGGCCTTCCAAGATTGAACCATGCCTTTGGCTTCGTCCAGTTCTGCTTTCCTTTCGGTTTTTTCATGTTTTGTAACGGCCTATCACATAGCGCCTCCAGATTGACTCTAGCCTTAGTATTATCCTTTGACTTCCCATCTATGTCGAACAATGTACCAAAAAGTGCCTCGGCGATATTCTTCTCAGTGTGCATCACGTCGATGTTGTGTGGGCAAAGGAGGTCTTTGAAGTAAGGCAGATCCCATAAGCATGTTTTGTGAGTCCAGGCGTGCTTAGAATTATACCCCTTGAAGTACCCTGGACGCTCTGGATCTGGCTCGAGAGCGTTTAACTGATCCAGGGTCTGTTGGCCTGTCAATGCATGTGGTGCAGAGTTTTTGACAACTCTACCTCTGATGAAGTTCTTCTTGTCTTTCCTGAACTTATGGCGAGGATTCAGGAACTGTCTATGCATGTCGAAGCAAGAAAACTTGCGACCGGCCTGAAGCCAACGAAACTCAAGAGCTCCCTTGCATGTGGGGCACGGGAACCTTCCATGCACACACCAGCCAACGAATAGCGCATACGCCGGCAAGTCATGCGTCGAGTACATGTACCAGACACGCATTATGAAGTTCCGTTTGCTATAGGCATCGTATGTCTTGAACCCATTATCCCAGGCTTCTTGCAATTCGTCCTTAAGCGGTTGCATGTACACATTCATATTTTTCCCCGGATAGTTGGGCCCTGGAATTATCAACGTCAGGAAAATGTTCTTTCTTTGCATAATCTGTCCGGGGGGGAGATTGAGTGGAAAGACAAATACGGGCCAACAACTGTATTGGGCTGCCGTCATACCAAACACACTGAACCCATCCGTGCTGATGCCGACTCGAGGATGCCTCGGATCTGCCGCTTTGTCACCATGTAATTCATCAAACTTTTTCCACGCAACACCATCCGATGTGTGTACAATCATCAGATTCCCATCTGCATCTAGTTCGGTTCTTTTGCCCGTTTTGTGCCATGTCATCTGTCTGGCCGTCTCTTCGACCATGAAAAGACGTTGAAGTCTTGGTACGATTGGCATATACCGAAGAACACTAACGGGGATTTTGGTCTGTGTCTTCTCACCCATACCGTTGTCTACCACAACATACCTGGAAGACTTGCAAATGGGACAATAGTTCAAGTCCGCATAGTCAAGCCTAAACAAGACACATCCTTTCTCACAGGCATGTATCTTATCATAGGGCATCTTCAGTGCATGGAGGATTTTGTCCGACTGGTACAGGTTTGCAGGCATTACATGGCCTTTGGGTAGAAAGCGTCCAAATACTGTCATCATTGCATCGTAGCATTCTCTGCCCAAGTTGAACTGAGCCTTCAGAGCCATTACTTGTGAGATGGCATCCAACTGACAAAGCTCAGTGTGCTCATGGAGCGGACGTTTTGAAGACTCCAACATTTCATTGAAGGCCTTTGCAGATTCCTCCATCTCCTCGTCCGAATCCCGAGCATCATCAAAGTCTTGCACCATGTTTTCCATCCCGGTACCATGCTCGTCGGTGCGATGACGATCCACCTCAGCTCGGTCACGTTGGGCAGACTCACCATGAAATGTCCACACCGTATAATCGGGCGTAAAACAACTCTTCTGCAGGTGTTTGCCCATTTCAGCCTCTGTCCTCTTTTCCCAATTGCCGCACCGTAAACAGGGGCACCAGGTTTTCCTCTGGCCATTTGCAAATGCGGCTCGCACAAACCCCTTGGTTTTTGTGAACCATTCAGTGCTCCATTTGTTCTGACCAGTGTGACCGGTGTACATCCACGCACGATCACTCATCTTGACTTTCAGAGCTACTAGACACACAACAAATATATATATATAATTCAGCATGTATGTATTCATCAGTTGATCTACTTTGTCAATTTTATTAATTCCATGCAACCTACACTCTAATAGGTAATGATAGGTCCTAATCCCACCCGAGTATGTTTAGATTGGGTTCATTTTCCCATGCTATGCCCCGGATCCTACGCAAAATTTCGGCAGCACCTCCCCGCTGTTCTCCTGATACACGTCTCTGCAATAAACAGAGAGGATGTGTACCCGGAGAACAACAGGGGAGGCACTGGCGAAATTTATGCGTCGGATCCGGAGCAAAGCATATGGGAAAACGAACCCAATCTAAACATACTCGGGCTGTCCATGGATAGCGTTGGACAATTCGAAAGAATCAAGGTTATAAATATGCAAATGCATGCATATTTATAACTATGACGCTTTCGAACGGGAGACACATATTGGTTACGCATACTGATGATTCAAGACACATATATCTAGCTATCAAGTTTCATCGGAATAGATCAAATAATTAATGGGGGAGGAGGACATGTCATTTGTGCTCACCCACGAACGAAGGGGCAGAGCTCGTCAAACGCACGGCGAGGTCGTCGAACACCAAACCTCGCAGCGATGAAACAACTACACATTTAAAACTACCCGATCAACACAATTATATATGATGTTTTTCATAACAAAATCGAAAGATATATGACCTAACTAATAATTCACAAATATATGACCCCGTCGGCTTCTGGAAGGCCAAAGAACACCTTTTCGGGAGGTGTCGGGGGTCGGGGTGTCGTGTCGGTCTTGGGGTGCCGTGTCGGGGTCGGGGTCTCGGGGTCGGGGTGTCGGGTCGGGGTGCCGGGTCGGGGTCGGGGTGCCGTGTCGGTGTCAGGGTCGGGGTGTCGGGTCAGGCTCGGGGTCGGGGTGTCGGGGTCGGGGTCGGGGTCGGGGTCGGGGTCTCGGGGTCGGGGTGTCGGGGTGTCGGGGGTGTCGTGTCGGGGGTCGGGGTGTCGTGTCGGTCTCCGGGTGCCGTGTCGGGGTCGGGGTGTCGTGTCGGTCTCGGGGTGCCGTGTCGGGGTCGGGGTCTCGGGGTCGGGGTCTCGGGTCGGGGTGCCGGGTCGGGGTCGGGGTGCCGTGTCGGTGTCGGGGTCGGGGTGTCGGGTCAGGCTCAGGGTCGGGGTGTGGTGTCGAGGTGTGGTGTCGGGGTGTGGTGTCAGGGTGTGGTGTCGGGGTTGGGGGGTCAGGGGGTCTTCTCATTCTTCTACTACTTCTACTTCTTCTCATCCCCCGTCTTCTTCTTCTTCTTCTTCTTCTTCTTCTTCTTCTTTCTCCTCCTCCTCCTCCTCCTCCTCTTCTTCTTCTTCTTCTTCTTCTTCTTCTTCTTCTTCTTCTTTCTCCTCCTCCTCCTCCTCCTCTTCTTCTTCTTCTTCTTCTTCTTCTTCTTCTTCTTCTTCTTTCTCCTCCTCCTCCTCCTCCTCCTCCTCCTCCTCCTCCTCCTCCTCCTCCTCCTCCTCTTCTTCTTCTTCTTCTTCTTCTTCTTCTTCTTCTTCTTCTTCTTCTTCTTCTTCTTCTTCTTCTTCTTCTCCTCCTCCTCCTCCTCCTCTTCTTCTTCTTCTTCTTCTTCTTCTTCTTCTTCCCCCTTCTACTTAACCTAAACCTAAACTAAAAACCTAAACTAATTAAAACTAAACTATTTAAACTAATTAAACCTAAACTAATTAAACTAAATAACCTACACTAATTAATTCTAAACTGAAAAAACTTAAACTAAAAAACCTTATCTAAACAGGAAAAAAAAGGGATCGAGGGGCTCACTGTGGGGGGCGGCAAGATGACTGAAAGGCCTCGTTTTCAGTAAGATGGAACAAGAGAGCAATTTATTGGAAGTAATACATTTTGATGTATGCAGTCCAATGAATGCTGAGGCATGCAGTGGATATCGTTATGTTCTTACTTCATAGATGATTTGAGTAGATGCTGAGAATATTTACTTGATGAAACACAAGTCTGAATTATTGAAAGGTTCAAGTAATTTCAGAGTGAAGTTGAAGATCGTCGTGACAAGAGGATAAAATGTCTGTGATATGATCATAGAGATGAGTATCTGAGTTATGAGTTTGGCACACAATTAAGACATTGTGGAAAGTGTTTCACAATTAATACCGCCTGGAACACCATAGTGTGATGGTGTGTCCGAACATCATAACTGCACCCTATTGGATATGGTGCATACCATGATGTTTCTTATCGAATTACCACTATCATTTATGGGTTAGGCATTAGAGACAACCGCATTCAATTTAAAAGGGGCACCACGCAATTCCGTTGAGACGACACCGTTTAGAGAAACCTAAGTTGTCGTTTCTTAAAAGTTTGGGGCTGCGACGCTTATGTGGAAAAGTTTCAGGCTGATAAGCTCGAACCCAAAGCGGATAAATGCATCTTCATAGAATACCCAAAACAGTTGGGTGTACCTCCTATTTCAGATCTGGAAGCAAAAGTAATTGCTTCTAGAGACGAGTCCTTTCTCGAGGAAAAGTTTCTCTCGAAAGAATTGAGTGGGAGGATGGTGGAGACTTGATAAGGTTATTGAACCGTCACTTCAACTAGTGTGTAGCAGGGCACAGGAAGTTGTTCCTGTGGCACCTACACCAATTGAAGTGGAAGCTTATGATGGTGATCATGAAACTTCGGATCAAGTCACTACCAAACCTCGTAGGACGACGAGGATGCGTAATACTTCAGAGTAGTACGTGATCCTGTCTTGGAAGTCATTTTGTTGGACAACGATGAACCTATGAGCTATGGAGAAGCGATGGTGGGCCCATATTCCGACAAATGGTTAGAAGCCATGAAATCCGAGATAAATGGATCTTTGAGAAGAAGACGGACGTGGACGGTGATGTTACCGTCTATGAAGCTCGACTTGTGACAAAGACCTCTCTCACAAGCATAACATGATCAAACCAGAACTCATTGAGTGTTAATCACATAGTGATGTGAACTAGATTGTTGACTCTAGTAAACTCTTTGGATGTTGGTCACATGGTGATGTGACCTATGAGTGTTAATCACATGGTGATGTGAACTAGATTATTGACTCTAGTGCAAGTGGGAGACTGTTGGAAATATGCCCTAGAGGCAATAATAAATAGGTTATTATTATATTTCCTTGTTCATGATAATCGTTTATTATCCATGCTAGAATTGTATTGATAGGAAACTCAGATACATGTGTGGATACATAGACAACACCATGTCCCTAGTAAGCCTCTAGTTGACTAGCTCGTTGATCAATAGATGGTTACGGTTTCCTCACCATGGACATTGGATGTCGTTGATAACGGGATCACATCATTAGGAGAATGATGTGGTGGACAAGACCCAATCCTAAGCCTAGCACAAGATCGTGTAGTTTGTTTGCTCAGAGCTTTTCTAATGTCAAGTATCATTTCCTTAGACCATGAGATTGTGCAACTCCCGGATACCGTAGGAATGCTTTGGGTGTACCAAACGTCACAACGTAACTGGGTGGCTATAAAGGTGCACTACAGGTATCTCCGAAAGTGTTTGTTGGGTTGGCACGAATCGAGACTGGGATTTGTCACTCCGTGTAAACGGAGAGGTATCTCTGGGCCCACTCGGTAGGACATCATCATAATGTGCACAATGTGACCAAGGAGTTGATCACGGGATGATGTGAGTTACGGAACGAGTAAAGAGACTTGCCGGTAACGAGATTGAACAAGGTATCGGGATACCGACGATCGAATCTCGGGCAAGTAACATACGGATAGACAAAGGGAATTGTATACGGGATTGATTGAATCCTCAACATCGTGGTTCATCCGATGAGATCATCGAGGAGCATGTGGGAGCCAACATGGGTATCCAGATCCCACTGTTGGTTATTGACCGGAGAGTCGTCTCGGTCATGTCCGCGTGTCTCCCGAACCCGTAGGGTCTACACACTTAAGGTTCGGTGACGCTAGGGTTGTAGAGATATTAGTATGCGGTAACCCGAAAGTTGTTCGGAGTCCCGGATGAGATCCTGGACGTCACGAGGAGTTCCGGAATGGTCCGGAGGTAAATATTTATATATGGGAAGTCTTGTTTTGGTCGCCGAAAAAGTTTCGCACTTTATCGGTATTGTACCGGGAGTGCCGAAAGGGGTCCGGGGGTCCACCAAGGGGGTCCACCAGCCCCAGGGGGCCACATGGGCTGTAGGGGGTGCTCCTTGGCCTATATGGGCCAAGGGCACCAGCCCCAAGAGGCCCATGCGCCAAGAGATAAGAAAAACGGAGAGTCCTAAAGGGGGAAGGCACCTCCGAGGTGCCTTGGGGAGGAAGGACTCCTCCCTGGCCGCACCCTTCCTTGGAGGAAGGGCCAAGGCTGCGCCCCCCCCCCCCTCTCCCTTGGCCCTATATATAGTGGGGGTAAGGGAGGGCAGCAAGATCCTAGCCCCTGGCGCCTCCCTCTCCCTCCCGTGACACCTCTTCCTCCCCGCTTCCGCTTGGCGAAGCCCTGCCGGGATCCCGCTACTTCCACCACCACGCCGTCGTGCTGCTGGATCTCCATCAACCTCTCCTCCCCCCTTGCTGGATCAAGAAGGAGGAGACGTCGCTGCTCCGTATGTGTGTTGAACGCGGAGGTGCCGTCCGTTCGGCGCTAGGATCATCGGTGATTTGGATCACGACGAGTACGACTCCATCAACCCCGTTCTCTTGAACGCTTCCGCTCGCGATCTACAAGGGTATGTAGATGCACTCCCCTTCCCCTCATTGCTAGATTACTCCATAGATTGATCTTGGTGATGCGTAGAAAATTTTGAATTTCTGCTACGTTAACCCACAGTGGCATCATGAGCTAGGTCTATGCGTAGTTTCTATGCACGAGTAGAACACAAAGTAGTTGTGGGCGTCGATGTTGCCAATTCTTCTTGCCGCTACTAGTCTTATCTTGTTTCGGCGGCATTGTGGGATGAAGCGGCCCGGACTGACCTTACACGTACGCTTACGTGAGACAGGTTCCACCGACTGACATGCACTAGTTGCATAAGGTGGCTAGCGGGTGTCTGTCTCTCCCACTTTAGTCGGAACGGATTCGATGAAAAGGGTCCTTATGAAGGGTAAATAGAAATTGGCATATCACGTTGTGGTTTTACGTAGGTAAGAAACGTTCTTGCTAGAAACCTATACAAGCCACGTAAAAACTTGCAACAACAATTAGAGGACGTCTAACTTGTTTTTGCAGCATGTGCTATGTGATGTGATATGGCCAGAAGATGTGATGAATGATATATGTGATGTATGAGATTGATCATATTCTTGTAATAGGAATCACGACTTGCATGTCGATGAGTATGACAACCGGCAGAAGCCATAGGAGTTGTCTTTATTTTTGTATGACCTGCGTGTCATTGAATAACGCCATGTAAATTACTTTACTTTATTGCTAAGCGCGTTAGCCATAGAAGTAGAAGTAATCGTTGGCGTGACAACTTCATGAAGACACATTGATGGAGATCATGGTGTCATGCCGGTGACAAAGATGATCATGGTGCCCCGAAGATGGAGATCAAAGGAGCAAAATGATATTGGCCATATCATGTCACTATTTGATTACATGTGATGTTTATCATGTTATGCATCTTATTTGCTTAGAACGACGGTAGCATAAATAAGATGATCCCTCACTAAAAATTTCAAGAGACGTGTTCCCCCTAACTGTGCACCGTTGCGAAGGTTCGTTGTTTCGAAGCACCACGTGATGATCGGGTGTGATAGATTCTAACGTTCGAATACAACGGGTGTTGACGAGCCTAGCATGTACAGACATGGCCTCGGAACACATGCGAAACACTTAGGTTGACTTGACGAGCCTAGCATGTACAGACATGGCCTCGGAACACAAGAGACCGAAAGGTCGAACATGAGTCGTATAGTAGATACGATCAACATGGAGATGTTCACCGATGATGACTAGTCCGTCTCACGTGATGATCGGACACGGCCTAGTTTGACTCGGATCATGTATCACTTAGATGACTAGAGGGATGTCTATCTGAGTGGGAGTTCAATAATCAGATGAACTTCATTATCATGAACATAGTCAAAAGGTCTTTGCAAATTATGTCATACGCTTTAGTTCTACTGTTTAAGATATGTTCCTAGAGAAAAAAAATTAGTTGAAAGTTGATAGTAGCAATTATGCGAACAGGGTCCGTAAACTGAGGATTGTCCTCATTGCTGCACGGAAGGCTTATGTCCTTAATGCACCGCTCGGTGTGCTGAACCTCAGCGTCGTCTGTAGATGTTGCGGAACATCTGACATACACGTTTTGATAACTACGTGATAGTTCAGTGCGTAATGCTAACGGTTTAGAATTGTGGCACCAAAGACGGTTTTGAAACGTCGCAGAACATATGAGATGTTCTGAAGACTGAAATTGGGATTTCAGACTAGTGCCCACGTCAAGAGGTATGAGACCTCTGACAAGTTTCTTAAGCCTGCAAACTAAGGGAGAAAAGCTCAATCGTTGAGCATGTGCTCAGATTGTCTGAGTATCACAATCGCTTGAATCGAATGGGAGTTAATCTCCCAGATGAGATAGTGATGGTTCTCCATAGTCACTGCCACCAAGCTAGTAGAGCTTCGTGATGAACTATAACATATCAGGGATAGTTATGATGATCCTTGAGCTATTCGCGATGTTTGACACCGTGAAAGTAGAAATCAAGAAGGAGCATCAATTGTTGATGGTTAGTAAAACCACTAGTTTAAGAAGGGCAAGGGCAAA
This sequence comes from Aegilops tauschii subsp. strangulata, assembly GCF_002575655.3. Classification (NCBI taxonomy): domain Eukaryota; kingdom Viridiplantae; phylum Streptophyta; class Magnoliopsida; order Poales; family Poaceae; genus Aegilops; species Aegilops tauschii. The sequence goes on along the minus strand of NC_053038.3, from coordinate 11,570,785 downwards.
AGGGACATGAAACAGCAAGTCATTTGCTGCTCTAGTAAAGAATCCCAAGGTTGAACCCAAACCCGAGACTAAGTGCTTCTGTAATGAGGGGAACGGTCACTGAAGCAGGACTACCCTAGATACTTGGTAGATGAGAAGGCAGGCAAGGTCGACACAAGTATATTGGATATACATTATATGAATGTGTACTTTACTAGTACTCCTAGCAGCACCAGGGTATTAGATACCGGTTCGGTTGCTAAGTGTTAGTAACTCGAAATAAAAGCTGCGGAATAAATGGAGACTGGATAAAGGTGAGATGACGATGTGTGTTGGAAGTGTTTCCAAGGTTGATGTGATCAAGCATCGCATGCTCCCTCTACCATCGAGATTTGGTGTTTGCGTTGAGCATGATTGGATTATCTTTATCGCAATACGGTTATTCATTTAAGGAGAATAATGGTTACTCTGTTTATTTGAATAATACCTTCAATGGTCTTGCACCTAAAATGAATCTCGATCGCAGTGATACACATGTTCGTGACAAAAGATATAAAATAGTAATGATAGTACCACATACTTGTGGCACTGCCATTTGAGTCATATTGGTATAGAACGCATGAAGAAGCTCCATGTAGATGGATTTTTGGACTCAGTCGTTTTTGAAAAGATTGAGACATGCGAACCATGTCTATTGGTATATATGCATGAAGAAACTCCATGCAGATGGATCGTTTGGACTCACTTGATTTTGAATCACTTGAGACATGCAAATCATACCACATGGGCAAGATGACTGAAAGGCCTCGTTTTCAGTAAGATGGAACAAGAGAGCAATTTATTGGAAGTAATACATTTTGATGTATGCAGTCCAATGAATGCTGAGGCATGCAGTGGATATCGTTATGTTCTTACTTCACAGATGATTTGAGTAGATGCGGAGAATATTTACTTGATGAAACACAAGTCTGAATTATTGAAAGGTTCAAGTAATTTCAGAGTGAAGTTGAAGATCGTCGTGACAAGAGGATAAAATGTCTGTGATATGATCATAGAGATGAGTATCTGAGTTACGAGTTTGGCACACAATTAAGACATTGTGGAAAGTGTTTCACAATTAATACCGCCTGGAACACCATAGTGTGATGGTGTGTCTGAACATCATAACTGCACCCTATTGGATATGGTGCATACCATGATGTTTCTTATCGAATTACCACTATCATTTATGGGTTAGGCATTAGAGACAACCGCATTCACTTTAAAAGGGGCACCACGCAATTCCGTTGAGACGACACCGTTTAGAGAAACCTAAGTTGTCGTTTCTTAAAAGTTTGGGGCTGCGACGCTTATGTGGAAAAGTTTCAGGCTGATAAGCTCGAACCCAAAGCGGATAAATGCATCTTCATAGAATACCCAAAACAGTTGGGTGTACCTCCTATTTCAGATCTGGAAGCAAAAGTAATTGCTTCTAGAGACGAGTCCTTTCTCGAGGAAAAGTTTCTCTCGAAAGAATTGAGTGGGAGGATGGTGGAGACTTGATAAGGTTATTGAACCGTCACTTCAACTAGTGTGTAGCAGGGCACAGGAAGTTGTTCCTGTGGCACCTACACCAATTGAAGTGGAAGCTTATGATGGTGATCATGAAACTTCGGATCAAGTCACTACCAAACCTCGTAGGACGACGAGGATGCGTAATACTTCAGAGTAGTACATGATCCTATCTTGGAAGTCATTTTGTTGGACAACGATGAACCTATGAGCTATGGAGAAGCGATGGTGGGCCCATATTCCGACAAATGGTTAGAAGCCATGAAATCCGAGATAAATGGATCTTTGAGAAGAAGACGGACGTGGACGGTGATGTTACCGTCTATGAAGCTCGACTTGTGGCAAAGAGTATTTCCACAAGTTCAAGGAGTTGACTACGATGAGATTTTCTCATCCGTAGCGATGCTTAAGTCCGTCGGAATCATGTTAGCATTAGCTGCATTTATGAAATCTGGCAGATGGATGTAAAAACAAGTTTCCTTACCAGTTTTCGTAAGGAAAGGTTGTATGTGATACAATCAGAAAGGTTTTGTCGATCCTAAGGATGCTAAAAGGTATGCTAGCTCCAGCGATCCTTCCATGGACTAGAGCAAGCATCTCGGAGTCAGAATATAAGCTTTGATGGAGCGATCAAAGTTTTTGGGTTTATACAAAGTTTGTTAGAAACTTGTATTTACAATAAAGTGAGTGGGAGCGCTACAACATTTCTGATAAGTATATGTGAATGACATATTGTTGATCCGAAATGATGTAAAATTTCTGGAAAGCATAAAGGGTTGTTTGAAAGGAGTTTTTCAAAGGAAGACCTGGATAAAGCTGCTTACATATTGGGCATCAAGATCTATAGAGATAGATCAAGACGCCTGATAATACTTTCAAAGAACGCACACCTTGACATGTTTTTGAAAGAGTTCAAAATAGATCAGCAAAGAAGGAGTTCTTGGCTGTGTTACAAGGTGTGAGTATTGAGTAAGACTCAAGACCTGACCACAGCAGAAGAGAGAGAAAGGACGAAGGTCGTCCCCTATGCTTCAGACATAGGCTCTATAGTATGCTATGCTGTGTACCGCACATGGAGTGTGCCTTGCCATGAGTTGGTCAAGGGGTACAATAGTGATCCGGGAATGGATCACATGACAGCGGTCGAATTTATCCTTAGTATCTAGTGGACTAAGGAATTTTCTCGATTATGGAGGTGAAAAGGAGTTCGTCGTAAAGGGTTACGTCGATGCGAACTTTGACACTAATCCGGATGACTCTGAGTAGTAAACCGGATTCGTATAGTAGAGCAATTATTTGAAATGGCTCCAAATAGCGCGTGGTAGCATCCACAAGATGACATAGATATTCGTAAAGCACACACGGATCTGAAAGGTTCAGACCCGTTGACTAATAACCTCTCTCACAAGCATAACATGATCAAACCAGAACTCATTGAGTGTTAATCACATAGTGATGTGAACTAGATTGTTGACTCTAGTAAACTCTTTGGATGTTGGTCACATGGTGATGTGACCTATGAGTGTTAATCACATGGTGATGTGAACTAGATTATTGACTCTAGTGCAAGTGGGAGACTGTTGGAAATATGCCCTAGAGGCAATAATAAATAGGTTATTATTATATTTCCTTGTTCATGATAATCGTTTATTATCCATGCTAGAATTGTATTGATAGGAAACTCAGATACATGTGTGGATACATAGACAACACCATGTCCCTAGTAAGCCTCTAGTTGACTAGCTCGTTGATCAATAGATGGTTACGGTTTCCTCACCATGGACATTGGATGTCGTTGATAACGGGATCACATCATTAGGAGAATGATGTGATGGACAAGACCCAATCCTAAGCCTAGCACAAGATCGTGTAGTTTGTTTGCTCAGAGCTTTTCTAATGTCAAGTATCATTTCCTTAGACCATGAGATTGTGCAACTCCCGGATACCGTAGGAATGCTTTGGGTGTACCAAACGTCACAACGTAACTGGGTGGCTATAAAGGTGCACTACAGGTATCTCCGAAAGTGTCTGTTGGGTTGGCACGAATCGAGACTGGGATTTGTCACTCCGTGTAAACGGAGAGGTATCTCTGGGCCCACTCGGTAGGACATCATCATAATGTGCACAATGTGACCAAGGAGTTGATCACGGGATGATGTGAGTTACGGAACGAGTAAAGAGACTTGCCGGTAACGAGATTGAACAAGGTATCGGGATACCGACGATCGAATCTCGGGCAAGTAACAAATCGATAGACAAAGGGAATTGTATACGGGATTGATTGAATCCTCAACATCGTGGTTCATCCGATGAGATCATCGAGGAGCATGTGGGAGCCAACATGGGTATCCAGATCCCGCTGTTGGTTATTGACCGGAGAGTCGTCTCGGTCATGTCCGCGTGTCTCCCGAACCCGTAGGGTCTACACACTTAAGGTTCGGTGACGCTAGGGTTGTAGAGATATTAGTATGCGGTAACCCGAAAGTTGTTCGGAGTCCCGGCTGAGATCCCGGACATCACGAGGAGTTCCGGAATGGTCCGGAGGTAAAGATTTATATATGGGAAGTCTTGTTTTGGTCGCCGGAAAAGTTTCGCACTTTATCGGTATTGTACCGGGAGTGCCGAAAGGGGTCCGGGGGTCCACCAAGGGGGTCCACCAGCCCCGGGGGGGCACATGGGCTGTAGGGGGTGCTCCTTGGCCTATATGGGCCAAGGGCACCAGCCCCAAGAGGCCCATGCGCCAAGAGATAAGAAAAACGGAGAGTCCTAAAGGGGGAAGGCACCTCCGAGGTGCCTTGGGGAGGAAGGACTCCTCCCTGGCCGCACCCTTCCTTGGAGGAAGGGACAAGGCTGCGCCCCCCCCCCCTCTCTCCCTTGGCCCTATATATAGTGGGGGGGAGGGAGGGCAGCAAGATCCTAGCCCCTGGCGCCTCCCTCTCCCTCCCGTGACACCTCTTCCTCCCTGCTTGCGCTTGGCGAAGCCCTGCCGGGATCCCGCTACTTCCACCACCACGCCGTCGTGCTGCTGGATCTCCATCAACCTCTCCTCCCCCCTTGCTGGATCAAGAAGGAGGAGACGTCGCTGCTCCGTACGTGTGTTGAACGCGGAGGTGCCGTCCGTTTGGCGCTAGGATCATCGGTGATTTGGATCACGACGAGTACGACTCCATCAACCCCGTTCTCTTGAACGCTTCCGCTCGCGATCTACAAGGGTATGTAGATGCACTCCCCTTCCCCTCGTTGCTAGATTACTCCATAGATTGATCTTGGTGATGCGTAGAAAATTTTGAATTTCTGCTACGTTAACCAACAATTTGATCCTGAGGTGATTGTGTGATGACCATGATGGTAAGTGATTCATGTGATGCTTACGATGTAACCCCGAACAAAGTAAGTGGATCATGTTAAGTATGTTGCATGCTAGTATCATCTTTGTGCATATCATGAGTAACCTTGCCAGCTCATTTCATGTGATGATAGATGTGTTATGTTCAACATGTTCATGCCATGCTCATTTGATGTTGTTCTAATGATATCATGCTCATCATTGTTTAACCTGTAAATGTCATGCTGTTGTTTGTCTTGCTTGCTTTTGGTTGATGTGAGCTTGCAAGTACATTCAATGTACTGACGTGGCGTGTCATGCCAGATTGCAGGTGATGCCGTGATTGATTGCTTGTCGAGGTTACCGTTCGTGCTATTTAGATCGTGTCCCAGCCAGAGTCCCTGCGGAGTGGAGTCCATTGATATCGTCGTTGTTCCGCTGCTAGAAGATATTTCGCTGCTTCGAGTTGTTCTACTGCTTGCATAGAGCAACCGAGGCAGACGTAGTGTCGCCGTGCCGATGTAATTCCCTTGTATCCATATAGATTGTAATAAAGAGCTGATTTGTTCTACGCCAAGCAGTGTCGTATTCCAGAAGACTTCTCCTCGATCTCTGGGCTAGAATACGGGGCGTTCTGGTCTCTCTGAGCCGGGGTGCTGCAAAAAAGTTCACGTATTTCAAAATATGTATGTCACATTTTAAGAAAAAAATTATACAATGTTCAAATATATTTGCGTAGTATAAATAACAGTATCGTACCATTCAAGAAAGTGTACATGACATTTCAAAGAACTATTCTCACGTTTCTAAAAAGATGTTCGGGTTCTTTTCTAAAAAAATGCTTATACAATGTAAAAGATGTTTGAGTGGTTTAACAAAAATGTTTTGTGCCAATTCAAAAAAGTTCAACGTGTATTTGCAAAATGGTAACATTTATCGAACAAACATTCAAAGCACGAACGGAGCAGCAACCCTGGGCCAAAACTTATAATTTGCATACAAAATATACACTTTGAGTTTTTTATAGTCAAATAGCATAAACATTGTGTAAACCATATATAGAAAAATTTATGAATATCCAAGAACTTTCAACATATTATGCGGTTTACAACCTTATGTCCTAGCAAACAATGGCAAAATTAACTTTGGAGCGGTCCTTCTGGGTTGCTTCATACATAACTTATGTAGTTACCTACAGATCAACACGTCTGTCCCAAAAAAAACCTACAGATCAACACGTGATTTGGGTTGCCACTCTAATTAGAGAGAGATAAGGAGTGTAAATTGTGTGAAATCTAAAAATGTATGAGCGTAAACCGCATGAAACCAGGAAACATAAGAGTGCAAACCACATGAAAGTAGAAAACATCTCTTGCGACTAAGCTTATCTGGTTTGGTGTAACCTACAGCCAAGGGGAAGCGGATCCTTTAACATCCTCAAGGGATGTCACGAAGCTACAGTGAAATGCGTGTGTAAAACGAAGAAGGGATGTCAGGGGTTACTGTAGCAACTAATGTGCGGATTTACAGTAGCATGTATAAAAATAAATCAAAAATAATTTTATTGCACCATAATTTTGTTTGTATGTAATTTTTGTAAATATATACAATAGATTTGTAATTTGAAAATTAATTATAATCATTTTAGGCTTAACCATATGGATGTAAAGAAGGGATGTCACGGTTACTGTAGCTTACGTGACATCCCTTGAAGATGTTAGAGGATCCGGTTCGAATCCTCTAACATCCTCAAGGGATGTCACGAAGCTACAGTGAAATGCGTGTGTAAAGCGAAGAAGGGATGTCAGGGTTACTGTATTTATGGTGAGGAACTGGTTGACGTCTTGGCAAGAGTAGCCGGACTTCGCAAATCCGGCCCTCAAACGTCCGCGGACAAAGACCGATCACGTTTCAAATTTGCTCCTCTGCATCCGAGTTTCTCGTATTTCACCCCCTAAATCCCTACAAACCATGCAAAATAAACCTACGTACTACGACATCCTAGCTACAATTCATCATCGGAGATGTCCAAGACATTGGTGCGGGGCGTCGGGTGGACGGGCACGTAGGAGCGCTCTGCCTCCTCCTCCTCCTCCTCCGCGGCGTGCTCCGCCTCCATCTCTTGCCGACGGCGGCGTCGGGCCTTCGCATCAGACTCCGAGTGGGGGGAATCGAGGATGGCATGCTGCTTCGCCTGCATATCCGCGTTTCGAGCGTCCCCACATCCTCCTCCGGCTCCTCCTCCTCCAAGTCCTCCGAATCTACTGCATTCGGAGGTAGCCCCGCGGCGATCCGGGCTTTGCACATTTCCTGGATCTGCTCAAGGAGTTGCAGCCCGCGCTCCGATGTTAGATATGGGTGGCTCCTTACCCGGCGGAGTGGGGGCATGTCTACTAGTGGTGGCGTACGGGGAGTGGAAAGTGACGACGACGACGGACGGGAAAGGAAAATGTGGGCGGGTAGGGTTTCGGTGCCGGCGATCGGCTTAACTAACTGGGCTAGCCACTACGTAACCGATCGAAGCGTCACCGCGCGATGCCACCGATACGACGGAGGAGACAAGCTTCGACGTCAATCCAACGTGGTGGACGCGCCCAGGCACCCCCATATCCACCCCATAATTAAGTTGGATATGAGAGGCGCCAGTCAACCCGGGCGTTTGAGGAGCCCGTCTGGGGCGCATTTTCGTGACCAGGCCGTCCACCCGAGCGTGCCCGGGCGTTTGAGGCGGGCGTTTGAGGCGGAGGAATCCGTTCAGGATCCGATGGCTCTGGTTGGAATTTTCAGATTTCCACCAAAAATCGGTTTTCACATGATTCGTTGCCATTAACATTTGATAAACCAGACCAGCAAGGCCAGCCTAAGAACTCGCAGGTTTCAAGCATATGCCACCAGAAACTCGTATCATCAGAAGATTTTCAAATACCAAAAGGAAAAACATGTGCACAGTGAGATTATTGAAAGCTTTCATGGTACAAAGACTGAAAATCAACAGATACAAAGCATTTCAGGTATCTTGCCGAACAGGAAGTTTGTCAAAGTAACCACTCAGCAGATGAACCAACTGGGGCAGTTCAAGGATAAAAATGAACCAGAAGGGAATGCAATCACAGTCATTTTGAGGGAAATGAGTTCCTTATTGCTGCCCGCGTAGATCCGGTGCAACCACACTTCCTCGCGGTTGATGCCTGCGGGGAAACAAATTAAACGTCATGAAACCATCCGAGTTCTCAAGCGTGACGGAAATAAAACTTGGAGAGCACAAGTGGACAGATGCTTTTTAAGCAAAAAAAGCATATTGCCGACGCGCCGACTTGCAAACAATATGGATTAAGCAATATATTATTTGTCAGGCAGCGCAAACAGATATATGGACACTAGAACACGACTTCAAATGATTGAAAGATAACAATTCAATAGCGGACCTGGTCATGATATAATTTCTTGGAAAATGTGCATCTTCGAGGTTATTAGAACGTTCAAATGAGTTAAATCGGGCATGGAATGAACATGCAAAGCAGCGGCTGACAATCAGCTGGTACTCCCAAGTGCACAATCTTCTGTTTTTGCAGTATATACACTCAAACATGACTTCCCATGATAGAAAGATAGCAATTCAATAGCTAACCTGAGGTATAATTTCTGAGAAATGTGAATCTTTGAGGCTAGGCTACTGTAATGTTCAAATGATTTGAAGTGAGCAGTGAATGATCACGCAAGAAGTGACTGAAAATCATCTGGTATTTCCAAGGGTGCAACCTTCTGTTATTTGATTGTGTGGCAGCCATACTTGAGCTAAGGGTACAGGAAAAAGAACTACAAAATTTTATGATTATGTAGCAGTCGAAACTCATAAGGCCCTCAGAATAGACATTTTCTTCTAATCAATGGAATTGCTTCTTCATAGTAAAACAAGGAGAGTAAGTTCAAAGCACAAACTAACTAATCATCAAAAAGTAAGGAAGATGGCAAACTAATCATCAAAAAGTGGGTGTTACATATCAGCAACTCAATTCTCAAATCCAGGATCCACCTAGAGTAATAAGTTGGTAAATAGAACTATCTCTTACTCCCACTGTTCCTTAATAAATGTGACTTAGATATCGACAGTTTCAATACACACATTTAGCCATACATTTCCAGACAACAAGTCCAAATACTTATGTCTATATTGGTCAGCGTTTTCAAAACTCTGATTGTGCGCATTCTAAAAGGGCATATACTTAAGAATGGAGGGAGTAAGTTGTATCATACGCAAAATTATGTGTCTTATGAGTTTATGTTTCCACTATAGACAGCACAATAGCTACCTGATGTTCAATTTTGAAATTTTGAACAATGCTAAACTTGCGAAGCAGGTCATCTAATATCGATGTAGTTAGAAGAGCATTAAGGTCTCAACTATTGCCACTCAGAGCTTATGGTATCAATACTAACAAAGCCTAATGGATCATGTATGAACTAGAACCTTGACAACCAGCAAGTTGCTAAATTCAAGTGAACATACTTATTTGTCACCCGCTTTGGTTAACAGAAGACCTAACCTCCGCAAAAAAAAGTGATCTAAGGTAACAGAATAATGTCAAGTACATAGATAGATAGATAGATAGATAGATAGATAGAATCAAGTACATAGATAAAGTGATCTAAGCCAAGTACATAGATAGATAGAACCTACAAGTTTGAAGAAAGTATTATCTATCCATGATTCTCCAGAACAATGTCACCAACATTTGCATGATTACTCAAGAGTGCTCTAGTACACCCAGACTGTTAGAACATCTCAATGAGTGCAGTTTCCATGTGAGACAGAAATGATCCAGTAGCCCAGTCAGGCAATTGCATAACAAAAACGAATTAAGGCTGATGAATTCAACAAAATCAAAATAGCCCAACGAAAAGCGCACACTATCGCAAGGCGGCATACTTTGAATGTTCAAGCATGCATACCGGCCTTCTCACCACTCACGAAACAAACATTAAACAGGATGGGAGATCCAGACAGCAACACGAAACACACTATGTTAACAGAACGCCAGCGGCTGGGGAAACACAGAGCCCAACTCATCAAAACTTGAAACAAAATCCCACTAAAAGCTTCTCCAACCAGCGGACCAAAGTAATGTACTAGCATCTCAGCCCAATAAAACCCTCTCGTAGAAGTATTCTAACAATGTTTTCGGTAATATTCACAATGGATAACTGGTGGAGAAAAGGCGATTCAGTACAGCTTCGCAAAATCAACTAAATGGTAAGCCATATGAACTGCTCCGTCCTTCACCCAGCAGCACCCAAAATCTGGCATACTAATAACTTATACAATACAGTACCAAACTATGCAGCCCAAACTAAACATCACCTAGCTAGAGCCTAACCTACGGCCAAAGAACATCGAATTCTCCACGGATCCCCGCATTCGAATCCGCCTGCGCTATCAATCGAATCCCTAGGCAGGCGGAGACGACCGCGGGCACGGCAACATGGACGGCAGGAACAACAGGCGTGTACGTAGATCTGGCTGGAGGGGAGGGGAGGTGACGCACCGGATTCGGTTCTCAGGAGGAGGAGGGCGGGGCGGGGCCGGCGTGGCGGGCGAGGAGGTCGTCGTAGGGGTCGCGGCGGCCGGCGGCCTGGCTGATCTGGGGGTCCCAGGAGAGCTGGGAGTTGAAGCGGTCGAAGGTCCAGAAGCCGTAGGGGCGGAGCGGGAGCGCCCAGGCCGCCTTGGTGCGCTCGCACCGCTCCTTCATCCGGTAGACGTGCGCCCGCTGCGCCTCGTCGCGCTGCTCCGGGTCCTCCATCAGCCGCAGGATCAGGTTCTCCGCGAACTCCATGATGAATCCCATGGCGGCCGAGGCTCCTCTCGCTCTCTCTCTCTCTCTCTCTCTCTCTCTCTTTCTCTCGCGAGGGGGGTCGATCTGAGGAAATGTCTTCTTCCTCCGGCCCGGTCGGCGTCTCGTGGTTAGGGATGGTGGGTGGGTGGATGGCCGGCGGCGATGTCAACGTGGATTTGCAGATGATGACCGGCCCGGCCCAACAATTTTGGGCCGGACGGTGATATACCGAGCGGTCGGAAGCTAGCCTAGTCCGCTCATTTTCAGTTCTGTTTAACTGAAGAAAAAGTCCTCCTCAAAAAAAACCGAAGAAAAAATACCCCTAAAAAACCGAAGAAAAAGTACCCCTAAAAAACTGAATAATAAGTTTTTTTTCTCTGGAGACTGAAAAAAGTTTATGCTTGAAACGAAGAAAAAGTGAGAATCGTTTTTTGTGTGTGTGTTCTAGAAAAAAATGTACTAATCTGAGTGTTGGACGAGTTTAGGGTGCAAAATGTTTTTACAAGGGAAAATTTAGGGTTCAAAAATGTAGCATGTGCACGTCTTATATTGTGGTACGGAGGGAGTAGTTCTTAACACTGCCCTAGAAATTCAAGATGGTAGGATTAGATCCAAAAATGTAACATTGGTGGTCACAGGCTCACAGCTGTGGGGAAAAGTTGGCTAGAAAACAAGTCTGAAAAGTGGGGTAAGATGTTAAAAAAGTGTGGCGCATCACAACTCTGACTACAACCAAACACTCGCCCAACTTGTATGTCTAACATTTGGCAAAGTGTGGCTGCAAATCAAACATGTCTTAGTGCTACATTAGCTTGTACTATAAGGTTAGTTTGTACACCAGGAAAGACCTCAGGCCTACTTCTGCTACAACTGCAGTACATCATATTTCTGCTGGAAGGAAGAAGCCTTCAATCTAATCTCATGACCATCTGCGGAGCTCACATGGGTGTAGATAAGCATGTACATTCAAGCTGCACCGGCATTGCCTTGACCGCCATCCGGAGCACTTTCCATTGTCCTAGATGAGCTGCTGCGTGAGAGTTGGGATGCCACGGCGCTGGGTTTCTGTGCCTCGGTGGCAATCAGCGATGCGCTGCCCTCTGCTTCTTGGTGGAGAGGAACAGTGGCCGCAACTGGAGCAGAGGCATTTGCTTCTTGAGCTTCACTGGACACGGTTTGCGCACTCTTTTCTTTAGATGTAACTGTGAACAACAAACAACACATATCAAGGTAAAGAAGAGGGAAGGTAGCTATCCTATCGTCCAGATGTCAGGAGTTGCGTGGAATACCATGAGAAGAAACAGAGCTGTGCGGTGCTGGAGGCGTGACTTGTGACGAAGCTGCCGCCGTTAGGGTTCCTCTTTTATTTCTTGCCTGCAGAAGGAATGAAATGATGTGAAGGATGAAACGCTGCACAGCAAGTACTCCCGTGATAAGCAGTGCGGGACGTACCTTCATCTCATCGCAGTACTTCACGACGGCGGATATGTTGCAATATCGACCGTGAACTAATGTATATACCCACAGAAGGAGCTTCCTTGGGATGCTTAGGTCAAGGGTATCAACTATACCGGGGGCTTGCTGTAATAACCCTTCAACAGATGCCTGGGATGGGGTTACTGTGTAGAGATTAATACCTGAGGGAAATGTTCCACAAGAACTGTCCCGATAAAAGTTGTAAGTGCTCTTCATTACAGTAACTGCAGTCTCCATGTTATCTTCGGATGTCTGTCTGATCGGAATGTTTTTAATTCTAGCGAGTGTCTCAAACCAATTCATGTCAAGACCTTTGAATTGAGTAGGCCCATCAGGGGATGAGATAAGGAGCTCATCAGGTTGCAGATCAACGTACAATAGAAGGCCATTGGATAATGGAACAGGCTGATTGTCTGTGTCCATAGATTCAGGCAGCGGGGTGATTGAGGCCAATTTGATGAGTATACACCGGCACCATGACAGAGAAGCATGCTTACAGATCTTCGCAAAGTTGCTATTTGTCAATTTAGGTGTCTTGAAACGCTTTCTTATCTTCTCGTTTAGTGCTTCAAGAACATCTACTCGGACATCGCTTTCGAGCAAATGGATATATTGGTGGATATAGCTGCCATAAGGAAGCACTAATAAAACAACTATCTAGCTTAAAGAATAGTTTATTGCACTCTGATTGAGTTACTTACCCGTAAAGATTGCTTTCTGACAACTCTGGACTGTTCACCTCTGGTATGGTGCTTATATCAGCCAACATGTTTGCATGGTCCATGAATACGCCAAACATTTTCTCAAGTAGTTGCTCAGTAGAAACATCACCACAAACTCGACGGATCTCAGGATCACGGATCGCTGCTGTTAAAACTTGAAGATACTTCCCGAGACCGACAGGAACAATATCACCCAAACATAGAGCAAACTACAAAAGAGAACAAATAGGTATTCTATATCCAGAAAAAAGGTACTCCCTCTGTAAAGAAATATAGGAGCGTTTAGATCACTACTTTAGTGTTCTAAATGCTCTTATATTTCTTTACGGAGGGAGTATGTATTAACATCATTATACTGATAATTAGGAGGTACCCTCTTATCGGTTCGCAGGTATGTGTATGCCCTCTCAAGAGTCCACAAATCCATGTTCTTCTCCAACAGGTCCAAGTATAGTATCATATACTTCCTGATGCATGTAATGAATTTTCGTGAACTTTCTGATAAACTGACCTCCAGATTCTTTCTGGATACACCGATATTCGGATTTTTCCTCCTGAAAGAAAGAACGGACAATAAGAATTCTTTGGGGGAACTATCAATATCAGAAGTTGTAAAAGTAAACTACATCAGTATGTAAGTTCACAACAACATTACACATGTAGCAAAAGAGGCTTTACCTTCCTTTTCTAACAGCACCATCAATTTCCCACATGTTCACTGTAAAGGAAGAGCGAGTGGATTTGAAACAAAATGAGAGCTCTTCCTTAGCCCGCTCCAGGTCCCCTGCTTCACCCCTTCTATAAAATCCTTGAGCAAGCTTGTACCTTGCCTTGTGGAAATGCTTTAACTCCCCTTCCACACAAGTACCAAGGGCATGCAGACAGTCATCATAAAGGATGTGCCATGCTTTATCAAGTAAGTCAGGCTTAACTAACTTATTTCCCTCCGCATCATCCAGAGCATTATCATTCTGTTCAGAGGACCCCAGCATGCTCAAGACATTTTCCTTAGTCGACTGGTTGTATGTGTAATCAGCAACTACCTACAAACCACACAATCCACAAAGTTAATATTTAATTACCTATTACTCCCACCGTTTCTAAATATTTGTCTTTTTAGAGATTTCAACAACTGACTACATACGGAGCAAAATGAGTGAATCTACACTCTAAAATATGTCTATATACATCCGTATGTGGTAGTCCATTTGAAATCTCTAAAAATACAAATATTTAGGAACGGAGGGAGTACTAAACTACTATGACACAGATAAAACCATAACTACCAACAAGGATGCGTCTCTGATTGGAAATCCAGAATGACGAAGGTCTCATAAAGTATTTTGACATTACAAGATTTTAATATTTAAGATTCTAATTCACAGTTTGGTGTTATATATAATATTTAAAATTGAGCTCTTGGTGCCAGACAAGTTGCCCAATAGCCAAAGAGCTCAAAGATCCTGAGCTGACTTGGGCTCACTTGTCGGTGGCTCAGTTCGCAAGAACGAGCTGAGCCGAGCACTGCTTTGTCTTTTCACTCGTTGTCTTAATGAGCCAAGCTGGTTCATCAGCAGCTCATTAGCTCGTTTCATGTGTAATATAGCCCGAACCACATCTAGTCTATCCTATAGAACATAAGGCCACACTTGTTTAGTTGGTATTTTGACATCACATATGTCGGGGGGTTTTATCTATGAGAAACTTGGTTGGTGGTTGTTGAACTTAGTGAAACTATTACTTGCGTTGTTCTAGAACTTTAATTATTTATATGGCCTGTATGGAACCATTATTTATTACTCCCTCCGTCCGGAAATACTTGTCATCAAAATGGATAAAAAGATATGTATCTAGAACTAAAATACGTCTAGATACATCCCCTTTTATCAATTTTGATTTTCTGGACGGAGGGAGTATATATAAGAATGCCTGATAGAACTGCTGCCTAGCATAGCCCCTAAAATCCGGTGACCAAATGTAACCGCCTGAGCTATCAAGATGCCAGATCTTGTCCAAGATACAGTTATAAATGTACTTCACTAATGTGCTAAATTAACCTTTTTAAAAGCGAAACCATCTGAAGAAACACAGACTCAGCCATTTGATTATCAACATGAGCATGGCTTCACTGGTGGAACATTCCATACCATCACTCACAAATCAGTCAATATGCAAAAGCATATCCGGGTGAGGACAGGAGTATACTAAAACCATCAAATGAAGAGACTAAACTGCTGCCTAACATTTCTCTCCATTTGTTTAAAAATCAATTGACATATGTTATCTTAACAAACCTGTATCACATTAAGATTCTGTTTCCCTCGGGTATAAAGTAATTTCAAGCGTGATGCATGCATCCTGTAAACCGGGTCAACTGCAGTTGGATTCAATGTGATGGCTTTCTTGTAGTATGAAAATGCCTTAGCAGGTGATTGCCCCAGTTTCTCACACAGCTTTCCAAGGTAAAATGCATGGAGCCACTGAGACCTGCAAGATAAATAAGCATCATATCATTACATGTACGGCTCAGACTCTAGGAAGTGCTCATAGGGGTAGAGCTAGGGTGTGCATGCTACATTCATAGGGGTGAGTGTGTGTGCGTATTTGTGAGAGTCTATGTCTGTACTGTGTTTCCAAAAAACAGAAGATAAAAAGATGAGTACAGGTTTTGTGTGTCAGATTACAAGAGTTCAAAAGCCTTCTCAAATTGCTTCAGCGAATTTTGGCAGTTAATGTCCCATGTTGCATCCTTCACAGGCAATATAGATCTTTGATCATAAAAAGGTACCACATTTTGAACGCTGTCATAGTAAACTAGGGCCAACAATTCATGCATTTCAACCTGAAAAAAGGTGATTAGATGTCATTCCCAACACAAAGGCATCTCGCTGGTGAGTACCGGAAAAACAATAGACTGATGGATGCACCTGATCAGGAATAGTTTTAGCCAATATTAAACTCATCATCAGGCTGCGTCGACTATGTCTACGGCCTGCCTCAACCCTTTGAATTAAAGCTGTATTTGTTCGCCAATCCAAAATGCTTATATGCTTACTACCATCGTTCAGCAACAGGTCAACTTCCTGTGGAAGCATGACAAACACTGGTTATACAACAGCATTGACTATAATACAAGCCAAACTTCAGCCAATTCCTAACTAAGAATATTACCTCATCATATAAACTTGAAAGCCTTTGCCAGCTTTCAAACCGTAATGGGTTATACAACAGATCATACTTGAAAAGATTTGCACTTTGTTCAACAAATTCTCCTCCTTCCTTTTTCAACACAAAACCTGTGTACTTGTCGCTGGGACTTGTATCTTCAGCTTCTGTGATGTAGTGATACAGGCTTCCATAAACATCTGAGTAAGGCTCGGAGCTGCATGAATCAGTCACACAAAAAATAGTTGGTGTATATCCTCTACTAATTCTGTTTCAGTGCTTAAGGGAGTCTAGGTGCAATGTAAAACCTGTCAGCGGAAAGTTTCTTGAATGCTTCATAGCCTCTTTCACCTGGAAACAGTACATTCAGGACTGCTTCCCTGGATCCATGGGTATCATAAATTTCACAGAGTATCTTTTCACATGAATCAGGTCCGTCCAGGAAATTGTCAAGAGGGTTATTAACTAATATTTCAGAAGGTGGCTGCGGAAAATGTTTGCGTATCGCGCGCAGCACTCTCCGTAGTTTAACCAAACCAGTTTTCTGAAATAATAAATTAAGAACAGAAAATGCATTAATTCTCTATATTTAATGCTTCATACAATCAAAACTGAAACTAACAACTCATTATGAATTTACTCACAGATAGCTCTTTTGCATATGGTAGGACATACTGAAACACATCAGCACACTGTTCTTTTGTTTGATAGTCACCACGGCTTGCATTTTTATGTACGGCTAGATCATCTTCACTGCAAGAATCCGGGTTTATCTTCAAACCATATAAGCAGAAAAAAGCCTGGTCCAAGGCACTATCAATACTTGATTGCATTTCCTCCAACTCTGCATTGGCAGAGCATTTATCAGGATAAATACCAACAAAAGGCTACATTTATTTGTTTGTTAATATACTTTCACTGCAGCACCAAGAATTAAGGAGTAAGGACCGGTTCTATATGCTCACAGAGACAAAACTAGCCAGCATTGTCTGGCATTATACAACATCTGTAGTTCTCTACCACATAATAAATAGGAGACACAAATTATAAACATGGTCAGAGTAATCGAGGCCTACCCGATTCTTCCTCATCCTCAGAGTTATGCTTATCGTCACAAATAGAGCGGTCATCAGTTACACTGTCCTCTGCTCTGCCACTTTTTAGAAGTGAATCTCCTTCCATTCCATTTGGATCTATATAATAAGATAGAGAAGACCAGTGCAAGCAGTTAAGTAGTTAACTGACAAAGAAACATGTCCACCAGAATAAGTTTGCTAAGAAAAACCTACTAAGTTGAGATTTTAGCTTCACGTCTAGTGCCATGAGATGTTTGACTGCAAACTTGAGGAAAGTCCCTTCCTCCCCTTGACCGTCCCTTCCGGCACAGCAGAGCCCATACTCAGCAAGCAAATCATGGACTGCGACAATTAAGTCAACCTGCATAGGTGAACAAAAGTAAGTTGAACATCAAAAAAACAACACCATAAATCTTATCAGTAATATGAAGGAAACACATACCTGAGTTTTGACCGATATCGTTGGATCAAGATGCTGAAGTTTGCAAAACGCAATGGCTGCATCTACAAGGCAAGAACTCTCCAACTGGTCAGCCTCATCCGAGGTTCCAGAGCACGAGAGTTTTCTCCATACAATCATCTTGACAGCAGCACACATGATTGTAAGAAGCAATGATTGAATATTGCCAATGATATGAACTAGTGAACTCAAGCCCTCTTGCCCATCCTGCAAATAATAGCAAACAGTCAGTTTGGTGACACTGTTAGGATACATTAAATTACTGACTGATGTGGGGTGTCGTATTTTTACAGGGATAATCATGACATATTACTAAGTACATTGAAATAGTCATAAGTTACAACACACATAATACCATACACCATCCTAGCACACCTTTGATAAGCAACTTTACAATGTACTATGAGACAGCCAAAGGAGCAAACACATAGGAAGCGCAACATAAATCATCCTAGAATGAACAGCATAGCAAATTCCCCAGTCCCCATACCACCATAATAATGGTTAGATCCTATAATGAATAGCAGACAGCTCAGATGAACTTCTTGCATGCGCAAGAAATTAACCACCGAAATGCTTCAACATTCAAAATAACATTAACTTCCTATTATATCTAATTACAGAGCTTTAAAAATAGCAGGATAACATAATGGCATCAATATGACCATATGTGTAACTTTTTGCAGCTGCAGCCTGCAAGTCTGGAAAACTTGCCAATCTACTATGTCGTCCTGTAGTTTGACTACTAAGACAATATGGTAGTAAAAAAAGATAATAATGTGCGAAGTATATGTTTACAACAAACATGCTTATTTATTTTTCTCCATGGCGAATCTAGGTGTTTATAAATAAAACATATAATAAATGGCCAAAGTTAGACTAGCTGTCATAATTCATAAATGCACCAAATTTTAAATATTCCAACATCCCATCTATGCAGCCTACATAGAGCTATAATATTTACTCCCTCCGTCCCATAGTATATTGGATGTAATAAGATCTTATATTATGGGACGGAGGGAGTACCAAATATCCTTCAACATCAAGGCTACAAAAACTCTAAAGATTTAACAATGACTTCTCACTTATGCTCATCTTAAATAGTTAAAGGTATGCTTGGTCTGCAGCAAAAACATTGGCAAGCCAATATTTGGCAATACCAAAACCTGTCAATTTTCAGCAATTTTTGTAGAGATATGCAATGTAATTTGGTAGGCAATCAACAGATAACCATCTTTTTGGGCTTGCCATATTTTGGCATCAACCAAAATGCCCTAAATATTTCTGGCTAAGAGAACACTAACGTGCTGATATCTAGTACGCCCTCTGTCCCTAAATGACATTTTGGCAAAAAATGACTGGTACAGAGATTCATAGACAAATGAAGAGATGACTTACAGAAGTATCACATTGATCAATAACGTCTTTTGCTGTACTGACACTTCGTGATACGTCCTTGACTGCGTCCACAACACTGTCCAACCGATTTCTGTTCATTGCTTCCACAAAATCCGCATCACTTGAAATGTTTCCCTTGTGGGGAGTAATAGATCCAACCATGCCAGCTGCCACAGTTAGAACTTGTATTTTCCTTCGGTGAGAGTCAAGATAGATATTGACGTTCATTGGTTTAGCCCTTTCACATGCAGATATTAAGACATCCAAGGCACCCAACTCAAGTGAAATCACGTTCTCACTTTTGCTCGGCAAATCATATGCATTGCCACCATAGACATCATTGGTGGAAAGCAACAGTGGAGGAAGCAATTCCTTGAACTCTGTATGAGTTATGTTGTTGATATTTTCATCGTTCTTCCAAAGTAAATAATCGAGCTTGATCAAGTTAATTTCACGCAGAATCCTATCAGCTGTCAGAAACTTTACAAGCTTGCTGTGAGGTAGAGGGATAAACTCTCTACTGCTATTGGTTTTGCTGCTACTTCTTAGGAGTGACAGAGCAACATTGAACTCCTTATAAGCTTTTTCTTTGCACTCTTGTGCAAGGGACAGACAGCCACTCAGCCAGAAGAAGCGAATCCAGAACACATAATCAGTATTTGAAGAAGATGTTTCATCACAAAACATGTTACTGGAAATTGATCCGTTAGAGTTTGAACAGCTTTTGGACGTATCTGAAGCATTTCTCTCTGTTTTATCACTTGAACGTATTTCTGCCTTGCAGTTTTCCTTGTCCAAATCAAAGCTGGTAGAGTTCATTTTCTCAACAGATAATGGCAATTCCATAGCTACTGATTCGATGACCTTACAAAGATGGTAAGAAGAATCAGATAGTTCTGAGGATGTTGATGGGCTTCCAGAACATATAGCTCGATCATAGTATAGTTCAGCAAGAAATAAACTGCACAGCGCAGATCTATCTTGCGCCCAGCCTCTAGTAAGTTTCTCTAGTTCAACAAAGTTAGCAAAGTAATCTTGAAAAGGTATGTCGATATGAGCAATCTCCTCCAATAACATAAAGCCAATATGACAAGGACCATTATTCTTGCATATCTTCAATAGAAATTGCTTAACATCGTCTGTCTCACGGTCGGACGTATATGTGGGAATTTCTGGATTAGAAATGTCAGCATTTCCAGAAGAATCAGTCTTATATGCAGTGCTTGCCCCCTTCAGGATAAATGAGTCTAGAAACTGAGTTATTGCATGAGATAAATCTTTGCCATTGGATTCATTTTCATCTTTTTCGGGTTTGCGACTCCGCAGCCTCTCAAGGCGTCTGCTTCGCCTTTCATGAGGATGTTCTCTGTCTGAATTAACATCTTTCTCTTTAACTGTAGGTGTGCCATCATGCGATTGTAAACTTTCACCATCCCGGTACAAAACATTTTCACTTTCACCAGCAGATTCCATAGGTTTGGATGTACCTATAGATAAGACGACATCCACTGTGTTATAACCAAGCCCCTTGACAGTCCCCTCAGTGTCTGAACATCTAGTCTCAGTATTTGCACAATGATTTTCATCAGCTTTCACATTTTTTGCAGTTAAGAGACTTATGATGCCATCTAAAACCGATGTCCATTTGGCTTCAACAAGTTGCAATGTTGCACCCCGTTTACTCCTCTTCCTTGTTTCTTGGTTTAATACATTGTCTGCAGATTTTCTTTTATTGGAAAATTCAAGTTTGGCATGCTTGGGTTCAAGGATGTCGATACCCCGTGGTGCAAAAGGCACTGGTTCCACATCTTCAATGGTCTTCTTTACATGTAATGCACGATGATGTGATGGCCAATTCATAAGTATTAAACTTGCTACTGAAAGACAAGCGACTTCATCACGGATCGCTATAAGGATCTCCAAAAGTTTCTCCATGCAGTTCCCTGTATAAAGCAACCAAAACTGAATGAAAAAACAAAAAAAGGCATCACAAGTTTAAGATATGGTAGTTAAACTACTAGGTAGCTGATTAAATCAAAAGAAAAATGGAATGAGAAGGACATCATACAATTGTTTGGGCTGCATAGAAGCCCTTGCTCAAATGCCCATCTTGATATGCTCAGCAAACCCATTGTGCACGAGAGTGTTCCCAGATGATTCCATACAACTGAATCATTTGTATCAAGCTCCACAGCTTGTAGGTAACAGCGGAGAGCATTATCATAAAATTTCGATCCTTGTCGAAGGAAAACAGATGCAAGGTTTTTCAATGTCAAAAACCTGTGCAATTAAGGACGAAGGTCAGCATTTTGAACAGCAAATACTAATGCCGCACATTTCAAGTCAGTCAACCAATTCAAGATAAAGACAAAGACCGACCATTTACACACACAAAAAAAGACAAAGAAAAACTATGCAATGTGTTCTACGATAAACCTTCAGGTTTCAGCATGTTATGACATGCAAGCAGTGCATTATGATTTTATTATGACATGCATAGGATTAGCTGCTTACTAGAGCCGGCACACCATTCTGATTCATACTGATAGATTTGAAATAACTAGCATAATATCCGTGTAGTGAGACAGATTGAAAAAAATACTATAGAACTAAAGAAAATAGGAAATATGCCACTTGTGCCAGATCAAACTACGGATACAGACATACTTGCCCTCTTGTCAACAATATATGCTAGATCCAACATGTGGTGTAGACAATGGTGAATAGACCACTGCCACTAGTTGACATCTTTTATAGGGGTAAAGGTTAGTTTTTGCAATAACATTGTTTTGTGAATAGTGACCAGTTTTATCCAATTTTGCATGTAACATCCACATTATGTCCAGGAGTTTGACAGACACATAATCCTCTCAATGACGAATAAAAAAGTACATTTATAGCATGACCATTACAAAAAGGTGACAAAGAGAACCTTAGCTGCAGCAAATGCTGATCACTGCCAATGTTCTCAACCTGTTGAAATAAACAATTGTTGAAATGAACAATTTGCTGTTATGAAGGAAGAACATCTGAAATATTCTTAGTGAGATTGCCTGAATTTCGGATATTAGTGGATCCTTCAAAACATCCTCCAAAAGTTCACAAGCTTTTGTGTAGTCTTTTTCTTGCAACTTGAGGAGTCCCTCATGGTATTTATGCGAAAGTGCAGATTCCTGACAGCATTAAAAGGTTATTTCAATAATACAACATATTATGACAACAATATTAAGAGCTTCTAAAACTCAAAAGTCACTCTAGCCCCTTCTTAGTATCAAATATATTTTGACAGCCATATTAAGAGCTTCTACAACTCAAAAAACAGACTCTGGCCCTTTTTAGGCTGCGGTTGGCATTGAGGTGGATTATGATAATCCAGCTTATCAACCAGCTCATCCAACCATATTAAAAGCTTTTGATGTTTGTTTAACCAACTTACCTCTAGTTTCGTGGCTATTTTCCCACAGCAGATTATAAAACAAGCACAATGCAGCACAGTTCAGCAACTGCAAACTGAGCCTTGGTAGCAAATACAAGGCTATGTGCATATATATAACCACAAGGAAGTCCTCCTTTTGAATCAAACATGGCGTGTACACTGCATAACTCAGCATCAGGACTAGTTGCACTAAACCTGAAAGATCTAACTATAGTGTATTGCCCTCCTGCGCCTGCAATCTTGACAATGCGAGCATTGGAGTCTTATGTAGTTTCATCTACCACGCCGCGCTTAATTGAATCACATAAAACCCCAATTAACCCATCACATTGCGCTCGGCGAAATCGAAAACCCTAACGTGGCCCGGGTCACGAGCTACACAACGAGCCCACTGGAAATTCAGGCATTAGGAGCGTGGCACGCTCGGAGAGAGACGGGCGGGAGGAAGGGCGGGGAGAGGAGTTCGTACCTGTGCTTCCTTGGTCGGCGCGAGCGGCTCCCACTGGCCGACGGTGTCGCTCTCGTTGATGGCCGCGATGGAGAACTGCGGAGGCGCGGGAGGAGGGGCGGGGTGAGAAGCAAATTAATCAGACAAGGGGGGCGAGGGGGCGCAATACGAGAGTCGAGGAGCTCACCATGGCCGGCGGCGTGGAGGAGGAGGCCGCACGGGGACCGGCGGCGACGAGGGTCCCGGCAGCGAGCGGTGGTCGCCGCCGGGGAAGTGCGTCCCGGGAATAATTACGGCTTCGCCTTTGCCAGGGTTTTTTCCCCTCGATTGAGGTATGGGTTTCGTGGGCTGGGGCCGGGCCTACAGCGTCATGAGTCCGGATGCGTTTGCGTGGGGGGTCGTGTTGGGGTGGGCTTGTGCCATATGTGTCGTCGGATACGAGATGAAGGGTTGAAATGAATAGTTGTGATCTTTTTCAGAGAAAATAAAAAGGGTCATATGCTACGCGTCGGCCAGTGGATCTTTTTAAAAGATCCGCCGTCTTACGAACCGTCGATTCTACGAGGCGAGCCATCCGTTCTTCTTCTCTAATTTTTTGCAACAATGTTCGTGTTGCAAAACATCCTCTTATCTAATTTTCTGTAACAACTAACAAGATCCATATTACAAAATATTTCCTTCTCTAAATTTCTGCAACAAGACCTCTACTGTAAAATCTTCTCTTCTCTAATTTTATGTAACAAGACCCATGTTACAAAACTTCATCTTCTCTATTTTTCTACAACAAGCCCCTTGTTGCAAAATCTCTTCTTCCCTATTTTTCTACAACAAGGCCCTTGTTGCAAAACCTCCATTGCAACATGACCAAACATCGCCATCATCTTCTATGTATTCCTGCAACAAGACTGTTGTTGCGAAAACTTGCAAGAACGCCGACGGCTGCAACGAAGAGAGCACCCCGTGGTCTCTGCAGCACCCCCGTTTTTGCAGCAGATGAAGGATGTCGGTGGCCGCCACCGATGTGATGGGGTTGGAGCAGCGTGCTTGTTTGAGAAGAGATTGGGGATGATATCCATGGAAAGAGGCAGGGGGTGGAGAGATAGAGGTAGGGGATGGGAGAGTCAACGGAATAATGTGTGGCTGTTGGAATAAGGATAGAGAAGAACGGTTGATGTGCCCGACGTGGGACGCGTGGCAAGCGGGGAAGGCAGTGGACATGAGTGAGCAATCCGCCGACTGGTCTATAATGTTTCCCAAAAGAAAAAGGCTCTGGCTTTTCTTTTAAAATTAGCAGGAGAGTTGCTAAGCTTATATTTTGCAAGAACTGAATCGGCAGAGATTAATGATTCTGTGCCGCCGAAACACTAAGAGACATGAAGCTATGAAATATTATTACTGTATCCTAACATTTATGTTGTTAAGTTAGCAACTTAACGGACTTTTAAAATAAAATAAAAAATATTTCTAATGAGATAACATCTCAGGTCAGACTATCAGATTAATATTTTGTGTTCCTTTTTATTCATTTTCATGGATGTATCTCCATAAAGTATCGTACCATTGTAGAGTTTTTAAGAAAAATGCTTTAGTATTTACGAATATACAACACACCAACCAATACTTGTATGTACTTATTGTCTTCTTCAATCGATATTTTCACTCTTTAATCTAATTTAACGATCAATATCTACCGCCAATTCCAGACAGTTTTCCATACCACATACCACGTGAATAAGATGGCATGAGTTTTGTCTAAGATGCATGAAGTGGATAATTAATATGACCTGACAGAAATGTATAACATGCATGACTTGTTGAGGTGTGAGAGTGCATGTTGTAATAATTAAAGGTAGTCCATGTGAAAGAACATGCGGTGCCTCCATGTTTGGTTTTGGTAATTGATGACAATCTCTATGGACTAATGGTTGCCTTGAGTTATATTTGAAGGGTTTGTCCATAGGCTTTTCTTGGAGTCCATTTTTTGGTTTCAAGGAGAGTTTGTGATGACCAAGGTGCTATTAAGGAATTATCCAAAGATTGGTCTTACATTATCCAAATGAATAGAGTTGGAAAGATTCAAGGTTGATCAAGACTAAGTACAGAGAGTGCTTCAAGTTGATCAACACACAAAGCGTAGAAGATGTACCGAGAGCATTGTATGTGGGATCAAGCGATCCCATGGTATGGTAAGCGATCCCATGGTATGGTAAGCATTGTTAGTTACGCTTTGTGTACTAACCCATGGTCTTTGTGAGAGTTCTATGTGGGGTTATGTTATCTTCCATGGGCTTGCGTCAAGAGGAAGATCACATACAACCCATGGAGGATGACATCATTGTGGTGTGCAAGTTCAAGTGATGCATCACGAAGAGATCAGGTGCTTGAAGCTTGCCATCCATTGTGGTGACAATGGACTTGTGAAGATGTGCCGAAGAGTGGCTCACCCATAGTGGAGTATGGGGGAGCAATCTACTAGTCTTCACCGAGCCAACGAAATCAAGAAAGGTGGTCCAACTTGAGGAAGTCAAGATCGTTTACATCTAGCTCAAGTGGACTTTGTGCAAGGCAAAGGTTTGCCCTTGATAGGTTCTCTATTTTACCGGTCTCATGCTGGTAGTTTGGAGACCGGGTTATAGGATCGATTGCCGTACTATCAAGGGGGGCTCTCAAGTGAGTAGCTTGATCGTATCGTTCGTAGAGAGCTCAAACAATTGCATGCTTGCATCATATTTCTTGGTTCTTGTTTGGTTTTCTTCTTGTGAGATTTGGAGCTTATGGTCATCTTCTTGACAAGCTTGAGTTCATCGAAAACGGAGTTCACATGCTTCTTCTATTGCGTTTTCGGTGTTAGAGGTTTTACCAGTCTCTTTCGAGGAAGGGTTCTCACCATTTTCTTACGGGCCTTTTCTCATTTGCTTCTTATTGTTATTTCTATCAAGATTGTGTTAGGCCATGTCGTTAGCTTTCCAACAAACTTGGTTTCGTTGAATTCGGAGTCCGTTTGCAAAAGTTGTGTCAGTTTTGGTGTCCTCGAAAGGGCTGCAGCGGTACTACCGCAAATGGGAGCGGTACTACCGTTTGGAGGGGATGTAATTTTTTACTTCCGTGGCTACTTCCGCTTCGGACCAAAAACTCATCATAAGTCCAGCGGTGGTAAGCACAGATGTAATTTTTTTAGTACCGCATGCAAGCAGTAGTACCGCTACCCTTAGCAGTAGTACCGCTACCCCTAGCGGTAGTACCGTGAGGACGAGCGGTAGTACCGCTCGGTGCGGGCTGTGAGCATAACGGTTGGATTTTTCCCCACCTATAAAAGGGGGTCTTCTTCCCCAATGAACCTTATCCTTTGAGCTCGTGTTCTTCCCCCATTGTTGACCTTCTTCGAGCTTGCTATGTCTCAATCCCTCCTTGGATTCTTGCTAGTTTTTGAGGGAAAAGAGAGAGGAGATCTAGATCCACATTTCCACCAATCACTTTCTCCTCTATATGAGGGGAACCCCTTGGATCTAGATCTTGGAGTTCTTGGTGTCTTCCTTCTTGTTCTTCCTCTCATTTTTCTCCCTAGCATTAGTTGCTTCGGTAGGATTTGAGAGAGAAGGACTTGGGCACTCCGTGTGCCCTTGCCATTGCATTTGGTGCATAGGTTTGAGTTCTCCACGTGATACGTGGAAGTTACAAGTTGAGAAGCTTATTACTCTTGGGTGCTTGGTACCCTTGAGCTTGTTCCTCTTGGGTGCTTGGGCGCCCTGGACGGTTGGTGGTGTTCGGAGCTCAATCATTGTGGTGTAAAGCTCCGGGCAAGCGTCGGGGTCTCCAATTAGGTTGTGGAGATCGCCCCGAGAAATTTGACGGGTACCGGTGACCGCCCCCAAGGGTTGCCAAAGTGTACGGGTCCGGTGACCGCCCCCAAGGGTTGCCAAAGTGTACGGGTCCGGTGACCGCCCCCAAGGGTTGCCATTTGTACGGGTTCAGTGACCGCCCTCAAGGGTCCCTTAGTGGAATCACGGCATCTTGCATTGTGCGAGGGCGTGAGGAGATTACTGTGGCCATAGTGGCTTCTTGGGGAGCATTGTGCCTCCACACGACTCCAAACGAAGATTAGCATCCGCAAGGGTGTGAACTTCGGGATACATCGTCGTCTCCGCGTGCCTCGGTTATCTCTTACCCGAGCCCTTTACTTATGCACTTTACTTTGTGATGGCCATATTGTTTCTTGTCATATATTTTGCTATCACCTAGTAGTTTATCTTGCTTAGCATAAGTTGTTGGTGCACATAGGTGAGCCTAATTGTTGTAGGTTTTGTGCTTGACAAATTAACCGCTAGGTTTATTCCGCATTTGTTCAAGCCTAAACCGTAATTTTTTTAAAAGCGCCTATTCACCCGCCCCCCTCTAGGCGACATCCACGATCTTTCACCATGGCTGGAAAATACTGTTAGTGAATGCTGACATACCACGCATGATGAGGGGGAAGGTTGCACATTGAGATAATTGCTTGTGTTGGGGATGAACTTTTTGATAACAAGATGCAAGATTCGTAATGGTCTCTTTCTGGCAGCAAACTTTGGATTACTTTGGATGTAATCGCTTAGTGATTGAGTTTGATAGCACTTTGGCGACCGAAGATGCGAACCAAACCGAGACTTGTTTGGGTCCAGATGTTTTGCTACTGAATATATGCAAGCAAGCAACTGGCCCTAGATTTCGCTAGTGTTAGTTGTGTTCATCGTCATAAAGAAACTAACGAGGTAGCAAATAGCTTAGCTAAGTACTCTTATTGCACTAGATCTCCAGATGGGATTCCACATCCCTGACTTTGAGATGTGGTTCGAGATGTCTCATATGTGGCCTGAATTTGACATGAGGTTGATTTTTTCATGTCGTTCGTTGAAATATCGTGGATGTCGCCTAGAGGGGGGTGAATAGGCGCTTTAAAATAATTACGGTTTAGGCTTGAACAAATGCAGAATAAACCTAGCGGTTAATTTGTCAAGAACAAAACCTACAACAACTAGGCTCACCTATGTGCACCAACAACTTATGCTAAGCAAGATAAACTACTAGGTGATAGCAAGATATATGACAAGAAACAATATGGCTATCACAAAGTAAAGTGCATAAGTAAAGGGCTCGGGTAAGAGATAACCGAGGCATGCGGAGACGACGATGTATCCCGAAGTTCACACCCTTGTGGATGCTAATCTCCGTTTGGAGCGGTGTGGAGGCACAATGCTCCCCAAGAATCCACTAGGGCACCGTAATCTCCTCACGCCCTCGTACAATGCAAGATGTCGTGATTCCACTAAGTGACCCTTGAGGGCGGTCACTGAACCCGTACAAATGGCAACCCTTGGGGGCGGTCACCGAACCCGTACACTTTGGCAACCCTTGGGGGCGGTCACCGGTACCCGTCAAATTGCTCGGGGCGATCTCCACAGCCTAATTCGAGACCCCGACGCCTGCCCGGAGCTTTACACCACAATGATTGAGCTTCGAACACCACCAACCGTCTAGGGCGCCCAAGCACCCAAGAGGAACAAGCTCAAGGGTACTAAGCACCCAAGAGTAATAAGCTTCTCAATTTGTAACTTCCACGTATCACCATGAAGAACTCAAACTGATGCACCAAATGCAATGGCAAGGGCACACGGAGTGCCCAAGTCCTTCTCTCTCAAATCCCTCCGAAGCAACTAATGCTAGGGAGGAAAATGAGAGGAAGAACAAGAAGGAGAACACCAAGAACTCCAAGATCTAGATCCAAGTGGTTCCCCTCACATAGAGAAGAAAGTGATTGGTGAAAATGTGGATCTAGATCTCCTCTCTCCTTTCCCCCAAAAACTAGCAAGAATCCATGGAGGGATTGAGAGATAACAAGCTCGAAGAAGGTCAATAATGGGGAGGATAAGGTCCATTGGGGAAGAAGTGTTGGGGAACGTGGTAATTTCAAAAAAAATCCTACTCACACGCAAGATCATGGTGATGCATAGAAACAAGAGGGGAGAGTGTTGTCCACGTACCCTCGTGGACCGTAAGCGGAAGCGTTATGACAACGCGGTTGATGTAGTCGTACGTTTTCACAATCGACCGATCCTAGTACCGAAAGTACAGCACCTCCGCGATCTGCACACGTTCGGCTCGGTGACGTCCCACGAACTCACGATCCAACAGAGTGTCGAGGGAGAGCTTCGTTAGCACGACGGCGTGATGACGGTGATGATGAAGTTACCGGCGCAGGGCTTCGCCTAAGCACTACTCCCTCCGTTCCAAAATAGATGACTCAACTTTGTACTAACTTTAATACAAAGTTGGGTCATCTATTTTGAAACGGAGGGAGTACAACGATATGACCGAGGTGGATTATGGTGGAGGGGGGCACCGCACACGGCTAAGAGATCAATGATCAACTTGTGTGTCTATGGGGTGCCCCCTGGACACGTACATAAAGGATGGAGGGAGGAGGAGGCCGGCCCTCATAGGGCGCGCCCAAAGTGTGGAGTCCTACTAGGCGCGACCACCCTTGACGCCTTTCTCTCCTTTCCCGTATGGCCCGTTAAGGCCCAACACGAATTCCCGTAACTCTCCGGTACTCCAAAAAATACCCTAATCACTCGGAACCTTTCCGATGTCCGAATATAGCCTTCCAATATATTGATCTTTACATCTCGACCATTTCGAGACTCCTCGTCATGTCCCCGATCTCATCCGGGACTCTGAACAAACTTCGGTCATCAAATCACATAACTCATAATACAAATCGTCACAGAACGTTAAGCGTGCTGACCCTACGGGTTCGAGGACTATGTAGACATGACCGAGACTCATCTCCGGTCAATAACCAATAGCGAAACCTGGATGCTCATATTGGTTCCTACATATTCTACGAAGATTTTTATCGGTCAAACCGCATAACAATATACGTCGTTCCCTTTGTCATCGGTATGTTACTTGCCTGAGATTCGATCGTCGGTATCCTCATACCTAGTTCAATCTCATTACCGGCAAGTCTCTTTACTCGTTCTGTAATGCATCATCCCGCAACTAACTCATTAGTCACAATGCTTGCAAGGCTTATAGTGATGTGCCTTACCGAGAGGGCCCAGAGATGCCTCTCCGATACACGGAGTGACAAATCCTAATCTCGATATATGCCAACTCAACAAACACCATCGGAGACACCTGTAGAGCATCTTTATAATCACCCAGTTACGTTGTGACGTTTGATAGCACACAAGGTGTTCCTCCAGTATTCGGGAGTTGCATAATCTCATAGTCTGAGGAACATGTATAAGTCATGAAGAAAGCAGTAGCAATGAAACTGTAACGATCATAATGCTAAGCTAACGAATGGGTCTTGTCCATCACATCATTCTCCTAATGATGTGATCCCGTTCATCAAATGACAACACATGTCTATGGTTAGGAAACATAACCATGTTTGATAAACGAGCTAGTCAAGTAGAGGCATACTAGGGACACTTTGTTTTGTCTATGTATTCACACATGTACTAAGTTTCCGGTTAATACAATTCTAGCACGAATAATAAACATTTATCATGAAATAAGGAAATAAATAATAACTTTGTTATTGCCTCTAGGGCATATTTCCTTCAATCTCCCACTTGCGCTAGAGTCAATAATCTAGTTCACATCGCCATGTGATTTAACACCAATAGTTCACATCACCATGTGATTAACACCCATAGTTCACATCGCCATGTGACCAACACTCAAAGGGTTTACTAGAGTCAGTAATGTTAGTTCACATCGCCATGTGATTAACACCCAAAGAGTACTAAGGTGTGATCATGTTTTGCTTGTGAGAGAAGTTTAGTCAACGGGTCTGCCATATTCAGATCCGTATGTATTTTGCAAATTTCTATGTCAACAATGCTCTGCACGGAGCTACTCCAGCTAATTGCTCCCACTTTCAATATGTATCCAGATTGAGACTTATAGTCATCTGGATCAGTGTCAAAACTTGCATCGACGTAACCCTTTACGACGAACCTTTTGTGACCTCCATAATCGAGAAACATATCCTTATTCCACTAAGGATAATTTTGACCGATGTCCAGTGATCCACTCCTAGATCACTATTGTACTCCTTTGCCAAAATCAGTGTAGGGTATAGAATAGATCTGGTACACAGCATGGCATACTTTATATAACTATGGCTGAGGCATAGGGAATGACTTTCATTCTCTTTCTATCTTCTGTCGTGGTCGGGCTTTGAGTCTTACTCAATTTCACACCTTGCAATACAGACAAGAACTCCTTCTTTGACTGTTCCATTTTGAACTACTTCAAAATTTTGTCAATGTATGTACTCATTGAAAAAACTTATCAAGCGTCTTGATCTATCTCTATAGATCTTGATGCTCAATATGTAAGCAGCTTCATCGAGGCCTTTCTTTGAAAAACTCCTTTCAAACACTCCTTTTATGCTTTCCAGAAAATTCTACATCATTTCTGATCAACAATATGTCATTCACATATACTTATCAGAAAGGTTGTAGTGCTCCCACTCACCTTTTTGTAAATACAGGCTTCATCGCAAGTCTGTATAAAACTAATTGCTTTGATCAACTCATCAAAGCGTATATTCCAACTCTGAGATGCTTTGCACCAGTCCAAGGATGGATCGCTGAAGCTTGCACATTTTGTTAGCACTTTTAGGATCGACAAAACCTTCTGGTTGCATCATATACAACTTTTCTTTAAGAAATCCATTAAGGAATGTAGTTATGACATCCATTTGCCAGATTTCATAAAATGTGGCAATTTGCTAACATGATTCGGACAGACTTAAGCATCGCTACGAGTGAGAAAATCTCATCGTAGTCAACACCTTGAACTTTGTCAAAAACCTTTTTCGACAAGTCTAGCTTTGTAGCTAGTAATACTACTATCCGCGTCCGTCTTCCTCTTGAAGATCCATTTATTCTCTATTGCTTGCCGATCATCGGGCAAGTCAACCAAAGTCCATACTTTGTACTCATACATGGATCCCATCTCAGATTTCATGGCCTCAAGCCATTTCGCGGAATCTGGGCTCATCATCGCTTCGTCATAGTTCGTAGGTTCATCATGGTCAAGTAACATGAACTCCAGAATAGGATTATCATACCACTCTGGTGCAGAACGTACTCTGGTTGACCTACGAGGTTTGGTAGTAACTTGATCCGAAGCTTCATGATCATCATCATTAACTTCCTCACTAATTGGTGTAAGCATCAGTTGAACTGATTTCAGTGAAGAAATACTTTCCAATTCGGGAGAAGGTACAATTACCTCATCAAGTTCTACCTTCCTCCCACTCACTTCTTTCGAGAGAAACTCCTTCTCCAGAAAGGATCCATTCTTAGCAACAAAGATCTTGCCTTTGGATCTGTGATAGAAGGTGTACCCAACAGTCTCTTTTGGGTATCCTATGAAGACACATTTCTCTAATTTGGGTTCGAGCTTATCAGGTTGAAGCTTTTTCACATAAGCATCGCAGCCCCAAACTTTAAGAAATGACAGCACTCCGATTTGGGTTCGAGCTTATCAGGTTGAAACTTTTTCACATAAGCATCGCAACCCCAAACTTTAAGAAACGACGGCTTAGGTTTCTTGTCAAACCATAGTTCATACGGTGTCATCTCAACGGATTTAGATGGTGCCCTATTTAACGTGAATGCAGTTGTCTCTAATGCATAACCCCAAAACGATAGTGGTAAGTCGGTAAGAGACATCATAGATCGCACCAAATCTAGTAAAGTACGATTACGACGTTCGGACACACCATTACGCTGTGGTGTTCCGGGTGGCGTGAGTTGCGAAACTATTCCGCATTGTTTCAAATGAAGACCAAACTCATAACTCAAATATTCACCTCTACGATCAGATCATAGAAACTTTATTTTCTTGTTACGATGATTCTCTACTTCACTCTGAAAATCTTTGAACTTTTCAAGTGTTTCAGACTTGTGTTTCATCAAGTAGATATACGCATATCTGCTCAAATCATCCGTGAAGGTCGACGATTAAGATTTCTCTGTTTGACGGTTTTTACCTTCAACAACCTTGCTAGCTCCCTCTGTAGCCGGTGGTTGATGTAGATGAGTATGGGAAGACAATGGTAGTTTCATTCTAGGTCCCACTAATTGTTGAATAGTTGGTTTGAGCGACTCGACCCGTGCAGTGTTGTAGCTAACGCGTTAAGTATCCCGCCTGGGGAGTACGTTCGCAAGAATGAAACTCAAGGGAATTGACGGGTCCTTGGTGGGTAATGGCTCAATCTATAGATGGAAAGCCTTATGATGGGAAACTACCACATTAGGTTTGGAGAGAGATGGGACCCGTTATAGTTTAGGGGGAGCAGATGAACGATACCCGCCGTGAGCCTCAACACTCATTGGACCGCATACATCGGCATGTATTATTTCCAATAAGTCAGTGGCTCGCTCCATTGTTCCGGAGAACGGAGTCTTAGTCATCTTGCCCATGAGGCATGGTTTGCAAGCATCAAGTGATTCCAAAAGCCCATCAGCATGGAGTTTCTTCATGCGCTTTACACAAATATGACCTAAATGGCAGTGCCACAAATATGTTGCACTATCATTATCAACTTTGCATCTTTTGGCATCAATATTATGAATATGTGTATCAACATGATCGCGATTCAATAAACCATTTATTTTGAGTGTATGACCATAGAAGGTTTTATTCATGCAAACAGAACAACAATTATTCTTTGACTTAAATGAATAACCGTATTGCAATAAACATGATCTAATCATATTCATGCTCAACGCAAACACCAAATAACATTTATTTTAGGTTCAACACTAATCCCGAAGGTAAAGGGAGTGTGCGATGGTGATCTTATCATCCTTGGAATCATTTCCAACACACATCGTCACTTTACCCTTAACTAGTCTCTGTTCATTCTGCAATTCCTGTTTCGAGTTACTAATCTTAGCAACTGAACTAGTATCAAATACTGAGGGGTTGCTATAAACACTAGTAAAGTACACATCAATAACATGTATATCAAATACCTTTGTTCACTTTGCCATCCTTCTTATCCCGCCAAATAGTTGGGGCAGTTCCGCTTCCAGTGACCAGTCCCTTTGCAGTAGAAGCACTCAGTCTCAGGCTTAGGCCCAGACTTGGGCTTCTTCACTTGAGCAGCAACTTGCTTGTTGTTCTTCTTGAAGTTCCCCTTCTTCCCTTTGCCCTTTTTCTTGAAACTAGTGGTCTTGTCAACCATCAACACTTGATGCTTTTCTTGATTTCTACCTTCGTCGATTTCAGCATCACGAAGAGCTTGGGAATCGTTTCCGTTATCCCTTGCATATTATAGTTCATCACGAAGTTCTAGTAACTTGGTGATAGTGACTAGAGAACTCTGTCAATCACTATATTATCTGGAAGATTAACTCCCACTTGATTCAAGTGATTGTAGTACTCAGACATTCCGAGCACATGCTCACTAGCTGAGCTATTCTCCTCCATCTTGTAGGCAAAGTACTTGTCAAAGGTCTCATACCTTTCGACATGGGCATGAGTCTGAAATACTAATTTCAACTCTTGGAACATCTCATATGCTC
The DNA here is from genome assembly GCF_002575655.3 of Aegilops tauschii subsp. strangulata. Classification (NCBI taxonomy): domain Eukaryota; kingdom Viridiplantae; phylum Streptophyta; class Magnoliopsida; order Poales; family Poaceae; genus Aegilops; species Aegilops tauschii. The sequence continues at coordinate 11,536,324 of NC_053038.3, read as the reverse complement.
CTTGGTGTTCAAAACGTCTTTGAAGCCCCGATTCTAAGTCGTAAAGCATGGTGCACTAAACTATCAAGTAGTCATCATATCAAGCTTGCCAAACGTTCATAATGTCTGCATCTGCTCCTGCAATCGGTCTGTCACCTAGCGGTGCATCAAGGACATAATTCTTCTGTGCAGCAATGAGGATAATCCTTAGATCACGGATCCAATCCGCATCATTGCTACTAACATCTTTCAACTTAGTTTTCTCTAGGAACATATCAAAAATAAAACAGGGGAGCTAACGCGAGCTATTGATCTCAACATAGATATGCGAATACTATCAGGACTAAGTTCGTGATAAATTAAAGTTCAATTAATCATATTACTTAAGAACTCCCACTTAGATAGACATCCCTCTAGTCATCTAAATGATCACGTGATCCAAATCAACTAAACCATGTCCGATCATCACGTGAGATGGAGTAGTTTTCAATGGTGAACATCACTGTGTTGATCATATCTACTATATGATTCACGCTCGGCCTTTCGGTCTCTAGTGTTCCGAGGCCATATCTGCATATGCTAGGCTTGTCAAGTTTAACCCGAGTATTCTGCGTGTGCAAAACTGGCTTGCACCCGTTGTATTTGAACGTAGAGCTTATCACACCCGATCATCACGTGGTGTCTCGGCACGACGAACTGTCGCAACAGTGCATACTCAGGTAGAACACTTATACCTTGAAATTTAGTGAGAGATCATCTTATAATGCTACCGCCGAACTAAGCAAAATAAGATGCATAAAGGATAAACATCACATGCAATCAATATAAGTGATATGATATGGCCAGCATCATCTTGTGCCTTTGATCTCCATCTCCAAAGCACCGTCATGATCACCATTGTCACCGGCGCGACACCTTGATCTCCATCGTAGCATCATTGTCGTCTCGCCAACTATTGCTTCTACGACTATCGCTACCGCTTAGTGATAAAGTAAAGCAATTACATGGCGATTGCATTTCATACAATAAAGCGACAACCATATGGCTCCTGCCAGTTGCTGATAACTCCGTTACAAAACATGATCATCTCATACAATAAAATTTAGCATCATGTCTTGACCATATCACATCACAACATGCCCTGCAAAAACAAGTTAGACGCCCTCTACTTTGTTGTTGCAAATTTTACGTGGCTGCTACGGGCTGAGCAAGAACCGTTCTTACCTACGCATCAAAACCACAACGATTTTTCGTCAATTATGTGTTGTTTTAACCTTCAACAAGGACCGGGCGTAGCCACACTCGATTCAACTAAAGTTGGAGAAACTGACACCCGCCAGCCACCTGTGTGCGAAGCACGTCGGTAGAACCAGTCTCGCGTAAGCGTACGCGTAATGTCGGTCCGGGCCGCTTCATCCAACAATACCGCCGAATCAAAGTATGACATGCTGGTAAGCAGTATGACTATTGTCGCCCACAACTCTTTGTGTTCTACTCGTGCATATAACATCTACGCATAAACCTGGCTCGGATGCCACTGTTGGGGAACGTAGTAATTTCAAAAAAATTCCTATGCACACGCAAGATCATGGTGATGCATAGAAACGAGAGGGGAGATGATATGTCACCGTCGTATCTATAATTTTTTATTGTTCCATGCCAATATTATTCAACTTTCATATACTTTTGGCAACTTTTTATATTATTTTTGGGGCTAACATATTGATCCAGTGCCCAGTGCCAGTTCCTGTTTGTTGCATGTTTTATGTTTCGCAGAATATCCATATCAAACGGAATCCAAACGGGATAAAATGGACAGAGCTTATTTTTGGAATATTTGGAAAATTCCGGAAGAAAAATCCACGCGAGACGGTGCCCGAGGTGGCCATGAGGCAGGGGGCGCCCCTTCCCCCCTGGGCGCGCCCCTGACCCTCGTGGGCCACCCGTAAGGCGGTTGATGCCCTTCTTCGGCCGCAAGAAAGCTAATTTTTGGTTAAAAAAATCACGGCGATGGTTTCAGTCTAATCGGAGTTACGGATCTCCATATATATACGAAACGATGAAAGGGCAGCAGAGGAGAACGCAGAAACAGAGAGAGACAAAGAGACAGGTCCAATCTCGGAGGGGCTCTCGCCCCTCCCATGCCATGGAGGCCAAGGACCAGAGGGGAAACCCTTCTCCCATCTAGGGACGAGGTCAAGGAAGAAGAAGACGAAGGGGGCCCCTCTCCCCTTCTCTTCCGGTGGCGCCGGAACGCTGCCGTGGCCATCATCATCACCGCAATCTTCACCAACAACTTCACCGCCATCATCACCAACTCTTCCCCCCTCTATGCAGCGGTGTAACCTCTCTCTTACCCGCTGTAATCTCTACTTAAACATGGTGCTCAACGCTATATATTATTTCCCAATGATGTATGGCTATCCTATGATGTTTGAGTAGATCTGTTTTGTCCTATGGGTTATTTGATGATCAAGATTGGTTTGAGTTGCATGTTTATTATTGGTGCTGTCCTATGGTGCTCTCTGTGTCGCGCAAGCGTGAGGGATTCCCGCTGTAGGGTTTGCAATATGTTCATGATTTGCTTATGGTGGGTGGCGTGAGTGACAGAAGCACAGACCTGAGTAAGTAGGTTGTTTGCGTATGGGATAAAGGGGACTTGATACTTTAATGCTATGGTTGGGTTTTACCTTAATGATCTTTAGTAGTTGCGGATGCTTGCTAGAGTTCCAATCATAAGTGCATATGATCCAAGTAGAGAAAGTATGTTAGCTTATGCCTCTCCCTCAAATAAAATTGATTACCGGTCTAGTTATCGATTGCCTAGGGACAAATAACTCTCTCGTAACAAAAATCTCTTTACTAATTTAGTTGTGTATTTATCTAAACAGCCCCTAGCTTTTATTTACTCGCTCTTTACTTTCTTACAAACCTATCCAAAAACACCTACAAAAGTACTTCTAGTTTCATACTTGTTCTAGGTAAAGCGAACGTCAAGCGTGCGTAGAGTTGTATCGGTGGTCGATAGAACTTGAGGGAATATTTGTTCTACCTTTAGCTCCTCGTTGGGTTCGACACTCTTACTTATCGAAAGAGGCTACAATTGATCCCCTATACTTGTGGGTTATCAAGACCTTTTTCTGGCGCCGTTGCCGGGGAGCAATAGCGTGGGGTGAATATTCTCGTGTGTGCTTGTTTGCTTTATCACTAAGTAATTTTTATTTGCTGTTCTTAGTTGTTCTTTATCTTTAGTTATGGATATGGAACACAAAATACCAAAAAAATTAGGTGTACTTGCTACTCATGGAGATGGGAACCTCCTAAAACCCTCGATGATGGTTATGTGAAAGATATTATGTACTACTTTGATAATCCTGAGAAAACCCCATTCAACTATGTAATGGGAGTAACGTTGGATCAACGTGAATACTTTAGGGATTATCGCTTGACTCAAAAAGGGAAACTATTATGGGATCAAATTCATATATTGAAGTGGTATGCTAGGCAACTATGCTTGAGTTATGATTATACTTGTTGCTCTAGGATGAAGGTTCCACACCTTCCCTTTTCATGCAAATTTAATGATAATAAAACCTTAGCTTCTTATGCTAATGGTATATATGATTACTATGATGTGGAACAAATAGAAGAATTTGTTGCTTTTATGGGTGCTTATGAAATTGAATCTATGTTTAAAGAGTTTGAAGATTTTGATGATGCTGGTTATAGACCTGAAAATTTAGCTATCCTCAAATATTGTTATGAGAATTATGAATACAATTACGATATTAATGCACTTATTGAGAAAGTCTCCGCTGTCCAAGAAGAGATTAAAATTTTGCAGGAATCTATGGAAGAAGAAATTGATGAAACTGTGAGCTCATTGGATGAAAAAGATGATGAGGAGAGCGAAGAACAAAAGAAGGAAGAGTTGATTAGCTACCCGTGCCCACCTTCTAATGAGAGTAACTCTTCAACTCATACATTGTTTAATTTCCCTTCGTGCTTACCGAAGGATGATTGCTATGATGACTATTATGATCCCGTTGATTCTCTTGAAATATCCCTTTTTGATGATGCTTGCTATGCTTGTGGCCAAGATGCCAATATGAATTATGCTTATGGAGATGAACTTGCTATAGTTCCTTACGTTAAACATGAAATTGTTGCTATTGCACCCACACATGATAGTCCTATTATCTTTTTGAATTCTCCAAACTACACTATATCATAGAAGTTTGTGCTTATTAAGGATTATATTGATGGGTTGCCTTATACCGTTGCACATGATGATTTTGATGAATATAATATGCATGTGCTTGCTGCTCCTACTTGCAATTATTATGAGAGAGGAACTATATCTCCACCTCTCTATGTTCCCCACACGATAAAATTGCAAGAAACTGTTTATACTATGCATTGGCCTTTACTATGTGTGCATGAATTGTTCTTTTATGACATGCCGATGCATAGGAAGAGAGTTAGACTTCGTCATCACATGATATATGTTGCTTTGTGCTCACTACTAAATGCCAAATCATTGTTAATTAAAATTGGCTTTGATATACCTTGGGATCCGGGTGGATTCACTACTTGAGCACTATATGCCTAGCTTAATGGCTTTAAAGAAAGCGCTGTCAGGGAGACAACCCGGAAGTTTTAGAGAGTCATTTATTTATGTTGTGTGCTTTTATATAGTTTAAAAACAACAAAAATAAAGAGGGGAAGCCAAAACCTTTTCAAAAAGGAAAGTGAAAGTGAGAAAGACAAGCATTGTTGAAGTGGGAGCTAGCCTTGAACTTTGTTCATGCTCACGGAAACTTTGTGAATCTTGATTACAGAAACTTTTCAACAAAAATAATTATCCCCTTGTACAATTCCATTGTATTATAAAAATAATGTGCCAAGGTTTGCCTTTAGGATGTTTACAATGCTTGTTGGTTTGTGCGGTGCAGGACAGAAACTTTGGCTGTAGTGCGCGATTTTTAATTTTTTACTGGAACGTCAAATGGTTCTGATTCTTTTTGCACTGTCTTTCTATACAAATTTTTTATTTTTCCTAATTTTGGCAGAATTGTTCAGATTATTACATGCCAATATTATTCAACTTTCATATACTTTTGGCAACTTCTTATATTATTTTTGGGACTAACATATTGATCCAGTGCCCAGTGCCAGTTCCTGTTTGTTGCATGTTTTATGTTTTGCAGAATATCCATATCAAACGGAATCCAAACGGGATAAAAACGAACGGAGCTTATTTTTGGAATATTTGGAAAATTCCGGAAGAAAAATCCACGCGAGACGGTGCCCGAGGTGGCCACGAGGCAGGAGGGCGCCCCTGCCCCCCTAGGCGCGCCCCTGACCCTCGTGGGCCACCCGTAAGGCGGTTGATGCCCTTCTTCGGCCGCAAGAAAGCTAATTTTTGGTTAAAAAAATCACGGCGAAGGTTTCATTCCAATCGGAGTTACGGATCTCCATATATATACGAAACGGTGAAAGGGCAGCAGAGGAGAACGCAGAAACAGAGAGAGACAGAGAGACAGATCCAATCTCGGAGGGGCTCTCGCCCCTCCGACGCCATGGAGGCCAAGGACCAGAGGGGAAACCCTTCTCCCATCTAGGGACGAGGTCAAGGAAGAAGAAGACGAAGGGGGACCCTCTCCCCTTCTCTTCCGGTGGCGCCGGAACGCCGCCGTGGCCATCATCATCACCGCAATCTTCACCAACAACTTCACCGCCATCATCACCAACTCTTCCCCCCTCTATGCAGCGGTGTAACCTCTCTCTTACCCGCTGTAATCTCTACTTAAACATGGTGCTCAACGCTATATATTATTTCCCAATGATGTATGGCTATCCTATGATGTTTGAGTAGATCTGTTTTGTCCTATGGGTTATTTGATGATCAAGATTGGTTTGAGTTGCATGTTTATTATTGGTGCTGTCCTATGGTGCTCTCCGTGTCGCGCAAGCGTGAGGGATTCCCGTTGTAGGGTTTGCAATATGTTCATGATTTGCTTATGGTGGGTGGCGTGAGTGACAGAAGCACGGACCTGAGTAAGTAGGTTGTTTGCGTATGGGATAAAGGGGACTTGATACTTTAATGCTATGGTTGGGTTTTACCTTAATGATCTTTAGTAGTTGCGGATGCTTGCTAGAGTTCCAATCATAAGTGCATATGATCCAAGTAGAGAAAGTATGTTAGCTTATGCCTCTCCCTCAAATAAAATTGCAATAATGATTACCGGTCTAGTTATCGATTGCCTAGGGAAAAATAACTTTCTCGTAACAAAAAGCTCCTTACTAATTTAGTTGTGTTATCTAAACAGCCCCTAGCTTTTATTTACTCGCTCTTTACTTTCTTACAAGCCTATCCAAAAACACCTACAAAAGTACTTCTAGTTTCATACTTGTTCTAGCTAAAGCGAACGTCAAGCGTGCGTAGAGTTGTATCGGTGGTCGATAGAACTTGAGGGAATATTTGTTCTACCTTTAGCTCCTCGTTGGGTTCGACACTCTTACTTATTGAAAGAGGCTACAATTGATCCCCTATACTTGTGGGTTATCAGGAGAGTGTTGTCCACGTACCCTCGTAGACCGTAAGCGAAAGCGTTATGACAACACGGTTGATGTAGTCGTACGTCTTCATGATCGATCGATCCTAGTACCGAAAGTACGGCACCTCCGCGATCTGCACACGTTCGGCTCGGTGACGTCCCACGAACTCACGATCCAGCAGAGTGTCGAGGGAGAGCTTCGTCAGCACGACAGCGTGATGACGGTGATGATGAAGTTACCGGTGTAGGGCTTCGCCTAAGCACTGCAACGATATGACTGAGGTGGATTATGGTGGATGGGGGCACCGCACACGGCTAAGAGATCAATGATCAACTTGTGTGTCTATGGGGTGCCCCCTGGCCACGTATATAAAGGATGGAAGGAGGAGGAGGCCGGCGCGCCCAAAGTGTGGAGTCCTACTAGGACTCCCTAGTCCTAGTAGAATTCCACCTCCCACATGGAATAGGAAAAAGGGAAGGGAGAATGAGAAGGAAGGAAGGGGGCGCCCCCTTTCCCTAGTCCAATTCGGACCAATCCATGGGGAAGGGGCACGGCCACCCTTGAGGCCTTTCTCTCCTTTCCCGTATGGCCCATTAAGGCCCAATACGAATTCCCGTAACTCTCCGGTACTCCGAAAAATATCCGAATCACTCGGAACCTTTCCGATGTCCGAATATAGCCTTCCAATATATCGATCTTTACGTCTCGACCATTTCGAGACTCCTCGTCATGTCCCCGATCTCATCCGGGACTCCGAACAAACTTCGGTCATCAAAATACATAACTCATAATACAAATCGTCACAGAACGTCCCCTACGGGTTCGAGAACTATGTAGACATGACCGAGACTCATCTCCGGTCAATAACCAATAGCGGAACCTGGATGCTCATATTGGTTCCTACATATTCTACGAAGATCTTTATCGGTCAAACCGCATAACAACATACGTTGTTCCCTTTGTCATCGGTATGTTACTTGCCCGAGATTCGATCGTCGGTATCCTCATACCTAGTTCGATCTCATTACCGGCAAGTCTCTTTACTCGTTCCGTAATGCATCATCCCGCAACTAACTCATTAGTCACAATGCTTGCAAGGCTTATAGTGATGTGCGTTACCGAGAGGGCCCAGAGATGCCTCTCCGATACACGGAGTGATAAATCCTAATCTCGATCTATGCCAACTCAACAAACACCATCGGAGACACCTGTAGAGCATCTTTATAATCACCCAGTTACGTTGTGACGTTTGATAGCACACAAGGTGTTCCTCCGGTATTCGGGAGTTGCATAATCTCATAGTCTGAGGAACATGTATAAGTCATGAAGAAAGCAGTAGCAATGAAACTGTGACGATCTTAATGCTAAGCTAACGAATGGGTCTTGTCCATCACATCATTCTCCTAATGATGTGATCCCATTCATCAAATGACAAACCATGTCTATGGTTAGGAAACATAACCATCTTTGATAAACAAGCTAGTCTAGTAGAGGCATATTAGGGACACTTTGTTTTGTCTATGTATTCACACATGTACTAAGTTTCCGGTTAATACAATTCTAGCATGAATAATAAACATTTATCATGAAATAAGGAAATAAATAATAACTTTATTATTGCCTCTAGGGCATATTTCCTTCAAGAAGACCCCCTTTTATAGAAGGGGGAAAATCCAACCATTATCCTCACAGCCCGCACCGAGTGGTACTACCGCTAGGGCGGCTGTAGCCAAGTGAAACACTACTGCAACGGGGCAACAGGGCGGTACTACTGCCGGAGCGGTACTACCGCAGGGGTAGTATTCAATGGCCATACAGGTGCAGCACACGGCAGTATACACAGTGAGGCAGCGGTACCACCGCTGGGGATAGTGGTACTACCGCGCGTCCACAGATGTAAAAAATTACTAACGCGCCTACATCCGTTGGAGCTAGCTTCGAGTAGAAAGCCGACACGGTACTACCGCTTGCAGGGAGTGGTACTACCGCGTAGGGGCGGAAGTAAAAAATTACTTCCGCGCCTACTTCCGTGCGTGACATCGTTCTGGGCTAGAGGCAGCGGTACTACTGCTCCCTTGAGCAGTACTACCGCGCACCACAGAGGCTTTAGCACTTGGCTGCCTTCATATCGCAGCTAAAGACAACAGAAGGATACAATAAAAACTAGAACTGCCATAACTTCTGCAAATGAGCTCTGAATTGAGCAAACTCGAGCTTCTTGGATACAAGACGACGAGTAGCATCAAAACAGTGACCTCCAACAGAGAAGAACCGGCATAACCTCCAACATCGAAAACATCATAGAAGATGCAAGTGAACTCCGTTTTCGATGAACTAGAGCTTGTCATCAAGATGACCATAAGCTCTAAGACTCACAAAGAGAACTGTCGTGGAATTGTCACGTCAGATGTCCTAGTGTGAGGACTTAGTCGTGGAGCCATCGCAACGAGATTAGCTTAAAGGGGTTAATCAGGACAAAGGACATGAGGAGTTTATACTGGTTCGGCCCCTTGCGGTGAAGGTAAAAGCCTAATCCAGTTTGAGGTGGTATTGCTAGGGTTTCGATGACCAGGGAGCGAATACGCTTGACCTGGCTCTCGATTTCTTGTTTCTTGTCCTTCAACCGCCACCGGGTCGTCCCTTTATATACATAGGTCGACGCCCGGTCGGTTTACAGAATCCCGGCCGGCTCATAAACGTGTCCGGCTCGGTATCTACTATTTCCTATCTTACAATACGAGTTATACGCCTATGGCGGTTTATGTCTATGGGCCCTAACCCGCCTCTGGGCCTTGGGCCTTCCTATTAAGTCTCCTCCATAAAGCGTCATCATCCATGTCTTCATGGGCTTCAATACGGGTAAATTACTATGAGTATAACCCGGCCCCTCCTGGGCGGTTTATACTCAATAGTTATATCCCCAACATTAGGCCCCAGGTTGATTTGAACTTGTTCACATCAATCTTCAACACTTAGAAAAACCCTTCCTTCATTACCTTTGCGAAACTTATAACTCGCCATGACGTCATCTTCTAGAATCATGATAACCCGCTGTGACGTCACTTGCCATTAACTTTACACAGAGCCCAAATCTTTTAATGTATCTCCTTTTCTTTAATGAATCTTCAAAAATCGAGGCGTTTGCACATCTACAGATCCGTTTTTTGACCTCCTCGATTCCCGCGCTTGCCACTTATCCATTCGCCTTATAAATAGGATCGGGGGTCCCTTTCACTCCCCCTCCCCCCCGTGCCTCTTCGTCTCGTCACCTTCCTCGTGACGCCCTGGTACTCGAGCTCAGCCGCCGCCGTCAAGCTTCACCTCTGCCTCGACCTTGGCCGCTGCATCAACCTGTTCGGACCAGACCACTCGCGCGCCTCCGCCATTCAACGGCCACATTAAGTTCCTCCTCCTCTCCTCCGTAGATCTGATTAGGGTTCTCACGATCTCATGAAGGTTCGGCCATGTTCTTCGCCTGCTCTTCACCGTAACATAAACAGCGGATTTAAACTTGATATTTTTCTGTTCGGTAGTAACCATAGTTCTTCTTTTCCCATTAGATCATCTCTTTTTCTGTAGAAATCCTAATCTGGAACTTCATAAACTTTCAAGTACCAATATTTTAGGTCTGAATATTTTTTTCTTTTACTGACACGCGGTACATCCAAAATTGCAACATCACTCTGCGAAAACTGTTTTTCAGCACTTAGTCTTCAGATCTATACTTTGAATCTCTGTATAGGCGGTTTAACTTAGAAAATCATAATCCGCCAGGTACCATTAGTCCCCTCTTAAACCGCCAATTGCTCATGTATGCAACCTGATAACATCAATCTCCGGTTTAATACCTTAGATTGCTTCAACACTTTCTGCCCTTTAACTTTTAACGGATTAACCATGAATCTTAAACCGGCACAAACCTTCTTTCAGGTTGTTTGAACAAATGGCCAAATCCTTTTACTCCTGCAACTGGGTTCAATCCCGAGTCATAGAAGAAAGGCTGAACGGGTTTGTCGCCACTGGCGCTTTAGCAAAAAAGGAAGTCATCCACTGGAGAGTCCATGGTTCTGAATGTCCTCCTGAGCCCAAGGAAGGAGAAGTGGTCGTTTTTGCTGATCATCTGAGTCGAGGATTTAGCCCTCCCGGATCAAAAAAATTCCGTGACGTGCTTCATTTCCTCCAACTACACCCTCAAGATATTGGACCTAACTCCGTATCCAATATTTGCAACTTTCAAGTGTTTTGCGAAGCTTATCTGCAAGAAGAGCCCACAGTTGAATTGTTCAGAGACTTCTACTACTTAAACCGCCGCACAGAATTTGTGGACGGGCCCAACACTGAGCTTGGCGGGGTATCCATCCAAAAGAGAAAAGATGTCAGCTTTCCTCATGCCAACCATCATAGCCATCCTAAAGATTGGAATCAAACTTGGTTCTATTGCCGAGGTACATCTCCAGCTGATGAAAATCCTCTGCCGGGTTATCGTGCTCACCGGCTTAGCGGTACACATCCACTCCCCCAACGACTCAGCGCAAAGGAACGAGCCAAATATGCGCCACAGCTCTCAAAGCTCAAAGCCTTTGTGGCAAACGGTTTAATTGGCGTCAACTTCGTCTGTTGCTGGGTGTCCTGGAGTATTTTACCTTTAAGCCGTCGCCCTGGTTTAATGTGTGAATATACAGGGGACTTGAAAGATCCTCAACGCCATATTGATATTCAGCTGACTGACGCCGAAGTCACTGAAGCTGTCAAGAAAATGCTGGATATACCGGTGGCTGAGTGCAGCAAAACAGGACTTAGCCCTTTTTGTGCTACCAATAAACCGCCTGCGGTAAGAACTACTTAACTCCTGCTTACTCCATATTCTTAATACTCACTTATGATCTTTTCAATTTTTAACAGGGTGATGATCCATTCTGGAAAAAGAAACCGCAGGATAAACCGGCTAAAACACCTCGCCCCAAGACCAAGGTCCACAAGAAGCCCGCCAGGGTGGTACTGTTCATCCAGCCCTCCACGGGGGTCCTGTTCATCCAGCCCCAATCGGCTCGATCGATTGGGGTACTGTTCATCCAGAGGCAACACCACAGGGTCCTGTTCATCCACCCCCACCGGGAACTGTTCATCCACCCCCCCCCCCCCCCCGCGCAGCACTCACTGTTCATCTAGAGGCAGCATCGATCGGCTTCAGTTAGCAGCAGTAGCGAAGGAATCGCTCGATCGGGTTCAGTTAACAGCCATCGATCGATCGCTCGGGTTCAGTAACGCGTAGCCTACAGTGCAATCGCTCGGGTTCAGTTAGAGCCCAACGCCTCGCTCGGGTTCAGTTAGAGCCCAACGCCTCGCACCCACGCGCGTGCGTGTATGAGAGAAACGCGCATCGCTCGGCCCCGACCACCCACCGTAACCGGGAACACCCCGATATTTTCCTCGCCCTCGCTTCTACCACGGTTTTTTCCGTCATGGACGGCCCAAAGAATGTCATGCAGCTGCGTCTCTGGCCCGCCCAGGACGAAAAGCCCATTTTCTGTCATGATTTTTTTTCATAGAAGTAGGACCCCACCACATCTATGATGATACCGCGTTTTGTCACAATTATCGTCATAGAAGTGTCATAAGTATGACATATTTTTTTTTCGTTCGGCCCAAAATGTCACGGATGTGTCTTTTTTTGTAGTGATAATGCATATAAGAGCCACTTCAACAATTTTATTATGGTCTTCTCCTATTGACCCCAAAGAAAAGAAAAGAAATAAAACTATTTACACGGGAAATCTCCCAACAAGCAAAAGAAGAACAGGAAATATTTTTGGGTTTTCTTTTAATTATTACTACTACAGCAAGAAAATAACTAGCTAAAAGCTACTACTAATTTTTTTAGTTTTTCTTAAGGTTTTTCAAACACACAAGAAGAAAGCATAAAAAGAAAAATAAACTAACATGGATAATACAATGAAAGAGTATGAGCATCGACAACTAGCAATGAGTGTGTGAACATAAATGTAATGTCGGTGAGAAATACGTACTCCCCCAAGCTTAGGCTTTTGGCCTAAGTTGGTCTAATGCCACGGCTGGCCTGGCGGATATCCGAAGTTGTAACTGGGGTCGTACTGAGATGCAGCAGCTATTACATCGTGGGCTGCAGCTTGGAGGCGAGCTGCCCTCGTCCTCCTCTCGTACTGATTTGCCTCCTCCCTTGGTTATGACATATCTCCCCTTTGCCTGAAAATCAAAGAGAGTAGGAGCAAGGAGAACAATATTGACGGCGTGACGCCTGTCAAAGATTAGTCAGTACTGGAGAGGCGGTTCATTCCTCTCAACAAACTGATGGTGAACCATGGCATTAAAATCTAGATAAGAAGGAGGCGATTCCTTATCATAATCACGAATAGGTATTCCAAGAAAATTAGCTAGACGGGTTGCATAAATTCCGCCAAAGAAATCTCCATTAATTCTATTATTATGCAACCTACGTGCAACAATGGCTCCCAAATTATAATGTTTATCTCCTAATACAGCACTCCTGAGAACACTGAGGTCAGGGACACACATGTGACATGCTTCATCCTTACCATTTATGCACCTACCTATGAAGAGCGCAAAATAATGTATGGCAGGAAAATGAATGCTCCCTATGGTAGCTTGTGTTATATCTCTAGATTCCCCCACAGTTATACTGGCAAGAAAATCTCTAAATTTAGATTTGCGAGGTTCACTAGGACTACCCCATTGTGGAAGCTTGCAAGCAGTATTAAAATCCTCTAAGTCCATAGTATAAGAATTTTCATAAAGATCAAACAGGACAGTTTGAGAATTGTGCGATGATGAAAATTCAAACCTCCTCACAAAGGAATCAGTGAGATAGTGGTACTGACGGCACTTATCTGCCTCGAAGCTCACAAGATCAGTGTTACGCACATATGCGTTAAATTCTTCCTTGATTCCTGCTCGATCCATGAAGTCCTCTGAAGGCCATTCACAAGCCCGCACTTGAGCTTCCCTCGGTGGTTCATCGTCCGCATCGCGTATTGCGGGCCTGGGCCCTTGCTTCCTTGAAGGACCACCTTGGTACATTTTCCTAAACATATTTCTTCCTCTGAAAAATTTCTGAAATTTTTAATAACTTCAAATTAAAATGAACCAAACTCAACAAAATTGATAGCAACTACTCCCACAAGTGCCTAGAGACTATATCATGCATTAGAACTACTTGGGACCATATAAATTTGGCATGCAAGCTCAAGAACAGGGTCACCTAGGCAGCAAAAATTAGCAAAGAATAAAGCACTAGAACAAAAACTAATTGGACCATTGGAGGAGTCACATACCAAGGAACAATCCCCCAAAGCAGTTTTGTGAGAGGTGCTTTGAGCTAGGAGATCGAAAATCGCAGCAAAATGAGCTAGAACTCGTGCTTGAGCTGGTTGGTGATTTTTTTGGGAGGAAGAAGGAGTGTGTGGTTGCTGGAATAAGTGGAGGGGAGCCACCATGGGCCCACGAGGCAGGGGGGCACGCCCAGGGGGGTGGGCGCGCCCTGGACCCTCATGGTTGTTGGGGAACGTAGTAATTTCAAAAATTTCCTACGCACACGCAAGATCATGGTGATGCATAGCAACGAGAGGGGAGAGTGTGTCCATGTACCCTCGTAGACCGAAAGCGGAAGCGTTAGCACAACGCGGTTGATGTAGTCGTACGTCTTCACGATCCGACCGATCAAGTACCGAACGCACGGCACCTCCGAGTTCAGCACACGTTCAGCTCGATGACGTCCCTCGAACTCCGATCCAACCGAGCTTTAAGGGAGAGTTCCGTCAGCACGATGGCGTGGTGACGATGATGATGTTCTACCAATGCAGGGCTTCGCCTAAGCACCGCTACGATATTATCGAGGTGGATTATGGTGGAGGGGGGCACCGCACACGGCTAAGAGATCAAGAGATCAATTGTTGTGTCTCCAAGGGGTGCCCCCCTCCCCGTATATAAAGGAGTGGAGGAGGGGGAGGGCCGGCCCTCTCTATGGCGCGCCCTAGGAGGAGTCCTACTCCCACCGGGAGTAGGATTCCCCCCCTTCCAAGTAGTAGGAGTAGGAGTCAAGGAAAGGGGAAAGAGAAGAGAAGGAAGGAGGGGGCGCAGCCCCTCCCCCTAGTCCAATTCGTACTAGGCCTTGGGGGGCGCAGCCTCTCCTCTCTCTTTCCCCTAAAGCCCAATAAGGCACATATACTCCCCGACGAATTCCCGTAACTCTCCGGTACTCCGAAAAATACCCGAATCACTCGGAACCTTTCCGATGTCCGAATATAGTCGTCCAATATATCGATCTTTACGTCTCGACCATTTCAAGACTCCTCGTCATGTCCCCCATCTCATCGGGGACTTCGAACTACCTTCGGTACATCAAATCACATAAACTCATAATATAACCGTCATCGAACTTTAAGCGTGCGGACGCTACGGGTTCGAGAACTATGTAGACATGACCGAGACACGTCTCCGGTCAATAACCAATAGCGGAACCTGGATGCTCATATTGGCTCCCACATATTCTACGAAGATCTTTATCGGTCAGACCGCATAACAACATACGTTGTTCCCTTTGTCATCGGTATGTTACTTGCCCGAGATTCGATCGTCGGTATCTCAATACCTAGTTCAATCTCGTTATCGTCAAGTCTCTTTACTCGTTCCGTAATACATCATCCCGCAACTAACTCATTAGTTGCAATGCTTGCAAGGCTTATAGTGATGTGCATTACCGAGTGGGCCTAGAGATACCTCTCCAACAATCGGAGTGACAAATCCTAATCTCGAAATACGCCAACCCAACAAGTACCTTCGGAGACACCTGTAGAGCACCTTTATAATCACTCAGTTACGTTGTGACGTTTGGTAGCACACAAAGTGTTCCTCTGGTAAACGGGAGTTGCATAATCTCATAGTCAGAGGAACATGTATAAGTCATGAAGAAAGCAATAGCAGAATACTAAACGATCGTGTGCTAAGCTAACGGAATGGGTCAAGTCAATCACATCATTCTCCTAATGATGTGATCCCGTTAATCAAATGACAACTCATGTCTATGGCTAGGAAACATAACCATCTTTGATCAACGAGCTAGTCAAGTAGAGGCATACTAGTGACACTATGTTTGTCTATGTATTCACACATGTATTATGTTTCTGGTTAATACAATTCTAGCATGAATAATAAACATTTATCATGATATAAGGAAATAAATAATAACTTTATTATTGCCTCTAGGGCATATTTCCTTCAGTCTCCCACTTGCACTAGAGTCAATAATCTAGATCACATCGCCATGTGATTTAACATCAATAGTTCACATCACCATGTGATTAACACCCATAGTTCACATCGTCATGTGACCAACACCCAAAGGGTTTACTAGAGTCAATAATCTAGTTCACATCGCTATGTGATTAACACCCAAAGAGTACTAAGGTGTGATCATGTTTTGCTTGTGAGATAATTTTAGTCAACGTGTCTGTCACATTCAGATCCGTAAGTATTTTGCAAATTTCTATGTCTACAATGCTCTGCACGGAGCTACTCTAGCTAATTGCTCCCACTTTCAATATGTATCCAGATTGAGACTTAGAGTCATCTGGATCAGTGTCAAAATTTGCATCGACGTAACCCTTTACGACGAACCCTTTTTGTCACCTCCATCGAGAAACATATCCTTATTCCACTAAGAATAATTTTGACCGCTGTCCAGTGATCTACTCCTAGATCACTATTGTACTCCTTTGCCAAAATCAGTGTAGGGTATACAATAGATCTGGTACACAGCATGGCATACTTTATAGAACCTATGGCCAAGGCATAGGGAATGACTTTCATTCTCTTTCTATCTTCTGCCGTGGTCGGGCTTTGAGTCTTACTCAATTTCACACCTTGTAACACAGGCAAGAACTCTTTCTTTGACTGTTCCATTTTGAACTACTTCAAAATCTTGTCAAGGTATGTACTCATTGAAAAACTTATCAAGCGTCTTGATCTATCTCTATAGATCTTGATGCTCAATATGTAAGCAGCTTCACCGAGGTCTTTCTTTGAAAAACTCCTTTCAAACACTCCTTTATGCTTTGCAGAATAATTCTACATTATTTCCGATCAACAATATGTCATTCACGTATACTTATCGGAAATGATGTAGTGCTCACACTCACTTTCTTGTAAATACCGGCTTCACCGCAAGTCTGTATAAAATTTTATGCTTTGATCAACTCATCAAAGTGTATATTCCAACTCTGAGATGCTTGCACCAGTCCATAGATGGATCGCTGGAGCTTGCATAATTTGTTAGCACCTTTAGGATTGACAAAACCTTCTGGTTGCATTATATACAACTCTTCTTTAATAAATCCATTAAGGAATGCAGTTTTGTTTATCCATTTGCCAGATTTCATAAAATGCGTCAATTGCTAACATGATTCAGACAGACTTAAGCATAGATACGAGTGAGAAACTTTCATCGTAGTCAACACCTTGAACTTGTCGAAAACCTTTTGCGACAATTCTAGCTTTGTAGATAGTAACACTACTATCAGCGTCCGTCTTCCTCTTGAAGATCCATATAATCTCAATGGCTCGCCGATCATTAGGCAAGTCAATCAAAGTCCATACTTTGTTCTCATACATGAATCTCATCTCAGATTTCATGGCCTCAAGCCATTTCGCGGAATCTGGGCTCATCATCGCTTCCTCATAGTTCGTAGGTTCGTCATGGTCAAGAAACATGACCTCCAGAACAGGATTACCGTACCACTCTGGTGCGGATCTCACTCTGGTTTACCTGCGAGGTTTGGTAGTAACTTGATCTAAAGTTACATGATCATCATCATTAGCTTCCTCACTAATTGGTGTAGTAGTCACAGGAACAGATTTCTGTGATGAACTACTTTCCAATAAGGGAGCAGGTACAGTTACCTCATCAAGTTCTACTTTCCTCCCACTCATTTCTTTCGAGAGAAACTCCTTCTCTAGAAAGGATCCAAATTTAGCAACAAAAGTCTTGCCTTCGGATCTGTGATAGAAGGTGTACCCAACAGTCTCCTCTTGGTATCCTATGAAGACATAATTCTCCGATTTGGGTTTGAGCTTATCAGGATGAAACTTTTTCATATAAGCATCACAACCCCAAACTTTAAGAAACGACAACTTTGGTTTCTTGCTAAACCACAGTTCATCCGGTGTCATCTCAACGGATTTAGATGGTGCCCAATTTAACGTGAATGCAGCTGTCTCTAATGCATAACCCCAAAATGATAGTGTTAAATCGGTAAGAGACATCATAGATCGCATCATATCAAATAAAGTACGGTTACGATGTTCGGACACACTATTACGCTGTGGTGTTCTAGGTGGCATGAGTTTGTGAAACTATTCCACATTGTTTTAATTGAAGATCAAACTCGTAACTCAAATATTCGTCTCCGCGATCAGATCATGGAAACTTTATTTTTCTTGTTACGATGATTTTCCACTTCACTCTGAAATTCTTTGAACTTTTTTCAAATGTTTCAGACTTATGTTTCATCAAGTAGATATACCCATATCTGCTCAAATCATCTGTGAAGGTCGGAAAATAACGATACCTGCCGCGAGCCTCAACACTCATCGAACTGCATACATCAGTATGTATTATTTCCAACAAGTCTGTTGCTCGCTCCATTGTTCCGGAGAATGGAGTCTTTAGTCATCTTGCCTATAAGGCATGGTTCGCAAGCATGAAGTGATTCATAATCAAGTGATTCCAAAATCCCATCAGCATGGAGTTTCTTCATGCGCTTTACACCAATATGACCTAAACGGCAGTGCCACAAATGAGTTGCACTATCATTATTAACTTTGCATCCTTTGGCTTCAATATTATGAATATGTGTATTACTACGATCGAGATCCAACAAACCATTTTCATTGGGTGTATGACCATAGAAGGTTTTATTCATGTAAATAGAACAAAAATTATTCTCTAACTTAAATGAATAACCGTATTGCAATAAACATGATCAAATCATATTCATGCTCAACGCAAACACCAAATAACATTTATTTAGGTTCAACACTAATCCCGAAAGTTATATGCATTGTGCGATGATGATCACATCAATCTTGGAACTACTTCCAACACACATCGTCACTACATCCTTAACTGGTCTCTGTTCATTTTGCAACTCCTCTTTTAAGTTACTACTCTTAGCAACTTAACCAGTATCAAATACTGAGGGGTTGCTATAAACACTAGTAAAGTATACATCAATAACATGTATATAAAATATACTTTTGTTCACTTTGCCATCCTTCTTATCCGCCAATTATTTGGGGTAGTTCTGCTTCCAGTGACCAGTACTTTTGCAGTAGAAGCACTCAGTCTCAGGCTTAGGTCCAAATTTGGGCTTCTTCACTTGAGTAGCAACTTGCTTGCCGTTCTACATGAAGTTCCCTTTCTTTCCCTTTGCCCTTTTCTTGAAACTAGTGGTCTTGTTAATCATCAACACTTGATGTTCTTTCTTGATTTCTACCTTCTTCGATTTCAGCATCACGAAGATCTTGGGAATCGTTTCCGTTACCCCTTGCATATTATAGTTCATCACGAAGTTCTAATAACTTGGTGATGGTGACTAGAGAATTCTGTCAATCACTATTTTATCTGGAAGATTAACTCCCACTTGATTCAAGCGATTGTAGTACCCAGACAATCTGAGCACATGCTCACTGCTTGAGCTATTCTCCTCCATCTTTTAGCTATAGACTTGTTGGAGACTTCATATCTCTCAACTCGCGTATTTGCTTGAAATATTAACTTCAACTCCTGGAACATCTCATATGGTCCATGACGTTCAAAACGTCTTTGAAGTCCCGATTGTTTAAGCATGGTGCACTAAACTATCAAGTAGTCATCATATTGAGCTAGCCAAACGTTCATAACATCTGTATCTGCTCCTGCAATAGGTTTGTCACCTAGCGGTGCATCAAGGACATAATTCTTCTGTGCAGCAATGAGGATAAACCTCAGATCACGGATCCAATCCGCATCATTGCTACTAACATCTTTCAACTTAGTTTTCTCTAGGAACATATCAAAAATAAAACAGAGGAGCTAAACGCGAGCTATTGATCTACAACATAGATATGCTAATACTACCAGGACTAAGTTCATGATAAATTTAAGTTCAATTAATCATATTACTTAAGAACTCCCACTTAGATAGACATCCCTCTAATCCTCTAAGTGATCACGTGATCCATATCAACTAAACCATGTCCGATCATCACGTGAGATGGAGTAGTTTCAATGGTGAACATCACTATGTTGATCATATCTACTATATGATTCACGCTCGAACTTTCGGTCTCAGTGTTCCGAGGCCATATCTGTTATATGCTAGGCTCGTCAAGTTTAACCTAAGTATTCCGCGTGTGCAACTGTTTTGCACCCGTTGTATTTGAACGTAGAGCCTATCACACCCGATCATCACGTGGTGTCTCAGCACGAAGAACTTTCGCAACGGTGCATACTCAAGGAGAACACTTGTACCTTGGTAATTAGTGAGAGATCATCTTATAAAGCTACCGTCGAACTAAGCAAAATAAGATGTATAAAAGATAAACATCTCATGCAATCAAAATATGTGACATGATATGGCCATCATCATCTTGTGCCTTTGATCTCCATCTTCAAAGCATCGTCATGATTTCCATCTTCACCGGCATGACACCATGATCTCCATCATCTTGATCTATATGAATGTGTCGTCACATGGTCGTCTCGCCAACTATTGCTCTTGCAACTATTGCTATCGCACAGCAATAAAGTAAAGCAATTATTTGGCGCTTGCATCTTATGCAATAAAGAGACAACCATAAGGCTTCTGCCAGTTGCCGATAACTTCAACAAAACATGATCATCTTATACAACAACTTATATCTCATCACGTCTTGACCATATCACATCACAACATGCCCTGCAAAAACAAGTTAGACGTCCTCTACTTTGTTGTTGCAAGTTTTACGTGGCTGCTACAGGCTGAGCAAGAACCGTTCTTACCTACGCATCAAAACCACAACAATAGTTTGTCAAGTTGGTGCTATTTTAACCTTCGCAAGGACCGGGCGTAGCCACACTCGGTTCAACTAAAGTTGGAGAAACTGACACCCGCTAGTCACCTGTGTGCATAGCACGGCGGTAAAACCAGTCTCGCGTAAGCGTACGCGTAATGTCGTCCGGGCCGCTTCATCCAACAATACCGCCGAACCAAAGTATGACATGCTGGTAAGCAGTATGACTTATATCGCCCACAACTCACTTGTGTTCTACTCATGCATATAACATCTACGCATAAAACCAGGCTCTGATACCACTGTTGGGGAACGTAGTAATTTCAAAAATTTCCTACGCACACGCAAGATCATGGTGATGCATAGCAACGAGAGGGGAGAGTGTGTCCACGTACCCTCGTAGACCGAAAGCGGAAGCGTTAGCACAACGTGGTTGATGTAGTCGTACGTCTTCACGATCCGACAGATCAAGTGCCAAACGCACGGCACCTCCGAGTTCAGCACACGTTCAGCTCGATGACGTCCCTCGAACTCCGATCCAGCCGAGCTTTGAGGGAGAGTTCCTTCAGCACGACGGCGTGGTGACGATGATGATGTTCTGCCGACGCAGGGCTTCGCCTAAGCACCGCTACGATATTATCGAGGTGGATTATGGTGGAGGGGGCACCGCACACGGCTAAGAGATCAAGAGATCAATTGTTGTGTCTCCAAGGGGTGCCCCCCTCCCCATATATAAAGGAGTGGAGGAGGGGGAGGGCCGGCCCTCTCTATGGCGCGCCCTAGGAGGAGTCCTACTCCCACCGGGAGTAGGATTCCCCCCCTTCCAAGTAGTAGGAGTAGGAGTCAAGGAAAGGGGAAAGAGAAGAGAAGGAAGGAGGGGGCGCAGCCCCTCCCCCTAGTCCAATTCGGACTAGGCCTTGGGGGGGCGCAGCCTCTCTTCTCTCTTTCCCCTAAAGCCCAATAAGGCCCATATACTCCCCGGCGAATTCCCGTAACTCTCCGGTACTCCGAAAAATACCCGAATCACTCGGAACCTTTCCGATGTCCGAATATAGTCGTCCAATATATCGATCTTTACGTCTCGACCATTTCGAGACTCCTCATCATGTCCCCAATCTCATCGGGGACTCCGACTACCTTCGGTACATCAAATCACATAAACTCATAATATAACCGTCATCGAACTTTAAGCGTGCGGACGCTACGGGTTCAAGAACTATGTAGACATGACCGAGACACGTCTCCGGTCAATAACCAATAGCGGAACCTGGATGCTCATATTGGCTCCCACATATTCTACGAAGATCTTTATCGGTCAGACCGCATAACAACATACGTTGTTCCCTTTGTCATCGGTATGTTACTTGCCCGAGATTCGATCGTCGGTATCTTAATACCTAGTTCAATCTCGTTATCGGCAAGTCTCTTTACTCGTTCCGTAATACATCATCCCGCAACTAACTCATTAGTTGCAATGCTTGCAAGGCTTATAGTGATGTGCATTATCGAGTGGGCCCAGAGATACCTCTTCGATAATCGGAGTGACAAATCCTAATCTCGAAATACGCCAACCCAACAAGTACCTTCGGAGACACCTGTAGAGCACCTTTATAATCACCCAGTTACGTTGTGATGTTTGGTAGCACACAAAGTGTTCCTCGGGTAAACGGGAGTTGCATAATCTCATAGTCATAGGAACATGTATAAGTCATGAAGAAAGCAATAGCAGAATACTAAACGATCGTGTGCTAAGCTAACGGAATGGGTCAAGTCAATCACATCATTCTCCTAATGATGTGATCTCGTTAATCAAATGACAACTCATGTCTATGGCTAGGAAACATAACCATCTTTGATCAACGAGCTAGTCAAGTAGAGGCATACTAGTGACACTATGTTTGTCTATGTATTCACACATGTATTATGTTTCCGGTTAATACAATTCTAGCATGAATAATAAACATTTATCATGATATAAGGAAATAAATAATAACTTTATTAGTGCCTCTAGGGCATATTTCCTTCAATGGCCAGGTGCTTGCTCCCCCTGCTATATTCTGAGTGCCGATATTCTCAAATATTCGAGAAAAAATCATATTTCAATTTCGGGGCATTTCGAGAACTTTTATTTTCGGGGTATTTTTTATTGCATGGATAATTCAGAAAACTGATAGAAAATACTATTTTTTACTTTATTTAATCTAAATAACAGAAAGTAGAAAGGAGGATACAGAAGGTTGTGCTTTCTAATTCATCCATCTCATGCTCACCAAAAGGAATCCACTAACAAGGTTGATCAAGTCTTGTTAACAAACTCATTCCGAATAACGTGGAATCGGAGAAATTTCGAATAACACTATGTTACCTCAATGGGGATATGCACATCCCCAACAATAAGAATATCATATTTCTTCTTGACAGTAGGAAGAGGAAATTCAAAACCTCCAAAAATAATCGATGAAATTTTTCCAATAGAATTTATACTATGCACTTGGGGTTGTTTCCTCGGAAAGTGTACCGTATGTTCATTGCCATTAACATGAAAAGTGACACTGCCTTTGTTGCAATCAATAACAGCCCCTGCAGTATTCAAAAAGGGTCTTCCAAGAATAATAGACATACTATCATCCTCGGGAATATCAAGAATAACAAAGTCCGTTAAAATAGTAACGTTTGCAACCACAACAGACACATCCTCACAAATACCGACAGGTATAGCAATTGATTTATCAGCCATTTGCAAAGATATTTCAGTAGGTGTCAACTTATTCAAATCAAGTCTACGATATAAAGAGAGAGGCATAACACTAACACCGGCTCCAAGATCACATAAAGCAGTTTTAACATAGTTTCTTTTAATGGAGCATGGTATAGTGGGTACTCCTGGATCTCCAAGTTTCTTTGGTAATCCACCCTTAAAAGTATAATAGCAAGCATGGTGGAAATTTCGGCTTCCGGTATCTTTCTTTTATTTGTAACAATATCCTTCATATACTTAGCATAAGGATTCATTTTGAGCATATTAGTCAAACGCATACGCAAAAAGATAGGTCTAATCATTTCAGCAAAGCGCTCAAAATCCTCATCATCCTTTTTCTTGGATGGTTTGGGAGCAAAAGGCATGGGTTTCTGAACCCATGGTTCTCTTTCTTTACCGTGCCTCCTAGCAGCAAAGTCTCTCTTATCATAACGTTGATTCTTTGATTGTGGGTTATCAAGATCAACAGCAGGTTCAACTTCTACATCATTGTCATTGCTAGGTTGAGCATCAACATGAACATCATCATTAACATTATCGCTAGGTTCATGTTCATTACCAGATTGTGTTTCAGCATCAGAAATAGAAATATCATTGGGATTCTCAGGTGTGTCAACAACAGGTTCACTAGAAGCATGCAAAGTCCTATCATTTTTCCTTTTCTTCCTCTTAGAAGGACTAGGTGCATCAACATTAGTTCTCTGAGAATCCTGCTCAATTCTCTTAGGGTGGCCCTCAGGATACAAAGGTTCCTGAGTCACCTTGCCTCCTCTAGTTGCAACTCTAACAGCAAAGTCATTATTCTTACTATCAATTCATTGAGCAAATCATTCTGAGCTTTAAGCACTTGTTCTACTTGAGTGGTAACCATAGAAGCATGTTTACTAATGAGTTTAAGTTCACTTTTAACTCTAGACATATAATCACTCAAGTGTTCAATCATATAAGCATTGCGTTTTAATTCTCTACTAAAATAAGCATTAAAATCTTCTTGCTTAACCATAAAGTTATCAAACTCACCCAAACATTGGCTAGCAAACTTAGTAGGAGGGATTTCAGCTTTATCATATCTATAAAGAGAATTTACCTTTACGACCTGTGTCGGGTTATTAAGACCATGTGTTTCTTCAATAGGTGACGGATTAAAACCATGTATTTCTTCAACAGGCGGTAAATTAAGACCATGTATTTCTTCAACAGGAGGTAAATCCTTAACATCTTCAGCTTTTATACCTTTTTATTTCATAGGTTTCTTTGCCTCTTGCATATCTTCGGGACTGAGAAATAGAATACCCCTTTTCTTCGGAGTTGGCTTAGGAGTTGGTTCAGGAAGTGTCCAATTATTTTCATTAGTCAACATATTATTCAATAGAATTTCATCTTGATCGACAGTTCTTTCCCTGAAAACACAACAGCACAACTATCCAGGTGGTCTCTGGAAGCATCGGTTAGTCCATTATAAAAGATATCAAGTATTTCATTTTTCTTGAGAGGATGATCAGGCAAAGCATTAAGTAATTGGAGAAGCCTCCTCCAAGCTTGTGGGAGACTCTCTTCTTCAATTTGCACAAAATTATATATATCCCTTAAAGCAGCTTGTTTTTGACGAGCAAGGAAATATTTAGCAGAGAAGTAATAAATCATATCCTGGGGACTACACACACAACCAGGATCAAGAGAATTAAACCATATCTTAGCATCACCCTTTAATGAGAACGGAAATATTTTAAGGATATAATAGTAGCGAGTCTTCTCATCATTAGTGAACAGGGTAGCTATCGTTTAATTTAGTAAGATGTGCCACGACAGTTTCAGATTCATAGCCATAGAAAGGATCAGATTCAACCAAAGTAATTATATCAGGATCAACAGAGAATTCATAATCCTTATCCGTAACAAAGATAGGTGAAGTAGCATAAGCAGGATCATATTTCATTCTAGCATTCAGAGATTTTTGTTTCAGCTTAGCTAATAATTTCTTAAGATCACTTCTATCATTGCAAGCAAGAAAGTCTCTAACAGTTTCTTCATCCATAACATAACCCTCAGGCACAACAGGTAATTCATATTTAGGGGGAGAATCTTCATCATCACTTTCATCAATATTATCAGTTTCAATAATTTCATTCTCTCTAGCCCTAGCAAGTTGTTCATCAAGAAATTCACCAAGTGGCACACTAGTATCAAGCATAAAAGTAGTTTCATCATAAGTATCATGCATAGCAGAAGTGGCATCATCGATAACATGCGACATATCAGAATTAATAGCAGAAGCAGGTTTAGGTGTCGCAAGCTTACTCAAAACAGAAGGTGATCAAGTGCAGAGCTAGATGGCAGTTCCTTACCTCCCCTCGTAGTTGAGGGATAAATTTTAGTTTTCTCGTCTTTCAAGTTCTTCATAGTGACCAGCAGATATAAATCCCAAGTGACTCAAAGAATAGAGCTACGCTCCCCGGCAACGGCGCCAGAAAATAGTCTTGATAACCCACAAGTATAGGGGATCGCAACAGTTTTCGAGGGTAGAGTATTCAACCCAAATTTATTGATTCGACACAAGGGGAGCCAAAGAATATTCTCAAGTATTAGCAGTTGAGTTGTCAATTCAACCACACCTGGATAACTTAATATCTGCAGCAAAGTATTTAGTAGCAAAGTAGTATGATAGTAACGGTAGCAAAAGTAATATTTTTGGGTTTTGTAGTAATTGTAACAGTAGCAACGGAAAAGTAAATAAGCGGAGAACAATATGTGAAAAGCTCGTAGGCATTGGATCGGTGATGGAGAATTATGCCGGATGCGGTTCATCATGTAACAGTCATAACATAGGGTGACACAGAACTAGCTCCAATTCATCAATGTAATGTAGGCATGTATTCCGAATATAGTCATACGTGCTTATGGAAAAGAGCTTGCATGACATCTTTTGTCCTACCCTCTCGTGGCAGCGGGGTCCTAGCGGAAACTAAGGGATATTAAGGCCTCCTTTTAATAGAGTACCGGACCAAAGCATTAACACATAGTGAATACATGAACTCCTCAAACTACGGTCATCACCGGGAGTGGTCCCAATTATTGTCACTTCGGGGTTGGCGGATCATAACACATAGTAGGTGACTATAGACTTGCAAGATAGGATCAAGAACTCACATATATTCATGAAAACATAATAGGTTCAGATCTGAAATCATGGCACTCGGGCCCTAGTGACAAGCATTAAGCATAGCAAAGTCATAGCAACATCAATCTCAGAACATAGTGGATACTAGGGATCAAACCCTAACAAATCTAACTCGATTACATGATAAATCTCATCCAACCCATCACCGTCCAGCAAGCCTACAATGGAATTACTCACGCACGACGGTGAGCATCATGAAATTGGTGATGGAGGATGGTTGATGATGACAATGGCGACAGATTCCCCTCTCCGGAGCCCCGAACGGACTCCAGATCAGCCCTCCCGAGAGAGTTTAGGGCTTGGCGGCGGCTCCGTATCGTAAAACGCGATGAATCTTTCTCTCTGATTTTTTCCTCCCGAACGTGAATATATAGAGTTGGAGTTGAGGTCGGTGGAGCACCAGGGGGCCCACGAGGCAGGGGCGCGCCCAGGGGGGTAGGCGCGCCTCCCACCCTCGTGGACAGGGTGTGGGCCCCATGGCCTTGATTCTTTCACCAGTATTTTTTATTATTTCCAAAAATAATCTTCGTGAAGTTTCAGATCATTCCGAGAACTTTTGTTTCTGCACAAAAATAACACCATGGCAATTCTGCTGAAAACAGCGTCAGTCCGGGTTAGTTCCATTCAAATCATGCAAGTTAGAGTCCAAAACAAGGGCAAAAGTGCTTGGAAAAGTAGATACGTTGGAGACGTATCAATTGCTCCCTCATACTCTACTATGGGTGAGCCACTCTTCGACACATCTTCACGAGTCCATTGTCACCACAATGGACGGCAAGTTTCAAGCACTTGATCTCTTCTTGATGCATCATTTGAACTTGCACACCGCAACCTAACCCCACAAAGAACTCTCACGAAGACCATGGGTTAGTACACAAAGCGTAATTGACAATGCTTACCATACCATGGGATCACCTGATCCCTCTCGGTACATCTTCTACGCTTTGTGTGTTGATCAACTTGATTCACTCTTTGACTTTGTCTTGATCAACCTCTCACAAGACCAATCTTTAGGAAATTCCTTAAATAGCACCTTGGTCGACACAAACTCTCCTTGAAACCAACACATGTACTCCAAGAAAAGCCTATGGACAAAACCTTCAAATATAACTCAATGCAACCATTAGTCCATAGAGATTCTCATCAATTACCAAAACCAAACATGGGGGCACCGCATGTTCTTTAGATGCGCTTTGTTGTAGGCAAGCGACAATAGATGGTGAGGGAATTGAGCTTCATCTCAGCGTCCATTGTGTCAAATCGAGGTAGAGAAGCATACTTCTCACCCTTTCCCATGATAAGATCGTTGAAGAAGTAGATCGATGGCGGACGGGTTCCACTCCTCTTTATTCACCATCATGGAGGTGGAAGGGAGGATACGGCAAGATCGAGCCCTCTACCCTCTCGGGTACGCATTTATTGGGATTGGAAGTTGTTTTGGGCATTCTTCGTTCAATCTCATGCTGCTACACCAACCTCGATTGTCAAAACATTACATTAAGCATGCAATCAGTTACGGCGGGCCTTCTTCAAGCTCCAAGGATGAGGCCCTTTTGTCCCCCCCGATGATGGTGAGAAATAATGTTGGAGAAGGTGACACCAAGGAGCTCCACGCGAGGTTGTCGGTTGCATGAGGGTGACACTTCATTTAATTTTTATATGAAGTGTCATGTTTAAAATTTGGAGGGACTTGGATACAATTCATTTTTCCTTAGGGGGCCTCTCTTAGTGTTGCAACATGAAGATATGACCTCACCCCGGTTCCACATTTTATTAAAACATTAAGCTCAGCAACAACAAAACTATAGTTATAGCACTCGGGGTAACAAGCACATGCGCATAATACAAGAAGGACAAGCATACTTTCTACTAAGATCCTTGAGACACAAGCAAAAGCAAAACGACCATCACAATAACAATAGCAGTCACTGAAATATAACAAGGATATAACAAGGCCGATGACAAACGACATTTTTTAAAAGTAAGCATCAAATCTCCACGCCGATGTCACCAGCAACCTTGCACCCCAACTAGCATCAGCGATCGGGGGGGGGGGGGGGGAGGGGGGATGCATCACCTTCAGCCAGGGTCCGGCCATATCAGTAATGGTGGAGAGTGAGCAGGCAACCAAACCTCCGTGGCGAGCCCCCCAAGTATGTTTCACAGATCCCCCACGCACATCACGCTCGAGAGATTGCACGCCCAATGCAGCACTTCGCAGTACGACATGGAACCTAAACCAGTGATCTCACCATTAAAATCATATGTTGCTGTTGTACTTCCATATGACCTAGTGGCAAAAGTTAAGTACCTTGAATATCTTGTAGACAGATTCATAGAAAGATTCCGGCGAATTTTTTTGTGTAGATAGATATGAATTCATACCTACTAATAAAGGGAGGTGATATTATTAGTTTGTTCCCGGCTTTTTGTCCCGTTTCATACATCATGATCCGTTTCGTCTGTTCCATACGTTGCCTATACATCCACCCGACCTATTCGCACGATAAAAACAGTTCATATCCAAGCTCTTTCATGTCCAAGATGCCGACGATGGGGTCATGACTGGCTCGCCAAGGTTTCTAGTGGTATTTTTATCTCTGTAATCATTGTCCTTACTATGGTGTCCACCCATCGTTTTTTCCACGCACACAGTCGTGTCCTCTTTCATAGGTCTTTGCCCTCGCCAAGGTTTACATCCACGGTCCTCACATGGTGCGGTGCCTGCGGGTGGGTGTGAACTTGCTCTAGTCCGTCTCCACCATGTTGGACCACGTGAAGGCTATGGTGCGAAAGTTGAAGATAGCTAGACCCAAGGAACTCTTTAGTTGGCGTGTCAAAGATCGTAGTTTAAAGGCTACATTGACCATCATGTAATCATCTGTCTGATTTATCTACATTGTCACCTGGTTCATGGTCGCTCGGGTTTGCTCCATAGAAATAATTTTTTTTTCGAAGAATAGCACTTTTTTTTGCTACTTTGATTTTGTTTGAGGATTACATTGTTTTGGAGTGAAGTACATTTGTAGGCCCGTGAACTGTTCCAGGGGTGTCATGTAGGTCATCAAACTATAAAAATCGGCATCCAGATTCTTTAAGTGCAGTAAGTATGACATTCAGCTCCAAAATCTGTCCAACCCCACCTGGGGCCGTTGACACGTGACATATTAGAAGGGGGCCCCTCAATGTAAAGGCCGGTGACGGAAATAAATAAATTCAAACTTGTGGTTTCAAAAAATATTCGCGAATATGCAAAAATGTTGACGACTTTAAAAAAACGTTCACTACTTTATAAAAATGTCCGTGAATATGAAAAAATGCTCGTAACTTTAAAAAATGTTCGCGAAGGATGAATTTGAAAAAAGATCGCAAATGATGAATTTGGAAAAAATGTTCGTGACTTTAAGAAAATATTTGCAAACGATAATTTTATTAGAAAGAAAATATGTTCATGAACGAAAATTTGAAATTATGTTTGCGAACAGCAACAAAAAGTTCACGAATAAGAAATAAATGTTCGCAACTTTAAAAAGTATTCATGAATAATAAATTTGAAAATATGTTCGCGAACCACAAATATTGTTTGCGAATATGGAGAAATGTTCGCGACTTTAAAAATGTTAGCGGATCATTGAAAAAAGTTCGTGAACAATGAATTTGGAAAAAATATTCATAATTTTTTAAATTATTTGTGAAGGATAATTTTAAAAGAAAATAAAAATGTTCGCAAACCGCCAATATTGTTCACGAACTATAAATTTGAAAATGTGTTCACGAACCACAAAAAATGTTCACAAATATGGAAAAAATGTTCGCGAATGATGACTTTGAAAAAAAGGTTTACAAGAATATAATAAATGTTCATTATTTTTTGAAATTAGCGATTTTTAAGTTTTTTGTGAATTTGAAATGTTCACAGATTTAGAAAAAATGTTCGGGGGTTAAAACAATGTTCATGAATTTGATAATATGTTTATGAATTTACAAAATGTTCATTAACTTAAATGTTCAAGGTTTCAGAAAATGTTCGTGAATAGTGAAAAGTCACGGCTTTAAAAATATCGCTAACATTTTCAAATTTATCGTTCACGACTTTAAGTGTTCATTAATTTGTGGTTCGTGAACACATTATATCGTTTGCGAACATTTTTTCCATATTCGCGAACATTTTTTGAAACCACGAATTTGAATTTATTTGGAGTGAAGTGCATTTATCAATCCCTAAAATTTATTTGCATATTTCCGTCACGGCCGTTACCTTGGGGGGCTCCCTGCCCGACGTGTCACGGGTAACGGCGCTAGCTGGTCGGTCAGGCGGGGTCGGACACATTTTGCGCCTGAATGACACACTAACTGCACTTCGAGGACCTGAATGCTGATTTTCATAGTTTGAGGACCTACATGACACCCCTGAAATAGTTTAGGGATCTCCATACACTTCACTCATTGTTTTGCTACTTGAGTTTTGTTTGAGCATTACATTGCTTTTCAGGTTTCTGAGCACTTTTTCACCCCGTTGCAACGCATAGGCTATTTTGCTAGCATAAGCAAAAATTGCTAGCTATTTGAATGTTGCAGAAAATTCTTTTGATTTCTTCTTGGTTTAGGTAATTTCTTTGGATTTCTTCGGGGCACACACAATCCCTCGTCTTTTGCTTGCCGCAAAAATAAAAAAAACCTCATCCTTTGTGCGTGAACGGCCCGAACGAACCGGTGGGATCTAGAGTGTTCGGAGCAACAATAACAGTTTCCCCGCACAAAAAAAGGAAAAAGAAATGGTCGTCCCCCGTTAGCCACACCACGCATCGCGGCCCCACCCGTCATCGAGACCCACCCCATCCCCGGCCCCACACGTCAGCTTGCGTGCCTCGCAAGAAGATGGTAAGCAAAAAAAAAAAGAAGAAGAGAAAAATCCACACTCGAGACCCCTCTCCGGCTATAAAAGGCCAGCCCTAGGGCTCGGTCCGCCTCAGCGCGTCCCCATTCCGATCCGTTGGCTTTCTGTTCATCCATTTCCCCTCCCGGCGCCGCCTCCAGCCTAGGGTTTCCTCCCGCCGTCCGCCGCCATGGCTCGCCGCAGCGGAGGAGGTACCTGCTCCGCCCCCCTCCCCCCTCTTGTATGTATGGTTTCGCGTTCGTAGGCGCCTCTCGGATCTGGCGTTGGCGTGTAGATTTGGTACCTAGGTCGAACGGATTTGGTGAATATGTGCGTCTGAGTTGGTTTGCTGGAATGATTTGTTGTGGGTGTCAAGATTGTGTGGTAGTGTTGTTGGTTTGTGCATCTGGGTGCGGAAATTGCTGGATCTGTCGGAGATGCTGCATAGGTTTCCGTTGTGAAATCGAACGGTTTCTGTAGTCATCAGAGAGCGGATTTGCCCTCGAATAATTGGCTGCGGATCCCCATTCCCAGGCGGTTCAGACAGGGGCATAGAACAAATTGTTACCCGTTTATTTTTTAACAGGGGTCTGATTTATGTCGATCCTTCCATTGCCGGGTTTCATATAGGCTCACATCTGTAATTTTCCACTTTTATGCATTGCAGGAATGGACGGTGTTTTTCTTGATCATTAGTAGTAGATGCATTGCCCTCGAATAATTGATCGCAGATTCACATTCTCATTCGGTTCAGACAGGGGCATATACAAATCTGAATCCTTTTTTTTATATATATGAAAAGGATGCTAGTTTTTGCAGATCCTTTCTTAGATGGATTCATACAGCTTTGTATGGCTAATAATTTGACGCTTGCTCTTGCATGTTAGGTCCTGTAATACGTAGGATTACATGTGTTTCAGATTGGATTTAATATACATGTTATATGGCTTGTAGTTTCCGTTTGGGGTTACACCATTGCCTCTTTGAGTAGCCATTACTGTCTTTTATACTGTCTTGGCTTAGTTAGGAGGCGCATATGAAATGAGCATCTGATGCTCATCCAGGCCTTTTGAGGGGGCAACTCATCTGTGTTAACTAGATGTGCTCCCCAAGCAGCCCGAGACATTTCATAACTGTCGTGTTCCCGCATTGTATGTTCTATCAGTTTGATGCTATGACTGCATTTTAAGTTTTCACTATTAAGGAAAAGTATCTGATCTGTTTCAATTTTGTTGTTATGATTGGTTTACAAAGT
This sequence comes from Aegilops tauschii subsp. strangulata, assembly GCF_002575655.3. Lineage (NCBI taxonomy): Eukaryota > Viridiplantae > Streptophyta > Magnoliopsida > Poales > Poaceae > Aegilops > Aegilops tauschii. The sequence continues at coordinate 11,503,635 of NC_053038.3, read as the reverse complement.
TTGTGATGTTTGCCTTTTTGAGTAGCCATTATGGTCGTAAATACTATCTTGGCTTAGTTAAGGGGCATATAGAGATAATTCTGTTGGATTTATTGTGGGAACCTTATTTATCTTATCTAGGAGTCCTAAGAAGTCCTTGACATCACTTCATTCTCTAACTTGTGAAGTTTTATGCCATCATGGTTGAATATTTGGGTACTCCATTTAAGTGCTGTGTCCATCTGGGCTGTTCAATTGATTATTTAATTTAGTCTTTTTACTGTTACGTGCCTTCTTGAGTAGCCATTATAGTCATGCATACTATTTTGGTTTAGTTAGGGGGCATATAGAAATGGTTGTGTCTCAATCATTTAGGCTTTTCATAACAGGACATCTTTCTTTTAAGAAGCTGTTCTTTTGAGCAGTCTTGCACATTGTATTGTGTACTCCTTCATTCTCGTTTTCAGTGTGTGTAGCTCTTGTTCATGGGTCTCATTCTAAGCAAACTAGCTCTGATGTACTCTCTTTGTTTGTTTCATTAGTTTTGATGTAGCATAGTTTCACTCATGGTTTCGGTTTCTTAATTTTCTCCAGAACTTACAATTTTGTTTAGCAAAGTGATGTGCCTCTTGAATAACCATCTGCTGCTATTAGTATATCTGCATTTGGTTCAGACAGGGGGCACATAACAAATGTAATCTTTTGAGGGAATGGATGTGTTTTCTGTTCATCCCTTCTTAGAATGATTTTAACATTAATTGGTTATTGCGTACAAATTTTCTGGTGACATGCTGTTGTTAGTCACTAGTTTCAGCATAATTTATCTGTCACATATTTATCATGTTGTAGGTTGTTCTCTCAGATTTGTGTTGCTTCTGTGATATGCTATCCCATGTCAAACTAATCCTATATAATTGAAATGTACCCATCTCTCTAGTGAATCTTGCTGGTAACTGTAGTTGCCATAGTTCTAATTTCCATCTATGAAAACATATTTACTTGGTGTTTGTATTCCTGGTAGACTAACTTTTTGCCCTTGCGTAACAGGAAGGTCTTCCCGCCCTGCTCCACGTGCTGCTCCAGTGAGAAACCCACCAGCGCCAGGTAATTATGTCATCCTGCATAATTGATGTCTTCTGAAATGCTGAACTATTTAATCTGATGTTGTTCTTCATCTGCTCTTATTCAGTATTTTGCCTCAGTGTGACTGCTAATAGACATTTACGCTTTGCTTTCTTTGCAGCCCGTCAAGCTCCTCCACCTGCTACTACCCAGAGCAGCGGTGGTGGTATCATGAGTGGAATTGGGTCCACCATTGCTCAGGGTTGGTTTTTTTTCACTTTTAACTGCAATGAAGGCCAGTATACTCTCACATTACCGACACTAACATTTTCTCGTCCAAATATTTCAGGCATGGCTTTCGGTACTGGCAGTGCCATGGCGCACAGGGCTGTTGATGCTGTGATGGGTCCCCGCACCATTCAGCATGAGACTGTTGTCGGTGAGGCTGCTGCATCTATGACTCCAATGGACAATGCTGCTGATGACAAGTGTGGCAACCCTTCCAAGGCCTTCCAAGATGTATGCCTCCCTCACCCCCTCCTGCTCCCTCATTTGTTGATATGCTTCATATTTTGATCATTTGGGTTAGACACTTAAAGAATGATGTTCATGCTTATTATGTTTTGATAGATTGGATTAGTCTCTCAAAAGAACTAGTTGAATTTTCTTTGACGTGCTTCATATGTTTTGATCATTCTTTTAAGCTACACAACTAGTTTGTCTGTTTTTTCTCTCCTACATCAGTTTACACCCTCCGTGTCAAAATATAAGATGTTTTAGCAGTTCAAATTGAACTTCAAAAACATCATATATTTTGGTACAGAGGTAGTAGAAATTAAGTTACTAAAGCATGCCCATTTTAAAGTAAGATGGGACTTGTATCAGCATGAGGATCAGTGTAGCACACCAGTTGATATAGGTTTAACTGTTTGTGTGATCACTTGTGTACATTTGTGCTCATGTGGACTAACTGTTGTTCATTGTTATTGCAGTGCATCAACCACTACGGAAGCGACATCAGCAAGTGCCAGTTCTACCTCGACATGCTGAACGAGTGCCGCCGTGGAGGAGCAGGAGCTGGTGCAACTCTTTAAGCTACTATCTTTGCTTGATTGCGGCTTAATTGGTCGGAACCTGTTTTCAGTCATGATGATGATGATATATATCTCCTAAATAATTCATTGGCAATATTATGAACCTATGCCACAGCTTATGTCTATTACCTACCCTAGTTTGTGGTCTCTGTTGTCCTGGGAGTATTTCCTTGTATTGATGTTGGAATTACCTTCATGGCAGTGGGTTTATAAATATGGAGTTTAAATATGGTGCGTTGCAACTTCATTTTTTGAGTACTTTTGAGAGCTTGATGTCCCTGCTGTACCCTTTAAATATGCTTGCCCTAAGTGCAGCACCAGTTGGAGTGAGACAAATCTTTACAAGTTCTTGGTCATTTTCTTTTCTGAAAAGAAGGATGCTAAATCAAACTTTATTTTTAAACATCTGCTCCCAACATCATATTTTGTTTATCTTCATCACAAGATTACGAGGTCTTTACACCAAGGTAGCCTGTCCTCCGTGCCCTATTTGTAAAGTTTGCTCAATATTTTGGGCAGCCTAACAATACAACCACTTGTTGCAAATATATGTGCTGCTACCAAATCCGTTTGAAACCGGGTGATTCTGTGATCGCTGCATCGCTTTGTTGCCACAACGCCCATTTGCCGAACCGGTTGTCGTAGTGCCCTATTCTTGCCACCTCCATCGTCGTCGCCGCCGCCTACCGATTGAATCTGATTGATTCAGAGCGGGATGTTAGGACACGGCTCAATTCCTGCAGAACACACCTAGTTACCTGAATGTGAGCAGTCGCGGAGGGGTTCTGTTTCAGCAGACTGCAAGACTTCGAGCATTCCATTCCTCAAACAGTCCAACCTCCTGGGTGAACAAGGTCGAGAGTGAGGAGTACTATGTTTAAGTTTGAATGTTTTGGATGTTTACATCTTTGCATATTTAAAGCTTTGAATGTTTTGAAATTTGTATTGAAGTATGCAATGTGATCTAGTTTTGATGTTCGTTTGAAAAAAAAAAGTTTGGATGACTGCCCTATGTTAGGGCTGCTGTTGAAGAATATTATTTTTTAGTGCCCTAAAAATCACCATTTTGTGCCCTAAATTTTACTCCAACTGATTTTTGGTTCCTTAAAATAGGGCAGTTGTTGGAGATGCTCTTAGGCGAAGCCTGCGGTGGTTCCTTTCGATGCCATCGAAGTCTACCCACATTTTGGGAGGCCGAGTCAAATTTCGGCAAATCGTCCACAGAAAAGCTTGTTTAGTGGTTATGTCGGCCCATGGTACACTGGCAGGACCTGTTAGGGAACGTCGCATGCAATTTCAAAAAATTTTCTACGCTCACGCAAGATCTATCTAGAAGATGCATGCCAATGAGAGGGGGAGAGTGTGTCCACGTACCCTCGTAGACCGAAAGCGAAAGCGTTAGGTTAACGCGGTTGATGTAGTCGAACGTCTTCGCGATCCAACCGGTCAAGTACCGAACGTACAATACCTCCGAGTTCTGCACAAGTTCAGCTCGATGACGTCCCTCGAACTCTTGACCCAGCAGAGGGTCGATGGAGAGTTTCATCAACACGTCGGTGTGGTGATGGTGATGGTGATGTGATCCGCGCAGGGTTTCGCCTAAGCACTACCTGAATATGACCGGAGGAGTAAACCGTGGAGAGAGACGCCGCACACGGCTTGGAACAATTGTTGTGTCTCCAAGGGTGCCCTTGCCCACGTATATAAAGGAGGAGAGGGAGGAGGCCGGCCAAGGGGCGCGCCATAGGGGGGAACCGACTAGGACTCCCAATCCTAGTCGCCCCCCCTTTCCTTTCTTTCGGAGGAGGAAAAGGGAAGGAGAGGGAGAGGAGAGGGAAAGAGGAAAGGGGGCCTTGCCCCCTCCCCTTTGTCCAATATGGACTCCCTGGGGGGGGGGGGGGGGGCGCCACCCCTTGTGGGCTCCCCTCTCTCTCTCCCCTATGGCCCATTACTTCCCCGGGGGGTTCCGGTAACCCCTCGGTACTCCGAAAAATAGCCGAACCACTCCGAAACCATTCCGGTGTCCGAATACCATCGTCCAATATATCAATCTTTACCTCTCGACTATTTCGAGACTCCTCGTCATGTCCGTGATCTCATCCGGGACTCCGAACAATCTCCACCAAAATACATAACTCATAATACAAATCGTCATTGAACGTTAAGCATGCGGACCCTACAGGTTCGAGAACTGTGTAGACATGACCGAGACACATCTCTGATAAATAACCAACAGCGGAACCTGGATGCTCATATTGGTTCCTACATATTCTACGAAGATCTTTATTGGGTAAACCGCAATAACAACATACGTCATTCCCTAATCGATGGTGTATGTTACTTGCCCGAGATTCGATCGTCGGTATCCTCATACCTAGTTTAATCTCGTTTCCGGCAAGTATCTTTACTCGTTCCGTAATGCATCATCCCGTAACTAACTCATTAGTCACATTGCTTGCAAGGCTTATAGTGATGTGCATTACCGAGAGGGCCCAGAGATACCTCTCCGATACACGGAGTGACAAATCCTAATCTTGATCTATGCCAACCCAACAAACACCTTCGGAGACACCTGTAGAGCATCTTTATAATCACCCAGTTACATTGTGACGTTTGATAGCACACAAGGTGTTCCTCCGGTATTCGGGAGTTGCGTAATCTCATAGTCAGAGGAATCTGTATAAGTTATGAAGAAAGCAATAGCAATAAAACTTAATGATCATTATGCTAGGCTAACGAATGGGTCTTGTCCATCACATCATTCTCCTAATGATGTGATCCCGTTCATCAAATGACAACACATGTCTATGGTCAGGAAACTTAACCATCTTTGATTAACGAGCTAGTCTAGTAGAGGCATAGTAGGGACACTTTGTTTTGTCTATGTATTCACACATGTATCAAGTTTCCGGTTAGTAAAATTCTAGCATGAATGATAAACATTTATCATGATATAAGGAAATATAAATAACAACTTTATTATTGCCCGTAGGGCATATTTCCTTCAGTCTCCCACTTGCACTAGAGTCAATAATCTAGATTACATTGTAATGATTGTAACACCCACGGAGTCTTAGTGCTGATCATGTTTTGCTCGTGGAAGAGGCTTAGTTAACGGGTCTGCAACATTCAGATCCGTATGTATTTTGCAAATCTCTATGTCTCCCTCCTTGACTTGATCATGGATGGAGTTGAAGCGTCCCTTGATGTGTTTGGTTCTCTTGTGAATCTGGATTCCTTCGCTAAGACAATTGCTCCAGTATTGTCACAAAAGATTTTCATTGGACCCTATGTACTAGGTATTACACCTAGATCGGATCTGAACTCCTTCATTTAGACTCCTTCATTTGCTTCTTCAGAAGCAGCTATGTACTCCGCTTCACACGTAGATCCTGCCACGACGCTCTGCTTGGAACTGCACCAACTGACAGCTCCACCATTCAATAAAAATACGTATCCGGTTTGCGACCTAGAGTCATCCGGATCAGTGTCAAAGCTAGCATCGATGTAACCATTTACGACAAGCTCTTTGTCACCTCCATAAATGAGAAACATATCCTTAGTCCTTTTCAGGTATTTCAGGATGTTCTTGACCGCTGTCCAGTGATCCACTCCTGGATTACTTTGGTACCTCCCTGCTAAACTTATAGCAAGGCACACATCAGGTCTGGTACACAGTATTGCACACATGATAGAACCTATGGCTGAGGCATAGGGAATGACTTTCATTTTTTCTCTATCTTCTGCAGTGGTCGGGCATTGAGTCTGACTCAACTTCACACCTTGTAACACATGCAAGAACCCTTTCTTTGACCGATCCATTTTGAACTTCTTCAAAACTTTATCAAGGTATGTGCTTTGTGAAAGTCCAGTTAAGCGTCTTGATCTATCTCTATAGATCTTGATGCCCAATATATAAGCAGCTTCACCTCATTGAAAAATTCTTATTCAAGTATCCTTTTATGCTATCCAGAAATTCTATATCATTTCCAATCAACAATATGTCATCCACATATAATATTAGAAATGCTACAGAGCTCCCACTCACTTTCTTGTTAAATACATGCTTGTCCAAAAGTCTGTATAAAACCATATGCTTTGATCACACTATCAAAGCGTATATTCCAACTCCGAGAGGCTTGCACCAATCCATAAATGGATCGCTGGAGCTTGCACACTTTGTTAGCACCTTTAGGATCGACAAAACCTTCTGGTTGCATCATATACAACTCTTCTTTAAGAAATCCATTAAGGAATGCAGTTTTGACATCCATTTGCCAAATTTCATAATCATAAAATGCGGCAATTGCTAACATGATTCGGACAGACTTAAGCATCGCTACGGGTGAGAAGGTCTCATCGTAGTCAACTCCTTGGACTTGTTGAAAACCTTTGGCAACAAGTCGAGCTTTGTAGATAGTAACATTACCGTCAACGTCAGTCTTCTTCTTGAAGATCCATTTATTTCTTATGGCTTGCCGATCATCGGGCAAGTCAATAAAGTCCATAATTTGTTCTCATACATGGATCCCATCTCAGATTTCATGGCCTCAAGCCATTTCACGGAATCTGGGCTCATCATCGCTTCCTCATAGTTCGTAGGTTCGTCATGGTCTAGTAACATGACTTCGAGAATAGGATTACCATACCACTCTGGTGCGGAACGTATTCTGGTTGACCTACGAGGTTCGGTAGTAACTTGATCTGAAGTTTCATGATCATCATCATTAGCTTCCTCACTAATTGGTGCAGGCATCACTGGAATTGATTTCTGTGATGAACTACTTTCCAATTTGAGAGAAGGTACAACTACCTCATCAAGTTCTACTTTCCTTCCACTCACTTCTTTCGAGAGAAACTCCTTCTCTAGAAAGGATCCATTCTTAGCAACAAATATGTTGCCTTTGGATCTGTGATAGAAGGTGTACCCAACAATTTCTTTTGGGTATCCTATGAAGACGCACTTCTCCGATTTGGGTTCGAGCTTATTAGGTTGAAGCTTTTTCACATAAACATCGCAACCCAAACTTTAAGAAACGACAGCTTAGGTTTCTTGCCAAACCACAGTTCATATGGTGTCGTCTCAACGGATTTAGATGGTGCCATATTTAACGTGAATACAACCATCTCTAAAGCATAACCCCAAAACAATAGTGGTAAATCGGTAAGAGACATCATATATCGCACCATATCTAATAAAGTACGACTACGACGTTCGGACACACCATTACGCTGTGGTGTTCCAGGTGGCGTGAGTTGCGAAACAATTCCACATTGTTTCAAATGTAGACCAAACTCGTAACTCAAATATTCGCCTCCGCGATCAGATCATAGAAATTTTATTTTCTTGTTACGATGATTTTCCACTTCACTCTAAAATTCTTTGAACTTTTCAAATGTTTCAGACTTATGTTTCATCAAGTAGATATACCCATATCTGCTCAAATCATCTATGATGGTCAGAAAATAACGATACCCGCCGTGAGCCTCAACTGCATACATCAGTATGTATTATTTCCAATAAGTCAGTGGCTCGCTCCATTGTTCCGGAGAACGGAGTCTTAGTCATCTTGCCCATGAGGCATGGTTCGCAAGCATCAAGTGATTCATAATCAAGTGATTCCAAAAGCCCATCAACATGGAGTTTTTTCATGCGCTTTACGCCAATATGACCTAAACGGCAGTGCCACAAATAAGTTGCACTATCATTATTAACTTTGCATCTTTTGGCTTCAATATTATGAATATGTGTATCACTACGACCGGGATTCAACGAAAATAGACCACTCATCAAGGGTGCATGACCATAAAAGATATTACTCATATAAATAGAACAACCATTATTCTCTGATTTAAATGAATAACTGTCTCGCATAAAACAAGATCCAGTTATAATGTTCATGCTCAACGCTGGCACCAAATAACAATTATTCAGGTCTAAAACTAATCCCGAAGGTAGATGTAGAGGTAGCGTGTGATGCGGCTTGAAGCTACGTCGGTATTTCCCCAAAGAGGAAGGGATGATGCAGCACAGCGGCGGTAGGTATTCCCCTTAGTTATGAGACCAAGGTTATCGAACCAGTAGGAGAACCAAGCAACACAACGTAAACAGCCCCTGCACACAAATAACAAATATTCACAACCCGACGTGTAAAAGGGGTTGTCAATCCCTTTCGGGTAGCGGCGCCCCAAGATAGGCAAATGAACGTGAAATAAATTGTAGTAGATTGATAGATCGAACACCAAATAAAATAAATAAGAATAAAATGCAGCAAGGTATTTTTGTACTTTTGGTTTAATAGATCTGAAAATAAAAGCAAAGGAAAAGTAGATCACAAAGGCAAATAATATGAGAAAGAGACCCGGGGGCCGTAGGTTTCACTAGTGGCTTCTCTTGAGAAAAATAGCAAACGGTGGGTAAACAAATTACTGTTGGGCAATTGATAGAACTTCAAATAATCATGATAATATCCAGGCAATGATCATTATATAGGCATCACGTCCAAGATTAGTAGACCGACTCCTGCCTGCATCTACTACTATTACTCCACACATCGACCGCTATCCAGCATGCATCTAGTGTATTAAGTTCATGGAGAAACGGAGTAATGCAATAAGAATGATGACATGATGTAGACAAGATCTATTTATGTAGAAATAGACCCCATCGTTTTATCCTTAGTAGCAACGATACATACGTGTCGGTTCCCCTTCTGTCACTGGGATCAAGCACCGTAAGATCGAACCCACTACAAAGCACCTCTTCCCATTGCAAGATAAAAAGATCAAGTTGGACAAACAAAACCCAAATATCGGAGAAGAAATACGAGGCTATAAGCAATCATGCATATAATAGATCAAAGAAACTCAAATAACTTTCATGGATATAAAAAGATAGATCTGATCATAAACTCAAAGTTCATCCGATCCCAACAAAAACACCACAAAAAGAGTTACATCATATGGATCTCCAAGAGACCATTGTATTGAGAATCAAACGAGAGAGAGGAATCCATCTAGCTACTAACTACGGACACGAAGGTCTACAAAGAACTACTCACGCATCATCGGAGAGGCACCAATGAGGATGATGAACCCCTCCGTGATGGTGTCTAGATTGGATCTGGTGGTTCTGGACTCTGTGGCGGCTGGAATTGATTTTCGTTGACTCCCCTAGGGTTTCTGGAATATTGGGGTATTTATAGAGCAAAGAGGCGGTCCGGGGGGCACCCGAGGTGCGCACTGAAGGAAATATGCCCTAGAGAAAATAATAAAGTTGTTATTTATATTTCCTTATATCATGATAAATGTTTATTATTCATGCTAGAATTGCATTAACCGGAAACTTAGTACATGTGTGAATACATAGACAAAACAGAGTGTCCCTAGTATGCCTCTACTAGACTAGCTCGTTAATCAAAGATGGTTAAGTTTCCTAGCCATGGACATGTGTTGTCATTTGATGAACGGGATCACATCATTAGAGAATGATGTGATGGACAAGACCCATCCGTTAGCTTAGCATAATGATCGTTTAGTTTTATTGCTATTGCTTTCTTCATGACTTATACATGTTCCTCTGACTATGAGATTATGCAACTCCCGAATACCGGAGGAACACCTCGTGTGCTATCAAACGTCACAACGTAACTGGGTGATTATAAAGATGCTCTACAGGTGTCTCTGAAGGTGTTTGTTGGGTTGGCATAGATCAAGAATAGGATTTGTCACTCAGTGTATTGGAGAGGTATCTCTAGGCCCTCTGGGTAATGCACATCACGATAAGCCTTGCAAGCAATGTGACTGATGAGTTAGTTATGGGATGATGCATTACGGAAAGAGTAAAGAGACTTGTTGGTAACGAGATTGAACTAGGTACGATGATACCGACGATCGAATCTCGGGCAAGTAACATACCGATAACGAAGGGAACAACGTATGTTGTTATGCGGTTTGACCAATAAAGATCTTCGTAGAATATGTAGGAGCCAATATGAGCATCTAGGTTCAGCTATTGGTTATTGACCGGAGATGTGTCTCGGTCATGTCTACATAGTTCTCGAACCCGTAGGGTCCGCACGCTTAACGTTCGATGACGATTAGTATTATAAGTTATGTGATTTGATGACCGAAGTTTTTTCGTAGTCCCGGATGAGATCACGGACATGACGAGGAGTCTCGAAATGGTCGAGACATAAAGAATGATATATTGGACGATGTTATTCAGACACCGGATGAGTTGCGAGAGGTACCGGATAAATATCGGAATGCCGGAGGGTTATCGAAACCCCCCCGGGGAAGTAATGGGCCAACATGGGCCTTAGGGGAGAGAGAGGGCAGGCCACAAGGAGGTGCCCCCCATGGGAGTCCGGATAGGACTAGGGGAGGGGGCGCAACCCCCCTTTCCCTCTCCCTCTCCCTCTCCCTTCCTTCTTCCCCCTTCCACTAAGTGGAATCCTACTAGGACTTGGAGTCCTAGTAGGACTCCTCTCTCTTGGCATGCCCTATAGGGGCCGGCCGGCCTCCCCCTCTCCTCCTTTATATACGAAGGCAGGTGGGCACCCTAGAACACAACAAGTCTTCTCTTAGCCGTGTGCGGTGCCCCCCTCCACAGTTTAACACCTCAGTCATATCGTCGTAGTGCTTAGGCGAAGCCCTGCGCCGGTAACATCATCATCACCGTCACCACGCCTTCGTGCTGACGGAACTCTCCCTCGTCCTCAACTGGATCAAGAGATCGAGGGACATCATTGTGCTAAACGTGTGCTGAACACGGAGGTGCCGTACGTTCGGTACTTGGATCGGTTGAATCGTGAAGACGTTCGACTACATCAACCGCGTTACTAAACGCTTCCACTTTTGGTGTACGAGGGTACGTGGACACACTCTCTCGTCTCATTGCTATGCATCTCCTATATAGATCTTGCGTGATCGTAGCATGTTTTTTGAAATACTGCGTTCCCTAATAGTGACATCCGAGCCAAGTCTATGCGTAGATGTTATATGCATGAGTAGAACACAAAGAGTTGTGGGCGATAGTAGTCATACTGCTTACCACCAACGTCGTACTTTGATTCAGCGGTATTGTTGGATGAAGCGGCTGGACCGACATTACATGACCGCGTTCATGAGACTGGTTCTACCGATGTGCTTCGCACACAGGTGGCTAGCGGGTGTCTGTTTCTCCAACTTTAGTTGAATCGAGTTTGACTACGGCCGGTCCTTGTTGAAGGTTAAAACAACACACTTGAAGAAAAATCGTTGTGGTTTTGATGCGTAGGTAAGAACGGTTCTTGCTAGAAGCCCGTAGTAGCCACGTAAAACTTGCAACAACAAAGTAGAGGACGTCTAACTTGTTTTTGCACGACATGTTGTGATGTGATATGGTCAAGACGTGATGAGATATAAATTGTTGTATGAGATGATCATGTTTTGTAACCATGATCGGCAATTGGCAGGAGCCTTATGGTTGTCGCTTTATTGTATGAAATGCAATCGCCATGTAATTGCTTGACTTTATCACTAAGCGGTAGCGACAATCGTAGAAGCAATAGTTGCCGAGAAAACAACGATGCTACGATGGAGATCAAGGTGTCAAGCCGGTGATGATGGAGATCATGACAAGTGCTTTGGAGATGGAGATCAAAGGCACAAGATGATGATGGCCATATCATGTCACATATTTTGATTGCATGTGATGTTTATCTTTTATGCATCTTATTTTGCTTAGTACGGCGATAGCATTATAAGATGATCTCTCACTAAATTTCAAGATATGAGTGTTCTCCCTGAGTATGCACCATTGCTACAGTTCGTCGTGCCAAGACCACGTGATGATCGGGTGTGATAAGCTCTACGTTCACATACAACGGGTGCAAGCCAGTTTTGCACGTGCAGAATACTCGGGTTAAACTTGACGAGCCTAGCATATGCAGATATGGCCTCAGAACACTGAGACTGAAAGGTCAAGCATGAATCATATAGTAGATATGATCAACATAGTGATGTTCACCATTGAAAACTACTCCATCTCACGTGATGATCGGACATGGTTTAGTTGATATGGATCACGTGATCATTTAGATGACTAGAGGGATGTCTATCTAAGTGGGAGTTCTTAAGTAATATAAATAATTGAACTTTAATTTACCATGAACTTAGTACCTGATAGTTTTTGCATGTCTATGTTGTTGTAGATCAATGACCCATGCTACCGCTCCTTTGAATTTTAATGCATTCCTAGAGAATGCTAAGTTGAAAGATGATGGTAGAAATTACACGAACTGGGTCCGTAACTTGAGGATTATCCTCATTGCTGCACAGAAGAATTACGTCCTGGAAGCACCGCTAGGTGCAAGACCCGCTGCAGGAGCAACTCCGGACGTCATGAATGTCTGGCAGAGCAAAGCTGATGACTACTCGATAGTTCAGTGTGCCATGCTTTACGGCTTAGAATCGGGACTTCAACGACGTTTTGAGCGTCATGGAGCATATGAGATGTTCCGTGAGTTGAAGTTAATATTTGAAGCAAATGCCCGAATTGAGAGATATGAAGTCTCCAATAAGTTCTATAGCTGCAAGATGGAGGAGAATAGTTCAGTCAGTGAACATATACTCAGAATGTCTGGGTACCACAACCAATTGACTCAGCTGGGAGTTAATCTTCCTGATGATAGTGTCATTGACAGAGTTCTTCAATCACTGCCACCAAGCTACAAAAGCTTCGTGATGAACTATAATATGCAAGGGATGGATAAGACAATTCCCGAGCTCTTCACGATGCTAAAGGCTGCGGAGGTAGAAATCAACAAGGAGCATCAAGTGTTGATGGTTAACAAGACCACTTGTTTCAAGAAAAAGGACAAAGGGAATAAGGGGAACTTCAAGAAGAACGGCAAGCAAGTTGCTGCTCAAGTGAAGAAGCCCAAGTCTGGACCTAAGCCTGAGACTGAGTGCTTCTACTGCAAAGGGACTGGTCACTGGAAGCGGAACCGCCCCAAGTATTTTGCGGATAAGAAGGATGGCAAAGTGAAAGGTATATTTGATATACATGTTATTGATGTGTACCTTACTAATGCTCGTAGTAGCGCCTGGGTATTTGATACTGGTTCTGTTGCTCATATTTGCAACTCGAAACAAGGGCTACAGATTAAACGAAGATTGGCTAAGGATGAGGTGACGATGTGCGTGGGAAATGGTTCCAAAGTCGATGTGATCGCCGTCGGAACGCTACCTCTACATCTACCGCCGGGATTAGTTTTAGACCTAAATAATTGTTATTTGGTGCCAGCGTTGAGCATGAACATTATATCTGGATCTTGTTTAATGCGAGATGGTTATTCATTTAAATCAGAGAATAATGGTTATTCTATTTATATGAGTAATATCTTTTATGGTCATGCACCCTTGATGAGTGGTCTATTTTTGTTGAATCTTGATTGTAATGACACACATATTCATAATATTGACGCCAAAAGTTGTAAGGTTAATAATGATAGTGCAACTTATTTGTGGCACTGCCGTTTAGGTCATATTGGTGTAAAGCGCATGAAGAAACTCCATGCTGATGGGCTTTTGGAATCACTTGATTATGAATCACTTGATGCTGTCGAACCATGCCTCATGGGCAAGACGACTAAGACTCCGTTCTCCGGAACAATGGAGCAAGCAACAGGCTTATTGGAAATAATACATACAGATGTATGCGGACCAATGAATGTTGAGGCTTGCGGCGGGTATCGTTATTTTCTGACCTTCATAGATGATTTGAGAAGATATGGGTATATCTACTTGATGAAGCATAAGTCTGAAACATTTGAAAAGTTCAAAGTGAAGTGGAAAATCATCGTAACAAGAAAATAAAGTTTCTATGATCTGATCGTGGAGGTAAATATTTGAGTTATGAGTTTGGTCTTCATTGAAACAATGTGGAATAGTTTCGCAACTCACGCCACCTGGAACACCACAGCGTAATGGTGTGTCCGAATGTCGTAACCGTACTTTATTAGATATGGTGCGATCTATGATGTCTCTTACCGATTTACCGCTATTTTTTTGGGGTTATACTTTAGAGACGGCTGCATTCACGTTAAATGGGGCACCATCTAAATCCGTTGGGACGACACCATATGAACTGTGGTTTGGCAAGAAACCTAAGCTGTCATTTCTTAAAGTTTGGGGTTGCGATGCTTATGTGAAAAAGCTTCAACCTTATAAGCTCGAACCCAAATCGAAGAAATGTGTCTTCATAGGATACCCAAAGGAGACTGTTGGGTACACCTTCTATCACAGATCCGAAGGCAAGATATTCGTTGCTAAGAATGGATCCTTTCTAGAGAAGGAGTTTCTCTCGAAAGAAGTGAGTGGGAGGAAAGTAGAACTTGATGAGGTAATTGTACCTTCTCCCGAATTGGAAAGTAGTTCATCACAGAAATCAGTTCCAGTGATTCCTACACCAATTAGTGAGGAAGCTAATGATGATGATCATGAAACTTCAGATCAAATTACTACCGAACCTCGTAGGTCAACCAGAGCATGATCTGCACCAGAGTGGTACGGTAATCCTGTTCGGGAAGTCATGTTACTAGACCATGATGAACCTACGAACTATGAGGAAGCGGTTATGAGCCGAGATTCTGCGAAATGGCTTGAGGCCATGAAATCTGAGATGGGATCTATTTATGAGAACAAAGTGTGGACTTTGGCTGACTTGCCTGATGATCGGCAAGCCATAGAGAATAAATGGATCTTCAAGAAGAAGACTGACGCTGACGGTAATGTTACTGTCTACAAAGCTCGACTTGTTGCGAAAGGTTTCCGACAAGTTCAAGGAGTTGACTACGATGAGACCTTCTCACCCGTAGTGATGCTTAAGTCTGTCCGAATCATGTTGCAATTGCCACAGTTTATGATTATGAAATTTGGCAAATGGATGTCAAAACTGCATTCCTTAATGGATATCTTAAAGAAGAGTTGTATATGATGCAACCGGAAGGTTTTTTCGATCCTAAAGGTGCTAACAAAGTGTGCAAGCTCCAACGATCCATTTATGGACTGGTGCAAGCCTCTCGGAGTTGGAATATACGCTTTGATAGTGTGATCAAAGCATATGGTTTTATACAGACTTTTGGAGAAGTCTGTTTTTACAAGAAAGTGAGTGGGAGCTCTGTAGCATTTCTGATATTATATGTGGATGACATATTGTTGATCGAAAATGATATAGAATTTCTGGATAGCATAAAAGGATACTTGAGTAAGAATTTTTCAATGAAAGACCTCGGTGAAGCTGATTATATATTGGGCATCAAGATCTATAGAGATAGATCAAGATGCTTAATTGGACTTTCACAAAGCACATACCTTGATAAAGTTTTGAAGAAGTTCCAAATGGATCAGTCAAAGAAATGGTTCTTGCCTGTGTTACAAGGTGTGAAATTGAGTCAGACTCAATGCCTGACCACTGTAGAAGATAGAGAGAAAATGAAAGTCATTCCCTATGCCTCAGCCATAGGTTCTTTCATGTATGCAATGTTGTGTACTAGACCTGATGTGTGCGTTGCTATAAGTTTAGCAGGGAGGTACCAAAGTAATCCAGGAGTGGATCACTGGACATCGGTAAAGAACATCCTGAAATACCTGAAAAGGACTAAGGATATGTTTCTTGTTTATGGAGGTGAAAAAGTGCTCGTCGTAAATGGTTACATAGATGCAAGCTTTGACTCTGATCCGGATGACTCTAAGTCGCAAACCGGGTACGTATTTATAATGAATGGTGGAGCTGTCAGTTGGCGCAGTTCCAAGCAGAGCGTCGTGGCGGGATCTACGTGTGAAGCAGAGTACATAGCTGCTTGGGAAGCAGCAAATGAAGGAGTCTGGATGAAGGAGTTCATATCTGATCTAGGTGTAATAGCTAGTGAATGGGGTCCAATGAAAATCTTTTGTGACAATACTGGAGAAATAGCCTTGGCGAAGGAATCCAGATTTCACAAGAGAACCAAGCACATCAAGAGACGCTTCAATTCCATCCGCGATCTAGTCAAGGAGGGAGACATAGAAGTTTGCAAAATGCATACGGATCTGAATGTTGCAGACCCATTGACTAGGCCTCTTCCATGAGCAAAACATGAACAACACCAAGACTCCATGGGTGTTAGAACCATTACCGTGTAATCTAGATTATTGACTCTAGTGCAAGTGGGAGACTGAAGGAAATATGTCCTAGAGGCAATAATAAAGTTGTTATTTATATTTCCTTATATCATGATAAATGTTTATTATTCATGCTAGAATTGTATTAACCGGAAACTTGGTACATGTGTGAATACATAGACAAACATATTGTCCCTAGTATGCCTCTACTAGACTAGCTCCTTAATCTAAGATGGTTAAGTTTCCTTGCCATGGACATGTGTTGTCATTTGATGAAAGGGATCACATCATTAGAGAATGATGTGATGGACAAGACCCATCCGTTTGCTTAGCATAATGATCGTTTAGTTTTATTGTTATTGCTTTCTTCATGACTTATACATGTTCCTCTGACTATGAGATTATGCAACTCCCGAATACCGGAGGAACACCTTGTGTGCTATCAAACGTCACAACGTAAATGGGTGATTATAAAGATGCTCTACAGGTGTATCCGAAGGTGTTTGGTGGGTTGGCATAGATCAAGAATAGGATTTGTCACTCCGTGTATCGGAGAGGTATCTCTGGGCCCTCTCGGTAATGCACATCACTATAAGCCTTGCAAGCAATGTGACTGATGAGTTAGTTACAGGATGATACATTACGGAATGAGTAAAGAGACTTGCCGGTAACGAGATTGAACTAGGTATGATGATACCGACGATCGAATCTCGGGCAAGTAACATACCGATGACAAAGGGAACAACGTATGTTGTTATGCGGTTTGACCGATAAAGATCTTCGTAGAATATGTAGGAGCCAATATGAGCATCCAAGTTCCGCTATTGGTTATTGACCGGAGATGTGTCTCGGTCATATCTACATAGTTCTCGAACCCGTTGGGTCCGCACAATTAACGTTCGATGACGATTAGTATTATGAGTTATGTGATTTGATGACCGAAGTTTGTTCGGAGTCCCGGATGAGATCACGGACATGACGAGGAGTCTTGAAATGGTCGAGACATAAGAATGATATATTGGACGATGTTATTCGGACACCGGATGAGTTGCTAGAGGTACCGGATAAATATCGGAGTGCCGGAGGGTTATCGGAACCCCCCGGGGAAGTAATGGGCCAACATGGGACTTAGGGAAGAGAGAGGGCAGGCCGGAGGCGCCCCCCCATGGGAGTCCGAATAGGACTAGGGGAGGGGGCGCGACCCCGCTTTCCCTCTCCCTCTCCCTTCCTTCTTCCCCCTTCCACCAAGTGGAATCCTACTAGGACTTCGAGTCCTAGTAGGACTCCTCTCTCTTGGCGCGCCCAACAGGGGCCGGCCGGCCTCCCCCTCTCCTCCTTTATATACGGAGGAAGGGGGTCACCCTCGAACACAACAAGTCTTCTCTTAGCCATGTGTGGTGCCCCCCTCCACAGTTTAACACCTCGGTCATATGGTCGTAGTGCTTAGGCGAAGCCCTGCGCCGGTAACATCATCATCACCGTCGCCACGCCATCGTGCTGACGGAACTCTCCCTCGCCCTCAACTGGATCAAGAGCTCGAGGGACGTCGTCATGCTGAATGTGTGCTGAACACGGAGGTGCCGTACGTTCGGTACTTGGATCGGTTGAATCGTGAAGACGTTCGACTACATCAACCGCGTTACTAAACGCTTCTGCTTTCGGTCTACGAGGGTACGTTTACACACTCTCCCGTCTCGTTGCTATGCATCTCCTAGATAGATCTTGCGTGATCATAGGATTTTTTTTGAAATACTGGGTTCCCCAACAAATTTAGACTATGTTCATGATCATGAGTTCAATTAATCAAATTATTTAATGAACTCCCACTTAGATAGACATCGCTCTAGTCATCTAAGTGATACATGATCCGAATCGACTAGGCCGTGTCTGATCATCACGTGAGACGGACTAGTCATCAACGGTGAACATATCCATGTTGATCGCATCTACAATACGACTCATGTTCGACCTTTCGGTCTCTCGTGTTCCGAGGCCATGTCTGTACATGCTAGGCTCGTCAAGTCAACCTAAGTGTTTCGCATGTGTAAATCTGGCTTACACCCGTTGTATGCGAACGTTAGAATCTATCACACCCGATCATCACGTGGTGCTTCGAAACAACGAGCCTTCGCAACAGTGCAAAGTTAGGGGGAACACATTTCTTGAAATTTTAGTGAGGGATCATCTTATTTATGCTACCGTCGTTCTAAGCAAATAAGATGTAAACATGACAAACATCACATGCAAATCATAAAGTGACATGATATGGCCAATATCATCTTGCGCCTTTGATCTCCATCTCCGAGGCGCGGCATGATCACCTTCGACACCGGCATGACACCATGATCTCCATCATCGTGTCTTCATGAAGTTGTCTCGCCAACTATTACTTCTACTACTATGGCTAACGGTTAGCAATAAAATAAAGTAATTACATGGCGTTTACATTGACTCGCAGGTCATACAATAAATTAAGACAACTCTTATGGCTCTTGCCGGTTGTCATACTCATCGACATGCAAGTCATGACTCCTATTACAAGAACATGATCAATCTCATACATCACATATATCATTCACCACATCCTTTTGGCCATATCACATCACATAGTATACCCCGCAAAAACAAGTTGACGTCCTCTAATTGTTGTTGCATGTTTTACGTGACTGCCATGGGTTTCTAGCAAGAATGTTTCTTACCGACGCAAAAGCCACAACGGTGATATGCCAATTGATATTTACCCTTCATAAGGACCCTCTTCGTCGAATCCGATCCGACTAAAGTGGGAGAGACAGACACCCGCTAGCCACCTTACGCATCAAGTGCATGTCAGTCGGTGGAACCAGTCTCACGTAAGCGTACGTGTAAGGTCGGTCCGGGCCGCTTCATCCCACAATGCCGCCGAATCAAGATAAGACTAGTAACGGTAAGAAAATTGACCAAATCATCGCCCACAACTACTTTGTGTTCTACTCGTGCATAGAATCTACGCATAGACCTAGCTCATGATGCCACTGTTGGGGAACGTAGTAATAATTCAAAAAAATCCCACGTGTCACCAAGATCAATCTAGGAGATACTAGCAACGAGAGAGAGAGGGAGTTCATCTTCATACCCTTGAAGATCGCTAAGCGGAAGCTTTACAAGAACGACGTTGATGGAGTCGTACTCGTGGTGATTCAAATCGCGGAAGATCCGATCCAAGCGCCGAACGGCGCCTCTGCGTTCAACACACGTACAACCCGGGGACGTCTCCTCCTTCTTGATCTAGCAAGGGGAGAGGAGAAGTTGAGGGAGAACTCCGGCAGCACGACGACGTGGTGGTGGAGCTTGCGGTTCTCCTGCAGGGCTTCGCCAAGCACTATGGAGGAGGAGGAGGTGTTGGAGGAGGGAGGGGCTGCGCCAGGGGAAGGGGTGCGGCTGCCCTCCCACCCCCACTATTTATAGGGGGGAAGGGAAGAGGGGGCCGCCCCCCTAGATGCATCTAGAGGGGGGAGGGGGCGGCGGCCAGGAGGGGAGACTTGCCCCCCAAGCAAGGTGGGAGGCGCCCCCTCCCCTAGGGTTTCCAACCCTAGGCGCCTTGGGCCCTTGGGTGGGCGCACCAGCCCACTAGGGGGCTGGTTCCCTCCCATATTCAGCCCATTAAGTCCTCCGGGGCAGGTGGCCCCACCCGGTGGACCCTCGGACACCTTTCGGTGGTCCCGGTACAATACCAATAACCCCCGAAACCCTTTCCGTGACTGAAACTGGACTTCCCATATATAAATCTTCACCTCCGGACCATTCCGAAACTCCTCGTGACGTCCAGGATCTCATCCGGGACTCCAAACAACCTTCGGTAACCACATACAATTTCCCATAACAACTCTAGCGTCACCAAATCTTAAGTGTGTAGACCCTACGGGTTCGGGAACCATGCAGACATGACCGAGACATCTCTCCGGCCAATAATCAACAACGGGATCTGGATACTGATACGTCTCCAACGTATCTATAATTTTTGATTGTTCCATGCTATTATATTATCTGTTTTGGATGTTTATGGGTTTTATTATACACTTTTATATTATTTTTGGGACTAACCTATTAACCGGAGGCCCAACCCAAATTGCTGTTTTCTTGCCTATTTCAGTGTTTCGAAGAAAAGGAATATCAAACGGAGTCCAAACGGAATGAAACCTTCGGGAGAGTTATTTTTGGAACGGAAGCAATCCAGGAGACTTGGAGTGCATGTCAGGGAAGCAACGAGGTGGCCACAAGGCAGGGAGGCGCGCCCCCACCCTCGTGGGCCCCTCGTGGCTCCCCTGACTGACTTCTTTCGCCTATATATATCCATATACTCTAAAAACATCGAAGAACAGAATAGATCGGGAGTTCCGCCGCCGCAAGCCTCTGTAGCCACCAAAAACCAATCGGGACCCTGTTCCGGCGCCCTGCCGGAGGGGGGATCCCTCTTCGGTGGCCATCTTCATCATCCCGGCGCTCTCCATGACGAGGAGGGAGTAGTTCACCCTCGGGGCTGAGGGTATGTACCAGTAGCTATGTGTTTGATCTCTCTCTCACGTGTTCTTGAGGTGATACGATCTTGATGTATCGCGAGCTTTGCTATTATAGTTGGATCTTATGATGTTTCTCCCCCTCTACTCTCTTGTAAGGGATTGAGTTTTCCCTTTGAAGTTATCTTATCGGATTGAGTCTTTAAGGATTTGAGAACACTTGATGTATGTCTTGCCGTGCTTATCTGTGGTGACAATGGGATATTCACGTGATTCACTTGATGTATGTTTTGGTGATCAACTTGCGGGTTCCGCTCGTGAACTTATGCATAGGGGTTGGCACACGTTTTCGTCTTGACTCTCCGGTAGAAACTTTGGGGCACTCTTTGAAGTACTTTGTGTTGGGTTGAATAGATGAATCTGAGATTGTGTGATGCATATCGTATAATCATACCCACGGGTACTTGAGGTGACATTGGAGTATCTAGGTGACATTAGGGTTTTGGTTCATTTGTGTCTTAAGGTGTTATTCTAGTACGAACTCTATGATAGATCGAATAGAAAGAATAGCTTCGTGTTATTTTACTACGGACTCTTGAATAGATTGATCAGAAAGAATAACTTTGAGGTGGTTTCGTACCCTACCCTAATCTCTTTGTTTGTTCTCCGCTATTAGTGACTTTGGAGTGACTCTTTGTTGCATGTTGAGGGATATTTATATGATCCAATTATGTTATTATTGTTGAGAGAACTTGCACTAGTGAAAGTATGAACCTTAGGCCTTGTTTCAACGCATTGCATTACCGTTTACGCTCACTTTTATTACTTGTTACCTTGCTGTTTTTATATTTTCAGATTACAAAAACCTATATCTACCATCCTTATTGCACTTGTATCACCATCTCTTCGCCGAACTAGTGCACCTATATAATTTACCATTGTATTGGGTGTGTTGGGGACACAAGAGACTCTTTGTTATTTGGTTGCAGGGTTGTTTGAGAGAGACCATCTTCATCCTACGCCTCCCACAGATTGATAAACCTTAGGTCATCCACTTGAGGGAAATTTGCTACTGTCCTACAAACCTCTGCACTTGGAGGCCCAACAACGTCTACAAGAAGAAGGTTGCGTAGTAGACATCAAGCTCTTTTCTGGCGCCGTTGCCGGGGAGGTGAGTGCTTGAAGGTATATCTTTAGATCTTGAAATCGAACCTTTTTGTTTTTTGTTTTATCACTAGTATAGTCTATAAAAGAAAACTAAAAAAAATGGAATTGAGTTTGTCTCATACGCTTCATCTTTTTAATATCTTTCGTGAGAATGATGGGAAGGGAAAATGTGCTCAAGTGCTAGAAGAAGAAGTCTATAAAATGTTTGGCACTAAATCTTTGAATGATGAGCATGATTGCAATGTTGTTAGTATGAACTCCTTGAATATCCATAGTACTAATGATGATTGCACTAGTCATGATGAAAATATCTCTTATAAGCATGTAGATTTTTGTGGAGTGCATAGAGTTTGCAAGTACATACCAAATAGAGATGATAGATTTTGCAAGAGGCATAAGTATTTAGAAACTAAATGGTTGCAAGAAAGGCTAAATGTGAGTGCTGAAAATTTAGAATATCTTTACCGTACTTGTGAACTTTGCAATGAACATGGTCATTTAAATATCAAATGCAAATTGTTTCATGATCGAATCGTGTCCAAAAATTGTGATGACTTGATTTCCCTTGCACATCATAATGAACTTAGTTTTCTTTTGGGTTATGAAGAAATGAAACGTCAAACTAAGCATATTCCAGAATATAACCTTGAGAAATTCCTCGATATTGATCTAGAAGAAATTTATATGTATTGTGCGATGAATTGCATTGAAAATCCTTATATTGCCAATTACATAAAGAAAAGAAAACAAATAGAAGATGAAGAGAATACTAATGAAAGGGAAGAGACTTCTCAATATTCTCCTATTATTTCTTATGACGAATCAGGTAACGAGGAGGAACCTTCTATTCAACCAATCTCATTAATAAGGAGCTCCAAAAAGAGGGTTCAACCCACACATGATGTGAAGAAGAAAAAGAAAAGACGGAGAAGCAAAGGTAGAAAGGTATCCCTCCCAAATGATGTTGCTCCTATTACTCATTGCGATGATAATTGCTATACTATTGGTGCTATCCATACTATTAATGATGAGAGTGACTATGCTTATGATATGAAAAGGCCCAAGCTTGGGGATGCTATGTTTGATGAGAATGACATGTTTGAGAATATATTTGCTGCAATTAATGTTTGTCCCAAGCTTGGGGATGCTGTTTTTAATGAAGATGATATTTTTAGCCTCCCAAGTTTTGATGAGCAAATTTATTATGATGATAGCATGCCTCCTATTTATGATGATTATTGTGATGACACTTATGCTATAAAAAGTAATGACGATTATATTTATAAAACTTGTCATGATTATTATTACCGTTTTTCTAAACATTACTCTTTCAACGTGGAAACAATTTATAGTATTCGAGTCTCTTATGATACTCCCACTATTCCGAAAGAGAAGAATTTTGCTTATGTGGAGAGTAGTAAAATTTCTATGCAAGTAGATCATGAAAAGAATGCTTTATGTGCTGGTTATATTGTTGAATTCATTCATGATGCTACTGAAAATTATTATGAGGGAGGAATATATGCTTGTAGGAGTTGCAATGATATCAAGTTTCCTCTCTATGTGTTGAAAATCTTGGAGTTATGCTTGTTTTGCCTTCCTATGCTAGTTGATTATTGTTCCCATAAGTTGTTTGCTCACAAAATCCCTATGCATAGGAAGTGGGTTAGACTTAAATGTGCTAGTCATATTCTTCATGATGCTCTCTTTGCGTTTCAATTCTTATCTTTTATGTGAGCATCATTGAAATCATCATGCCTAGCTAGGGGCGTTAAACGTTAGCGCTTGTTGGGAGGCAACCCAATTTTATTTTTATTCCTTGCTTTTTGTTCCTGTTTAGTAATAAATAAATCATCTAGCCTCTGGTTAGATGTGGTTTTATGTTTTAATTAGTGTTTGTGACAAGTAAGACCTATAGGATCTTCTTGGATGATAGTTATTTGATCTTGCTGAAAAAGACGGAAACTTTCTGCTCACGAAAACAATAGTTAAAAATCACCATAAAGTGATAAAATATCGGTTCCAATTGCAGTAGATCAATAATCAAATTATCTAGGTCGTCCTATTTTGGCATATTTTTCTGAGTTCCAGAAGTTTGCGTTTGATATAGATTACTACAGACTGTTCTGTTTTTGACAGATTCTGTTTTCTATGTGTTGTTTGCTTATTTTGATGAATCTATGAGTAGTATCGGAGGGTATGAACCATACAGAAGTTGGAATACAGTAGATATTACACCAATATGAATTTAGAATGAGTTCACAACAGTACCTAAGTGGTGATTTATTTTCTTATACTAACGGAGCTTACGAGTTTTCTATTAAGTTTTGTGTTGTGAAGTTTTCAAGTTTTGGGTAAAGGTTCGATGGAATATGGAATAAGGAGTGGCAAGAGCCTAAGCTTGGGGATGCCCAAGGCACCCCAAGGTAATATTCAAGTACAACCAAAAGCCTAAGCTTGGGGATGCCCCGGATGGCATCCCCTCTTTCGTCTTCGTTCATCGGTAACTTTACTTGGAGCTATATTTTTATTCACCACATGATATGTGTTTTGCTTCGAGCGTCATTTTATTTTATTTTGTTTTGCTTGATGTATGAATAAAATACCAAGATCTGAAATTCTTAAATGTTAGAGAGTCTTCACATAGTTGCATAATTATTAAACTACTCATTGATCTTCACTTATATCTTTGGGAGTAGTTTGTCGTTTGCTCTAGTGCTTCACTTACATCCTTTCAGAGCACGGCGGGGGTTTTGTTTTGAAGAAATAGATGAACTCTTGTGCTTCACTTATATTATTTTGAGAGTCTTAAACAGCATGGTAATTTGCTTTAATTGTGAAATTAGTCCTAATACGGTAGGCATCCAAGATTAGTAAAAACTTTCATATAGAGTGCATTGAATACTAAGAGAAGTTTGATTCTTTATGATTGTTTTGAGATATGAAGATGGTGATATTAGAGTCATGCTAGTTGAGTAGTTGTGAATTTGAGAAATACTTGTTCTAAAGTTTGTGATTCCCGTAGCATGCACGTATGGTGAACCGTTATGTGATGAAGTCGGAGCATGATTTATTTATTGATTGTCTTCCTTATGAGTGGCGGTCGGGGACGAGCGATGGTCTTTTCCTACCAATCTATCCCCCCAGGAGCATGCACATAGTACTTTGTTTCGATAACTAATAGATTTTTGCAATAAGTATGTGAGTTCTTTATGACTAATGTTGAGTCCATGGATTATACGCACTCTCACCCTTCCACCATTGCTAGCCTCTCTAATATCGCGCACCTTTCGCCGGTATCATACACCCACCATATACCTTCCTCAAAACAGCCACCGTACCTACCTATTATGGCATTTCCATAGCCATTCCAAGATATATTGCCATGCAACTTTCCACCGTTCCGTTTATTATGACACGCTCCATCATTGTCATATTGCTTTGCATGATCATGTAGTTGACATCGTATTTGTGGCAAAGCCACCGTTCATTATCTTTATACATGTCACTCATGACTCATTGCACATCTCGGTACACCGCCGGAGGCATTCATATAGAGTCATATCTTGTTCTAAGTATTGAGTTGTAATTCTTGAGTTGTAAGTAAATAAAAGTGTGACGGTCATCATTATTAAAGCATTGTCTCAGTGAGGAAAGGATGATGGAGACTATAATTCCCCCACAAGTCGGGATGAGACTCCGGACGAAAAATAGAAAAAAAGAGAAAAAAAGAGGCCATAAAAAAAGAGAAAAGGCCCAAAAATAAAAAATAAAATGAGAGAAAAAGAGAGAAGGGACAATGCTACTATCCTTTTACCACACTTGTGCTTCAAAGTAGCACCATGATCTTCATGATAGAGAGTCTCCTATGTTGTCACTTTCATACTAGTGGGAATTTTTCATTATAGAACTTGGCTTGTATATTCCAATGATGGGCTTCCTCAAAATTCCCTAGGTCTTCGTGAGCAAGCGAGTTGGATGCACTCCCACTTAGTTTCTTGTGTTGAGCTTTCATACACTTATAGCTCTAGTGCATCCGTTGCATGGCAATCCCTACCCGCTCACATTGATATCTATTAATGGGCATCTCCATAGCCCGTTGATACGCCTAGTTGATGTGAGACTATCTTCCCCTTTTTGTCTTCTCCACAACCACCATTCTATTCCACCTATAGTGCTATGTCCATGGCTCACACTCATGTATTGCATGAAGATTGAAAAGTTTGAGAACATCAAAAGTATGAAACAATTGCTTGGCTTGTCATCGGGGTTGTGCATGATTTAAATATTTTGTGTGATGAAGATAGAGCATAGCCAGACTATATGATTTTGTAGGGATAGCTTGCTTTGGCCATGTTATTTTGAGAAGACATGATTGCTTTGTTAGTATGCTTGAGGTATTATTATTTTCATGTCAATATTAAACTTTTATCTTGAATCTTTCAGATCTGAACATTCATGCCACAATAAAGAGAAATACATTGAAGAATATGTTAGGTAGCATTCCACATCAAAAATTCTGTTTTTATCATTTACCTACTCGAGGACGAGCATGAATTAAGCTTGGGGATGCTGATACGTCTCCAACGTATCTATAATTTTTGATTGTTCCATGCTATTATATTATCTGTTTTGGATGTTTATGGGCTTTATTATACACTTCTATATTATTTTCGGGCTAACCTATTAACCGAAGGCCCAGCCCAAATTGCTGTTTTCTTGCCTATTTCAGTGTTTCGAAGAAAAGGAATATCAAACGGAGTCCAAACGGAATGAAACCTTCGGGAGAGTTATTTTTGGAACGGAAGCAATCCAGGAGACTTGGAGTGCACGTCAGGGAAGTAATGAGGTGGCCACGAGGCAGGGAGGCGCGCCCCCACCCTCGTGGGCCCCTAGTGGCTCCCTGACCGACTTCTTTTGCCTATATATATCCATATACTCTAAAAACACCGAAGAACAGAATAGATCGGGAGTTCCGCCGCCGCAAGCCTCTGTAGCCACCAAAAACCAATCGGGACCCTGTTCCGGTGCCCTGCCGGAGGGGGGATCCCTCTCCGATGGCCATCTTCATCATCCCGGCGCTCTCCATGACGAGGAGGGAGTAGTTCACCCTCGGGGCTGAGGGTATGTACCAGTAGCTATGTGTTTGATCTCTCTGTCTCTCTCGTGTTCTTGAGGTGATACGATCTTGATGTATCGCGAGCTTTGCTATTATGGATGGATCTTATGATGTTTCTCCCCCTCTACTCTCTTGTAATGGATTGAGTTTTCCCTTTGAAGTTATCTTATCGGATTGAGTCTTTAAGGATTTGAGAACACTTGATGTATGTCTTGCCGTGCTTATCTATGGTGACAATGGGATATTCACGTGATTCACTTGATGTATGTTTTGGTGATCAACTTGCGGGTTCCGCTCGTGAACTTATGTGAAAGTGCAACTATCCCTGGGTGGTTTGGTAATTCCTAACAACATATAGCTCATTGAGCTAATACTATTTCAAGATAAATATTTCAGGAAAGCTCAATGATTGACATGGCATGGATTAGAAAGTGGACCCTTCAAAATGCTAAGGAGAAAAGATTGGCTCAACCTCAAAGCACAAGACTCTACATTTTCTATTGTAGTGATCCAAGATCACATTGAGTCTATAGGAAAAGCCAATACTATTAAGAAGGGATGAGGTGTTGCTTAATGAGGTTCTTGCTCAAAGTGCTTAGTGATATGCTCCAAAACCCTCAAATACTTTCTCATATCCACATATGTCCCAAACCAAAAGTCTAACTCGGCCCCACCGATCTTTTCTATCCGGAGCCACCGAGTTCAGTTGACATAGCCACTGCCAGAAACCCTAGTCTTTTCGGTCTCACCGATAGGGATCTCGGTCTCACCGAGATGGGATTGTATTCTCTTTGTTTCCCTTCGTAACGTTTCGGTCAAACCGAGATGAGCGATCGGTCCCACCGAGGTTGCAATGCAAACACTTTGTTTCCTTTTCGTAACGTTTGAAGCCGGACCTCTATGAGTGCTCTACATGGCCGGATCAAAGCTATTCTAAAAACTAGATCCATTGGAGTGGGAAGTACTCAAGATGTAGAAGAGGACTCAAGCAGGTTTGGTCCTCTTTCTCTGATGTGTTCTTAGAACCCACTACCTCCAACCAAGATGAGCGAATCGGTCCCACCGAGTTTACCTGACCAACTCTCTGTTTGTCTATTACCAAAATCGGTCCCACCGAGTTTGTGTAATCGGTCTCACCGAGATTACGTTATGCCCTAACCCTAATGAAATGGGTCCCACCGAGTTGATGTGTCGGTCCCACCGAAATGCCTAACGGTCACATTATAAACCCAATCGGTCTGACCGAGTTCTTTGAATCGGTCCCACGGAGTTTGGTGATTTGTGTGTAACGGTTAGATTTTGTGTGGAGGCTATATATACCCCTCCACCCCACTCTTCATTTGTGGAGAGAGCCATCAGAACATGCCTACACTTCCAACACATATTTTCTGAGAGAGAACCACCTACCCTTGTGTTGAGGTCAAGATATCCCATTCCAAGCACATAAATCTTGATCTCTAGCCTTCCCCAAGTTGCTTTCCACTCAAATCATCTTTCCACCAAATTCAAATCCTGTGAGAGAGAGTTGAGTGTTGGGGAGACTATCATTTGAAGCACAAGAGCAAGGAGTTCATCATCAACACACCATTTGTTACTTCTTGGAGAGTGGTGTCTCCTAGATTGGCTAGGTGTCACTTGGGAACCTCCGTCAAGATTGTGGAGTTGAACCAAGGAGTTTGTAAGGGCAAGGAGATCGCCTACTTCATGAAGATCTACCCTAGTGAGGCAAGTCCTTCGTGGGCGACGGCCATGGTGGGATAGACAAGGTTGCTTCTTCATGGACCCTTCGTGGGTGGAGCCCTCCATGGACTCGCGCAACCGTTACCCTTCGTGGGTTGAAGTCTCCATCAACGTGGATGTACGATAGCACCACCTATCGGAACCACGGATAAAAAATCTCCGTGTCAACATTGCGTTTGCTCCCTCAAACTCCTCCCTTTACCTTCATATGCAATTGTTTCACATTCCGCTGCTATACTCTTAGAATTGCATGTGTAGATTGATTGCTTGACTTGTGCTAAGTTGCTAAAATCTGCCAAGAACTAAAATTGGGAAAAGGCTAGATTTTTATTTGGTCAAGTAGTCTAATCACCCCCCCTCTAGACATACTTTCGATCCTACAAGTGGTATCAGAGCCAGGTTTCCATTTGCTTTGATTTCCATAGCTTTTGGTGGTCATAGCCTTGGTTTCACAACCTAGGAGAGTATGGCGTCTAGCGAGGGAAATTACCACCGTGGAGGTCCTTACTTTGATGGGGCAAATTTTGCTAGTTGGAAGCATAAGATGAAAATGCATATTCTTGGACATAACCCCGCCGTTTGGGCTATTGTGTGTATTGGCTTGCAAGGTGAATTCTTCGATGGGAAAGAACCCAACCGTGAAGCTACCGCAGAAGAGTTGAAGATGCTACAATACAATGCTCAAGCTTGTGACATTCTCTTCAACGGATTGTGCCCCGAAGAATTCAACAAAATCAGCCGTCTTGAGAATGCAAATGAAATTTGGGATACTTTGATTGATATGCACGAAGGTACCGACTCCGTCAAGGAATCCAAATTGGATGTGCTTCAAAGTCAGCTTGACAAGTTCAAAAATAAGGATGGTGAAGGTGTCGCTGAAATGTACTCTAGGCTTGCTCTCATCACAAATGAGATTGCCGGCTTAGGAAGTGAAGAGATGACCGACAAATTCATCATCAAGAAGATCCTAAGAGCCTTGGATGGAAAATATGATACCGTGTGCACATTGATCCAAATGATGCCCAATTACGATCTCAAGCCAACGGAAGTCATTGGAAGAATTGTTGCTCATGAGATGTCACTCAAGGATAAGGAAGTGCTTCACAACAAGTCAAGTGGTGCCTACAAAGCCGCGTGTGATGCTCCCACATCATCAAGTGAGAAACAAACCTTCAATGAAGAATTGAGCCTAATGGTAAATAACTTCAACAAGTTCTACAAGAGTAGAAGCAAAGAAAGAAGTTCCAAGTCAAGGTCCTACAATGACAAAAGATCTTCTAGTCGTGAGCGAAATTGCTACAATTGTGGAAGACCCGGACACTACTCCAATGAGTGTACGGCCCCCTACAAAAGAAGAGAAGATTCTCCCAAAAGAAGAAGTAGAAGAGAAGAATCACCATCAAGAGAAAGATGGAGTAGAGATGATCGCTATGAACGAAGATCCTCTCGGAGAAGCAAGGATTCGGAAAGGAAGGATAAGTCATCAAGGAGCTACACAAAAAGAAGACATCAAGCTCATGTTGGTGAATGGGTATCCAGCTCCGACTCCGACCATCACTCCGAAATAAGTTATCACTCCGACTCCGAATATACTCAAGATGAAGGTGTTGCCGATCTAGCACTTGTGAAAACCAACTCCTACGACATATTTGACTCACCAAATGAAGGAATTGGAAGATGCTTCATGGCCAAAGGTCCAAAGGTAACACATCCCGAGTATGTTGATTTCAATAGTGATGAAGATGATTTGCTAGGTGATGATGATTTACTTGTTGACAACTCTAGTGATGAAGACTATGATGAAACGTCAATTAATCATGCTAATCAAGATAAAACGAATGATGATGATAAGAAGGAGATTGAGCGTCTAACTAAAGAACTAAATACTCTTAAGTTAGCTCATGAAACTACCTTGGAAGATCATTGAGAACTTTTAAAGACTCATGAGAAACTACGCTTTGAAAAGCTCAACCTTGAGCAAGAGCATGAGTTTTTAAAGGCAATCAACGATGATCTTCGCAAGAAAAGTTCTTCTTACATTGCCAAGCGTTTACTCTTGTCTACCTACATGCCACAAGTTAAATCTAGCAACAAGAACAAGAAAGATGCTTCATCTAGTAGTAACAACAATCATGCTAAATCCAATGTTGTTGCTTCTAGTAGTTCTCTTGATTCCAGTAATGATTCTCTTAGCCAAGTTACACTTGAGCAAGAAAATAGCTTATTGAAGGGAATAATAGAGAAAGGTGTTCACAAGAGCCTTGCCAGAAGTAAGCAATTTGAGGAAATTGTATGCAAGCAAGGAAGACACTGGAAGAATCAAGGTGTTGGTTTTGAACGAAAGTTCAATGCCAATGGAGTTGAGTGGGAAGAAGATCAATACCCCAAGACGAAGTTTGTTCCTCAACAAGAGAAGTATGATCCTACTTCTTTCAAAGGGACACAAGCTCAAGATGATCTTCCACCACAAGACCACAAGCAAAAAGGCAAGGACAAGCTTCAAGAGGAAATTGATGCATTTGAAGAAGCACCTAAGGCCTTGGTCAAGTGGGTTCCCAAGACTACATCAAGTTCTACTTCATCAAGTACAACTACAACTCCAAGGATTCCCATCAAGATGGTGTGGATCCAGAAGAAGAAGAACTAGAGAGTTCTTGAGGGTGACTTTTGTAATATGGATGGTGGTATAGGTTTTTGTAATATGAAAAATAAAAACAGCAAGGTAACAAGTAATAAAAGTGAGCGTAAACGGTAATGCAATGCGTTGAAACAAGGCCTAAGGTTCATACTTTCACTAGTGCAAGTTCTCTCAACAATAATAACATAATTGGATCATATAGCTATCCCTCAACATGCAACAAAGAGTCACTCCAAAGTCACTAATAGTGGAGAACAAACGAAGAGATTATTGTAGGGTACGAAACCACCTCAAAGTTATCCTTTCTGATCGATCTATTCAAGAGTCCATAGTAAAATAACACGAAGCTATTCTTTCCGTTCGATCTATCATAGAGTTCGTACTAGAATAACACCTTAAGACACAAATCAACCAAAACCCTAATGTCACCTAGATACTCCAATGTCACCTCAAGTATCCGTCGGTATGATTATACGATATGCATCACACAATCTCAGATTCATCTATTCACCCAACATAAAGAATTTCAAAGAGTGCCCCAAAGTTTCTACCGGAGAGTCAAGACGAAAACGTGTGCCATCCCCTATGCATAAGTTCACAAGGTCACTGAACCCGCAAGTTGATCACCAAAACATACATCAAGTAGATCACGTGAATATCCCATTGTCACCACAAATAAGCACATGCAAGACATACATCAAGTGTTCTCAAATCCTTAAAGACTCAATCCGATAAGATAACTTCAAAGGGAAAACTCAATCCATTACAAGAGAGTAGAGGGGGAGAAACATCATAAGATCCAACTATAATAGCAAAGCTCGCCATACATCAAGATCGTGTCGAATCAAGAACACGAGAGAGAGAGAGATCAAACACATAGCTACTGGTACATACCCTCAGCCCCGAGGGTGAACAACTCCCTCCTCGTGATGGAAAGTGCCGGGATGGTGAAGATGGCCACCGGTGAGGGATCCCCCCTCCGGCAGGGTGCCGGAACAGGGTCCCGATTAGTTTTTGGTGGCTACAGAGGCTTGCGGCGGCGGAACTCCAGATCTAGGTTATGTTCTGGAGGTTTCTGTATTTATAGGAATTTTTGGCGTAGGTCTCACGTGAGGGGGGTCTCCGAGTCGTCCACGAGATAGGGGGGCACGCGCCGGGGGTAGGGCGCGCCCCCACCCTCGTGGACAGCGAGGGACTCTTCTGTCCCAACCCTTTTACTCCGGGGGTTTCTTTTGGTCCATAAAAAATCATCAAAAATTGGCACGTCAATTGGACTCCGTTTGGTATTCTTTTCTGCGATACTCAGAAACAAGGAAAAAACAGAAACTGGCACTGGGCTCTAGGTTAATAGGTTAGTCCCAAAAATCATATAAAATAGCATATAAATGCATATAAAACATCCTATATGGATAATATAATAGCATGGAACAATCAAAAATTATAGATACGTTGGAGACGTATCAAGCATCCCCAAGCTTAATTCCTGCTCGTCCTCGAGTAGGTAAATGATAAAAACAGAATTTTTGATGTGGAATGCTACCTAACATAATTATCAATGTAATCTTCTTTATTGTGGCAAGAATATTCATATCCATAAGATTCAAGACAAAAGTTTAATATTGACATAAAATAATAATACATCATGCATACTAACTAAGCAATTATGTCTTCTCAAAATAACATGGCCAAAGAAAGCTCATCCCTACAAAATCATATAGTTAAGCCATGTCTCATTTTCGTCACACAAAATGCTCTCATCATGCACAACCCCGATGACAAGCCATGCAATTGTTTCATACTTCAGTATTCTCAAAAAATTTCAACTTTCACGCAATACATGAGCGTGAGCCATGGACATAGCACTATGGGTGGAATAGAATATGATGATGGGGGTTGTGTGGAGAAGACAAAAAAGGAGAAAGTCTCACATCGACGCGGCTAATCAACGGGCTAGGGAGATGCCCATCAATTGATGTCAATGCGAGGAGTAGGGATTGCCATGCAACGGATGCACTAGAGCTATAAATGTATTAAAGCTCAAAAAAAAGAAACTAAGTGGGTGTGCATCCAACTTGTTTGCTCACGAAGACCTAGGGCATTTGAGGAAGCCCATTGTTGGAATATACAAGCCAAGTTTTATAATGAAAAATTCCCACTAGTATCTAAAAGTGACAAAATAAGAGACTCTCTATCATAAAGATCATGGTGCTACTTTGAAGCACAAGTGTGGAAAAAGGATAGTAGCATTGTCCCTTCTCTTTTTTTGGGCCTGATACGTCTCCAACGTATCTACAATTTTTTATTGTTCCATGCTATTATATTATCTGTTTTGGATGTTAAATGGGATTTATTATGCACTTTTATATTATTTTTGGGACTAACCTACTAACCAAAGGCCGAGTGCAAATTGCAGTTTTTTGCCTATTTCAGTGTTTCGCAGAAAAGGAATATCAAATGGAATCCAAACGGAATGAAACCTTCGGGAGAGTTATTTTTGGAACAAACGCAATCCAGGAGACTTGGAGTGGACGTCAAGAAAGCAACGAGGCGGCCACGAGGTAGGGAGGCGCGCCCAGGGGGGTAGGCGCGCCCCCACCCTCGTGGGCCCCTCGTGGCTCCACCGACCTACTTCTTTTGCCTATATATACTCATATACCCCGAAAACATCCGAGAGCACCACGAAACCCTATTTCCACCACCGCAACCTTCTGTACCCGTGAGATCCCATCTTGGGGCCTTTTCCGGCGCTCCGCTGGAGGGGGAATCGATCACGGAGGGCTTCTACATCAACACCATAGCCTCTCCGATGATGTGTGAGTAGTTTACCACAGACCTTCGGGTCCATAGTTATTAGCTAGATGGCTTCTTCTCTCTCTTTGGATCTCAATACAAAGTTCTCCTCGATTCTCTTGGAGATCTATTCGATGTAATTCTTTTTGCGGTGTGTTTGTCGAGATCCGATGAATGGTGGGTTTATGATCAAGATTATCTATGAACAATATTTGGTTCTTCTCTGAATTCTTATATGTATGATTTGATATCTTTGCAAGTCTCTTCGAATTATCAGTTTGGTTTGGCCTACTAGATTGATCTTTCTTGCAATGGGAGAAGTGCTTAGCTTTGGGTTCAATCTTGCGGTGTCCTTTCCCAGTGACAGCAGGGGCAGCAAGGCACGTATTGTATTGTTGCCATCGAGGATAAAAAGATAGGGTTTATATCATATTGCTTGAGTTTATCCCTCTACATCATGTCATCTTGCCTAATGCGTTACTCTGTTCTTATGAACTTAATACTCTAGATGCATGCTGGATAGCGGTCGATGTGTGGAGTAATAGTAGCAGATGCAGAATCATTTCGGTCTACTTGTCGCGGACGTGATGCCTATATACATGATCATGCCTAGATATTCTCATAACTATGCGCTTTTCTATCAATTGCTCGACAGTAATTTGTTCACCCACCGTAGATTATGCTATCTTGAGAGAAGCCACTAGTGAAACCTATGGCCCCCGGGTCTATTTTCCATCATATACGTTTTCGATCTATTTTATTTTGCAATCTTTACTTTCCAATCTATATCATAAAAATACCAAAAATATTTATCTTATTATCTTTATCAGATCTCACTTTTGCAAGTGGTCGTGAAGGGATTGACAACCCCTTTATCGTGTTGGTTGCAAGGTTCTTATTTGTTTGTTCAGGTACAAGGCGACTTGCGTGTAACCTCCAACTGGATTGATACCTTGATTCTCAAAAACTGAGGGAAATACTTACGCTACTTTGCTACATCACCCTTTCCTCTTCAAGGGAAAACCAACGCATGCTCAAAAGGTAGCAGGGCCTTCCTTTTTTTGGCCTTTCTCTCTTTTTTTTTCATGGGACAATGCTCTATTAATGATGATAATCACACTTCTATTTATTTACAACTCAATGATTACAACTCGATACTAGAACAAAATATGACTCTATATGAATGCCTCCGGCGGTGTACCGGGATGGGCAATCAATAAAGAGTGACATGTATTAAAAATTATGCATGGTGGCTTTGCCACAAATACGATGTCAACTACATGATCATGCAAGGCAATATGACAATGATAAAGCGTGTCATAATAAACGGAACAGTGGAAAGTTGCATGGCAATATATCTTAGAGTGGCTATGGAAATGCCATAATAGGTAGGTATGGTGGCTGTTTTGAGGAAGATATATGGAGGTTTATGTGTGATAGAGCGTATCATATCACGGGGTTTGGATGAACCAGTGAATTTTGCACCAACTCTCGAGGTGAGAAAGGGCAATGCACGGTACCGAAGAGGCTAGCAATGATGGAAGGGTGAGAGTGCGTATAATCAATGGACTCAACATTAGTCATAAAGAACTCACATACTTATTGCAAAAATCTACAAGTCATCAAAACCAAGCACTACGCGCATGCTCCTAGGGGGATAGATTGGTAGGAAAAGACCATCGCTCGTCCCCGTCCGCCACTCATAAGGAAGGCAATCAAAGAACACCTCATGCTTCAAATTTGTCACACAACGGTTACCATCACTACAAAAAAAATACACTTCCGTGATGATACGTGTTTGTCACAGTAGGTCGCGTTTTTTGTCATGCATGTACATCCATGACGATTTTATGACAGAATCAAGATAGTCATACCTGTGCTGTCGTAGAAGTGTTCCATGACATTACCAAAATTATCATCACGGAAGTGTCCACTTCCATGACGATAAATCGCGCGTCACAGAAGTGCTTTCGTCAAGGGTGACCGACACGTGGCATCCACCGTAACGGAACGCCGTTAAGCTATCGGGTCGGGTTTTGGGTCCGATAACCCGTTAACAGCCCCGACCAATGGGAAATTTCCACGTGTAAAATTCTTATTGGCCGGACGAAACACGTGTCAGCTCGTCAGTGGGTCACATAGACGCCTATGATATGTCGACACGTGCCACGGCCCACCACTGGCCCATTTAGCTTACAAAGCCGGCCTGTTTGACTTGGTCAAAAGTTAACGGGCTGGCCCATGAAAAGCCTGTTAACGGTCTCTTCGCAAATAGCCCATTTTACGGCCCGTTAGGCCCTAAAGGAAATCGGCCCAACAACGTCATGTGGGCCGTCAAATATAACACCAACCCATTTCACTTTCGGCCCATGTATGGCCCACGACGTCTTTCGACCCATATGAGGCCTTCGTATCTTTCGGCCCTTTACAGGCCCACGGTGACTCTAGCCCATAATGAATAGTAATTTTCTTTATACCCGTTAACGGCCCGTGATTTACATGGGCCGTTTCCAGCCCGTGTTAGCTTTCGGCCTATTGACGGCCCATACGTTCTTGGGCTCCTTTTCGGCCCTCGATTACTTCCGGCCCGTTACTGGCCTGTTCCCCTAATGGGCCAAATTCAGCCCATGGCAAGAGTCGGCCCATTACTAGCCTATTACCCTAATGGGCCAAATTCGGCCCATGGCAAGAGTCGGCCCGTTACTAGCCTATTACCCTAATGGGCCAAATTCGGCCCATGGCAAGAGTCGGCCCGTTTCTGGCCTGTTAACCCATTGCGCCGTTTCCAGCCCGTCCTATATTCTGGCCCATTAACCACCCGTTATGCCTGTGACAGAATTAAGCCTTTGCTGTCCTACGGCCTGTTACCGTGCTGGGCCGATACCAATTACGTCCGATTACGGCCCATGTAGACCCATTTATCCGACGGCCCGAGGCCCATCGATTACAGGCCCATTTATCGACAGCCCGTAGGAGACCCATGGATCCTACGACCCGTATATGGCCCATGGTAGTTGCGACCACTAGCAAACCAGGGAAAAAGAAGACTAGGAAATAAATAAGGCCGAAACTAACGCTAGGTTATTAAGGCGATTGCACAGATTACATCCACTCGGCATCAAAGATCGCCACCAGTGCAAATATAGGGAACACCCTACACCATACAAAAATGGCTTGCTGTTTTCTTCAGCCGGTGGCTGCACGTTAAGAATAAATTTTGTATCGCACCAAAACAAATTACAACTATATAAAAAAGGAAGGTTGGCATAAAACTTAACAGTCTAGCAGATAAATGCACCACCAGAAGTTCAGAAGCTCAGTTCATTTGACCTGACTGTTACGTTTTCATGCTGTATTGTCCGATGGAGCACCATAACCCTCGCCTTCATTTCCCCTAGGCTCCTGAACAACATAGCAAATGTCTGATAGTCTGGTTTCAAAACCATGCATATCTTGACGACATTGAGCAATGTTTCTCCTTGTTTCACAAAGGGTCTCTGTTAGGGAATGGACTTGTGTCTGGAGCGCAGATACAACATTGCTTTGAGCTTGCATATCTTGATCATGAGGCAGTTTGGACGATATTGCCTTAACAACCAACCCAGTATTACGCAGGAACGTGCTTTTGGCACTGTTAGTGGACAGGTACTGACCCACTTCAGCAAGAGCTGACATTGCGGTTATAGTTGCCTCGCCACCTTCAGAAGGTGGCGGTTCCACCATTTTTTCCATAGCTCGCTGAAAAGTTGAGGTTTTACATTAGTAGTACCAGAACAGAAGATATTAAGGAGGCAGCAAAACCAAACAAAATAGCTTTGGTCTATATACAGTACTTATTCTGCTGAACCCATGTAAAATATTAGTTGTATTTTATTGCAAAGTACATAATAAAACCAGGTTCCAAACATATGACCATGTACCATCGCTAATGTATTGTCTATTTCTTCACATTGTATTGAGGGCTAAGGATAAAGAGACGAAGTTTATTATACGGTAAGCATATTATGACATCATTCATATCACAAAACAACTGAGAACAGACAAGTAGGCAATTGTAATATTGTGTGGGCAAGTCCAGCACGGAACTAGATTACGGGTCAAGATCAAAGGAACATCACTCCTCTCTTTTAAACCTTGTAAGGTGCAATGATACGCTAAGACAATTGTGTATAAAATTGAAAAGAGTAATAGACATTGGCTGCAAACCATGCAGTTCAAGGCACAAGTCAGAGTAAGTAGTAGTTAAAAGGCATGAGGATTAAGGACTTACAACAGCGGCTTTGACTGGTGTAGTCATGCCCTTCTTCTTGCTGGTGTGACAGTCCTTGAAGATTTCCACAACATTTGGTTCAGGTACTTTTTGGTCCTTGCGGGCTTTCCTCTGCATTTCAAACAAGTCAATATAGATCTGATAATATGGTACAACGAAAAAGTGAAACATCAGCTAATTACAAGAGCCTCGCAGTGTGCAATATAGCTACAAGATCCTGTCGTCTGTTGGAATTTCACTTTCGTACGGTTGGCCTTGTTCTTTGAACAGTTCACCTACAAGAAGATGGATTTGTGTGGCGCATGCATAAATAGGACTTCAACATGTGATCTAATCACATATATATAATGTACCTGATACTTCGGATCAGACCAGTGTTTAACAAGGCCCCTCCAGTCTTCATCCGATATATTTTCCACTGGAGATGTTTGGGAAAGTTCACTGTTAGCCTTGCCTTCAAAGTGAGTTTTCCTCAAGTTATACCGATACTGTCGGAGAGCAGACTTGAAAACATGGGTGCAAGCTTGTCTGGTTGCATCATCTTGGCTATCCAACTTGAACCTCATCTGTTGAAAATTATGGGAGTCTCATTATCAACAACCTAGAAAGTATGGGACAGAGCAAGAAGATATTACTAGTTTCCATACATAACCATACTTACAGATAAATGGTCGAGGAAGGTGTTGAACTGGGTTTCGTCTTTGTCATTCCTGTACTGAATCCATGTTGGGAGGATACGTACATGACACCTAACGGCAACCGCTGCCTCTGATACTAACTTGGCTGACTCTGTAGCATCACGTGGCCTTTTTAAACCTGCCTCAATACGGATCTCCATTCTTCCTCCTCAAGATTTAGTTAACCTATCGAGCATTATCCCTGATGTTTGTTTCCTCTTGCGCCTAGGTGCTAGTCCAACAACGAACATAGGAAGTGTTAGTGTACATCAAACTGTGAGACTACATATAAAGAAGCATGCAACTGTAACTTGACTCCAGCAACTACCTTCTTGCTGTTGAAGCTCACAAGGTTCATCTGATATTGCCAACTTGTCTTGTGTCAAGAGTGCATGGGAAGTAGTGTCAGGTGGCAAGGGAGGTTGGGAACGTGCTGCTAGCTCAGTTGACGCACGAGTAAGTCGTGCAGCTGGTAGTACTGTGGTAGGTGTTGCAAGAACTAGGGCTGTCTCTGCTTGTTTGGTGGCAGCTATTTGATTCTGTTTGGCTTCTTTTTCAACTCATGTAGCATGGGATGCCGTGTTTGTAGAATTTTCCGCTGGACTTTGACCTTCTATTACACCATCAGTACCAGCAGAATCTGCAGGATTCATCCGCTTCTCATTCCCTGCCATTCTGTGTTTCTTCCTCTTTCTCTGTGCCATGTTAAGTCAAGCCGACAAGAAAAACGAATAACAATTTAGTTCTTCAGAACAAATTGATGCGTAATGCAGACGAACTGAACTTTGATGTTAGACAACCACATGATAGGAGGATGTAATATGTATGAAAAACAGGATGGAAGAGATAACCAGAACTATGATGTGTAAACTAAGAAGAAGACATTTCACCAAATTAGAAGCAATGCAATGGAAGGTAGACACCATATGAAAGATGCTACAAATATCGCTCTGCCAAGTTAACAGTGTCTCATCATAAATGGCGTTTAAACAAATGTGAAGCAGTACAAGAAATAAATCATATGCAAGATGCAAACAACATCACACTACCATGTTAGAGGTCTCTCATCATTAGTGCCATTGCATATTCACAGCATTGCATATTCACAGCTTATGATGTGTAAACTAAGGAGAAGGCATTTCAACAAATTAGAAGCAATGAAAGCTAGACACCATATGAAAGATGCAACGAATATCACTCTACCAAGTTAAAACTGTCTCGTCATAAGTGCCATTTCAACAAATTAGTAGTACAAGCTAGAAAAGAATGTGAGATGTAACCTATATCACACTCCGAAGTCAAACGTGTCTTATGATAAGTGATTGTTGCAGGTTACACAACAGTAGTAATTTGATGTAAGAACATGGTGTGATAGACATATATTGTATGTTCTAGAAACAGTAAGACGTGTCTTATTCAAGTATAATGTGTAAAGTAAGCAGATGGAATTCAACAAAATTAGAAGCAATACAAGCTAGACATCACACATAACATGCAACCACATATAACAGTGCCAAGTTAGAGGGAGCACCGGTGATGCTGCACCAGGGGAGACGTGCTCATCATAAACACAACTTTGTTGAGTGTCTATGCATGTGTTGTCTTGGAAATCATCTTGGGGGTGTGGAGGAGTAGAAACTGTAGAGGCCCTCCGTTCGGAAGGAGCACCTTTATCCGCTGCCTTGCTAGCTTCCTTCCGCTTTATTGATTTTGAATTGTCAAGTAAAACCGCCAAGAAAAAGCAATAAAATTCTCTCTTCAGAACTCATTCATGCATGATACTGACAATCACTACTTTGATGTAAGGCAAACACATGATACCAGGATGGAATATGTACGAAAAATAGGACGGCATGGCATGTTCACAACTGTTTGTGTAAACTAAGCAGAAACCATTCCAGCAAATAAGAAGCAATGCAAGCTAGACACCACATGAAAGATGCAACCAATATGACTCTGCCAAGTTAAAAGCGTCCCATCATAAATGGAATTTCAACAAATTAGAAGCAGCGCATGCTATAAATCATATGAAAGATGCAACTAATATCGCACTGCATATACTAAAGGTGTCTCGTCATCTTGATTGATGCGGGATACCAAAAAAATAATAGTTTTATGTAAGGACATGCTTAATAGACAGATGTACTATGTACTAAATACAGGAAGGCATGTCACATTAACAGGTATAATGTATAAGCTAAGCAGACTAGCACATGCAGTTTAACCAGATTGGAAGAATTACAATCTAGACACCATATGCAACATGCAACCACATATCACGCTGCCAAGTTAGAGCAAGCACCTGCGATGCTAGTGTAGGGGAAATGCTGTAATCAACTACAGAGCTACGTTCACTATCTTCATCTAGCATTTCTGTTTCTTGAGAATCATGTAGGGAGGCTGACCCTGCATTCTTTAAATGAGGAGTAGTCCCCTTGCCTACCTGCCTCGTCATAAGTGATCGATGAGGGACACACAAGAACATTAGTTTGATGTAAGAACATGGTTAATACACAGATGTACTAGTATGTACCAAAAACAGAAAGGTATGTCATATTCAAAGGTATAATGTGTAAGCTAAGCAGATGCAATTTAACCAAATTGGAAGCAATACAAGCTAGACATCCGGCTGAAGTGGTAAGCATGATCATCTAGGACCTGAGAGCCTGGTGGGAGGCGGGCTGCTTCGCCACCATCGCAGCTTTTTAGTTGGCTTCCAGGTGATGCCTATCTTTG
Organism: Aegilops tauschii subsp. strangulata; assembly: GCF_002575655.3. Classification (NCBI taxonomy): domain Eukaryota; kingdom Viridiplantae; phylum Streptophyta; class Magnoliopsida; order Poales; family Poaceae; genus Aegilops; species Aegilops tauschii. The sequence continues at coordinate 11,461,719 of NC_053038.3, read as the reverse complement.
CTGGGCTTGTCGCTGGCTCGGCCAGTGCCTTGACTAGCTATTTGTCTTCTGGTGCTCACGGGATGGTGGTTCATGTAAAAAAATATCTTTCCTTATCTTACCGACTTCGGCCTTTCGAATACAAGCTAGACACCATATGGAACATGCAACCACATATGACACCACGAAGTTAAAGCAAGCACCTGGGATGGTGGTTCATTGCGAGCGAGGTCATCAACTCTAGAGCTACGTTTACCGTCTCCATCTGCTGACACTGCACCCTTTATAGCGCTGTAACGTGTCTTGCCTACCCGCATACGAAGCTGGAGCGACTTCTCTCTTTTCTTTTTGGCTTCTCTCATGGCAGCAGAGTCTGAAATACCCTTGCATAAAAACACAATAGTGAGAGTAAGGGTGAAGTGTGTGCAGAACTAGTGCACTGTAAAAGTAGCAGATAGCAGGTGGCTGAAAAATAAATGACAGGAGACATATGACAGCTCTACAACATTGCAAGGCAAACAAAATTAGATTCTACTCCGTATGATTTTGTAATATATGAGCACAGGAAATGCAGGTACTCCTCCAGCACACCACCACATGTGGTCATATCTAAGATAACAGTCGACTGAAAATAAATAGGTCAGTCAATTTTTTTAATGAACCGTCCGATCTATAAGGAATGGGCAGATGGCCTTCGTCTACCTCCTGCCAGTCACTATTGATGATCTTTCTCGAACCGCCAGCGACCACCGGCCCAGACCCCTGCCTCCGCCGCCCCGCCCTCCCATCGACCTCACACCACCGCCGTGCTTGGCAGCGCCCCCAGGCCATCCCTTTAATCCCGGCCGACATCCAGATCGGGCGCCAGTAGCTCTAGGCCGCACACGCCCCTAAGATAAACACCAAGGCGCTGCTTCCCCGGCGTAATAGGCGTACTAGCGCCTGTTACGCCGAGGAATGCTTCCGTTAATTGGGAATCAACTGGCCAGATATTGAAATTCAGGGGGGCGACGGACCTCTAGCTAAGGTGAAATAGTATATGAGGAGAAACCTTGTGCATCACGAGTTACTAGGAACATCTAGTATCAAGAAGAAGCGGTCAACTAGTGTCTTCTGTGGGATGAATATCGTGCAAGCAGAGACGTAAGATTTGCACGAATAAGGGAAGAGGAGTACCTTTTTCGGTTGCCGGTGTGGTCACCTCCACATGTCGCGCCGATCTTCTTCTTTTTATCGGGGAAACTGATGTTCTGGAGGGTGCAGGCTTGGACGAACCCATGGCCAAATTGTTGACTGTGTTGCCGTGGCCGTATGTCGGCGGAGGGGAAGCAGATCCGAGGCGGCGAAGGACGGCGTAGCAGGAACAACTCCGGTGCGGTGGAGGGTGGCGAAGTTGGAGCGGCAGCGGTGAGGCATAGGACGGCGTGGTTGAACTGGCTCGGGTACGTATGGCTCGGCCTCAGCTTCAACTACTAGCCGTGGAGGGCGTTGCGGTTGAGGTTGCGGTGGACGACGACGTCGGGGTATCGGCTCCGGCATGATGGAGGAGGGCGGCGGTTGATGGGTGGGATGGGGTGGCGGACGGAGGACGCCGGGGTTTCGCGGCTGGTGGAGAGGTAGTTTTGGCGCCCACGGAGTACGAATAGGGAATTGGACGGGTGGGGGGAACCATGTTGCGGTCTGGGACGCGCTTGTTTTTGGCTTTTTTGAACAGAAGATGGGACGCGCTTGTTTGAAATTTGGGGAAAGTACAAACTTTGCCCCCCTCTTAAATTTCGGACGTACTGCGGGTCGGGGGTAGGATGGTAATCCCAGGTGTCCCAAATAGTGGGCGGGAGCGATTTCGGCCGCACGCATGTGTGCTTAGGCGGCCATTGTGTATGAATGTTTTTCGGATGCGGTTGCGTGGCGTCTAGATGAAGCTACAAACCTACCCCGGTTTAGAGCTTTGGACGTTGGGCCGGTAGGTTTCACGGGTCAGAGTTATTAGAAAAGTAATTTCCTTGTACTACCAAACATTGGTCTCACGCGGTTTCGGGCGAGTAGAGGCTCTTTTGGCGCTTCGTTCGAAATTTTGAAACACAAGCATTCACGTTTAGAGTACTCTTGAACTATGAGGATTGACCTAAATAGACAACGTTATATTTGACCTTGTATGTTTGAAAACCTCATTAAATTATCCGCTTCTTTTTGAAATTTTGACACTTGAAAATCCTATAACTACGATTATTTTGGAATGAAGGAGCTAAATTTGAATCTATTTTGTACACGACTACATATGCTATTATGTACAAAATCAGAGCAAAGATTGGTGCCCCCATAATTTAGGTATGGTTTACAAATGCCATGATATCAAATTCAAATAATTGAATGGACTTCATGTTGAATTCAATTTTTTTAAACCACCTTAAGTTGAATTCAAATGTATGCTAGTTCATAGGTAGCTATTTATAATGTCCATTGTGTAACTTTCGTATGTATAATGTGCTTTACACACACAACATGAACTATACTCACGTTTATATTCGATTGCTAAAGCGATGCATTGTCTGGAGTTCAAAATACTAACTATGTGGATCAATTGTATCGAATAATAACATAGAGATGCTCAAATTCGATAGAATCTAGATGTCCGATGGATCAATGACCGCTCCTTACGCGAATTGCAAATATCATGATCCCATCCTAATATTTGGATATAATTTATATCTTTAATCAATGTGTAGAGCAGTCTTTTACGTGTAGTTTCACTCTCCATCGGTGGTCTCTCACACATGCTCACACACTCTCTCCCGAGGTGTCTTTCTCGCACACATGCTCTAGATATAACCCTCCCTCCCTCTCGTAACCATTTACAACTGTTTTCACTAACCTTTATCACAAGCACTCTTCCTCTCGCAAACATACACACGCACAATCCTCATCGACCCTTTCTATATACATGGACCTGCCTACGTGTCTCATGTACGCACATTATCTTTACGCCTGTCTCTCACGCATTGTCTCACACCTCTCTTCCTAATCGACGAGTACGATTCTAGCAGAGCATTCTGTAGGATGCCCCTTAAAGTTAGGTTGGATGGATAGTAATATCAGAGATAAAGGGGTTACCTTAGTCCGAGAACCTAGGGTTACAAATCCTAGCCGGCTTTGTCAGTGGACACAGAGTCCTTCACAATTCTGCTATCTTTGTCTTGTACGACTAGTCATCCATGGGTCTTCCTAAATGCGTCACGGGTCGACCAATGTGGCGCAGGACGGAACCGAACGAAGGGCCTCACCTCGACCCACCGGACCTCACGCGGTGACACACCCTCTGCCCCCACATCTCATTATCTTCTCACACCCACACATACCAACACAAACACCACACACACAGAAAATTTCTCCTGGTGCCTCTATTCCCTCCCCCCTTGCATATACACACTCAAGGGAATGGAATCTCTTGTCGTGACGTCATATTCGTCTCTCTCTCTCTAGACCACTCTCATTTCTCGTGCTATCTCTCCCACGCCCCCCCGTTGGCCCCTCTATCCATGCCTCTCTCGAATACGTAATACACACACATACCTCTCTAGGCCCCGCCAAATGCATCAACTACACATTCACACATGTTACATCACGTACCCCATTGATCTAAAAAGCCCTCTCTTCACGTTTATTTTGCATACAACATTCCTTTTGAATAAAGTGTGGCCAAAAAATTATTTTAGAGTTTCTACATATATACAACATTACAAAGTTATATGGAGGAGTACGAACGCTAATTTGCATTGCATGGTGACCACAATGATATTTATTCCGCACTGTGAATTTGTATATTTTTATACTATATACAAAGTTAGTCATAATAAAGAGAAACGAAGAGCATCTCTCTCTCCATCGCATACCCCCCTTGTACGCCCCTTTCACGTATGCACACAAAACTATCTCCAGGTCCTCTAAAAGTAAGCCCCCAGAAAATTCACGCATGTTTCATCTTTCTCTCGCGATATATGCAATGACGATCATTGTATTTGAAGCAAAAGCACGATACGTACATTGGACTTCAGAATCCACTCATTACGGTCACCATTTACGTTTAGTGGTTATTATACAGTCACGGGCTCACCGTACAACTCTGTATTTGCTCATGACATGACTAGTTGACCAGTTAAACGCTCCACATGGCACCTCTAGTGTTGCATCACATTATCTCACTACCATCGTGCCCACCTGTCGACTTGTATCTACTCTACATCTACACTCTTATAAAATACATAAAATACACTCTTATAAAAAACAGAGTTGGTGATGATGGTGTGCCTGCCATCCTGCAATATAGGCCGTCCGATTTATATCTGACGGATAGGAAAGAAACTATGGCAATTTTGCAAAAAGGTACCCACACACCTCTCCACATTTGCAAATAAGGCCTTCCCTCGTTTATCCTTTTCTCTCACAAGATAAACAAGTCATACAAATGCATCTTGATGTTACGTGCAACACACGTGCATCTTGCTAGTAAGAATGAAAACAAACGACAAAAAAAAATTTGGACGGTGGTTCGAAGTCATGACCGCGGGCACAGCGGACAAGGTGGCCTTGTATTGGTATGTTGAGCCGTCTGTTTTAACACACAGGAGCTGGTGTGGTGATTATACACACACGCACGCATGCACACGAACTGCATCCACGCAACACTCACACAAACACATGCACCCACGCACGCACGCAACACTCACACATACACACGCAGCCACGCACGCACGCAACACTCACACGCACGCAACACTCACACACACACACGCACGCACGCATGCATGCACACACCAGTACACCACACGACCAACACACACTCTCACGCTCAAGTGCTCAACCTACACGTGCATGCGCACACATCAGGCCCTGACAGACACATACACAACCAGGTGATTCCCGCACACGGGTTGGAGCCTTGTCGCGCTTGCGTAAATTTGTGTTTATCTGACCTTTTGCCTATGCGAACTGACAGGTGGGACCCACAAGGAACAAGGTCAATTTAACTAGTCAACATGGCGCCACGCAGACTATTTGGCCGGTCAACAGAGTGCAATCCGATGCTGAACTATGAGCAAGTGACCGTATAATCACCGCAAAACGTATATAGTGACCGTAATCAGCTTATTCTGAAGTTCGGTGACCGTATTACGCTTTTCTCTCTGTAGGCCCTTCAAAACTACATCTCTACACGTTCTCGCATGTTACATCTAACAACTATGCAATACAGCACTACTACCACACTCTAACACAATAAATCATATGTGTTTTTAGTTTTACTAGATATCATATTGGTACTTATAATTATTCAGTTTGCATACATTAAAATTGCCTTTGAAATGTATGGCCAGTATCATCTACCGCGCGGGAAAAAACCCGCCCTTTCCTGTTTAATCAGGTTTGTATCGATGGATCGTGCGAAACAACAAAACTATAGTACTATACAGTACTACAAGTGACAGTTCACTGGGCCGTCGTGTCGTCTACTCCTCCGTCGTAAGAGTGGAGCGCTCGCTTTCATAAATCTTCTAGTCCCTTTCGCCGACATGTGGGACATCAAGCTACCGGGTCCACGTGCCATACCGGAATACAGTGCAGAGCAGCCGGGGTGAAGCACCCCAGTCATGGCGCCGGCGTAGTAATGAGCAATGAGGCGTCAAATCACAAAGCTGCACCTTTCCCACAGTTAAGTTGGAGGACGAAGCAACCATCACATCATTTCACTCGTTGCTGAATCCGCTTCTCCCTCATCTTCTTCAACTTAACCACGTGTTGCTTCTGCCGTTGTTCTGCCTCATGTGGGACGCGGATCGGCTTGGTAAAGCACTGACACGTGGGACCGCATGTTAGCAAACCGCCAGGACAACGTCCTCCGAAAATAAGAAGCCTAATCCTAGACTTACAAAGGGCTACGTAGCTGCTACGTATACTTTCCATCTAATCTATATATGCCCCCCCTGATTTTCAGGTGGGGTGGGCCTAATCCTCTCCTTTAATCCAATCAAATAGTCCCACATCACATCAGTTCGTAACTTTACGTAAACCATTACGTGGATGTAGCATTGCTCAAATAAGAAACCTCCCCCGCCATCCGCGCGGCAAAATCACCTCCTTTTTACTAATCTTGATTCTATAATTTTTTAGATCAATATAATTGAGATTTGTATAGATAGCACACAGGAGCAAAACCAAGTGGTACGGTTAAGGGCATCCACAATGTGTAGCCAAATGTGAAAATAGCTTTTGGCATCGTGGGAACCATTGTGGACGGTGTTGCCAAAGCCAAAAAGATGGAACCGAAGCTCCCTGATTGATTGATTGAAGGAATAGAAAAATGCAACGTCTCTCCTCTTTCTCCCATGCTTGGACGCATGTAGTACAGTATAGAGCACAGAGTCTACTCCCCTGTCCCTTCTATCACAAATCACAAAGCAGTGAGGCGTCAAATCACAAAAGCACGGACGAAGCAACCATCATTTCACTCTTCGCTGACTCCGCTTCTCCATCGCCTTCTTCGAGAAACCATCTCACCGCACTAGTACTCCTAGTAGTACTATTAAAGGACTTCCTGGATGCAAATAAGGCGGTTGTCTCGGCTTGCAGGCGGCACTTGCGAACGACTTACCGTGGTCTCCCTCAATGGTGTTCTCCGTCGAACGCACTTCGCCAAACCACAAAAAAAAAGATATCGTCGACGTCACCGCAATGGGGAAGTAAGTCAAATATAGTTACTACCTCCATTTTTTTGTACACAAGGCCAGTATATCAAAATTACAATTTGCAAAGGGCCACTAACACTAATCGAGGCAAAATTGATGGGGTTAGCAACCAAGGGCATTAATATCCCCTGCATGCATGCGGAAGTGAGAAGGTTGGCTTGCATGGCGCTGCATTAATCAAGCGATGAGGAGTGAGATGGTTAGCTCTTTGGTCTTTGGAGAAAAAAATACGCATTAATTGACACGTGAAACGAGGATTTGTACCGATTAAATCCCGCGAAGGAAAACCCCGCCTTTCTTTTTTAACACTAGTACTCCAAGTACGTACGTACTTATCCTGTTTGGGTCTAGGCCTTGCATTGCCAAACTTCGCCACACATTTTTGCCAAGCTTGCCTAAAGTTTTCAAAATGAGAAGGAGGTACACTTGCGCACGGCTGTCGCGGTCGCACCGCACCCTCACACGGTCGCTCCTGCACGCCGCGGTCGCACCGCACCCTCACACAGTCGCTCCTGCACCCCGCAAACCCAACCAAGGGAACGCACCCTCACTGACACGTGCTGTCGCATGTGAACAAACCAAACTCAGCCATCCTATCGCTGACACATAATTTTCGTTCATAGAGTCTGTTTATCCAACCGCATGTTGGGGAGTATCCGTACGGCCCGTGCGGTGGTCTGTTGGGGAAGAAGAAGAGGTGAGGAAGAAGGAAAGAAGGGTTAGGAGACGTAGGATATTCATCCAACCGCCTGAAATGGTAGACTGACCCAAGTCAGGCGACTTGCATAACAAATATATGTTTTTACACAGCAAAAGATCCATAAAAACAACAACATAAAGAAAAACTATCACTGCTCACGGAAAGAGACGGCCTCGTCGTCTTTGGCTGCCGGCGCGAACCAGCCGTCGATGCCGACGTGTGTCTCCGCACCATGGTTGTCCTCGGCCTCCAGCTACTCGTTCAAGCGGAGCGTGCGGGCGCTCTGCACGGACGAGAGCACAGCCCGGTTCAAGTCGAGGACGTCCGGTTCCGCCTGCAGGAGGGCCTCGATGGCAGCGGCATCCGCGCGCTCCGCGTCGAGTCGAGCCTCCGCCGCCCGGTTCAAGTCCAGGACTTCTGGTTCCGCCTGCAGGAGGGCGTCGATGATAGTGGCATCCGCGCGCTCTGCGTCGAGTCGAGCCTCTGCCGCCCGGTTCAAGTCCAGGACGCCCGATTCCGCCTGCAGGAGGGCCTCGATGGCAGCGGCATCCGCACGCTCCGCCTCAAGTTGAGCCTCCGCCGCCCGGTTCACATCCACGACATCCGGTTCCGCCTGCAGGAGAGCCTCGATGGCAGCGGCATGCGCGCGCTCCGCGTCGAGTTGAGCCTCTGCCTCCCGGTCCTCCTTTAGTATCGCCATGTTGAACCGCTGGTCCGCCTCCACCATGGGGGACTCGGACGCCGGCACGAAGTCGACGTCCATCGTCTCATACCCATCGGGGGCCTTCTGCGCCGCGACCTCCGCCATGAACATTGGATCGGCTTCCTCCTCCTCGTAGCTTGGCTCCAGAGAACTCGGGGATTGGCCCGCCGCAAAGCGAGCTTGGGAACGGAGGTCTGTGGCGCCGACCGCCGCCGCAATTTCTGCGCGACGCTCCGGCTTCAGCATCTTGTAGTAAGTGATCTTGCGGCGCACCATGGCTTTCCGGCGAACTAGGGGACGCTTGATGCGGGCTAGGGGATCGAAAGGTGGGGAATGGGCTGGAGATTTGGTGTGGTTTTAGGGCAGTGGCTGGCGTAGGCCGAGCAGCGAAGGTTCTAGTGTGAATAGTGGTTCCGGTGACAACCGGTCAATCGGTTTTGACTGTACATCGCTCTTGTCGCTTTCACGTTGCAGCCCGGCACGCTGGACCCTCCACGTCGCTCACCGAATGGAACGCGCTTCGTCCTGCGTTTTCGCTCGCTTGTGGGACCGCAGTAGAGAGCAAACCGACGTCCCTCCCCCTCCCCCGCCCGCGTCATTTATTATACCACCACTCCCTCCGTTTTATGCGGAGTAAATAAAAACAGAGGGAGTATACTACGGATGAGGATCCCCTGACGTGGCCGAACCCATTGAGTAACTGACATGCGGGGCCTAGCAAGCATGGGGTCCGCCAGTAAGTGACCGAAAGGGAGGGTAAGGCAGGGATACCTACGTCAGAGGATCCACATCCACTATACTACTTTGACCAAATGTTAGAGTAATAATATATGACATGCAACTTACACAAATGTTAGAGTAATAATATATGACATGCAACTTACACAAAGAATACAGGGTCTAATGCATTTTTCGAGGCTAACTTTGACCAAATGTTAGAGTAATAATATATGACATGCAACTTACACAAAGCATACGGTCAAATTCGTATGTGAAAGGAGTTTCCAATGATATAATTTTCACATTATACATCTGATGTACTATTAATCTTGTCAATAGTCAAATTGGAAACCATCTCGAGTACAAATCTAGGAGTACGTACGAATCTAACAATATTGATTGGGCGTTGTTGAATGTCGATACCTTTTTGATCAAAGTAGAGATACTTTGACTACACATAAAACTTATATGTAAACTAGAAAGGATACGGGGAGTATATTGTACGTTCAAAAATGAAACGAACATTGAATACCCTTTATATATGATTTGCGGATGCTATGATCATCGGTTCAAAATTTTGAATCCGCCTTAGGTATCACGTGCCCCCACTCGTTCCCTCTCGATTTCATCTCGGGGTCCGGAGATCTATTGAAAGAGGACTAGGGTGGGTACATGCGAATGATACTCGGCAGAATGTTCAAATGAGGCATGCGGGAGGATGAACTCGACTGGAGGGCGACATGATCAATGGAGAAGAGGGTTGGAGAGGAATGAGAAATAAGCAAATGCCACATGATTATACTTGAACGGCTCAAATAAATAATAAGTTGTCTCGCTTGGCCTACATAGTGAAAGGCCTAATGCGCAACGCGGAGCACTGACGCTCGAATATGGACGGGAAAACAGGGAAACCGACATGTGGGGCACACCCGTCGGGACGACGTAGCGCAGACTAGTCCAATGGAGGAGCTGGCCCACGACCTCCTCGCCACCGACAACCGTTCATGTGGGTCGTTGGGGCCAACAACGGGGCGCAGCTCCAGCACCGCCTCTGGACACGGTGACCGTGGTGAACGACACGCTCATATTGTCGCTAGACACGGTCGGTTTCAGTGTGCCGAGGGTGGCGTTAGTGCTGTGGCACGACCAACGGTATGTTTGGTTTGTGCCCAAGGTTGCCCCATCAAAGCATTGGGTAGCCAAAATTTTGGTTGAGGTATTGGTTGCCCATGATTTGGCCGACATTGGCAAGAAAAATGAACTAGAGTTGGCTAGAGTTCATTGGCATGCCAAAGAAATGGCAACCATCCAAACAAAGACCAATCTTTGGGTCATGACCAAAAATTTGGTTGAGGTATTGGTTGCCCATGATTTGGCCGACATTGGCAAGAAAAATGAACTAGAGTTGGCTAGAGTTCATTGGCATGCCAAAAAAATGGCAACCATCCAAACAAAGACCAATCTTTGGGTCATGACCAAAATTTTGGTAAGGTGCACTTTGGCCACAATCCAAACACACCCCAACACCCGGCTCGTCGAGGATGCACGGGGCGCCGCGACGCGTCCGCGGAGTGGTGTAGCGCGGCCAACTGCATCCTCTGGACCTGAGACCATGCCGGGTCGTCTTGCTTTTTCAATGACATGCGGGGATCGCATGTGAGCAAAGGGCATCTCCAACGTTGCCACGACCGCAACTGACTACCCTGGCACACCAAAACCCTCGTCCCTCGCGCCGTCGCGCGGTGCGTTCCCAGCCGGCGCCAGCTGCCCGCATTCATGTCGTCCGTTCGTATGTCGTCGTTAAGAGGCTCGGTGCCCGAGGAACCAACTCCGGTGACTTAATGACGCACCCGGACGCTTGGCCTCACCGGAATGCGCTACTTAAAGCGGCAACGCCCAGCTAACCTCCACACCATAGTGCATCGTCCTCCTACCTGGCACCACATCCGCCATGACCGCAAGTGCGAACGCTCTGCGGGAGAGCTTGTCTTTGGGGTTGAAGCTCGAGGTCGCCGCCCTCGCTCAAGTCACCTCTCGCGACGCAATAGCGGCGTAGCCGGACGTGGACACGACCGCACAAGCGGCGGCCACGCTGGCGACCGACGACGGGAGCACCGTCAGCCACGCGTCCTCCAAGGATGAGTAGGGCATGGGAGGCGGCAGGGCATGGTGTGCCAACTGGCCGGTCCGTATCCCGTGTTCTACTCTTCCTCGCCGGAGACCGCACCTTCAGTTCACGGGTCTTGAACCCCGCCCCCGTACATAGAGATCGCAGATGGAGGACGTCGGTCGCCGCCGTAGAATAGGTTTAGGGTCGGGTTTCTTTTATTTTTCTGTCCTATAAAAGTTTGAAATGTAATGAAAATCTGCCGTGTTTGCATTAATCTCGGCCGGTGTATATGAACTTTCACAATAATATACATATTGTAGGAGTACTAGCAAGATGCCCGTGCGTTGCACGGAAGATCAAGATCTTGTGGGAGAAAAGGATGAACGAGGGAAAGCCTTATCTGCAAATGTGGAGAGGAGTGCTGGTAAATTGTCATAGTTTCCTTCCTATCCGTTAGATATAGATCGGACGGCCTATATTGCAGGATGACAGGCACACCATCATCAGCAACTCTGCTTTTTATTGAACCGAGACAAATCTAACATGCGAAGTAAAATAAACACATAGGGTCTATACATACACAAATTATCTTAGGCACTCCAATAGTACGTCCACTACACATTCACGCATTTCACATCTTTCTACATCTACGGGAACCTACGAAAGGGTTAACATAAATTGCCTCTCTCTCTCCTCCCCTGATTTTCATGGTGGTGGGCCCCTCCCTCCCCCCAATCTACAATCAACAGCTCACATGTTTCACATTACGTTAATTACGTAACTGGGATTACGTAGGTCTAGCATTACTCGTCCTAAAAAACCCAACTAAGCCAATCTCCCAGCATATCGCGCGGGAAAAGACCCGGCCGCGCCGTTTTAGTCGGGATTACCGGATTACTAGTAGTAGTATCGATGGATCGCGCGAAGCAACAAAATTTTTTTTGAGGGGGCGAAGCACCTAGTTTAAAAGGAAAAAAGGCGGTACACTCACAGCACTCCCGTCGCGGTCGCATGGCACCCCACACACATTCGGTCCTGCACACGGCTCACGCAAACGGAACGCGCTTCGGCTTGCCTCTTCACTGACACGTGGGACTGCACTTGGAGAAACTGACCATGCGCCAAACTCCCCCCGCCCACCGCGCGAAAATCCTCCCCCCCACACCCAAAAATTCCCCCCAAATCCGATTCAACCGCCCTTCGGCCAACTAGCCAATAATATTCCCCAAACCCCCCTCCTCCCTGTCCCCCTCCACTCCATTCGCTCCACCAAAGCCGCCCTCCCCGCCGCGCCGATACGTCGGCGCCGCGGTTCGGCGGTCCTCTCGCTCCCACAGTACGCTCTCGTAGACTGCCGTCCTCTAGCCGCGCCGCCACCTCTGGCGACGTTCTTGTGGAGGCGCACGTCGGTCAGCGCTGCCACCGCTGGCGACGTTCGTGCGGAGACGCACGGCGGTCAGCTTCTCCCACGGTACGCGCATTCTAGACTGAGGCCCCATTCATGTCGGTGTAGCGCTGAATGTTAGCTGATAGACGCTGTTAATCTCACTGTTTGGCGAAGTAGTTTACTGTCAATATGCTCTGCTTAAGAAGCTTCCTTGCCCTGTCCTGCACTCAATCTGCTTAGCTGATAAGGCATGCCAAGGCCGATTAGTTGCTAAAATATCCTGCCATATATTTATTGTGACGTAGATTGCCATGGTCTAGTAGCCAATCTGTTAGGTGAAATAGCTCTACACCGTTTTATACTCGATCTTTGTTGCTGCGATGGCCTTCGATAGTTCGATGGCTGTGTGCTCGGCCTCATTGACTGCTGAAACAGCCTGCCATAATTTGGCACTCAAATCTGTTTGCTGAATTAGCTTTACCTATATTTCGTTACTTAGATCTGCTCGTCCAAATATCTTGCCATAGCTTTAGACATCGACCTAGGTTTTTTTTCTTCTGGACTTCATAAAAAAGCATATATGTTTTTCCTGTAATATCTAGTAGAAGAAATAATTTGTATGTCTAACAGATGGACATGACTTGGATAACTTCTGCTCGAAGATTCTCCGCTGCATATGTCGAGGGGGTTGAAAACTTCATGAACTTCATCAGAGCTGAGTACGGTGGTCCGAAATCAGATGTGCTCTGCCCGTGTAGCAGTTGTATGAATTCAGTTACAAGACCCCAGTTAACTGTGCAAAATCATCTACACTTGTATGGGATGTCGGTCACATATACTAGGTGGGTTCATCATGGTGAAGCTGTGAACGTCAATGTTATTGACTACGTGGAAGCAGCAGATCACCATCTTGATCTGTCTGATGCTCAGGTGGAAGAGGAGGAGGAGGTGGTGGTGGCGGAGCCAGTGAGTTTGACCAACATTGAAACAATGCTACGAAATGCTCGTGCATTCCGTGAACTTTCACCTACAGAAGAAAAACGGTGGGCCCGCATGTTGGAACAATGCAACGTTGTTGTCACCCCAGGAAATAAGCTGTCAGTATTCTCAGCTATGGTCACCTTTCTTCAGGTGAAGACATCTGAGGGGATGACCAACAAATCATTCGATGCGATGTTGGCTGCTTTCCGCAAATCTTTCCCAGATGCGTCTGAGCTGCCACACACCTACAGTAAAATGAAGAATTTCTTTCGTGCAGTTGGAATTGGATATGATATGATCCATGTTTGTAAGAATAATTGTGTTCTGTTCCGGAAGGATTGTGCCAACTTAAGTGAATCCCCGAAATGCAAATCATCAAGATGGAAAGATGGCGATGCTGTGAAGAGGATTCCTCATAATGTTCTGAGACATTTTCCAATTACACCAAGATTGCAGAGGTTGTTTCATGATGCTGAAACAAGAGAGGATGTACTGTGGCATTCTAGGAACCAGGAGTACAGAGATCAGAATGTAATGAGCCATCCATCTCATGGTAGTGAGTGGAAAAGCTTCAATGATAAACACAAAGAGTTTGCTGCTGACCTGAGAAACATTAGACTTGGCTTAGCTTCAGATGGATTTAACCCATTTGGCCACCAGAGCGCCACATATAGCATGTGGCCAGTGCTTGTTATCCCTTACAACATGCCTCCAAATGTTTGCACCAAAGAATCAAACTACATGATGGCCTTCGCTCATCCCAGGTCCAAAAAGTCCTGGAAAGGATTTTGATTTGTTCATGGAGCCTCTTGTGGAGGAACTTCAACAGCTATGGAAGGGTGTTCTCACTCGAGACCTATATAGCAGCCCACCAGCTGATTTCTTTCTGCGTGCTGTTATAATTTGCTGCATCCATGATTATCCGACTTTGGGCACTATGTCAGGGCGAACGACACATGGTTACAATGCATGTGTTCGCTGTGATAGGAATCCGCTGTCATACGCAATACTAAGAAAGATCTGTTACATTGGACACCGCCGTTTCCTTGCTAAGGACAAGCCGCATCCTAGAAAATACCGAAGACATGTGTTCAATGCAAAGCATGAAAACCGTGATGCGCCAAAGAGGCTCACCGCCGATGAGTTGCAAGTGGAATTAGAGAAGGTCAGGCATATTACACCAGGAAACCATCCTGGTAATGGTAGGGGGAAAAGGAAGCATGGCAGGGTAGAAGAGAGATTATTGTTTACCCGCAGGTCCACTTTGTGGGACTTGGAGTATTGGAAAGATTTGGATCTGCGGCATAATCTTGATGTGATGCACATCGAGAAAAATATATGTGACAGCATTATCAGCACACTTCTTAATATTGAAGGCAGGACGAAAGATACCTTAAAATCTAGGATTGATTTGACACACCTGGGTATCAGAAAGGATTTGCAGGTGCAAGATGAAGGTAAACCACGGGATATGGCACCAGCTGTGTACGTCTTGGACAAGGTAAAAAGAAAAGAATTCTGCGAGGTCCTGTCACGTGTGAGATTCCCACATGGATTTGCTTCCAACCCTGAAAGGAGAGTCCGTGCAGATGGAAACAAGGTACAAGGGTTGAAAACTCATGACTGCCACGTCCTACTTCAAAGGGTTTTACCTGTTATCCTTAGAGGATTGGGCCGCCCTGACTTATACAGAGCAGTTGCAGAGTTGGGACAATTCTTTAGGGAACTCTGCAGTAGGAATATCAGGATAGATGCTTTGGAGCGTCTTAGAGACAACATACCAACTATCCTATGCGACCTTGAGAAGATATATCGTCCAGCCTTCTTTGATGTGATGGTGCATTTGGCTGTTCATCTACCTGATGAGGCACTACTTAGAGGTCCAGTACAGTATGGCTGGATGTACCCTATTGAAAGGTGGCTAGGCACTTTCAAGGGCTATGTTAGGAACAGAGCTAGACCCGAGGGTTCCATTGCAGAGGCCTACATTACTACAGAAGCGTTGACATTCTGCTCAAAATACATTGAAACAACTGATCAGCTTAGCAAAGAGGTGGGTGAAGACAATCCCGGGCTCAATGTTTTCGATTATTCTGTTCGAGTTACAGGGAAGAGTCGACAAGAGGACAAACCTAAAGATTTGGACAAAATGGTTTGGTATGTGTTGAATAACTATCCTGAGATACTACCTTATATCAAGTAAGTGCAGTACTGCAGCTTATACATGGTAATCTACTAAACTTGCAGCACATTCTTATATATTTAGATGTTTGACGCGATCACTATGTTGTGCAGCATCTACAAAGAGGAGTTACTGCGGCAAAATCCAAGAAACATTGACAAACTGGTTATGGCAGGATTTGCGAAATGGTTCAAGAACCATGTAAGCTTTTGAAGTGCACTGTCAGTTTTTTAATATATTGAGTACATAAGATGATCAGCTTGTCTATTTTCTAACCATAGGTTAAGAAGATGCGGGAGGATGGGCAGGCAGTTGATGATGCCCTTTACTCACTAGCAATGGGTCCTGATACTCGGGTAAGACATTATGAATCTTGCGTTGTTGGAGATGTGCGCTACAACACCCTTAAACGAGACGAAGGCAGGAAGACACAAAACAGTGCCATCATGAGCACGGATACATATGACAAAGAGACAACTGAAATGTATGCTAACATAACAGACATTGTTCAGTTGTAGTATATCTCCAGTTTCGAGGATCATCGGTGTGTGGTTCTGTTGTGCTGTCGTTGGTATAACCTGTTTTCCAGGATCGCAAAACCCAGAGCTGATTATTATTTCAAATCCATCAATGTCAAGGTGGCGTACCAGACCAACGAGCCTTTTATTTTGGCAAATCAAGCAACACAGATATTTTTCTTGGAAGACACATTTGCACGTAGCGATGACTGGAAAGTATTGCAAAGGTTTGAGCAGAGGAATTCGTTTAATAAAGTTGCACAACAAGATGATGCTTACACTGGTCCTGATGTACAAGATAACACAGATGTTCCTAATATCTTTGAGAACCATCACGTCAATGACGCCGGCGAAAAGATTGCCTGTCGTGCTGTGGACATACAAGAGTTGATCAAGAAGAAGCCAACGTTCGAGGACGTTGAGGACGAAGAAGAAGATGACACCGTGGGGAATTACGATTCAGACTGATACACATGGCGAAGATGTTGACGCTGCTGCTGCGGATGATGATACATTGCTTTTGTCGTATTTGCCTGTCAGAAGACGTTTTTTATCTACTATGTGAAATTGTGTTTGCTATGACAACTGAAACCTGATGAACATGTTGTTTAGTATTTTGCTGTGAGAACATCACTTGTTATGTATGCTGATTTGTGTTTGGTGATTGTATGACAACTAAAACATGATGACATTGTTGTTTAGTTGTACTCATATTTGGCTGTGAAACTTGAATTTGATGACATAGTTTGCTGTTGGACTGCAATTTGCTCGACGTCTTCGAATGAGAACAAAGCTGACCCGACAGGGCCTCTGCTATTTATTTATTTATATGAGCAAAAGGGGATACCCCCTGATTTCCGTTAATAGAAATCATTAGATGTTCACAACACTACGCCCAGCCTGCTACACAGGTTTCATTCATTACTAGTTTCAGCAAAGTGCTCATGTCGTAGCCACTGAATACATCACGAGTGCTACATACACTGCAAATAAAGAGACAATCATCCTACAGAGAACATCGATTTTGCCCATTATCTTCACAAGCTCTTTCATCTTCTCATTGCTATCAAGGCCGTTCAGCAGTTGTTGCTTGGCCATGATCAGAGGAACTGCATCTTTAACCTTCTGCTCTGCATCTTCCTCTTCTGCCGTTCCTTCAGTTACTTGTCCAACACCCCAACCTGCTGGTCTTGGGATTCCTCGGCTAACCAAATAATCAGCGTAGTTGCATTCCCCCACATCAGCAACTTCCCAGAAATACAAATGACACGAATCTTCCCTTTTCTGCACGAATCAAATTGGAAGATCATCAACCAAACTATTAAATAAATCAGCAACTGAAAGCAGCAGAACAACACTTAAACATATTATTACCCCATGATTCGGGCATTTGTAGAAGACTCGGCCAGGGTTGCGGATTGTGGTTGAGACGCGATGGATGACTCTGCGTGATTTGCAGCAGTGGCACCACATCAACGGCAGCGGGTTGCGGATTGTGGTTGAGACGCGATGGATGACTCTGCGTGATTTGCAGTAGTGGCACCACACCAACGGCAGCGGGTTGCGATGAGCAATCGGCCGCGGTGCGCGTGCCGGCGGGGGTGTGATGAGACCCACAGGCGATGGTACGGGTGGCGACTTGGCGCATATCTGGTTGTTGCCTGCTGAAGAGCAGGTGGACGAGCAGCCAGCGGACATGGTTGCTGCGACCAGAGCTTCTGATGCTAGGCAGAGTAAGTAGAGAAGAGGAGAAGCGAACGTTGGATATGTCAGTTTCATTACTTGCAGAGTAGCATAGCACCATATATAGTCATAGTGTAGGTTTGGATTCGAACCAGCTACAGGAGCACGTCTTTCTTTTTTCTAAAACTCGGCAACGTCTCTTTACTGGTACACTAGCTTGTTCTGTACGCCTTCCCAAGTCTTTGATTTTCTTTCCCTTTTTTTGCGAGGAAGGAAGGAGGACAAAATTGAGAGTTCCTGGGACTCGAACCCAAGACCTCTCGGTTGAAAACCAAGGGTGCTAGTCACTTATGTGGCGAACGTTCCCTGTGAGGAGGACGGCAAACGAACGCATTTTCCTCGTAGTTTTCTTCCTATATATAAAAAAGTATGCTATTTGGTGTCCTCTTAGTCAACAAACGATTGTGCCAACCTTGACCGTTGGATTGACATTCAACGTCTGTCGCGTTTCTTCAGTCTCTTCTTCCTCGAGCCGCCAAAGCCAAACCAGCGCCGGCGGGACCGCCTGCTCCCGCCTCCCACGGCTGGCTGTGATCTTCCCCGGCTCCTGTTCGTTCCCGTCCGAGGCCTCACCATCGTCCTCCGCCTTGGTTCGCTCGCCGCGGCGCCGCCCTCCGGTGTTGTCAACATGGTCAACAACCGAGAGGAATAAGGAGATGATTGTACATGGTGAGGATGACGGTAGGGACCCAGCAGCGCGCGCAGTAATTTTGTTTTTTCGGGACGGAGAAGGGTATCAACTGGGTTGTGCGGGACCCGTGGCCCGTCTAGCCCAGGCTTTTATTTCATATGTTTAGCACATGACGAGCCTAGTTTGTTTTTTTCCTTTCTGAAAATGGCTAGCCAGCTATTTTGTTTTTTGCAGAATAACCAACGTAGGCCTACTTGCTTTTCTACGCCCTGCTGGGCCGGAAATCTTTCAAGACGAGGACGGATGCATTTTGCCCAGAAAATGGGCTATAAGTAATAAGAAATGGGCTATAAGTAATAATAAATGGGCTGTAAAATGAAAAAATACAGAAACAGGCAATTAGTTCCAAAATACTGTTTTCTTTCGGATTTTGATATTTTAAATTTCATTGTTTTTGTGCGGGTAAAATTTCATTGAATTTAAATTAAGGTATATTTAGATTTAAAATTAATTTGAATCTGGCTAGAAATTTCGGGCTGTATGTTGTTTGGGAAAGATTTGGACACTGACTTGTGGGTCTACTAGGTTGACGTGTACTTTGGCTTTGTAAACTTAGTCCACAAACGATTCTAGCAGCAGTGACCGTTGGATGTTAATCCAACGGCCGTGCTGCTTCTTCAATATCTGATCTTCTTGCTCCAGCCGCCCAAACCAGCTCCGGTGGGACTGCCTGCTCCCGCCTCCCGTGGCCGGTTGTGCTGCCGCACAGGCCGCACCGCCCCACCCTACTTCATTACTGGCCAGGCCATTCCTCTACTCACCCACACCTCCTGTTATTTTCCGGCGACGGCAGCCGGACCAGTAAACCCTCGTACTCCCCACCGCGTGGGCAACCATTGCCGAGTCTTTCCTGGCTCCGTGTCGTTCCCTTCCTAGGCCTCGTCGTCGTCCACCGCCATGGAGCTCTCGGCGCGGCTTGGTCAACGTGGTAAACGAACGACATCCATCGGCCGTGGACTGTACGCGCAAAATAATGATTCCTCCACCTGACAGCTGGGACCCACCGGAAGGGCCTCTGTATTTCGCGAAAAAAATGTTCCCCCCGCTGACATGTCGGACCCACCAGCTATATCTTCGCACGCAAGGAAGTGCCTCCTTATTACGCACAAAAAAATGAATACCCCCTGCTAGCTGGGACCCACCATAGTGGGAGGATGACTTGTGGGCCAACTAAGTTGACGGGGACGGAGGGCTTTGTCAACTTAGTCAATATGAATGATTCTAGCTCTAGTGACCGTACGATGTCCATCCAACGACCGTAGTGCTTCTTCAACCTCTGGTCTTCTTGCTCCAGCCGCCCAAAGCAGCGCCGGTCGTGCCGCATGCTCCTGCCTCCCGTGGCCAGCTGTGCTGCCGCGGAGGCCTCATCGCCCCTACTATTCCCACCGCTGGCCAGGCCCTGTGGCGACGGCAGCCTCACACCGCAGCCGAACCAGTGAACCCTCGTACTCCTCTCCGTGCGGGCTTCCACTGCCGCGTCTTCCCCGGCTCCGCGTCGTCCCCTTCCTAGGCCTCGCCGTCGTCCACCGCCGTGGTGCTCTCGGCGCGGCCTGGTCAACGTGGTCAAGGAACGACTTCCATCGGACGTGGACTGTACGTGGAGAGGCTGACAGCTGGGTCCACGGCCGCAGCAAGGAAGTGCCTCCTTATTACGCGGAAAATAATGATTCCTCCACCTGACAGCTAGGACCCACCAGACGGGCCACTGTATTTCACGGAAAAAACATTTCCCCCTGACTGCTGGGACCCACTAGCTTCATCTTCGCACGCAAGGAAGTGCGTCCGGGAAAAAAAACGATTCGCCCCCTGACTGCTGGGACCCACCAGCTACACCTTCGCACGCAAGGAAGTGCGTCCGGGCAAAAAAAAACGATTCGCCCCCTGACTGTTGGGACCCACGGCTACATCTTCGCACGCAAGGAAGTGCGTCCGAAAAAAAAGGATTCGCCCCCTGACTGCTGGGACCCACCAGCTACATCTTCGCAGGCAAGGAAGTGTCTGACAGTCTGGACCCACCTGGTCGAAGCGTACGTAGCGTTGTCATTCTGGTCGCGAACGTGTAAGTACATACTGGTCGATGTAGAGGCGCGCATGTGTCATAGTAGAGGCGCGCACGTGTCTTAGTAGAGGCGCGCACGTAGCTTGTACATGTACGTACAGCGGCCAGGGTGCAAGAAAGAAAATACGGCCACGTATGTGTACATATGGGCGGGGTCTCGAACGCCTACTCGCGTATACATACGGCCAGGGCTCGTGTACATGGCTGGGTCAGAACGGAGAAACAGCGTCGTCGTCGTGTTCATGGGGAGGCAACGGAATGCGTCGTGTTCATGGGGAGGCAACGGAATGCGTCGTGTTCATGGGGAGGCAACAGAATGTGTCGTGTTCATCGGGAGGCAACGGAACGCGTGGGAGCCAACCGGCTGGGTCGGAACAGAACGTGTCGTCGTGTTCATCGGGAGGGCTTGGACGGAACAGGCGATGGAAACGAGGCCTGGCGTACCGCAAAACGGAGGAAACGAACCTCCTATGTTCGGAACGGGGTCCTGTTGATCGGGAGGGGTGTGGCGTACCGCAAAACGGAGGAAACGGACCTCCTACAGTCGAAACGGGGGTCCTGTTGATCGGGAGGGGTGTGGCGTACCGCAAAACAGACGAAACGGACCTCCTACGGTCGAAACGGGGGTCCTGTTGATCGGGAGGGGTGTGGCGTACCGCAAAATGGACGAAACGGACCTCCTACGGTCGAAACGGGGGTCCTGTTGATCGGGAGGGGTGTGGCGTACCGCAAAACGGACGAAACGGACCTCCTACGGTCGAAACGGGGGTCCTGTTCATCAGGAGGGGTGTGCCGTACCGCAAAACGGGACTCCACGGGATACTGTTCATCTCCACCGTCGACCTCCTCCAGCCTCCACGGGCTACCGTCGACCTCCTCCTGCCTCCACGGGCTCCTGTTCATCCAGCCTCCACCGCGCGCTACTCCACCGGCTACTGTTCAACCACCCCTCCACAGGCACCCCTCCACCGTCTACTGTTCATCCAGCCCTCCACACCACGGGGTCCTGTTCAACCATCCCTCCACGGGCACCCCTCCACCATCTACTGTTCATCCAGCCCTCCACACCACGGGGTCCTGTTCATCCAGAGGCAACGCCACCGCTCACTGTTCATCCAACCCCCCCCCCCCCCCCCCCCCCCCCGCAACGCTCACTGTTCATCCAATCGATCGGCTTCAGTTAGCAGCAGTAGCGAAGGAATCGCTCGATCGGGTTCAGTTAACAGCCATCGATCGATCGCTCGGGTTCAGTAACGCGTAGCCTGCAGTGCAATCGCTCGGATTCAGTTAGAGCCCAACGCCTCGCTCGGGTTCAGTTAGAGCCAACGCCTCGCACACACGCGCGTTCGTGTACGAGAGAAACGCGCATCGCTCGGCCCCCGACCTCCCACCGTAACCGGGAACTCCCCGAAATTTTCCTCCTCCTCGCTTCTACCACGGTTTTTTCCGTCATGGACGACCCAAAGAATGTCATGTAGCTGCGTTCCGGCCCGCGCAGGACGAAAAGCCCATTTTCTGTCATGATTTTTTGTCATAGAAGTAGGAGCCCACCACATCTATGATGATACCGGGTTTTGTCACAATTATCGTCATAGAAGTGTCATATGTATGACAGAAAAAAAATCGTTCGGCCCAAAATGTCACGGATGTGTCTTTTTTTTTGTAGTGCATACGTGCATGCTATGGGACTTGCAAACCTCTACACGAGTATTTCTCAATTACTCAACTGGCACGACTCTAATATCACCATCTTCATATCTCAAAACAATTATCAAGTATCAAACTTCTCATAGTATTTAATGCACTTTATATGAAAGTTCTTATTATACCCATCTTGGATGCCCATCATATTAGGACTAATTTCATAACCAAAGCAAATTACCATGCTGTACTAAAGACTCTCAAAATAATATAAGTGAAGCATGAGAGATCAACAATTTCTATAAAATATAACCACCACCGTGCTCTAAGAAGATATAAGTGAAGCACTATAGCAACTGACAAACTACTCCAAAAGATATAAGAGATCAATGAGTAGTCGAATAATTATGTAACTATGTGAAGACTCTCTAACATTTAAGAATTTCAGATCTTAGGATATCATTCAAACAGCAAGCAAGACAAAATAAAATAAAAGGACGCTCCAAACAAAACACATATCATGTGGTGAATAAAAATATAGCTCCAAGTAAAGTTACCGATGAACGAAGACGAAAGAGGGGATGCCATCTGGGGCATCCCCAAGCTTAGGCTCTTGGTTGTCCTTGAATATTACCTTGGGGTGCCTTGGGCATCCCCAAGATTAGGCTCTTGCCACCCCTTATTCCATAGTCCATCAAATCTTTACCCAAAACTTGAAAACTTCACAACACAAAACTTAACAGAAAACTCGTAAGCTCCGTTAGTATAAGAAAATAAATCACCACTTAGGTACTGTTGTGAACTCATTCTAAAGTCATATTGGTGTAATATCTACTGTATTCCAACTTCTCTATGGTTCATACCCTCCGATACTACTCATAGATTCATCAAAATAAGCAAACAACACATAGAAAACAGAATCTGTCAAAAACAGAACAGTCTGTAGTAATCTGTATCATTCGAATACTTCTGTAACTCAAAAAATTCTGAAATAAACTGGTGGAAGTGAGAAATTTGTCTATTAATCATATGCTAAAATAATCAACCTAAAATCACTCTCCAGTAAAAAATGGCAGCTGATCTCGTGAGCGCAAAAGTTTCTGTTTTTTACAGCAAGATTGCAAAGACTTTACCCATGTCTTCCCAAAGGTTCTACTTGGCACAAACACTAACTAAAACATAAAACCACATCTAAACAGAGGCTAGATGAATTATTTATTACTAAACAGGAACAAAAAGCAAGGAACAAAAATAAAATTGGGTTGCCTCCCAACAAGCGCTATCGTTTAACGCCCCTAGCTAGACATGATGATTTCAATGATGCTCACATAAAAGATAAGAATTGAAACATAATGGGAGCATCATGAAGAATATGACTAGCACATTTAAGTCTAATCCACTTCCTACGCATAGGGATTTTGTGAGCAAACAACTTATGGGAACATGAAACAACTAGCATAGGAAGGTAAAACAAGAAAATCTTCTAGATTTTCAACACATAGAGAGGAAACTTGATATTATTGCAATATGTAGAGGCATATGATCCTCTCTCATAATAATTTTTAGTAGAATCATGAATGAATTCAACCATATAACCATCACATAAAGCATTCTTTTCATGATCTACTTGCATAGAAATTTTACTACTGTCCACATAAGCAAATTTATTCTCATCAATAGTAGTGGGAGCAAACTCAACAAAATAACTATCATGTGAAGCATAATCCAATTGAAAATTAAAATCATGATGACAAGTTTCATGGTCATATTTATTCTTTATAGCATACGTGTCATCACAATAATCATCATAAATAGGAGGCATGCTTTCATCATAATAAATTTGCTCATCAAAACTTCGGGGACTAAACATATCATCTTCATCAAACATAGCATCCCCAAGCTTGTGGCTTTGCATATCATTAGCATCATGGGTATTCAAAGAATTCATACTAACAACATTGCAATCATGCTCATCACTCACATATTTTATGCCAAGCATTCTATGTAATTCTTCTTATAGTACTTGAGCACAATTTTCCTTCCCGTCATTTTCACGAAAGACATTAAAAATATGAAGCATATGAGGCATCCTTAATTCCATTTTTTGTTGTTTTCTTTTATAAACTAAACTATTGATAAAACAAGAAACTAAAAGATTCGATTGCATGATCTAAAGATATACCTTCAAGAACTCACCTCCCCGGCAACGGCGCCAGAAAAGAGCTTGATGTCTACTACACAACCTTCTTCTTGTAGACGTTGTTGGGCCTCCAAGTGCAAAGGTTTGTAGGACAGTAGCAAATTTCCCTCAAGTGGATGACCTAAGGTTATCAATCCGTGGGAAGTGTAGGATGAAGATGGTCTCTATCAAACAACCCTGCAACCAAATAACAAAGAGTCTCTTGTGTCCCCAACACACCCAATACAATGGTAAATTATATAGGTGCACTAGTTTGGCGAAGAGATGGTGATACAAGTGCAATAAGGATGGTAGATATAGGTTTTTGTAATCTGAAAATATAAAAACAGCAAGGTAACAAGTAATAAAAGTGAGCGTAAACGGTAATGCAATGCGTTGAAACAAGGCCTAAGGTTCATACTTTCACTAGTGCAAGTTCTCTCAACAATAATAACATACTTGGATCATATAACTATCCCTCAACATGCAACAAAGAGTCACTCCAAAGTCACTAATACTGGAGAACAAGCGAAGAGATTATTGTAGGGTACGAAACCACCTCAAAGTTATCCTTTCTGATCGATCTATTCAAGAGTCCATAGTAAAATAACACGAAGCTATTCTTTCGGTTTGATCTATCATAGAGTTCGTATTAGAATAACACCTTAAGACACAAATCAACCAAAACCCTAATGTCACCTAGATACTCCAATGTCACCTCAAGTATCTGTGGGTGCGATTATACGATATGCATCACACAATCTCAGATTCATCTATTCAACCAACATAAAGAACTTCAAAGAGTGCCCCAAAGTTTCTACCGGAGATTCAAGACGAAAACGTGTGCCAACCCCTATGCATAAGTTCACAAGGTCACTGAACCCGCAAGTTGATCACCAAAACATACATCAAGTAGATCACGTGAATATCCCATTGTCACCACAGATAAGCACATGCAAGACATACATCAAGTGTTCTCAAATCCTTAAGGACTCAATCCGATAAGATAACTTCAAAGGGAAAACTCAATCCATTACAAGAGAGTAGAGGGGGAGAAACATCATAAGATCCAACTATAATAGCAAAGCTCGTGATACATCAAGATCGTGTCAAATCAAGAACGCGCGAGAGAGAGAGATCAAACACATAGCTACTGGTACATACCCTCAGCCCCGAGGGTGAACTACTCCCTCCTCGTCATGGAAAGCGCCAGGATGATGAAGATGGCCACTGGTGAGGGGTGCCCCCTCCGGCAGGGTGCCGGAACAGGGTCCCGATTGGTTTTTGGTGGCTACAGAGGCTTGCGGCGGCGGAACTCCCGATCTAGGTAATGTTCTGGAGGTTTCTGTAATTATAGGAATTTTTGGCGTAGGTCTCATGTCAGGGGGGGTCTCCGAGTCGTCCAGGAGATAGGGGGGGTGCGCCCAGGGGGTAGGGCGCGCCCCCACCCTCATGGACAGCCCGGGACTCTTCTGGCCCAACTCTTTTACTCCGGGGGCTTCTTTTGGTCCATAAAAAATCATCAAAAATTGGCACGTCAATTGGACTCCGTTTGGTATTCCTTTTCTGCGGTACTCAAAAACAAGGAAAAAACAGAAACTGGCACTGGGCTCTAGGTTAATAGGTTAGTCCCAAAAATCATATAAAATAGCATATAAATGCATATAAAACATCCTAGATGGATAATATAATATCATGGAACAATAAAAAATTATAGATAGTTGGAGACGTATCAAGCATCCCCAAGCTTAATTCCTGCTCGTCCTCGAGTAGGTAAAAGATAAAAAGAGTTGTGGGCGTAGATGTTATATGCACGAGTAGAACACAAAGAGTTGTGGGCGATAATAGTCATACTGCTTACCAGCATGTCATACTTTGATTCGGTGGTATTGTTGGATGAAGCGGCTCAGACCGACATTACGCGTACGCTTACGCGAGACTGGTTCTACCGACGTGCTTCGCACATATGTGGCTAGTGAGTGTCTGTTTCTCCAACTTTAATTGAATTGAGTGTGATTGCGCCCGGTCCTTGTTGAAGGTTAAAACAGCACACTTGACAAAAAATCGTTGTGGTTTTTGATGCGTAGGTAAGAACGGTTCTTGCTAAACCCGTAGCAGCCACGTAAAATATGCAACAACAAGTAGAGGACGTCTAAATTGTTTTTGAAGGGTATGTTGTGATGTGATATGGTCAAGACATGATGATTGTTGTATGAGATGATCATGTTTTGTAACAGTTATCGGCAACTGGCAGGAGCCTTATGGTTGTCGCTTTATTGTATGAAATGCAATCACCATGTAATTGCTTTACTTTGTCACTAAGCGGTAGCGATAGTCGTGATAGCAATAGTTGGCGAGACGACAACGATGCTTCGATGAAGATCAAGGTGTCAAGCCGGTGACGATGGTGATCATGACGGTGCTTTGGAGATGGAGATCAAAGGCACAAGATGATGATGGCCATATCGTATCACTTATTTTGATTGCATGTGATGTTTATCTTTTATGCATCTTATTTTGCTTAGTACGAGGGTAGCATTATAAGATGATATCTCACTAAATTTCAAGGTACAGGTGTTCTCCCTGAGGATGCACCGTTGCGAAAGTTCGTCGTGCTGAGACACCATGTGATGATTGGGTGTGATAAGCTCTACATTCACATACAATGGGTGCAAGCCAGTTTTGCACACGCAAAATACTCGGGTTAAACTTGACGAGCCTAGCATATGCAGATATGGCCTCGGAACACTGAGACCGAAAGGTCGAGCATGAATCATATAGTAGATATGATCAACATAGTGATGTTCACCATTGAAAACTACTCCATCTCACGTGATGATCGAACATGGTTTAGTTGATATGGATCACGTGATCACTTAGATGATTAGAGGATGTCTATCTAAGTGGGAGTTCTTAAGTAATATGATTAATTGAACTTTAATTTATCATGAACTTAGTCCTGATAGTATTAGCATATCTATGTTGTAGATCAATAGCTCGCGTATAGCTTCCCCGTTTATTTTTGTATGTTCCTAGAGAAAACTAAGTTGAAAGATGATAGTAGCAATGATGCGGACTAGGTCCGTGATCTGAGGATTATCCTCATTGCTACACAGAAGAGTTATGTCCTTGATGCACCGCTAGGTGACAGACCTATTGCAGGAGCAGATGCAGACGTTATGAACGTTTGGCAAGCTTGGTATGATAACTACTTGATAGTTTAGTGCTCCATGCTTAACGGCTTAGAACCGGGACTTCAAAAATGTTTTGAACGCCACGGAGCATATAAGATGTTCCAAGAGCTGAAATTGGTATTTCAGATTCATGCCTGAGTCGAGAAGGTATGAGACCTCTGACAAGTACTTTGCCTACAAGATGGAGGAGAATAGCTCAACCAGTGAGCATGTGCTCAGATTGTCTGAGTACTACAATCGCTTGAATCAAAGTGGGAGTTAATCTTCCAGATAAAATAGTGATTGACAGAGTTCTCTAGTCACTATCACCAAGTTACTGGAACTTCGTGCTGAACTATTGTGACGCCCCCAATTCGATCATACACTAATCATGCACGCAAACGTGTACGATCAAGATCAGGGACTCATGGGAAGATATCACAACACAACTCTAAAACATAAATAAGTCATACAAGCCAGGGGCCTCGAGGGCTCGAATACAAGTGCTCGATCATAGACGAGTCAGCGGAAGCAACAATATCTGAGTACAAACATAAGTTAAACAAGTTTGCCTTAAGAAGGCTACCACAAACTGGGATACAGATCGAAAGAGGCGCATGCCTCCTGCCTGGGATCCTCCTAACTACTCCTGGTCGTCGTCAGCGGGTTGCACGTAGTAGTAGGCACCTCCGGTGTAGTAGGAGTCGTCGTCGACATTGGCGTCTGGCTCCTGGGCTCCGGCATCTGGTTGCGACAACCAGGTAGAAGGGAAAAGGGGAAAAGAGGGAGAAAAGCAACTATGAGTACTCATCCAAAGTACTCGCAAGCAAGGAGCTACACTACATATGCTTGGGTATATGTGTAAAGGGCCATATCGTTGGACTGAACTGCAGAATGCCAGAATAAGAGGGGGATAGCTAATCCTGTCGAAGACTACGCTTCTGTCCACCTCCATCTTGCAGCATGTAGGAGAGAGTAGATGGTAAGTTCACCAAGTAGCATCGTATAGCATAATCCTACCCGGCGATCCCCTCCTCGTCGCCCTGTTAGAGAGCGATCACCGGGTTATATCTGA
Organism: Aegilops tauschii subsp. strangulata; assembly: GCF_002575655.3. NCBI lineage: Eukaryota > Viridiplantae > Streptophyta > Magnoliopsida > Poales > Poaceae > Aegilops > Aegilops tauschii. The sequence continues at coordinate 11,433,141 of NC_053038.3, read as the reverse complement.
CACTTGGAAGGGTGTGTTTTATTAAGTATCCAGTTCTAGTTGTCATAAGGTCAAGGTACAACTCCGGGTCGTCCTTTTACTGAGGGACACGGCTATTCAAATAGATAAACTTCCCTGCAGGGGTGCACCACATAACCCAACACGCTCGATCCCATTTGGCCGGACACACTTTTCTGGGTCATGCCCGGCCACGGAAGATCAACACGTCGCAGCCCTACCTAGGCACAACAGAGAGGTCATCACGCCGGTCTAAATCCTATACGCGCAGGGGTCTGAGCCCATCGCCCATTGCACACCTGCACATTGCGTACGCGGCCGGAGAGCAGACCTAGCAACCTCCATTTCAAAGGAAGTCACGTTACACGGTCCAACCCGGCGCGCGTCGCTCAGTCGCTGACGTCACGAAGGCTTCGGCTGATACCACGACGTCGAGTGCCCATAACTGTTCCCGCGTAGGTTGTTAGTGCGTATAGACCAAATGGCCAGACTCAGATCAAGTACCAAGATCTCGTTAAGCGTGTTAATTGATGTAACCACGGACATCGACCAGGGCCAGGCCCACCTCTCACCTAGGCGGTCTCAACCTGCCCTGTCGCTCCGCCACAAAGATCCACCCAGAGGGCCGTCGGGACAAAGGTCCTTTCAGCCCCCAATCCATGAATCACTCACGGGTGCTCCACGAGCCGACCCGACTTTAGTCACCACATGTATAATGTATAACGTATATAGTATAAACCCATGATCACCTCCCAAGTGATCACAACCCGATAGTATAGCACAACAGACGGACAAGAATGTAGGGCCACTGATGGAAAACTAGCATCCTATACTAAGCATGTAGGATTGTAGGTAAAGGTAACAACAGTAGTGGCAAAGACAGGCTATGCAGCAGAATGGGATTAATGGAAAGCAGTAACATGCTACACTACTCTAATGCAAGAGTATAGAGAAGAATAGGCGATATCTGGTGATCAGGGGGGGCTAGCCTAGTTGCTCTGGCAAGAAGGACGGGTCGTCAACACCGTAGTCGTACTGGGTAGCAGCGGCGTCGGTCTCGAGGTCTACCGGAGAAGAAGAGGGGGGAAGAAATAGTAAATTCAGAGCACACAAGGCATCACAAAACATAACATGGTAATAAGCGGTGCTAGGGGTGACCTGACGCGATAGGAGGTGATATCGACGAAGGGTGGAAACAACCGGGAAAGTATCCCCGGTGTTTCGTGTTTTCAGACAGATGAACCGGAGGAGGAAAGTTGCGTGTTTGCTATGCTAGGGATGTGTGGCGGACGAACGGGCTGCATATTCAGATTCGTCTCATCGTTCTGAGCAACTTTCATGTACAAAGTTTTTCCATCCGAGCTACGGTTTATTTTATATTGATTTTAAAAGATTTAAATCACTTTTTAGCATTTATTTAATTATTTTAATCCAACATTATCCAGAACAGTGCACACTGACGTCAGCAGTCAACTGACGTGTGGGTCCCGTTCGTCATTGACTGTTTAGTCTAATTAGGGTTTAACTAATCTAATTACTGTTTAATTAAACTAACTAGTTAATTAGATTAATTAAATAGGATTAATTAACTTAATTAATTCACTAATTAATTAATTATTAATTTTATTAATTCATTTTTATTTTATTTTATTTTATTAAAAAACGTTCTGGGGCCGGGCCCCGTTTGTCATAGGCCCTAGGGGTAGCCTTAGCGGGCGCGCGGGCTGCCGGTTATGGGCGTGGGCGCCCGAACGGGCGCGGCTGTGCAGGGCTGGCCCCAGACGCGGCCAGCGGCTCGGGCGCCGACAGCCATGTCGCCGGCCAGTGGGGGGTGGGGGAAGCAGGGTGAGGCTCCGGGCAGCGGCGGCCCTGGCGTGCGCGGCAAGGCGCCGAGCAGCGGGAGGAGGGGCGCAGCCCGTGAGCGAACGGCGCGAGCGTGGGGCGTGGCCGGCGAGCAGGCGGCGGAGCATGCAAGGCAGCAGCAGCCAGCGGCAGGAGCGGCAACAGGAAAGCGGTGGCAGTCCAGGGCGAGGCCACGCGGGCTGCAGTGCGGGCGCGCGAGCGCGTCGAGTGACCAAAGCAGTGGTCGGGGTCACGGCGGCGCGTGGTCATGGCTAACGCCGTGCGAGGGCGATGTGTGCACATGGGGACGGGGAAGAAGGAGAGGCCGAGGTTTGGCCTCACCGTACGGTGTAGGGTAGAGGCAGCGGCTCGAGGAGGATGACGGGGACGACGGTGAGGTCGAGGCGGTGGTGTAGCAGCGGGCGGCGTGCGTCGAAGGCGTCCGACGGGGAGGGGGATGAGGACGTGCGACGGAGACGGGGAGGCGACACCGACGACGGCGGGGTGGCGGGGCGGCTCCGGCGGGGCTTCCGAGCGGCGGCGGCGTCGGGGGCAGTTTCCCCGATCTCGATCGGGAGGAACAGAGGGAGGAGAGGGTTTCGTTCGTGGGGGGGGGGGAATGGGGTGCGGTTAGGTTAGGGTTTGGGCTAGCGGGGAGGTTATGGGGGGAGTGGGTGGCCGGTTGGGCCTGGCCTGGTGGCCAGCTGGGCCACGGCCCAGCAAGGGGGTCCCTTTTAGCCTCTGTTTATTTTCTATTTTTGTTTTATTTTTCTTTACAATTTTGTATTTTTGTTGATCTAATAATTGAGTATAGTTAAATGTGCCACTTAGCACATAAATACTAGGCAAGGTTTTGAAGCAGCACGGAAAGTTCCAAATTATTTTGAATAATTTAACTATTTGTTTAAGTTGAAATGGTTCAAATAATTACTGGTGATTTAGTTTAAAATAGGTTAGGGCCACCTTTAAATATTCAAAAGAGGTTGGCTCCTACATGACAAACAGTTAGGGAATATTTTCAACCCATCGAACATTTTTCCTTATCAGTTTGAAGAAAATAAAATTTGACTTGTCTTTGGAATTTGAATTTGAATCAGTTTTGAACTAACGCGAAATTAGCAACAGTAATCGAAGTGATGTGGTATCCTTAGTAAAGGGTTACTATAGCTTAACTACCCGGGCGTCACAACTATAATATGCAAGGGATGACGAAAACGATTCCCGAGCTCTTCGTGATGCTGAAAATCAACGAAGGTAGAAATCAAGAAAAGCATCAAATGTTGATGGTTGAAAAGACCACTAGTTTCAAGTAAAAGGGCAAGGGAAAGAAAGGGAACTTCAAGAAGAATGGCAAGCAAGTTGCCACTCCCATGAAGAAGCCCAAAGCTAGACCCAAGCCTGAAACTGAGTGCTTCTACTGCAAAGGAAATGGTCACTGGAAGCGGAACTGCCCCAAATACTTGGCGGATAAGAAGGATGGCAAAGTGAACACAAGTATACATGATATACATGTTATTGATGTGTACTTTACTAGTGTTCATAGTAGCCCCTGGGTATTTGATACTGGTTCAGTTGCTATGATTAGTAACCCGAAACAGGAGTTACAAAATGAACAAAGACTAGTTAAGGGCAAGGTGACGATGTGTGTTGGAAGTGATTCCAAGGTTGATAAGATCACCATCGCACACTCCCTTTACCTTCGGGATTAGTGTTGAACCTAAAATATATGTTATTTGGTGTTTGCATTGAGCATAATATGATTGGATCATGTTTATTGCAATACGGTTATTCATTTAAGTCAAAGAATAATTGTTATTCTGTTTACATGAATAAAACCTTCTGTGGTCATACACCCAAGGTGAATGGTTTATTGAATCTCAATCGTAGTAATACACATATTCATAATATTGATGCCACAAGATGCAAAGTTGATAATGATAGTGCAACATATTTGTGGCACTGCCGTTTAGGTCATATTGGTGTAAAGCGCATGAAGAAACTCCGTGCAGATGGGCATTTGGAATCACTTGATTATGAATCACTTGATGCTTGCGAACCATGCCTCATGGGCAAGATGACTAAGACTCCGTTCTCCGGAACAATGGAGCGAGCAACTGACTTATTGGAAATAATACATACTGATGTATGCGATCCGATGAGTGTTAAGGCTCGCGGCGGGTATCGTTATTTTCTAACCTTCACAGATGATTTGAGCAGATATGGGTATATCTACTTGATGAAACATAAGTCTGAAACATTTGAAAAGTTCAAAGAATTTCAGAGTGAAGTGGAAAATCATCGTAACAAGAAAATAAAGTTTCTAAGATCTGATCGCGGAGACAAATATTTGAATTACGAGTTTGGTCTTCATTTGAAACAATGTGGAATAGTTTCGCAACTCACGCCACCTGGAACACCAAAGCGTAATGGTGTGTCCGAACGTTGTAACCGTACTTTATTAGATATGGTGAAATCTATGATGTCTCTTACCGATTTACCACTATCGTTTCGGGGTTATGCATTAGAGACAGCTGCATTCACGTTAAATAGGGCTCCGTCTAAATCTGTTGAGACGACACCATATGAACTATGGTTTGGCAAGAAACCTAAGCTGTCGTTTCTGAAAGTTTGGGGCTGCGATGCTTATGTGAAAAAGCTTCAACCTGATAAGCTCGAACCCAAATCGGAGAAATGTGTCTTCATAGGATACCAAAAGGAGACTGTTGGGTACACTTTCTATCACAGATCCGAAGATAAGATATTCGTTGCTAAGAATGGATCCTTTCTAGAGAAGGAGTTTCTCTCGAAAGAAGTGAGTGGGAGGAAAGTAGAACTTGATGAGGTAATTGTACCTACTCCCGAATTGGAAAGTGGTACATCACAGAAATCAGTTCCAGTGATGCCTAGACCAATTAGTGAGGAAGCTAATGATAACAATCATGAAACTTCAGATCAAGTTACTACCAAACCTCGTAGGTCAACCAGAGTACGTTCCGCACCAGAGTGGTACGGTAAATAGTTCTGGAAGTCATGTTACTAGACCATGACGAACCTACGAACTATGAGGAACGATGATGAGCCCAGATTCCGAAAAATGGCTTGAGGCCATGAAATCTGAGATAGGATCCATGTATCAGAACAAAGTGTGGACTTTGGTGGACTTGCCTGATGATCGGCAAGCCATTGAGAATAAATGGATCTTCAAGAGGAAGACGGACGCTGATAGTAGTGTTACTATCTACAAAGCTCGAATTGTCGCAAAAATGTTTTCGACAAGTTCAAGGTGTTGACTACAATGAGATTCTCTCACTTGTATCGATGCTTAAAAGTTTGTCCGATTCATGTCAGCAATTGCCGCATTTGTGAAATTTGGCAAATGGAAGTCAAACATGCATTCCTTAATGGATTTCTTAAAGAAGAGTTGTATATGATGCAACCAGAAGGTTTTGTCGATCCTAAAGGTGCTAACAAAGTGTGCAAAGCTCCAGCGATCCATCTATGGACTGGTGCAAGCATCTCAGAGTTGGAATATACGCTTTGATGAGTTGATCAAAGCATATAGTTTTATAGAGACTTGCGGTGAAGCCTGTATTTACAAGAAAGTGAGTGGGAGCACTACAGCCTTTCTGATAAGTATATGTGAATGACATATTGTTGATCGGAAATGATGTACTATTTTCTAGAAAACATAAAGGAGTGTTTGAAAGGAGATTTTCAAAGAAAGACCTCGGTGAAGCTGCTTACATATTGAGCATCAAGATCTATAGAGATAGATCAAGACGCTTGATAAGTTTTTTCAATGAGTACATACCTTGACAAGTTTTCGAAGTAGTTCAAAATGGAATAGTCAAAGAAAGAGTTCTTGCCTATGTTGCAAGGTGTGAAGTTGAGTAAGACTCAAAGCCCGACCACAGGAGGAGATAGAGAGAGAATGGAAGTCATTCCCTATGCCTCAGCCATAGGTTCTATAAACGATGCCATGCTGTGTACCAGACCTATTGTATACATTGCCCTGAGTCTAGCAAGAGAGTACAATTTTGATCTAGGAGTAGATCACTGGACAGCGGTCAAAATTATCCTTAGAGGACTAAGGAAATATTTCTCGGTTATGGAGGTGATAAAGAGTTCACCGTAAAGAGTTACGTTGATGCAAGCTTTGACACCAATCTGGATGACTCTTAAGTCATAATCCGGATACATATTGAAAGTGGGAGCAATTAGCTAAAGTAGCTCCGTGCAGAGCATTGTAGACATAGAAATTTGCAAAATACATACGGATCTGAATGTGGCACACCCGTTGACAAAACTTCTCTCACAAGTAAAACATGATCACACCTTAGTACTCTTTAGGTGTTAACCACATGGCTATGTGAACTAGATTATTGACTCTAGTAAACCCTTTGGGTATTGGTCACATGACGATGTCAACTATAGAGTGTTAAATCACATGACGATGTGAACTATTGATGTTAAATCACATGGCGATGTGAACTAGATTATTGACTCTAGTGCAAGTGGGAGCCTGAAGGAAATATGCCCTAGAGGCAATAATAAAGTTGTTATTTATATTTCCTTATATCATGATAAATGTTTATTATTCATGCTAGAATTGTATTAACTGGAAACTTAGTACATGTGTGAATACATAGACAAACAGAGTGTCACTAGTATGCCTCTACTTGACTAGCTCGTTAATCAAAGATGGTTAAGTTTCCTAGCCATAGACATGAGTTGTCATTTGATGAACGGGATCACATCATTAGAGAATGATGTGATTGACAAGACCCATCCGTTAGCTCAGCACTATGATCGTTTAGTTTGTTGCTATTGCTTTCTTCATGACTAATACATGTTCCTATGACTATGAGATTATGCAACTCCCGAATACCGGAGGAACACTTAGTGTGCTATCAAACGTCACAACGTAACTGGGTGATTATAAAGATGCTCTACAGGTGTCTCCGATGGTGTTTGTTGAGTTGGCATAGATCGAGATTAGGATTTGTCACTCTGATTGTCGGAGAGGTATCTCTAGGCCCTCTCGGTAATGCACATCACTATAAGCCTTGCAAGCAATGTGACTAATGAGTTAGTTGCGGGATGATGCATTACGGAACGAGTAGAGAGAGACTTGCCGGTAACGAGATTGAACTAGGTATTGAGATACCCACGATCGAATCTCGGGCAAGTAACATACCGATGACAAAGGGAACAACGTATGTTGTTATGCGGTTTGACCGATAAAGATCTTCGTAGAATATGTAGGAACCAATATGAGCATCCAAGTTCCGCTATTGGTTATTGACCGGAGACGAGTCTCGGTCATGTCTACATAGTTCTCGAACCCATAGGGTCCGCACGCTTAACGTTCGGTGATGATCGGTATTATGAGTTTATGTGTTTTGATGAACCGAAGGTTGGTCGGAGTCCCGGATGTGATCACGGACATGGCGAGGAGTCTCGAAATGGTCGATACATAAAGATCGATATATTGGAGTGCTATGTTTGGACATCGGAATGGTCTCGGGTGAGTTCGGGCATTTACCGGAGTACCGGGGGGTTACCGGAACCCCCCGGGGAGTATATGGGCCTTATTGGGCCTTAGTGGGAGAGAGGAGGAGGCGGCCAGGTGGAGGGCGCGCCCCCCCAAACCCAATCCGAATTGGGTGGGGGGTCGTGTTGGGGATCGTAGCAGAAATTTAAAATTTTCTACGCATCAGCAAGATCAATCTATGGAGTCATCTAGCAACGAGAGAGATGAGTGCATCTACATACCCTTGTAGATCGCGAGCGGAAGCGTTCAAGTGAACGGGGTTGATGGAGTCGTACTCGTCGTGATCCAAATCACCGATGACCGAGCGCCGAACGGACGGCACCTCCGCGTTCAACACACGTACGGAGCAGCGACGTCTCCTCCTTCTTGATCCAGCAAGGGGGAAGGAGAGGTTGATGGAGATCCAGCAGCACGACGGCGTGGTGGTGGAAGTAGCGGGATTCCGACAGGGCTTCGCCAAGTGCTACGGGAGGAGGGAGATGTGTCACGGGAGGGAGAGGGAGGCGCCAGGGGCTGTGGTGCGGCTGCCCTCCCTCCCCCCTCCTATATATAGGCCCCCTGGGGGGCGCCGGCCCTAGGAGATCTGATCTCCAAGGGGGGGCGGCGGCCAAGGGGGTGGCTTGCCCCCCAAGCCAAGTGGGGCGCCCCCCCACCCCTAGGGTTTCCAACCCTAGGCGCAGGGGAGGCCCAAGGGGGGCGCACCAGCCCACCAGGGGCTGGTTCCCTTCCCGACTTCAGCCCATGGAGCCCTCCGGGATAGGTGGCCCCACCCGGTGGACCCCCGGGACCCTTCCGGTGGTCCCGGTACAATACCGGTGACCCCCGAAACTTTCCCGGTGGCCGAAACTGGACTTCCTATATACAATTCTTTACCTCCGGACCATTCCGGAACTCCTCGTGACGTCCGGGATCTCATCCAGGACTCCGAACAACTTTCGGGTTACCGCATACTAGTATCTCTACAACCCTAGCGTCACCGAACCTTAAGTGTGTAGACCCTACGGGTTCGGGAGACATGCAGACATGACCGAGACGACTCTCCGGTCAATAACCAACAGCGGGATCTGGATACCATGTTGGCTCCCACATGTTCCACGATGATCTCATCGGATGAACCACGATGTCGAGGATTCAATCAATCCCGTATACAATTCCCTCGTTATCAACTTTACATCTTTTGGTATTCACACTATGAATATGTGTAACATCACGTTCGAGATTCATTAAGAATAAACCATTGACCAGCGGGGCATGACCATAAAACATATCTCTCATATAAATAGAACAACCATTATTCTCGGATTTAAATGAGTAGCCATCTCGCATTAAACGAGATCCAGATACAATGTTCATTCTCAAAGCTGGCACTAAATAACAATTATTGAGGTTTAAAACTAATCCCGTAGGTAAATGTAGAGGTAGCGTGCCGACGGCGATCACATCGACCTTGGAACCATTCCCGACGCGCATCGTCACCTCATCCTTCTCCAGTCTCCGCTTATTCCGCAACTCCTGTTTTGAGTTACAAATATGAGCAACCGCATCGGTATCAAATACCCAGGAGCTACTACGAGTACTGGTAAGGTACACATCAATTACATGTATATCACATATACCTTTGGTGTTGCCGGCCTTCTTGTCCGCTAAGTATTTGGGGCAGTTCCGCTTCCAGTGACCACTTCCCTTGCAATAAAAGCACTCAGTCTCAGGCTTCGGTCCATTCTTTGGCTTCTTCCCGGCAACTGACTTACCGGGCGTGGCAACTCCCTTGCCGTCCTTCTTGAAGTTCTTCTTACCCTTGCCTTTCTTGAACTTAGTGGTTTTATTCACCATCAACACTTGATGTTCCTTTTTGATCTCCACCTCTGCTAATTTCAGCATTGAATATACCTCAGGAATGGTCTTTTCCATCCCCTGCATATTGAAGTTCATCACAAAGCTCTTGTAGCTCGGTGGAAGCGACTGAAGGATTCTGTCAATGACCGCGTCATCCAGGAGATTAACTCCCAGCCGAGTCAAGCGGTTGTGTAACCCAGACATTTAGAGTATGTGCTCACTGACAGAACTGTTTTCCTCCATCTTACAACTGAAGAACTTGTCGGAGACTTCATATCTCTCGACCCGGGCATGAGCTTGGAAAACCATTTTCAGCTCTTCGAACATCTCATATGCTCCGTGTTGCTCAATACCGCACTGAACGAGGGAGTAATCATCAGCACGTGACTGCCAAGCGTTCATAACGTCTTGGTTCTCTGGGATGGGTGCTTCACCTAGCGGTGCTTCTGGGACATAATCTTTCTTGGCAGCTATGAGGATGATCCTCATGTTCCGGACCCAGTCCGTATAGTTGCTGCCATCATCTTTCAGCTTGGTTTTCTCTAGGAACGCGTTGAAGTTGAGGGCAACGTGGGCCATTTGATCTACAAGACATATTGTAAAGATTTTAGACTAAGTTCATGATAATTAAGTTCATCTAATCAAATTATTCAATGAACTCCCACTCAGATAGACATCCCTCTAGTCATCTAAGTGAAACATGATCCGAGTCAACTAGGCCGTGTCCGATCATCACGTGAGATGGACTAGTCAACATCGGTGAACATCTTCATGTTGATCGTATCTTCTATACAACTCATGCTCGACCTTTCGGTCTTCCGTGTTCCAAGGCCATGTCTGTACATGCTAGGCTCGTCAAGTCAACCTAAGTGTATTGCGTGTGTAAATCTGGCTTACACCCGTTGTATTCGAACGTTAGAATCTATCACACCCGATCATCACGTGGTGCTTCGAAACAACGAACCTTCGCAATGGTGCACAGTTAGGGGGAACATTTGAAATTATTTCGAGGGATCATCTTATTTGAGCTACCGTCGTTCTAAGCAAATAAGATGTAAAACATGATAAACATCACATGCAATCAAATAGTGACATGATATGGCCAATATCATTTTGCTCCTTTTGATCTCCATCTTCGGGGCGCCATGATCATCTTCGTCACCTGCATGACACCATGATCTCCATCATCATGATCTCCATCATCGTGTCTTCATGAAGTTGTCACGCCAATGATCACTTCTACTTCTATGGCTAACGTGTTTAGCAATAAAGTAAAGTAATTTACATGGCATTATTCAATGACACGCAGGTCATACAAAAAATAAAGACAACTCCTATGGCTCCTGCCGGTTTTCATACTCGTCGACATGCAAGTCGTGATTCCTATTACAAGAACATGATCAATCTCATACATCACATATATCATTCATCACATCCTTTTGGCCATATCACATCACACGGCATATGCTGCAAAAACAAGTTAGACGTCCTCTAATTGTTGTTGCAAGTTTTACGTGGCTGCTATAGGTTTCTTAGCAAGAACGTTTCTTACCTACGCCAAAACCACAACGTGATATGCCAATTTCTATTTACCCTTCATAAGGACCTTTTTCATCGAATCCGTTCCGACTAAAGTGGGAGAGACAGACACCCGCTAGCCACCTTATGCAACTAGTGCATGTAAGTCGGTGGAACCTGTCTCACGTAAGCGTACGTGTAAGGTCGGTCCGGGCCGCTTCATCCCACAATGCCGCCGAAACAAGATAAGATTAGTAGTGGCAAGAAAATTGACAACATCTACGCCCACAACAAATTTGTGTTCTACTCGTGCATAGAAACTACGCATAGGCCTGGCTCATGATGCCACTGTTGGGGATCGTAGCAGAAATTTAAAAATTTCTACGCATCACCAAGATCAATCTATGGAGTCATCTAGCAACGAGAGAGATGAGTGCATCTACATACCCTTGTAGATCATGAGCGGAAGCGTTCAAGTGAACAGGGTTGATGGAGTCGTACTCGTCATGATCCAAATCACCGATGACCGAGCGCCGAACGGACGGCACCTCCGCGTTCAACACACGTACGGAGCAGCGACATCTCCTCCTTCTTGATCCAGCAAGGGGGAAGGAGAGGTTGATGGAGATCTAGCAGCACGACGGCGTGGTGGTGGAAGTAGCGGGATTCCGACAGGGCTTCGCCAAGCGCTACGGGAGGAGGGAGATGTGTCACGGGAGGGAGAGGGAGGCGCCATGGGCTGTGGTGCGGCTGCCCTCCCTCCCCCCTCCTATATATAGGCCCCCTGGGGGGGCGCCGACCCTAGGAGATCTGATCTCCAAGGGGGGGCGGCGGCCAAGGGGGTGGCTTACCCCCCAAGCCAAGTGGGGCGCCCCCCCACCCCTAGGGTTTCCAACCCTAGGCGCAGGGGAGGCCCAAGGGGGGCGCACCAGCCCACCAGGGGCTGGTTCCCTTCCCCACTTCAGCCCATGGGGCCCTCCGGGATAGGTGGACCCCCGGGACCCTTCCGGTGGTCCCGGTACAATACCGGTGACCCCCGAAACTTTCCCGGTGGCCGAAACTGGACTTCCTATATATAATTCTTTACCTCCGGACCATTCCGGAACTCCTCGTGACGTCCGGGATCTCATCCGGGACTCCGAACAACTTTTGGGTTACCGCATACTAGTATCTCTACAACCCTAGCCTCACCGAACCTTAAGTGTGTAGACCCTACGGGTTCGGGAGACATGCAGACATGACCGAGACGACTCTCCGGTCAATAACCAACAGCGGGATCTGGATACCCATGTTGGCTCCCACATGTTCCACGATGATCTCATCGGATGAACCACGATGTCGAGGATTCAATCAATCCCGTATACAATTCCCTTTGTCAATCGGTACGTTACTTGCCCGAGATTCGATCGTCGGTATCCCAATACCTTGTTCAATCTCGTTACCGGCAAGTCACTTTACTCGTACCGTAATGCATGATCCCGTGACCAAACACTTGGTCACATTGAGCTCATTATGATGATGCATTACCGAGTGGGCCCAGAGATACCTCTCCGTCATACGGAGTGACAAATCCCAGTCTCGATCCGTGCCAACCCAACAGACACTTTCGGAGATACCCGTAGTGCACCTTTATAGTCACCCAGTTACGTTGTGACGTTTGGTACACCCAAAGCACTCCTACGGCATCCGGGAGTTGCACGATCTCATGGTCTAAGGAAATGATACTTGACATTGGAAAAGCTCTAGCAAACGAACTACACGATCTTTTGTGCTATGCTTAGGATTGGGTCCTGTCCATCACATCATTCTCCTAATGATGTGATCCCGTTATCTATGACATCCAATGTCCATAGTCAGGAAACCATGACTATCTGTTGATCAATGAGCTAGTCAACTAGAGGCTCACTAGGGACATGTTGTGGCCTATGTATTCACACATGTATTACGATTTCCGGATAACACAATTATAGCATGAACAATAGACAATTATCATGAACAAGGAAATATAATAATAACCATTTTATTGTTGCCTCTAGGGCATATTTCCAACAGGTCGGCCCTCCTTTCCTTCTCCCTCTCCCCCTTCCCTTCTTCTCCTACTCCAACTAGGAAGGGGGCGGAATCCTACTCCCGGTGGGAGTAGGACTCCCCCATGGCGCGCCATAGAGAGGGCCGGCCCTCCCCTCCTACACTCCTTTATATACGGGGGAGGGGGGCACCCCATAGACACACAAGTTGATTGTTTAGCCATGTGCGGTGCCCCCCTCCACAGATTTCCAGCTCGGTCATATCTTTGTAGTGCTTAGGCGAAGCCCTGCATCGGTAACTTCATCACACCGTCGTGCTGACGAAGCTCTCCCTCGACACTCAGCTGGATCTAGAGTTCGTGGGACGTCACCGAGCTGAACGTGTGCAGATCGCGGAGGTGTCGTACTTTCTGTACTAGGATCGGTCAGATCGTGAAGACGTACGACTACATCAACCGCGTTGTCATAACGCTTCCGCTTTCGGTCTACGAGGGTACGTGGACAACACTCTCCCCTCTCGTTGCTATGCATCACCTAGATGGATCTTGCGTGTGCGTAGGAATTTTTTTGAAATTAATGCGTTCCCCAACAATAGCTACCATCATCTTTCAACTTAGCTTTCTCTAGGAATGCATTAAAATTCAAGGTAACGGTAGCACGAACCATTGATCTACAACAACATAGCTATGCAAAAACTATCAGGACTAAGTTCATGATAAATTTAAGTTCAATTAATCATATTACTAAAGAACTCCCACTTAGATAGACATCCCTCGAGTCATCTAAATGACCACGTGATCCATATCAACAAAACCATGTCCGATCATCACGTGAGATGGAGTAGTTTTCAATGGCGAACATCTCTATGTTGATCATATCTACTATATGATTCACGTTCGACCTTTCGGTCTCAGTGTTCCGAGGCTGTCGGGGATATACCCCGCGGCGTAAACCGGCCGAAAATATAACCCGCCCGGACTTGGCGGTTTACTTGAGACCCGGCTAAGACTTGACGATTCACTGGCGACCCATTTGGACCTGGCGGTTTACAATTCATTGGTAATCCGGCAGGCGGGTCAGAGGAACGACAAGACCCGGTGGCCCAACGGGCGGTTCATGAAGGCCGGTTCATACTATGGTGGGCCGCTTTACAAGGAAAGGCATAAGGAATATTTACCTTACAAAGAGTTAAGACCCGGACTTGTATCCGGTTTGTATTAGAAGGTAGACTAGTCCTAATCCTAATAGGACTCCACATGTAACCCGCCCCTTCAACATATATAAGGAGGGGCAGGGCTCCCCAAAGAGGGACAAGCGACAAGCAAGAAGAAACAATCATAGGGCTAGACACAAAGAACCGATTTACCGGCGACTCCCTCGTGATCATAATGAGACCTAGCCTCAAACAGCTTGTAGGGTTGTTAGTAGATGATGTTTCCCGGGGCCCGAAGCTGTCTAAATCCTTGTCTTGTGTTGCGTCTCTCGATTCCACTCAACCCCTCTCAAGCTACCACATAGATGCGTTGGCCTCGCGACTAAGTCCTGACACTAAGGACATATGCCGTGACAAAACCACGACAGTTGGCGCCCACCGTGGGGCCAGGCGCACGGTGGTGTTGAGTTCTTGAAGGGATCACTCCTAGGGATCGAGGGGCTTGCAATTTTTCGGATAAAAAAGCTGGTTTTGAAAGGATTTGCATCAACGCCAAGTTCATCAGTCCAGATTTAAAGATTTGTGAGATTTAAGGTTCAAGAAAAATCTAGGGTTGCGTGCGTTGCCGCACGCGACCTGGCGACCCGTCCGGGTCGATTTCCGTTGCGCTGTTCTACGAAGTCGCTGAGACTGATCGGAGGCAAAATTCGTTGCAGCCCTGCGTGGCCAGTCAAAGAAACATAGCCACGTTTTACCATCCACGGACAAGCACCCAGGATCTCCCCAAAGGAATTATCCATAGTTTACTACTTGAAGACCGGGTCAAATCCAAGGAAACATCATGTATTACTTTAACTAGTACTAGTAGTGAATACTAGTACCAGGACGTGGAGTCGTTGGTAGTATTGGTTTGGTTTTTCAATTACCAAAAGAAGAAGAGCACTTTCAGAAAGAAGACCGCGACGTGGAGGAGGACACGGACGTGAGCCAATGGATCCAGCCACGACTCGGAAGCAGACGTCTCCGCCGACTTGGGCTCCGCCGTTGACTTGCAAGCTGGTTTGGGCCTACGCCTCGCGACCGCAAGCGGTTGCTGTCGTCACGTTTTTGCTTCGTCAGCCGTAGCTGCACCAAGCCAGCCTCACCTTCACCTCCACATTGCCGTGTCGACCTGTGCTGCCGCTGTGCCAAGCTGGACTCCAAGTCGCTTGCCGATCTACCTCAACCACAGCGGGGCCAAGCTGCCCGCCGCTGCTCCGGTCCGGTTTACAACGCGGAGGGTACTATGCATTATCAAGCGCCAGCATTCGCGTTTATCCGACAAAAAATACCAGATGTTCTTTTTCTTATGTATTTTATAAGTATATGTTAATTCATCCGACAATAATTACTCTGGCCTGTAATATTTTTATGCAGGAAGGCTATTAAAAAAAAGGGTGGTAGCATACCACGAAGGCACGTTCGGCTGTGCCGCGCAGTTTCACGGACACGCGTATCGCGGTCCGGTTTACATCAATGCGCCGGCTAACTTGCCCGTCCGCGCCACCTTACAACGCCACGGATGACTCGCCCGCCCGCCCTTGCCGCTGGTTCACGCGTCCGCACCGGTTGATAACACGGAGGACAACTGGCTCGTCTGTGCCGGCTTACAAGGCCGCGACCGACTCATCACTCCAAAGCCGCTTCTGATGCTGCGGTGGTTTTACTGTCCGCCCAAACATCAGGTGGTATTCATCTAAATTTATGTATTAAACACTTATTGTTTCTTGTCAAAGAACAATTACTCTGTCCTGTAATATTTTTACACAGGACAATTTTTATGCCATTCACGGACATGCGTATCACGGTCCGGTTTACATCAACGCGCTGGCTGACTCGCCCGTCCGCACCACCGTACAACACCACGGACGACTCGCCCGTCCGCCCTGGCCACCGGTTCGTGCGTCCACGCCGGTTTACAACGCGGAGGACAACTTGCTCGTCCGCACTGGTTTACAACGCCGCGGCGGGTTCATTCGTCTACTCGTATGGCCGACTCGTCCATGATTGATGTCAGCTTCACCGCGGTGATCATCAACTCCGGTGGATATTTTCTGGCTAACATATCAGGTGAAATCCATCCACTATATTTTCACATTATATATTGCTTTCTTTAAAAAAGAGCAAATACTCTGGCTTGCAAGTTTTCCAATGCAGGACAAATTGTCTATCACAAAAAGGGATTATTATATCGCTGAGCTATTGGATAGCCCATGCCGGTTTATATCGCGATCCAGTCCGCGTCAACTCGTCAGGACCGTGCGAATTACCCAAAAACGCGTGCACAGCCGCCATCCCCCGCAGTCCGGTCTACACCAGCATATGGCCGATTTCCCCCGTCTGCACCGGCTTACAATGCCGCGGCCGACTCATCTGTCCGAGCAGCCTCTGCTGCTGCGGTCGTCCTTGTCATCCGTCTCTCGCGGCCTGGTCTACATCAACATACCGGGCCGCACCTGTCCGCATGAAGCTGTTTATTGAGTATGAGCAAGTCACAGCTTGGGTAGCCCGATTTTCTTTCAAACAAAATGGAGGCAAATGATCATATACTATCAACAGCCATTTACACTAGTGGCTCAATGGGCAGGCGCACAAGTCGCCGCCACTACAGTTTGGATAACTTCAAATAGCCAGTTGGAAGGAACCATTGGCCGAGTTGCTGACACGGTTCATACGGGATCATTTATAACCCGCCGCAGTCACCTCAACCTTCTATGGATTCACATCATGCTATCAACACCAATGATATACAAGTTATGCCGGTTTATATCACGGTCAAATATGGAGAATCTCAAGCCAACTCCTCGAGTCACCTTGAGACTCGGGGGCTACAATGATATGACTCAGCAAATGTTGCCAGTTTTCAGTGAAGCCAAGAACCCCAGGACGTTGGAGGGAAAGATAACCCGGTCTCGGAGGCTACTACCATCTTGATGAAAATTTAAAGGTCGTCAGAAAATTTCCGGTTCAAAATGAAGAATGGCGGTTTAAGATCCGGTTCAAGGGAAATTTGTTCTCCCACAAAAGCTCTGAAGCTCTCAAAACCGGTTTGAAAATGTCCGGTTCAAAAAGGAATTAACTTCTCGCAAGTTCGAGTTTAAAGGCCGTCAGAAAATTTCCGGCTGAAAATGAAGATTCCGGTTTAAAATCCGGTTCAAGGGAAAGATGTCTCCCACAAAGCTTTGAAGCTCTCAATATCCGGTTCAAAATCCCGGTTCAAGAAGAATTTATCTCTTGCAAAAAGTTAAAACTTGCCAAAGAGGACCTGCTGCCATGATGCGCGGCTCAAACATGGCTATTCTGCCTTATTGGCCTATCATATTATTGATCACATGGGGGCTTCTATTTTATAAAGCAGCGTCCAGTTTACCCCTTGATTCAGCTTATCAAAGCTTTATATAAAAATCACTTGGGGGCTTGGTCGTATCCGAACCATAGCTACACCTCTTGATCGGCGCAATACCACAACATCACTTGGGGGCTTGGTCGTATCCGAACTATAGTCACACCTCTTGATTGGCTCAAAGCCAAATTACTCCGGGGCCAAAGAGAGTGTTGTAAAACAACAACTCAAACATGGGCACCCACTGAGCACAGCTCAAAATGTTACTCGGGGATTCTTTGCTGTCGAAATGAACAAAGAATCTACACTTGTAATAGGCTATCAAGCCATGGCTTGGAAGCCTGGTGTATACACCTAAAACCCCGGGTTAGCCTGCCTATTTAAGTAAGTCACTCCGCCCAGGTAAACCTGGTATGACCCTTCGAACTTTGGCGAGTTACTCCAGAAAAGGACCCTGAACTTGTCAAGTTAAAACGATGATTGGTTAAGGATTGAGGACCATCTTAAAAGGCTTTGTGAAATGGTTTAACTCAGTGGCCTGGCAGCCCATGAAAAGCCTCGAATTTGGGGCCTGGCAGCCTGTGAAAAGCCTCGACTACAAGTTTTCATTTGCTTTTTGCCAAGTTTTTCTCTCTTTTGACAAAGCTTATGATGTTTTCTGTTAAACCGGCGTTCATTGACCCAGCTTGGCTTTCAATTACAAGTTAAAAATACATGATCAATTATAATTCGGTGTTATTAACCCGGTCTGGTTTCGACTACAAGTCGCCAGCATTGAATATGGATAATCCGGTGTTTATCACAACCCGGTACAGTTTTATCATAAACCGGCACAATATGGAAGGAGTTATCAGTACTCAAAATTGGGGTTATCACCCTTACTACAAAAAGTTGGTAAAACCAACAATATGGTTCAATGTCACAGGTATGATATATTTCATATTTGATTATTTAAGTGCAGCCTTGGTTATAAACCCGGGTTATATGTTGGGCATTATGACCCGTCCGGCGGTAAACCGCCAGGACACTTTAAACTTGTTGCATGCAGAAACGGGTTGAATAAAGCATGATTATAAATCACCAGTGTTTATTAACCCGGCCTGGTTTTCGACTATAAGTCGCCAGTATGATGATAAATTATCCAGTGTTTATTAACCCGGACTGGCTTGGGACTATAAGTAGCCAGTATATATTGGGATTGCGCTATTGGAATCATGCGCTTATAAATCATTGGATTATATTATTCAAATCTTCAAATAGCCAACATGGCTGGATTTTATTATGGTTATCAATAACCAGTATTATGATTAAGGTTTTCAAAGTCGCTTTAGCGCAATGGCTATTATATTATCGATGGATATGATTTATTCTACAATTAAAGGAATAGTCCCGAGTCGCTGCAGGCTTACGACCCGACACTTGGGGGCTACCTTATTCAAATTGAGGTTATATCAAATATGCAAGTCTCATGTCGCTGCAAGCATGCACCATGACACTTGGGGGCTAATGCAAAGTTATTTTTTGCTCATCTTATTAAAGACCCGACTCATCACATCATAATGAGCCGGCCCTTGGGGGCTACACATCACTGCTCACGTCTACATGATTATATTTACAAAGCCCCTGCTCATTATTGCATAATGACCCGGCCCTTGGGGGCTACACTGATTGAAGTTTTTATAAGCAATTACAAGTCCCAGGTTGCTGCAAGCATGACAACCCGGTACTTGGGGGCTACATATATGGAGTATTCAGTTTTTACTAGAGATGAACAACATGGATTTCTTCAAAGTGGCAGTAATTATATGGAAACGAGTCTCAAATCATCACTTTGTTCTGTTCAAGACTTGGGGGCTACAGGTAATATGGATATAAGGGAGAAATATCTTTCGATTTTCAGTTTTGAGCAAACCAGATTGACCCGGCATCACCAATCATTATGACCCGGTGTCTGCAACAATCATAACCCGGTGTCATCAATAATCATGAACCGGTGTTGGAAACAATCATGACCCGAAATTATCAGTTTTTATAACCCGACAGTTTTGGCAATGATAAACCGGCAAGTTCTACATCTTCAAACCGGTTGAATATCAGATAAGTATTTCAAAACCAATATTTCTTAAGCCGACGCTTTGGAAGCCGACTCAAGTGGATTATTCTTCACAATATTTCTCTGTGAGAAACCAATGTCAGCAAATTAAGTATGAAGCTGGCTTGTTGACCCGGATTTTCTAGAAGGAGGAAATGACAAGGACTTAAGGATGATCAGATGCCGGTTCAAAAGAATTCTTAACCCGGAGCATAGTTTGTCAAATTTGTTCTTGTGTTTGTTTTACAGGATCAGTTTAACATGGATAAATCCAAATTAAACTGGGGGCTAATGTCGGGGATATACCCCGCGGTGTAAACCGGCCGGAAATATAACCCGGCCGGACTTGGCGGTTTACTTGAGACCCGGCTAAGACTTGACGATTCACTGGCGACCCGTTTGGACCTGGCGGTTTACGATTCATTGGTAATCCGGCAGGCGGGTCAGAGGAGCGACAAGACCCGGTGGCCCAACGGGCGGTTCATGAAGGCTGGTTCATACTATGGTGGGCCGCTTTACAAGGAAAGGCATAAGGAATATTTACCTTACAAAGAGTTAAGACCCGAACTTGTATCCGGTTTGTATTAGAAGGTAGACTAGTCCGAATCCTAATAGGACTCCACATGTAACCCGCCCCTTCAACATATATAAGGAGGGGCAGGGCTCCCCAAAGAGGGACAAGCGACAAGCAAGAAGAAACAATCTCTAGGGCTAGACACAAAGAACCGATTTACCGGCGACTCCCTTGTGATCATAATGAGACCTAGCCTCAAACAGCATGTAGGGTTGTTACCGGATGATGTTTCCCGGGGCCTGAAGCTGTCTAAATCCTTGTCTTGTGTTGCGTCTCTCGATTCCACTCAACCCCTCTCAAGCTACCACATAGATGTGTTGGCCTCGCGACGAAGTCCCAACACTAAGGACATCTGCCGTGACAAAACCACGACAGAGGCCATATCTACATATGCTAGGCTCGTCGAGTTTAACCTAAGTATTCTGCACATGCAAAACTGTCTTACACCCGTTATATGTGAACGTAGAGCTTATCACACCCGATCATCATGTGGTGTCTCGGCACGACGAACTATAGCAACAGTGCATACTCAGGGAGAACACTTATACCTTGAAATTTAGTGAGGGATCATCTTATAATGCTACCGCTGTACTAAGCAAAATAAGATGCATAAAAAGATAAACATCACATGCAATCATAATGTGTGACATGATATGGCCATCATCATCTTGTGCCTTTGATCTCCATCTCCAAATCACCGTCATGATATCCATCGTCACCGGCTTGACACCTTGATCTCCATCGTAGCGTCGTTGTCGTCTCGCCAACTATTGCTTCTACAACTATCGCTACCGCATAGTGATAAAGTAAAGCAATTACATGGCAATTACATTTCATACAATAAAGTGACAACCATAATGCTCCTGCCAGTTGTCGATAACTTTTACAAAACATGATCATCTCATACAATAACGTATATCACATCATGTCTTGACCATATCACATCACAACATGCTCTGCAAAAACAAGTTAGACGTCCTCTACTTGTTGCAAGTTTTACGTGGCTGCTACGGGCTTCTAGCAAGAACCGCTCTTACCTACGCATCAAAACCACAACGATTTTTCGTCAAGTATGATATTTTAACCTTCAACAAGGACCGGACGTAGTCAAATTCGATTCAACTAAAGTTGGAGAAACAGACACCCGTCAGCCACCTTTATGCAAAACAAGTTGCATGTCTGTCGGTGGAACCGGTCTCATGAACTGGTCATGTAAGGTTGGTCCGGGCCGCTTCATCCAACAATACCACCGAATCAGAATAAGACGTTGGTGGTAAGCAGTATGACTATTATCGCCCACAACTCTTTGTGTTCTACTCGTGCATATCATCTACGCATAGACCTGGCTCGGATGCCACTGTTGGGGAACGTAGCATGCAATTTTCAAAAAGTTTCCTACGCTCACGCAAGATCTATCTAGGAGATGCATAGCAACGAGAGGGGGAGAGTGTGTCCACGTACCCTCGTAGACCGAAAGCGGAAGCGTTAGGTTAACACGGTTGATGTAGTCGAACGTCTTTACGATTCAACCGATCAAGTACCAAACGTACGACACCTCCGAGTTCTGCACACGTTCAGCTCGATGACGTCCCTCGAACTCTTGATCCAGCAGAGGGTCAAGGGAGAGTTTTGTCAACACGACGATGTGGTGATGGTGATGGTGATGTGATCCGCGCAGGGCTTCGCCTAAGCACTACGTGAATATGACCGGAGGAGTAAACCGTGGAGAGAGACGCCGCACACGGCTTGGAACAATTGGTGTGTCTCCAAGGGGTGCCCTTGCCCACGTATATAAAGGAGGAGAGTGAGGAGGCCGGCCAAGGGGCGCGCCATCGCGGGGGGGGGGGGGAGGGGAACCGACTAGGACTCCCAATCCTAGTAGCCCCCCCTTTCCTTTCTTTCGGAGGAGGAAAAGGGAAGGAGATGGAGAGGGAGAGGGAAAGAGGAAAGGGGGTCGCGCCCCCTCCCCTTTGTCCAATTCGGACTCCCTTGGGGGGGCGCCACCCCTTGCGGGCTCCCCTCTCTCTCCCCTATGGCCCATTAAGGCCCATTACTTCCTCGGGGGGTTCCGGTAACCCCTCGGTACTCCGAAAAAATACCCGAACCACTCCGAAACCATTCCGGTGTCCGAATACCATCGTCCAATATATTTTACCTCTCAGCTATTTCGAGACTCCTCGTCATGTCTGTGATCTCATCCGAGACTCTGAACAATCTTCGGTCATCAAAACACATAACTCATAATACAAATCATCATCGAACGTTAAGCGTGCAGACCCTACGGGTTCAAGAACTATGTAGACATGACCGAGACACATCTCCGATCAATAACCAACAGCGGAACCTAGATGCTCATATTGGTTCCTACATATTCTACGAAGATCTTTATCGGTCAAACCGTAATAACAACATACGTCATTCCCTTTGTCATCGGTATGTTGCTTGCCCGAGATTCGATCGTCGGTATCCTCATACCTAGTTTAATCTCGTTACCGGCAAGTCTCTTTACTCGTTCCGTAATGCATCATCCTGTAACTAACTCATTAGTCACACTGCTTGCAAGGCTTATAGTGATGTGCATTACCGAGAGGGCCCAGAGATACCTCTCCGATACACGGAGTGAAAAATCCTAATCTTGATCTATGCCAACCCGACAAACACCTTCGGAGACACCTGTAGAGCATCTTTATAATCACCCGGTTACGTTGTGACGTTTAATAGCACACAAGGTGTTCCTCCGGTATTCGGGAGTTGCATAATCTCATAGTCAGAGGAATCTGTATAAGTTATGAAGAAAGCAATAGCAATAAAACTTAATGATCATTATGCTAGGCTAACGGATGGGTCTTGTCCATCACATCATTCTCCTAATGATGCGATCCCGTTCATCAAATGACAACACATGTCTATGGTCAGGAAACTTAACCATCTTTGATTAACGAGCTAGTCTAGTAGAGGCATACTAGGGACACTTTGTTTTGTCTATGTATTCACACATGTATTAAGTTTTTGGTTAATACAATTCTAGCATGATAATAAAAATTTATCATGATATAAGGAAATATAAATAACAACTTTATTATTGCCTCTAGGGCATATTTCCTTCAGGACCACCATGCTTCCCCTGTGTCGCCCTCATTGGCGCCAATCCAAGGGCGAATCGACATTGAGAGCGGAGCGTCCCACTCAAAATATGAAATTTGATTTGAATTTCTTTGTTCTTTCCGAAGAAAAATGCCAAAACTCTGTGAATTTGTACAAACTATGAAATTCCAGCATAATTTCTATGTTATTTTAGAAAGAAATACCGAAACTATGTGAATTTGTACACCGGTGAGCCCCGCGCCTAGAGTTTACATCCACTTAGAACATCTTCTAGGTCCACCCCTACGTCAATCCCCTCGCCAACGACTGGTCGATTGGAGGTGGGGACAATGGTGGAGGAGGCGCAAGACGGTTGGGGAAGAGGCAGGTGACGTCGAGCGATAATCAGGGACGGTGGCGCGCGACGGACGACGGACGTGGAGGACAAAGTTAGTGGCACACGAAGGTCGCAATGAGGGTCAGCTGGTGGCAGATATGATGCATGGGTTGACGGCGGCGAGTCACATGATGGACAAGAACAACACGAGGGAGTTATATCGCGGGCAACGAATATGGCCGCCGGAGGAGGAAACTTACTCCTACGCGAGTCTCGAATTTTGAAGAGGAATAGGGAGGCACGTGACAAGCCAATATATTGAGAAAGTAGGGCCGTTTTTGGCCAACAAAGAACGTTTTTGGAGTAAGGCCCTTTCTGCCTTTGATTAAATTGGATTGAAGCCAAAAGGGCAGTTTTTTTTGTGGGAAGAAAACTTGTATTACCTAACAAATCTGGTTACAATCATTTGCGGCTAGCTATGCAACAGCCGTACGTCCAACAGGAAGCCACACAACAGTACACTATGTGATCTACAGTAGCTAGCCATGAAATGAGTAAAGAGTTTTGGCTACGTGGTACATGAGTAATACAAGTTATTCTTTCTAAAAGCTTCATTTTTATCTTTG
The DNA here is from genome assembly GCF_002575655.3 of Aegilops tauschii subsp. strangulata. Classification (NCBI taxonomy): domain Eukaryota; kingdom Viridiplantae; phylum Streptophyta; class Magnoliopsida; order Poales; family Poaceae; genus Aegilops; species Aegilops tauschii. The sequence goes on along the minus strand of NC_053038.3, from coordinate 11,409,119 downwards.
AACCATGAAATAATATCTTGATCTATTGGCTTCTTAAATAGATTTATGGCCTCCAAACAATCAGATTCAACATGCATAAGGGGGTTACCAAGGTTCAGGCCGTCAAGGTGAGCTAACACCCTACATCATGCTTTATGATTGTAATGATGATGGAGCACCTCGTGCGAGGGGGTTATAGGGATGATGATGAGTATTGCTACCGAAATTCTAGTCTACCAGAGTTGATGGGAATGGCTACCCCTAGCCCCGCCTTTATATAGGTGGCGGGGGTAGGGCTTTCACGTAACCTATCCAATCTTATGCCACCGCCATCTTGGCTTGCATGCCAAGATGGTCTCCTGGCCTCCAGCCGCCCCCTCCCCCCCCCCCCCCCCCCCCGAGCTGCATCTGGATGTCGGACCTCCCTTAGGACACCTGGGTCCCGAGGCCGGCCCGGTGTCGGGTTTCCTAGCCAACATGCCACCCCCGGTGTAGTGCACCGCCAAGGAGATTCCCACCTGCTTCGAATCCACGATTACCGGCATCACCGACTACCACTTGGAGTAGAGCTCCATTCTATGTGTACACTAACTAGATAGTTTGATGTCGATGTAGAGAATGTAGTTGTCGATGTCGACTCAGAGCTCCATTCTATGTGTAGACTAACTAGATAGTTTGATGTCGATGTAGAGAATGTAGTTGTCGATGTCGACTCAGAGCCGAACTTGAGTAGAACTTGTGATGCTTTTGGGTATATGAATCATTAATGCTTATGTTGCTTATGTTCCATGTGTTCTTCTAACCTTGTGTATCTTCTCCTGGTTGTTGAAAGCCCATTCTTCTGTCTTGGTAGATGAAGTGGTATGTGTGATGTACACAGGGAGGTGTCCAGAAGTGCATGATTCATGACAGGCATGCCATGAACAGGTGTATGATTACAAAAATAGATGTTATGAATGGGTTTAAGACTAGAGAGGAGGTAGATGATGACTACTTCAATTTCGTGCTCAAAGCGAAGAGCAATGTTGGAGTAGGCACGACAATCAGTGTGGATGTCTTCTTCGTGCTCTTTTTACTTCTTCGCCCCGCCTTGGTGAGGGCCTTACCGACTTCCTCGCCTTGCCGTTGGGCGGAGCAAGCGGAGGGCGAGCGGTCTTCATCGCGGCCGCCGTTGGCCTTCGTTGACGACATGGCGGTCCACACCACATTCTTCGTCCCCAATTGCTTCCTTGGTGCAGATGGCGGTGTAGCACCAACGGGGTTGCGGAGGAGATCCTGCGGTTCCATTCCTGCTGAAGTCGGGAACTGCGGTGGCGGCAATGACGACATTGGCGGCGGTGATAGGAAGAGGTGGCGCCTCGGGCGGGAGTTGGGAGAGACCGATTTTCCTCGAGAAGTAGCCGCGACCGAGTAAATTTTTAGAGAGCTGAGCTGGGGCACATGTACAAAGATATCAAACATAAATTTTCCTTCCTCCTCCCCAAGAAAAGTCTCCTTGCTCCTCCCGTCGGCGCCGCCTCCGATGGCCTTTGGGTTGGGGAGGTGCGGAGGATCTGGCCCCCCACCGGCGGGAGGGACCCCGTTCCCGTTTTTGCTGGGTTGAACGTCTTGGTTGGGGCTGTGTGGCGGTGGCGATGTCCCTCAGCAGCAATAATGTCTCCCGTGTCCTATCCCCGTCCGATGGTGTGAATAGCGTTGTCGGGGGATGTGTGGAGGCGTGCCTCCATTGGATCACATGGGAATCGGTTGGTGCTGGTCTTCGATGGATCTATTTGGATCCAGTTTTTGTTCGTCTTCGTCCGTGTGGTTCCAAGTTTGATCTTTCCGATCTACAACTCTCTTCATCGGCGATGGTTGCTGCTCTGGGTGCTGGTCCTTTGGGGGCTTTAGCACGACGACTTCCCGACCGTCTACTAGCGAACGGTCGCTGTACGCCGAGTCATGGTCCTGTACCTCTGCAGATCGCAACTCGCAAGAGGTAGGCAGCTCCGCCGCTAGCCTGACGGGGACCTCTGCCCGCATCACCGGAGCTGAGCAAGTGCCTGCCGTTCACTGAACCTGGACGCCCATCCTATCTGCAAACACTGTGTGGCAGTCGGCGCAAATTCGGTAGCAGTAGTGCTCTCGAGCTACTACCAGCTAGCCGCTCGTGCAAATCGTTGTCACCGGCAGATCGGTACTGCTGCCTGCAAGTTCGATCTTAGGACACGGCTCGATTTTTGCAAAACGCATGTAGAATAAGATGAACAGTTCAATTCCAGCACAGGTGTCATCGACGTTAGCCTCAGCGCATCTCCAACGCGGGTCACCAAAATGTCGGACGATCTCAAAATCTCGCAAACCGTTCTCACCAGACAGTTCGGACAACCGAGGAGGGGGTTCATTTTCACCAGACTGTTGGACATGGATCGTTCCATTACTCCGACCTCCATGGGGTCAGACTTGTTGTTGAAGACGGTTGAGCCGTCCTGCTCCGTCACCTTGTCCAATCTTAACAGCCTCTTCATCAGCAGCTAAAAGTAGGCAGAGACAGACAGCTCACTCACTCACTAGCTCAGAAACAGAACATGGGAGAATCCGGCGGGAGAAAACATCGCCAACAGAAACGAGAGGCTGCCAAATTAGCACCGATCGCTCTTTATTAATGCTTCGATTAAATAGGCGGTTTCTGTACAAGATGATGATGATGATGACGACGATGTCAAACTCCGAAGCAGAAAAATAAGGATTAATTCTAGGCTCGCAATCGCAACCCCCCCAGCTCAGTAACGCTACTATGTCCTCCTCCTCCTCCTCCTCCGGCGGCACCGGCCTTCTTCTCGGACTTGCCGCCCGCTCCGACTCCTCCGACTCCTATAGCTGCAGCTTATGTTGCTGCTTCTGCTGCTGCGGCTGGAGCCTGCCCTTGAGGAACCCCCTGCACACCTTCTTCCAGAACTCTTTGTCCGGCTGCCGCACGTCGAAGCTCGCCTTGGCCACGTCCACCTGGCAGTCCTGCACACACGCAACGACGATCATCGGTTATTGGTTTTCAGAGTGACATAGAAGATCGATCGCACTTGCAGCAGAAAGGAAAAAAGAATTGGTCTGGAGGTTTACCAGGAGGAGGTTCTGGCGGAGGAGGCGGTCGGCGATGCTCATGAGGATGTCCTTGCTGTACTCGGGGTGGCCCTGGACGCCCATGGCGCGGTCGCCCAGCCGGAACATCTCCACGCCGGTCTTGTCCGACCGGGCCAGCACCTCGGCGTGAGCAGGCAGCTCCCACACCTGAGAGTTGTAACAACACCATTACATTAGCACACTGGAAATGGCATTGACATGTAGCAAAACAGCAGCCGGATCAGTATCTGTACCTCGTCCTGGTGGAACTCGATGATGGGCAGGTGCACCGGCATCTTGAGCGGCGCGAATAGCCTCGCCGCCGCGGCGGTGGGGTGGATGCAGCTCACGCCGATGTCCCAGCCCTTGCACGACCTCCCGGTCTTGCCGCCCAGCGCCCGGCACAGGATCTGCAAACAAGAAAAATACTGTTAATTTTATGCCAACAATTCATTTGCGGGAAGAAAAAGACAACAATGATCATCTCTTTTTAGCATTTTTCAGATTGCGACCAGAAATATTCTGAATTAAACTACAACTAGTACGTGATGAGTGACAGCGAGGCATGCTAACATTTGATTAGCGCGTAACCCGACATGATCATTATGCGCCAAAGCCAAGCGCGTTGCGACAGAGGATCAAGTTTCCGGCTGTCATCGCTCACCGAGACACATGACAACACATCCGACCCGTTGGTTCGTTCGATTGGAGCCATTATTTTTCAGAGTCGTTTTCTTGGGACAGAAGCGTTCAGCGACCGTGAATCGTGGGCAACCTACGCATCTGTGCACATAGTAAGTACATTATTATCTATCGTACGCAGCTGATCTCTGGGAGAAAAGAATTGAGGTCTTGCACTAGCTGCTGTCGCGAACACGACATGCCATGACCCGCTCGACGGCTGGCCTTGTACGGCTCCGGGAAGGGAGCTCTGACTTTTGCAGTATCGTACTTGCATCGATCTCAAGCCTATCATCGTTAATTTTTCTTTAAAATTTGTATGGTGAGGTCAGGACAGGACAGTAATAATATTATACAGATTGGACAAGAGTTTGACGACTAAAGTATGTATGTATGTATGTATCCAAGAGCTGCAACCCAAGTCGAGCTTTACTACGGAGTGCAAGATAGATCGCCTCTTGGATCCAGCCAGGGGCGGGCAGATCCCTCAACAGCCGATGTTTTTCAGCCATGAGAAGGCGACCTCGACCAAATTTCCTCGAAAAGTAAACTTGCACCGACACCCAACCTCGGATGATGCCGTCCAGGGTGGTTGGCCACGTCACCGACACTTGGCTACGCACGCAAGAAAGCTGGCGGCAAAATGGTGCGTGGCCGCTGGCTTGCACGCATGACGGCGGTGGCGTCGTCGGCAAAGCGACCGGCCGGTTCGTTCGGGTCGGTTAGTAGATGCATCACGCCGCCGGCGTGCGTGCAAGTTGCAGCATTTCAAATGTTCAAACGAACAAATAATTAGACTCCCGCTCTGGGCGGTAATCCGACTGGGTAAAGCGGGAGATGCTTTGCAATTTGGAATGCTTGATTGCCGGCACAAGTGGCGGGCAGGTGAGGCTCACGTACGCAGGACGACCCCGGCAACGCCACGTTGGCCCACGTGGATAGACAAGATTGCTGTTAACCTCTATCTAAGCGGCCACGTCACGTGCTTGGTCGGAGAAGCCAGCCGGAGTGCACGTCAAAATCTTAGCTGGAGCACACACGGTGGCTCGGAGGCGGGACCCACGGCAGCTCCCGGAGGATTCCTGGCCACGGGCGCTGAGATCTCGCTCGTTTCTACTCCTAGTAGTAGTATTCTTAATTCCTTTTGAGCTGATTTCTTATTTAATTAGTTGCTCAACATTCAGTAAAAACAGTTTACAAATGTTTGTTTACCTTTTGCAAACACAAGCTTATAAACGGCAAAAATAATTAAGCTGCGTGTTGCCCAAATGCATATTTTTACCCGACTAGATGCGTCCTCTCCTCTGGGTACCTACTTTCAACGAAGAGTACCCCACTAGTACATGTTTATTTGTTTATTTACTCTACAATGCAGCCCGGTTGTGCTCAGATTTAAGGTTTCTGCCAACGCATGAAAACATTTTGCATTTCTCCGTGAAAATTAAGCATGTGTGCAAAACTTTTACCAGCTGAGTGCATGGTAAAAAGACAGGAGGCGAATGGAAGGCCCTAGAAGGGCGCCACTCCTCTCAGCTGGTGCGGCCTGTCCGATTGCGAGGCGCCAACCTCGGAGCCCACCCACCGGCTCGATCTCACACGGAAAGAACAAGGCCGCCCAGCTCCTTCGATTACCATCCTGCCCTCCGGACCAGACGCCGATGCCAGCCCACCCAACAAAGAATCAAAGGACCGGGACGACGGACGCACCTGGTGGCCGAAGCAGACGCCGAGGACGCGCTTGCCGGCGGCGAGCTGGCGGCGGATGAGGTCCACGAGCGCGAGGATCCAGGGCTCGTCGCCGTGGGCGTCGCTGCAGCTGCCGGAGATGACGAACCCGTCGATGCCGGCCACCTCCTCGTCCGACGGCAGCTCCCCGCGCACGGCGCGGTACACCCGCCACCGCTCCCCGTCCTCCGCCAGCAGCGCGCGGAACACCTCGAAGTAGCCCCCGTACGCGTCCCGCACGTACGCCGAGTCCTCCCCGCACTGCAGCAGCGCGTACGACCCCCCTCCCGCCGCCGCCGCGGTCACCACCGGCACCTCGACGGCCGCGGCGTTCTCGAGCGGCCCCATTCCCATGGCGACCCGACCGCGGCCGAGGGATCGTGGAATGGGCGGGCGGGGGGGAATGGGCCTCGACGCTAGGGATCGCGCTGGCTGGCTGGCTGGCTAAATTGGCTCGCTGTGGGGGAGGAGATGAGGGGGCGAGAGCCGGCCGTATTTAAAGCCGTTTCTCCCGTGCCGAAAAGTGGCGCAAAGTAAATGCGCCCCCACAGTAACTCCGGTTTACCGCGCGCAGTTTGCCGTTTTTTTTATTTCCTTCCGGGCGCGTCACGGGCCGGTTTTCCGTGTCGTGGGCTCTGCGGATCATTTCCTTCTCGCTTTTCCTCCCAAGCCTCCGCCGTCTTCTCTGGGGGTTAATTTTCTCCCCGTTTTGACCGCTCCATCCACGCGACCAAATTAATTTGCGTGTGTGTGTGTGTGTGTGACAGTGCTGTAGCAGTGGCAAAATAGAAGTTTTTGCTATGCCATTTCTTCGTTATTTTTTGTGTGTTTTCAGATCACCGACGTTTTGCTTTGTGTACATTCAAAAAAACTATATTTTGCAGAGCAAAAAAGAAAACAAAAGCAAAGTGACATTGTGTTCATGCAAATGTAATAACAGTGTTGTGGCATTGGCAAAAGATGAAATTTGGCTGCCATTTCTCGGTTAATTTTTTTTTCCTTTGTGTGTGTCGTTGGTAGCATTGAAATTTTTGCTTGGTGTGCATTTAGTGTATTTTGGCGCGCGCGCACAGGACAAGCCCCACAGTCCGCATCACCAGTACGTCGTTGAGGTTTGCCCTTCATCATCAGCTGGTGCATCGGACGGAGCCATTCCGACTTGTCTGCCACGGAGCGATTCCGTTTAGATACTCCCGTCACGGTGTCCGCCGCTGACGCGGACACCGGCACCTTTGCGTCCATTCGCAGTAGAAAACAACGGCCCAGCACGCTTTCCGAGGTGCACGAAACGACCGACTGCCTGCCATCACAAGCCTCACTTTTCTTTATCTTGGGGAAGACCTCAGCGTACCGTGTCAAAGGCTCAAAGGCAGTAACCGGCCCTGGGTTTCTGCCGGTTTTCCCATTCCGAATGGACCTGGACGTGGTTTCGGAAGCGGCAGAAGGCGTCCAGGTTCGATGAACCTGCGTGCCATGGACTCCGGATGGATGGATAGATAGCACGTCGCTTAATGTGAGGCATGAAATTAATTCCATTTGGTGTCGATGGAATCGGATATACTCCCTGCCTTCACTTTCGAACTTCCAAAGAATCGCTCGGCGTCAAACGGTGGGATTGATTCGTCTCGATCAGCGAGTGTGGATTCGTGAAAATAACATCTTGACAAAATTTGTACTCCCAAGTGGAGAGTGAAAGAATATTCGACGATCTCTTTTTGGTAAATATAAAGAGGACGATGTTTTATTAATTTCCCCGATTCCTTTCCGCGAAAAATAATAATATCTCGATTCCTATCTATTTCAAGGTTTCCCTTCACCAGTCTTTAGCCACTTTGCTGATATTATTAATTGTGTATATATTACTTCCCACTCAAAAAAATTTATACTACTCCTCTGTTACTAAATATATCAAAAACATCAATCCTCAAAAGAAAAAAATATCAAAAACATCTTATATTTAGTTACGGAGGTAGTACACTGTTGCATTGTCCTCATTTGTCCTGTTTTAACTTTGTAGTTTCAAATTTTGTAGTAAAAATTTGGAAAAGGCCTAACATAAATATTTGTTGCGTGGAATATTTTTGTTTATATTTTAGAGAATTTTCTTAGAGAACTTCTATACATTCAAAGTCCTACTCAATTTAGAGGTCATTTGCGTCAAACTCAACACCCCCACCCAGAGAGAGAGAGAGAGAGAGAGAGAGAGAGAGAGAGAGAGAGAGAGAGAGAGAGAGAGAGAGAGAGTGTAGTAGTCTGTCTATGTCTACGTGGACTATAATTTCATTCAATTCAAAAAAGTGCAACCAGATCTCATTTGAAATCGATGCGCATGGTAAATGTGGCTATCGACCTAATCAGCTAAAAAAACAATGCAAATGTGGCTTAAAGGTAGTATATGATATGGTGCAGCTAAAAGGAAAACTCGCAACATTGTATTCCCTCGTTTCTAAATATATGGCTTTTTAGAGATTTCAGTACAGACTACAGACAGATGTATATAGACATACTTCAGAGTGTAAATTCACTCATTTTGCTTCGCATGTAATTAGTATTCAAATCTCTAAAAAGGTTTATATTTAGAAATATTATATGACCCTAGTACTCCCTTCATTCCACAATGTAGTGCTTCCTCTATCCCCGTGCTTCAACTTTGACCGTAAATTTAACTATCAAGACCGATTGCGGCGGGAGCAAAAGTTATATCAGTGAATTCGTATTCGAAAGAAGTTTTTAATTATGTAACTTTTTCTCCCGCCGCAGTCGGTCTCGTTTGTTAAATTTATGGTCAAAGTTCGACCTTGGGAAGCGCGGGCGCACTATATTTTGAAATGGAGGGAGTATCAATTAGCATGAAAAGAGACCGACCTAGCTGCTCTTCGTCATACGCCACTAGCGGACTAGCCACACAATCTAGGCCGTGTTGAGTGAGCAGACACCCAACAAGCTAGCTAGGCAGGGAATGGGGCAATGCGGGTCCAGTTGCGTGTCATATAGAAATAGCCATGTCGCCCACTGGCATTGGACGTCGTACGTAGACAAGTAGGAGAGCGAAGTGTAAAGAACACTACTGTGCATCACTACTGTTACAAGATGCAGAGGGCGTTGTTTTGCACGAGAATTCCTGTAGTAGTTTACGTGTGCGCCGTACTGTAGCTGCAGCGCGCACATGCATGCACGCACGCAAACGACGACGACGACGCCGCGAGGATGCCGAGGCGAGGACCGCATGTGGCGGCATGTGATCGCCGGCGATACGGACAGATCCTGCTTGTCTCGCCGGCCGGCTCGACCATTTTTGTTTTTCCTTTTACCCCTGTATTTATTTTTTTACTTTTTTACAAATATATATATATATATATATATATTCTACTGTCATAGCAGTAAAAAGTAAACCAAAAGTAACAGGAATTATATCCAGATCCGTAGACTATTAAGAAAGAAGATAGAAAATTTTCAATTCTACAAAACACGCTGCTGAAAACGTGTATATGAGGTCTAGTCTAGTCAGAGTCTAGATATTCTTCTCTCTTCCCTCGTTGTGTGCGTAAGCTACGGATCTATATGTCTGAACTTTTGAATTAGCTTTGTCTCTGTTTTCCGGTACGTGCGTGCATGTGTTTCCAGCACTTTCAAGCGGAGGGTTTAGTCAATTCAACCACACGAACACGCTCTTTAATTGGTCTTTAGGTATGGGAATCTAATTAGAGTATTCCCGCAAAAAAAATCTAATTAGAGTAACAGGTTTAAATCTTGCCAGTCTCAAATCACTGAAGCTGCCAAGAAACTTCGTGGCTACGCAACAGATATTTCAAGTGGTTCTCCAACTAGCGTGCTAGCCAATTCAGTAATTTAGTTCCGTAATGCATAGTTTGGATTTTATAAAACCCAGGTTCTAGAGTACTTTAATGCTTTTATAACTCACTATCCTTTTTTTTTTGCGGTTGAAACTTTGTATTACTTAAGTGATAATGTCACGGTCTGTATTACAAAGCTCAATAACTTCTGACAAGCCAGAGTTAAGCCACACTACGGTTCTATTCTCCGTTCTAGCATATTTTGCCAAATAGTTACTAACAACGTTCTGTCTGCGATGAATATGAGTAAAAATAGTTGTACGGAGAGATCGAAGATGCTTGATTTCTTCCACCAGCGAGGTCAGTACCGATCTATCAGTGGCCCCATCATTAATCATTCTCACAGCTTGTAAGGAATCCATCTCAACATGTATAGGTAGCTCTGTTCTCTGAATTGCTATTGATAATCCCTCCATACATGCACTGAGCTCTGCTTCCAGGGCGTTCCTGCATGAGAAAAGCACCCTGCATGATGTAAAGATGATCTGGCCCGTGCTATCTCGAAGGACCATCCCAGCACCTGCACCACCCTCGGCCGCCCAGGATCCATCAGTGTTTCATTTTGCCCAGCCTTCCACTGGCACCGTCCACAGAGCATTCGCCACTGGTTCCGCTCGTTCGCGAGGCAACATAACATGATCGTAAGGGATCACCTGTTTCCCCTTCATCCGCTCTTCCTCAGAGTATTTTAGTGTCAAGAGCGAATCTAAATAGCTCACGAGGAAGCTTTTTGATACCTCCATTGGCGGGGGTTCCTTGTAGTGAGTCACCTCATTTCTATTGTGCCATACTCGCCATAGCGTCAACATTAGCATGCATCGTTCAATTTCAGATAGTGGCTGCAACACATGAAGTAGCCACTCGGTTCCTGTATTTCTCACTTCTTCCAGCTTCGGCAAACGCCAAACAGTGCTCATACATCTCCACATTTGCACCGCTAGAGGGCATCTGCATAAGGCATGAAAGGCGTCTTCCTCCTCTCATCCACAGATCGTACAGTTACCTGAGAGTTCAAGCGTCCGTTTATGTTTATTCTGCCAAGTTGGAAGTGAGTTGATAGCAACGCGCGAGGCGAAGTTCTTCGCAGTGGGCGGAACAAGGCTCTTCCATATCATTTTCCAACATGTACGGTGGCCATCTGGAGCAATGCTAGATGATTCTTCTGTCAGTCTACACGTCTCGTTGAAGGCCAAAGTGTTGCCGATTTTAGTGTAAATGCGCCACTCTCTGTTGGACCCCAAGCAAGCAAGTCATCACCAAGTCGTGGAGAAGCTCTTATTTTCATAATCTCATGAACATCACAAGGGAGAAAAATTTGCTGTAGCAAGTTAATATTCCAGGATCCATTTTCTCTTAAGAGTTGGGAAACCCATCGGTATCGGCATGCACCTTGTGCCGAAATTGGCATGTATGAGAAAGGCCTAGGAATCCAAGCATCCCTCCATATTCGAATACTCTGGCCGTTTTCCACTCTCCATACCAGCCCTTTCTTGAGAAGCTCAAGGCCATGGCTGATAGCAGTCCAAGTAGAGGAAGCGTTACCCGAGAAAACCGTATCCTCTAAATTGCCATTGGGGTAATACTTACTCTTTAACAGTCTTGCACATGAGCTCTCAAGCCTAGTTAGAAGCCTCCAGGCCTGCCGAGCTAGGAGGGCCTGGTTGAACAACCGGTAATCATGGAACCCCGCACCTCCTTTGCTTTTTGGTTGTTGCAGTTTCTGCCAAGACTTCCAGTGCACCTTCCGTTTCCCTTGGTCTGCACCCCAATAAAAGTTCCTGACCATCACCGTAAGATCATCACAGACAGAGTAGGGAAGTTTAAAAACTCCCATGACAAACACCGGAAGGGCTTCAGCGACTGATTTAATCAGAACCTCCCTACCCGGTTGGGCTAAGTGCCCATCTCCCCATTGCACTAGCCTCTTCATTAGTTGCATCTGTAGATTTTGAAATCTACCTTTAGACATTCTGCCATTAGGTGTTGGTAACCCCAGATACTTCTCTTCGAATGCAATGCTTGTAACAGATAAAACATCTCGTACATCCTCTTGGTCATTCATCGGGCAGGCTTCACCAAACATAATAGAGCACTTGTTGTAGTTTAGTAGTTGGCCTGTAGCACTTGCATACAAGTCTAGACAGGATTTAACTTGTTCAGCTTGTGCACGAGACGCCTCAAAAAATAGGGGTGTGTCATCAGCAAACAGGAGGTGTGATATGCCAGGAGCACGCCTACAAATCTTTATTGGAGTAATCAAGCCCACTTCAACACGCTGTCTCAGAATTGCAGACAGACCGTCAGCCACGAATAAAAACAAGAAAGGGGAGAGCGGATCACCTTGGCGAACACCACACGACGGTGCAAATGAATCCAAGAGGGTTCCATTGAATCTCACAGAATATCTCACCGATGTGACACAAGTCATAATCCAGTCAATCCATCGGTGAGCAAAACCAACTTTTCCATCACTTGCCTCAAGAAGTTCCAGTCAACCCGATCATATGCTTTTGATAGGTCAAGTTTATAAGCACAAAAACTCTTAGTTGGATCCTTTTCTTGCTTGATATGGTGGATGCATTCAAAGGCAATCAAAGCGTTGTCTGTTATCATCCTTCCAGAGATGAAGGCACTTTGTTCAGGGGAGATAATTTCATCCAGAAGGGGCCTCAGTATGTTAACAAGGCATTTAGAAACCACCTTATAAATCATGTTACAAAGACTAATAGGTCTGAATTCAGAAAGTCTTGTAGGGGTAGCAACTTTTGGGATTAACACGATAGAAGTCTCATTAACCCCTTCTGGCATGATTCCTGTTTTAAAGAATTCCTTAACAGCCCTGATAATACTTTCCTTCAAAACCTCCCAGTTCCGCTGAAAAAATCTCGCTGGAAACCCATCTGGCCCAGGCGCCTTTAAGGGCCCAATCTGGAATAAAGCATCAGAGATCTCCTGGTCAGTGAATTCAGCACAGAGCTTATCATTATCGTTGTCGGTTATCACCGCATTAACCAGATCCACAACCCCCGAAGCCTCTAGGGACGGAGCTGCTGTGAATATTTCCTTAAAATATGATGTAGCCATATTACTCATAGTATCTGTATCTATATAGACATTGCCATCAGCATCATGCAACTCTTTAATTCTGTTTTTCCGTGCACGCCATACAGACTTACTCTGAAAAAACTTTGTGTTCCTATTTCCCTCTTTCAGCCACATGATACGTGAGCGTTGCAACCATATCATCTCCTCTTTGTACAGAAGCTCATTTAGTTTGTCAGACACCTTCCTTATTTCCTGTCTATCAGCATTCATTCGCATTAGTTCCTCAAGCTGGCTGCGTGATTTATTGATTTCCCTTGTAACGTTCCCAAACCTTCTGTTACTCCATGACCGGAGTGATGTCATGGTTGATTGCAAGGCAGCAATAACCTGTCCCAGGTTCTCCATTGCACCGAAGGCCGACCACGCCTTGTTTACAAGATCTAGCAATTCTGCGTCCCATTCCCAAAAGATTTCATATCGTCGTGCTTTGGCTCTAGGCCTCTCCTGCTCTGCATCAAACTTCAGCAGCAATGGGATATGATCTGAACAAGGGGATGCAAGGTGTTGCACAGAAGAGTATGCGAACATGTTCCTCCACTCATTTGTTGCCACCGCACGATCCAGCCGCATGCGTACATTTGCCGATCCCGAACGCATATTGTCGTATGTATAGGGTATGCCAGAAAACCCCAAATCGACTAACTCACATGTCATCAGTACATCCCGAAAAGCGGCCATCTGAGCTTCTGGCCTAGGCGTCAAGGACATGTGTTCAAAGCTCCACAGCGCCTCATTGAAGTCTCCGATTACTACCCAAGGCAGGTCCGAAGCTTGCTTCAACGATTGTAGTTTAGTCCACACCAAGTGCCTGTTTTCAACCCTTGGTTCACCATAAACTGAAGTTAATCTCCATTGCTCCCCGCCGGGAGAGCTAACAGAAATGTCAATGAACCTGTCATCTGTTCCTAGAACTGTTACTTGGTAAGATTCGTGCCAAAACAATGCTAGGCCACCGCTTAAACCATTACTGTCCACACCCACAAAACCGTGAAGGCCGAGACGCCCTCTAATTCTTTTCATCTTACTAGCTTTTTGTTGAGTTTCACACAAAAACACAAACATGGGGGAATGAGACTGCACCAACGTCGCAACATCACGAACTGTCCGGGGATTCCCCCCACCCCGGCAGTTCCAACTTAGTAGATTCATTGGGACGGGTGGTCCTCCGTCGAGGAGGCCGCCGATGTTTTAGTTGAGGTACTGTCAATGGCCGCACCATCATCTGCTTTATATTTCTTTCGGTTTGCATTCTTTTGAGGGGTTCCACCATTAGAGCTGCTAGGTGGATCAGGCCCCTCGAATGTACCCACCCTGTCTGCTGTGATCCCCAGTGGGACAAGGCTCCCACAGTCCTGTTCCCCAGTTCTTCACCGGTAATGGTGTTCGAAGTGCCCGAATCATCTGCCTCCCTTTTACCCAAAATGAGAGGATCATTTATCTGTCCAAGTTGTGTCACACCATCAGCATTGGCCAGCTGAACCCCGGGGTCATACAAGGCGTTTGTAGCATTGAAGCGCCAACTCTTTTGCATGAATTGATCCCGTCCAGTGGGGTCTACAGTTGTAGCAAAGTTCCTGTGCTCATTACCGCGACCTCAGCCATGGGATCTGTTTGCTCCCCGTCCCCTGCCATAGTCGTTCGCGTCACCCTCATCACCAAAGACACCTGCATCCCGTTCCGAGCTGCGACCATAGCCTCTGCCCGGGTTCCGGTTAGCATTGGTGCCCCTTCTAGTAGCAAGTATAACGGACCCCACTCCATATCTTTATCATCATGTTCACCGGATCCACATTCTTCATGCCAGTGCCCTAGCAGGCCACACATGTAACAGAAAACAGGGAGTTTCTCAAACTTGACTTGGTAATATTCAGTTTCTCCTCCCTTTGTAAATCCAACAAACCTTGTCAGTTTTTTTGTGACGTCGAGTTTAACTCTAACCCGTACGAACTCACCAATAAATCCATTCGGCAGAACAATCTGTAGCTCAACCACTTCACCTATGCGCTGCGCCATGTTCTTCACGAACTGCTCCCTCTTAAGCACCATATCCGGGAGTCGATGGATCTGACACCACGTCTCAATTTTATCCAACTTTACTGATTCCGGGTTCTTGAACCCATCATACTCATCAATGATCAGTGCCATGCCCTTGAAATCCCAAGGACCCTGATGGAGCGCCTTATTCCAGTCTGCTAGACAATTGAACTGCACCGAAAACAGGTTTGGGTTAATTCTTCTCCAAACCACCTCCTTGGCAGGGTTCCCAAGCCGCTTTCATGTCGGCGATCAACGCCCGCTGCCCAAAGGACTTGTTCGTCAAAACCCTGGCCAGCGCAAGCCACTTTGGCTTCTCATCTGGTTCATCCGCTTCTTCTTCCCACACCAAATTATCCAATTCATCCTCCTCCAGATGCAAGCGCTCCAGCAAAACGCTAGGGTCTTCAGGGGTTTTGGATCGCGATCCGCTAGCCTCCAAGGGTGCGGCCATCTTCCTGGTCGGTGAAACCCTAGCCGTCAGGGTCTCGCAAAGACGGACCCAGCAACCGGGGCGGTGGACGGTAGCTGCGGTCGCCGCAGGGGGCGATCGATCACAGGGGAACTCTCGGCGGCGCCGCCGGAGGACAGGGAAACCCTAGCTTAAGTCGCTAGGGGAAAAGGTCTATGCTCCAGAGGATGATGTTTTAGCATCGTATGCTCTTTATTCATACTGCTTTGCTATATTCGTCAGATCTTATTTGTGCGTGCAACCGGTGCATATGCAATTGTAGCCTCCGTAGTTGCACGTCGATGCACGGGTGTGCAGTTAAGTCTCGGTCGACTATGATCTAGACACCTCTTATTTGAATTCACACCCGTTAAAACAACTGGATACTAACCTAGGCAAAAGTAACATGCCAAGTTTGTTTTATGCGCAAGCCACGTAATATATACGCAGAAACTTTGTCTTTATTTTTTGTATCCCCCATCTACACACAAATTTATGGGTTTCAATCTCAAATACTTGACGCAAAATACACTAAAAATGACTCCTTTGGTTTGTTTTAAGTCGAACCGTTTTAAAATATGACCGAGTTTATCGAGGAAAATATCAATATCATGTACTGTGACTAGACACTATTTTAATATGTAGTGCTATGGGTATGTAGTAGAGTGGAAGGACTGGTGATAAGGCCAACTGAGGTAAGAAATCAGAAAAGACAACCGTGAAGTGGTAGAAATTTTAGCTCTTTTTTTTTTGCGGGTGATACTCATGCTCATAGCAGAAGTACCTCCACTTGATGTATTAACATATTTTTTTTTCACTTTTTAGGAGTGTGCGAGTATTTATCTCCCTTCATCTCATATTAGTTATCACTCAACCGAATGTATCTAGCGCTAAAAGGTGTCTAGATACATTCATTTCGTGACAACTAATATGAGACGGAGGAAATATTTACAACACCAAGTACTCCCTCCGTTCCTAAATGTAAGTTTTTTTTACAGATTCCAATATAAAATATAAGTTTTTTTTTACAGATTCCAATATGAAAATATTTTTTTACAGATTTCAATATAAACAGTTCATATTGGAATCTATAAAGAAACTTATATTTAGGAACAGAAGGAGTATATAAAGTATACATAGGCGTTGGTTCTCCCCTTCGTTGGTGCTAACCGAACAAGCTCGTTAATCAGTTATACGGTGTATCCAGGAATAGGTAAGTTGGGAGCCACCCAGCCTCCTCACGTTCGGGATTCCTGACCGTCGGATTTGTCTTTTGATTTGTTCTGAACCGTACGATCTCGCTCGGGAGAGATCTGGGCCGTTGGATCAAGCCGGATCACTACTACAATGAATAGTAGCTTCGATCCACTTTTCCTTACTGGTTTTGTTTACTCCGGAATTACTGTCTAACCTTGTTGACGTGTGGGGTCGATCCCTGGTGGGCCGCGCCGGTCAGCGACTGTGTCTGCGAGCGTGGCCTGTGTGGTTCGTCGGCGTCCCCTCCAGTGTGCCACCGCTTGTAGTTTCGCTGCCCCGCCGAGGGTGTTTTCGTCCTTTCACACACAGGCGTATAAAAGGCAGCCCGTGGAGAAAAACCTGGCCATCGCTCCTCGCACTCGCGCCACCCAGCTCTTCGTCTTTCTCCCGCGTTACCTCCCTCTCTCCCTCCAACCCTAGACCCGCGCCCGTCTCCCTGCCCCGCCGCCGTCCAGATCCAACCCCACCCCGCCGTCATTCTCCTTCGCCCAGACCAATCCCATCTCAACCTCCCTCGATCTTTCTCTCTCAAAAAAAAACCTCCCCCGATCTCCCGTACATCCCCTGTCATCGCGCCGCTGCTGTCGCTGCCGCTCGCCTCAGCCCCCGTCCCTGACCTCACGCTGCCCGGCGCCTCCTCCCCACACCGAGGACCTCCCCTTGCTCCGCCTCTTCTTCCTATCCGGCTAGAACTGCGGCGCACGGCCTCTCATGCTCGCTCGCGACCCTCAGCCGTGTCTAGGGTTTTGGGCTGGGCAGCGCCTTCGCCGCCGGCGCGGCTCCGGTGGGCTCTGACGACTCCTCTCCGTCT
Organism: Aegilops tauschii subsp. strangulata; assembly: GCF_002575655.3. NCBI lineage: Eukaryota > Viridiplantae > Streptophyta > Magnoliopsida > Poales > Poaceae > Aegilops > Aegilops tauschii. The sequence goes on along the minus strand of NC_053038.3, from coordinate 11,392,123 downwards.
CCTCCCTCGCCCCCACGTGCGGTTCCACTTCCCGCTGGCCACGAGGTGCAGCCTTGCAGGGGCGCATCAGGCTGGGTCGCCTCTGTTTCTGGTGAGTTCACCCCCCCTCCCCCCTCCTCCTCCTCTCCAATCTGCTCTGACTCTCACCCTCTCCCCAGATTTGGTGCAGCAGACGTTGTGGGGTTGAGGTGTTCTTGGACGATTTGCTTAAGGTATGTTTCTATACATTGGCATGATATCTAAGACAAGTCTTTGACCATAGGATTGTCATCAATTTTGTTATTTAGTTATACAGAACTGCATAACATAGAACAGTACTGCTTCTAAATGGATGTTGCCATTGACAAGGTTACTAATATAACTTGGTGTCGTTGCAGGCAGTGTAGTTTACACTCTACATTAGTTTATCTAGCTATTTACAGCTCACTCTGATCTAATTAGATAAATGTTGAACATAGGCCATCTACTGTTGATGTCCTGTTGGACAAGGCATGATCTAATCAGATAAATCTTGAACATAAGCCTCCTACTGTTGATGTCCTGTTGATTCAAAGTAAATAGTCCATATACTTCTAACAGGTAGTGTAATTTTTTAGACGAGCAGTCAGCGCCGCAATGCAATGCAAAAGTCGGTCTTGAAATTTCGTTGCAAAATCAACCAAAAATAATCTTTCTCCATAAATTATCTATCCAGGTTGTCAGTACATCTTATAACTAGGTCACTTCCACTGGATCTTTCTGTTAACAAGCAGCTAGACCCAAGGTACTAATGTCCAATCGCTTGATCATTTTCATATTTAGTCTCTCAAGGGTTTTTTTCATAGTTTATCATTCTTCAAGTTCCACTTTCATTTTACTCAGTCGTGTCCAAATGCCTTCTCTATAAATCATTCTAAAACAAGGTGTGTTGCTGCTATGCTCTGATGTATACTTACGTGGTTCTTGCTTCTTATTTGTCCAGTGTGTGTGTATGATGCTGTTGGGTTGTTGACATGGCGCGTGGTCCGGTTGCGGCTCATGCTTAAGCCACGGTCGAGCCTCGTGTTCGGTTGGTAGGTGGTCGTGGGCGTGACCGTGGGCGGTCTGCTGGTCGTCGTGGTCGAGCCACTGGCCGTGGAGGTTCTAATCTAGGGCGTGCCCCTGTTTCTGATCATGTCGCTGCTTGCCGGGACAGGCGTAGGGGTATGAGTCGGTGGATGCCTGCTACTGGAGCTGAGCCTATCGCCAGGCGTGAGCGTGGCGCTCGGCAGGTGCCTGCTGCTGGGCGTGGCGCCATACCTCGGTCAAGTGGTAGGGGTGTCCGTAGTGCTGATTCTGGGCATGCAACTGCTGCTATACATGTGTCTGTCCCTGGTCGTGCTGCTGATCCTGGGCACGACGCCGCTTCTGTGCATGTGTCTGTCCCTGGTTGTGCTGCTGGTCCTGGGTACACCGCTGCTCCTAGGCGTGTGTTGGTCCTTGGGATTGCTTGATAATTTGTGGATGCTTGATAATTTGTCCAGGTAGAGATCCACCACTGATGACACAAGTCTGCTACCCTGCTCCTGTGAAGGTCACTGAAGGCCTGCGCCTCCCACCGTGGTATCCTCTCTCAACTTGCACCTCTTCATGTGAGCTCCTCCTCCGAATTTATTCTTACCACTGTTTGGGTTGTTTGATTCAGATTTCTTTTTCTAAAATTAAATCAAGTCTCAATGAATGAGATGGAAGCGTTGTTCAGGTTGAATTTCAGTTTAGATTATTCAATCAAGTCTCAAGGAATTTTTTTCGCAGTGTGCATGAATTGCCCCTCCTGTACAAATTGTGATGTCTATGGAATCTTTTTTGTTGTCGTAGTTGTCATATCATTGGTGCAATTTTAGTTACGTTTTTTGGTCCCCTTTATATCCAAATCGAAGAATACTTGTGGTTTGGTACAGTTATATTGCAAGTGGAAAAATACTGTATGTGTTAATATCGGATGATCCAAGTTGAAATTCAGTTTATATTATTCAATATGTATTCTAAAAAACATGTTCTATTTGGCATCATACTATCATTCAACTTAGAAGATGGCTTAACCAATTAACCCAATTTAAAATCTCAGCGAGATGGTGGTTGTTCACCCTCACAGTTGGTTTAATTCTGGTTGACATGCTCAGTTGCTCCACATCTGTTAGCTATTAAATAGTCTGGTTCTTCTTTCTGTAAAGTTTGGCAATTTAAAAATCTTTATGGAGGTTTGCTTTATTAGTTGTATCAGATGTTCTCCTGCTTAGTCTAAATCAGATAGGGACTTTAAACATATTCGGTTTAAATAACAGGCTTTTGACTTTCTTTATCTCCTTCTGTTATGACTAATAATGTTTTGCTTAATTAAATGTCATATATGTATTTAAAGTTGTCAACTTTATTCATGTTCTTGTGTTCTTATACTTTTCCAGGATAACAAGATGGTTTCTGGCAAACAATTATCAGGAACTTCAGCTAGGTATGAAGCACAATAAAGGTGGCAATAAGATGTGCGGGCAATTATCTGTGTTTTCGTGACCATGCTGATGTGGAGCTGCCATTGAGGCACATTTTGCCTCCGAGATATCAAACCCTCCAACCTCCATTTTCTTTAGGATTGTCCCGAGCCCATCTCACCTCGGTCTTCTCTCCCCCATGGATTTGATTGTGTGCATGGATGAGGAAAGAGTCATTACACGAGGTGTTGGTGGAGACGGAGGTTGAGTGGACGACCGACATACACAGCTTCATCTATAACTGCCTCTATGGCTTCCTCGACCTCAATGTTAGCCTCCCTGCTTCACTACTGCAAAAGGGTATAACTCCGGTTCTCATTCTTATACATAGTTCTTATAATATAGATCGATGATATATGATGCTTCCATGGTAAGATCAAGGAATGACAGATGCTATTTCCTGGCCTATGGTTGTTGACTACTATTTTTTATTGTCACGGTTTATTGTTTGTCATCTAAAAACTGATTCAGATGGATTTAAGGGTCTTTTAATTTGCATCTGATCGAGATGCTTTGTTCCTGATTCATATTTTTTTGTCCATGATCTTCAGGTTTGCAGCTTTGTGTGGTGATGGCCCTGCCCCTGGCCAATATCGATGCACATAGGAGTGATCTTTGGCTATGGAGGCGTATCTTCGGATGGTCTACAACAGTGTCCTGTTTCTCTGCTGGCTCCGATTATGTTACGTCATGTTGGTTGGCATACATTTATTTCTGTATTTGGCACTTCTGGTTGGCTAATGTTGTTATGTTGTCCAAGGAAACACAATACTTACGTTGGTGTCTACGACAGACTTTTGTTGTTCTACTGCCTGTACCCTGTTCGTCTAGAAGATGAAGGGGATGGATGCAAACTTATGTATGCAATGCCAGGATGATCATGGTAGCTTATGTGATTGTCGCTGGTCTTCTGTATCAACGGTTTGCTTCGATGTTTTTTGTGTTATTTTCTCCCCTGATGCACTACTGAATGCTTCCTCTACATGCACAAATGACCTGGTCTAATTATTATGAATCCTATGTACTCCTAATCCTATTCTATCATGCCGCATTTCCTGTAATATATCAAGTATCTATCCTTTGTGTCTACATAACCTGGATTATTGCTTGCCGTTGCTACATATTTGACATGAAATGCTTATAATCCTTTGGTCAGCGGCCCATCAGAATTGACAGCCATCATAGCTATCTAATTATTCTTCTGGCACCTCATAGGTATCATGCTATGTTGTATTTTGCTTTGTTAGCGGGTTGGGTATGGCTGCACCTGGTGGGGGTGTGGCAAGCTGCACTTATTATTTATTGTTTTGAACAATTCATGAGGTCAAATATGTGATGAATTACTTTCAGTGTCGAACATTGCACTACCATATTGTTTTGGATTTCGTGGCTCAAAAGAGCTATATCAGAGGTTTGATCATTGAGCTTTTTTTTGATTAATTCCTTGATACATTTCCTTTCTGATATAGTCTCTGCATTTTCATCCTTAATAGACACACACACACACACATACGGGAGTTGGGTTTCGGCAAGTAGCACCTCTTTGATTAAGTTGTCCTGTTACATGTGCTAAACTTGCTTTCCTACTAATGCATCATGCGGTTTGATCTTCACTGCTTGGCCATATCGGTTGGACCGGCACCCTCGCGTTGCCGATCTAGTACACTATACATAGGCGTTGGTTCTCCCCTCGTTGGTGCTATCAGAACAAACTCGTTAATCAGTTATACAATTGCTACTCCCTCCGATCCATATTAGTTACTTGTGTCGCTTAAACAAATGTACCGGTTGAGTGACAAGTACTCCTATATAGGCCGGGGAGATAGATTAGATAGCACATCCATACGTCCACGCACCACGTACGAGCCAGCTACACATACCGTCCAAAGTTAGCACAAACAAAGGAATCCAAAACTTTGTCCTGCCTGGTCTCACCTCTCAGCTCGCTGGAAAAAGACGTGTGCGGTTAGGAGGGAACCCGGCACACGCTACACTGTCTCTCACACGGTGAGATGACTCATGAACCGGCCTGCATGCATGCCCCGCCCGTCTTATCTCTCCTCTAAAAAGCCGGTGGGATGCGTGCGCTCCAGCACACGATGCCGGATACGTACGTTGTTCCCTCAAACAGGAGGAAAACTCGTCTTCCCGTGGAGAAGTTGGGCGCGTGCGATGTTGGAGGTGGGGCGTGGTCTGTTGGCTCCGTCGAGTGTCGAATGGCTGGCCACGCTACGTGGGTCTGCCGGCGGCCACACACGAGATGGCACGCGAATGGCGGGGGAGTGCTTGCTAGTCCTGCTGGTGGCTGCTGCCCGGTGGTACTAGGCGGGGCATCGAATTTGAAAAGATCGGATCTGTCGCCCGTAGGATTGGCCAATCCGGTGCTCTGGCTCTTCTGTTCACGGAAAGAACTGGTAGCATTTTCCTTGTAAGAATAATGTAGCACGTACTAGTACTACGACGGCAGCTGATTGTGACTCACCATGATGCTCCGCTGGTTTATTATTATTAGGTCCCTTCGTATTTTGAGACAAAATTTGATCATACATCTACGTAAATTTATATGTAGTAAAAATAGTACCATTAAAAGGTTCTTTTGGATACGAAATCAAATAATTATGGCATACAAATCATATTTTACAAACTAAATCCAATTCAAAAGCCCTTCGCTTCTGTTGGCTATGGCTAGAGTGGAAGGACGCTACCAAACCTTGGATCGGTTTGGGTTCGCCATGTACTGAAGACCGCGATCTCTTTGTTGCTGCTGCCAGATTCTAGAGCTTTTCATGGCTCTTTGGCCTACGCCCTTGTGACATTGCACCTCAGATCTTCGAGCTCTCCCACAAAAAGAACTCCTCGGTGCAACAAACTCTAGCAAATAACTTCTGGATTTCATGCATCGATATGAGTAGAGTAATGGCTTCAGCCTTGCTCACATTCAGCAGTTCGACGACCTTTGGGAGAAGCTCACCACCGTCAATAGTATCCCTGAGGTTGAGGACACCATCCTCTAGAAGTTCACTAAGGATGGCAACTATAGCGCTTCCTCTTGCTACAAGGCTCGGTTTGAGGGTCTCACCACTTTGGTCTTGGTCCAAGCGGTCTGGAAGGTCTCTCCTCCCCCTAGGTGCAAATTCTTTGCTTGGTTGGTTCTCCAAAACATGATTTGGACATTTGACCTGTTGATTCATCGGGTTGGCCAAATTACGGCCTTTGCCCCCTTTGCAAGCAAAGCCAAGAATCGGCGGCTCAACTTCTTTATCATTGTCGCTTCACTGCGCTCATTTAAACGACCTTGGGCGTGATGTCCTCGGTAAGGTATTGGTGGAATGATAACCTCCCGTTTCGATGTGGATCCACAAAGGCACTTGCCTTTTTGATGATGCTTATTTCATCGGAGATTTGGTCGGAGCGCAATGATAGAGTATTTCGTAATAGCGTCACTCCTTTGATGATCATTATTGCCAAGATCAAAAAGGAGATCTCCCTTTAGGCTCTGGCCGGTGCCAAGCATTTGAGTGTTGTAATGCCGCGAGAGTAGACTTTTATTTACCCCTTTGTGGGTCTTGTTCCGAACTTCTCCTTAATCAATGAAATGGCAAAAATCTTTTGCCTTAAAAAAACCAATTCAAAATATGATGCAAAATATAGAGTGGGTCTAATAAACGGGATAGAGGAAGTACTTCTTAGGTTTCCGTACATGTATATAATTTATGCTTGCGCACGGGGCGCAAATATTAAAGTTAACTTCCCATAAAATTCGCAATATTGAAACTAATGGTACAAGCATAGCTGCAAATAGGCGAAGCCAATGTACGGTGGCATAGACTACTTTAATCCCATCAAAACAACTCTAGCAGAATTGCTATAATGCGTATGGAGCATGATTTAAAAGTATTTGAAGGTTGCCGAGACGACACGCAAACTTGGATTCGTCATATTGGCTGCCTCCATATATTTTACTTTATTATCTTCTATTCTATTTGCTGTATCAACTCAATAGTCACAGACTCAACTATAATTTAAGCTAACATTGCATAACAAAATTCTTGCATAGGGCATTTTCATTTCATAGATTCAAAATTTGTTGTTTTTATTGACTATATCATGATTTTGATCCCCACCATGTCGTAATGTATGGCACATACATAAACTACAAGTTAATTCGTCCTCTAGGAACGGCAGTGTGACGGTCCAGCGACCTCGTCTTTGGCCCATTCCCGCACGCGGTCGAGGAGGGGGGCAAGGCCCAGTGTGTCGTGATTCATCACGGTAAATGTCACCATATCCATTTCAAATTTGCACCAACTGATGCGCTCCCTCTGTACCACCAAGTCCACATGTTTCTCCTTGTATGAGCTAGACAACACGGTTCCTCTCCACCGCCAACGCCTTCCCAGCGATGATCTCCCTGAAGATTTCACCAGGGCGGACGACCGAGGTGTAGGACTAGTAGCACTCATCAGTTGCCGCCTTAATAGGGAGGCGACATGGTCACATGGTGGACGATATGAGTTGCATGGGCGAGCTCTCTCCTTCCCATACATGATTTGCACATAGTCGTGCTCGATATCCCAAACAATGACGTGTGTTTTGAGATCCCAACTACTTAAACATGGTGCTCAACGCTATATATTATTTCCCAATGATGTATGGCTATCCTATGATGTTTGAGTAGATCCGTTTTGTCCTATAGGTTAATTGATGATCGTGATTGGTTTGAGTTGCATGTTTTATTATTGGTGTTGTCCTATGGTGCTCTCCGTGTCGCGCAAGCGTGAGGGATCCCCGCTGTAGGGTGTTGCAATACGTTCATGATTCGCTTATAGTGGGTTGCGTGAGTGACTGAAACACAAACCCGAGTAAGGGGGCTGTTGCGTATGGGATAAAGAGGACTTGATACTTTAATGCTATGGTTGGGTTTTACCTTAATGATCTTTAGTAGTTGCGGATGCTTGCTAGAGTTCCAATCATAAGTGCATATGATCCAAGTAGAGAAAGTATGTTAGCTTATGCCTCTCCCTCAAATAAAATTGCAATAATGATTACCGGTCTAGTTATCGATTGCCTAGGGACAAATAACTTTCTCGTGACAAAAAGCTCTCTACTAAAACTAACTTAGTTGTGTCTTCATCTAAACAGCCCCTACTTTTTATTTACGAGCTCTTTATTATCTTGCAAACCTATCCAAAAACACCTACAAAGTACTTTTAGTTTCATACTTGTTCTAGGTTAAAGCGAACGTTAAGTGTGCGTAGAGTTGTATCGGTGGTCGATAGAACTTGAGGTAATATTTGTTCTACCTTTAGCTCCTCGTTGGGTTTGACACTCTTACTTATCGAAAGAGGCTACAATTGATCCCCTATACTTGTGGGTTATCAAGACCTTTTCTGGCGCCGTTGCCGGGGAGCAATAGCGTGGGGTGAATATTCTCGTGTGTGCTTGTTTGCTTTATCACTAAGTAATTTTTATTTGCTGTTCTTAGTTGTTTTTTATCTTTAGTTATGGATATGGAACACGAAATACCAAAAAAATTAGGTGTACTTGCTACTCATGGAGATGGGGAACCTCCTAAAACCCTCGATGATCATTATGTGAAGAATATTATGTACTACTTTGATAATCCTGAGAAAACCTCATTCAATTATGTAATGGGAGACACGTTGGACCAACGTGAATACTTTAGGGATTATCGCTTGACTCAAAAAGGGAAACTATTATGGGATCAAATTTATATGTTGAAGTGGTATGCTAGGCAACTATGCTTGAGATATGATTATACTTGTTGCTCTAGGATGAAGGCTCCACACCTTCCCTTTTCATGCAAATTTAATGATAATGAAACCTTGGCTTCTTATGCTAACGGTATATATGATTACTATGATGTTGAGCAAATTGAAGAATTTGTTGCTTTTAAGGGTGCTTATGAAATTGAATCTTTGTTTGAAAAGTATGAAGCTTTTGATGATGATGTTTATAGGCCTGAAATTTTTTCTATATTGAAATATTGCTATGAGAATTATGAATATAATTCCGATATTGATGCTTTTATTGAGAAAGTCTCCGCTGTCCAAGAAGAGACTAATATTTTGCAGGAAACTATGGAAGAAGAAATTACTGAAACTGTGAGCTCATTGGATGAAAAAGATAATGAGGAGAGCGAAGAACAAAAGGAGGAAGAGCGGATTAGCTACCCGTGCCCACCTTCTAATGAGAGTAACTCTTCAACTCATACATTGTTTAATTTCCTTCGTGCTTACTGAAGGATGAATGCTATGATGATTGTTATGATCCCGTTGATTCTTTTGAAATACCCCATTTTGATGAACTTGATGCTTGCTATGCTTGTGGCCAAGATGCCAATATGAATTATGCTTATGGAGATGAACTTGCTATAGTTCCTTGTGTTATGAATGAAATTGTTGCTATTGCACCCACGCATGATAGTCCTATTATCTTTTTGAATTCTCCCGACTGCACTATATCGGAGAAGTTTGCTTTTATTAAGGATTATATTGATGGGTTGCCTTTTACCGTTGCACATGATGATTTTGATAGATATAATATGCATGTGCTTGCTGCTCCTACTTGCAATTATTATGAGAGAGGAACTACATCTCCACCTCTCTATGTTTCCAATATGATAAAATTGCAAGAAACTGTTTATACTATGTATTGGCCTTTACTATGTGTGCATGAATTGTTCTTTTATGACATGCCGATGCATAGGAAGAGAGTTAGACTTCGTCATTGCTTGATGTATGTTGCCTTGTGCTCACTACTAAATGCCAAATCATTACTAATTAAAATTGGCTTTGATATACCTTGAGATCCGGATGGATTCACTACTTGAGCACTATATACCTAGCTTAATGGCTTTAAAGAAAGCGCTGCCACGGAGACAACCTGGAAGTTTTAGAGAGTCATTTATTTCTGTTGAGTGCTTTCATATAGTTTAAAAACAACAAAAATAAAGAGGGGAACCCAAAAAAATTTCAAAAAGGAAAGTGAAAGGAGAGAGACAAGCATTGTTAAAGTGGGAGCTAGCCTTGAACTTTGTTCATGCTCACGGAAACTTTGTGAATCTTAATTACAGAAACTTTTCAACAAAAAAAATTATCCCCTTGTACAATTCCATTGTATTATAAAAATAATGTGCCAAGGTTTGCCTTTAGGATGTTTACAATGCTTGTTGGTTTGTGCGGTGCAGGATAGAAACTTTGGCCGTAGTGCGCGATTTTACATTTTTTACTGGAACGTCAAATGGTTCGGAAACTTTTTGCACTGTCCTTATACACAAATTTTTTATTTTTTCTAATTTTGGAAGAATTTTTCAAGTATTAGAAGTATGGTGAATGTTCAGATTATTATAGACAGATTCTGTTTTTGATGCATAGTTTTCTTGTTTTGATGAAACTATCGATTTATATCAGTGGATTAAGCCATGAAAAGTTATATTACAGTAGCTACAATGCAAAAACAAAATATGAATTGGTTTGCAACAGTACTTAGAGTAGTGATTTGCTTTATTATACTAACGGATCTTACCGAGTTTTTTGTTGAAGTTTTGTGTGGATGAAGTGTTCGATGATCGAGAAGGTCTCGATGTGAGAAGAAGGAAGAGAGGCAAGAGCTCAAGCTTGGGGATGCCCAAGGCACCCCAAGTAAATATTCAAGGAGACTCAAGCGTCTAAGCTTGGGGATGCCCGGAAGGCATCCCCTCTTTCTTCAACAAGTATCGGTATGTTTTCGGATTCGTTTCGTTCATGCGATATGTGCAAATCTTGGAGTGTCTTTTGCTTTAGTTTTCATTTTTCTTTTATGCACCATGCTGGTATGAGATAGTCCTTGGTTGATTTATAGAATGCTCTTTGCGCTTCACTTATATTCTTTCAGTATGGCTTTATAGAATGCTTCATGTGCTTCACTTATATCATTTGAAGTTTGGATTGCCTGTTTCTCTTCACATAGAAAACCGCCATTTGTAGAATGCTCTTTTGCTTCACTTATATTTGTTAGAGCGTGGGCATATCTTTTGTAGAAAGAATGAAACTCTCTTGCTTTACTTATATCTATTTAGAGAGATGACAGGAGCTGGTCATTCACATGGTTAGTCATAAAATCCTACATAAAAACTTGTAGATCACTGAATATGATATGTTTGATTCCTTGCAATAGTTTTGGGATATAAAGATGGTGATATTAGAGTCATGCTAGTGGGTAGTTGTGGATTAGTAGAAATACTTGTGTTGAGGTTTGTGATTCCCGTAGCATGCACGTATGGTGAACCGTTATGTGATGAAGTCGGAGCATGATTTATTTATTGATTGTCTTCCTTATGAGTGGCGGTCGGGGACGAGCGATGGTCTTTTCCTACCAATCTATCCCCCTAGGAGCATGCGCGTAGTACTTTGTTTCGATTACTAATAGATTTTTGCAATAAGTATGTGAGTTCTTTATGACTAATGTTGAGTCCATGGATTATATGCACTCTCACCCTTCCATCATTGCTAGCCTCTTCGGTACCGTGCATTGCCCTTTCTCACCTCGAGAGTTGGTGCAAACTTCGCCGGTGCATCCAAACCCCGTGATACGATACGCTCTATCACACATAAGCCTCATTATATCTTCCTCAAAACAGCCACCATACCTACCTATCATGGCATTTCCATAGCCATTCTGAGATATATTGCCATGCAACTTCCATCATCATCATATACATGACTTGAGCATTTGTTGTCATATTGCTTTGCATGATCGTAAGATAGCTAGCATGATGTTTTCATGGCTTGTCCATTTTTTGGTGTCATTGCTACGCTAGATCATTGCACGTCCCGGTACACCGCCGGAGGCATTCATATAGAGTCATATCTTTGTTCTAGATATCGAGTTGTAATATTGAGTTGTAAGTAAATAAAAGTCTGATGATCATCATTATTAGAGCATTGCCCCAGTGAGGAAAGGATGATGGAGACTATGATTCCCCCATAAGTCGGGATGAGACTCCGGACATTACAAAAAATAAAAGAGGCCAAAGAAGCCCAAATATAAAAAAAGAGGCCAAAGAAGCCCACCAAAAAAAACAAAAAATAAAAAAATGAGAGAAAAAGAGAGAAGGGGCAATGCTACTATCCTTTTACCACATTTGTGCTTCAGAGTAGCACCATGTTCTTCATATAGAGAGTCTTTTGAGTTATCACTTTCATATACTAGTGGGAATTTACATTATAGAACTTGGCTTGTATATTCCGATGATGGGCTTCCTCAAATGCCCGAGGTCTTCATGAGCAAGCAAGTTGGATGCACACCCACTTAGTTTTCAGTTTGAGCTTTCATACACTTATAGCTCTTAGTGCATCCGTTGCATGGCAATCCCTACTCCTCACATTGACATCAATTGATGGGCATCTCCATAGCCCGTTGATTAGCCACGTCGATGTGAGACTTTCTCCTTTTTGTCTTCTCCACACAACCTCCACCATCATATTCTATTCCACCTATAGTACTATGTCCATGGCTCACGCTCATGTATTGCGTGAAAGTTGAAAAGGTTTGAGAACATCAAACGTATGAAACAATTGCTCGGCTTGTCATCCGGGTTGTGCATGATGTGAATATTTTATGTGGTGAAGATGGAGCATAGCCAGACTATATGATTTTGTAGGGATAACTTTCTTTGGCCATGTTATTTTGAAAAGACATGATTGCTTTATTAATAGGCTTGAAGTATTATTATTTTTTATGTCAAATGATAGACTATTGCTTTGAATCACTCGTGTCTTAATATTCATGTCATGATTAGATACATGATCAAGATTATGCTAGGTAGCATTCCACATCAAAAATTATCTTTTTTATCATTTACCTACTCGAGGACGAGCAGGAATTAAGCTTGGGGATGCTGATACGTCTCCGTCGTATCTATAATTTTTGATTGTTCCATGCCAATATTATACAACTTTCATATACTTTTGGCAACTTTTTATACTATTTTTGGGACTAACATATTGATCCAGTGCCCAGTGCTAGTTCCTGTTTGTTGCATGTTTTATGTTTTGCAGAAACCCCATATCAAACGGAATCCAAACGGGATAAAAACGGACGGAGAATATTTTTGGAATATTTGGAGAATATGGGAGGAAAAATCAACGCGAGACGGTGCCCGAGGGGGGGCACGAGGCAGGGGGCGCGCCTGCCCCCCTCGTGGGCCCCCCGTAAGGCGGTTGCTGCTCTTCTTTGGCCGCAAGAAAGCTAATTTTCGGAAAAAAATCTCGGCGAAGGTTCCAATCCAATCGGAGTTACGGATCTCCATATATATACGAAACGGTGAAAGGGCAGAAGACCAGAACGCAGAAACAAAGAGAGACAAAGAGACAGATCCAATCTCGGAGGGGCTCTCGCCCCTCCCATGACATGGAGACCAAGGACCAGAGGGGAAACCCTTCTCCCATCTAGGGAGGAGGTCAAGGAAGAAGAAGAAGGAGGGGGGCTCTCTCCCCCTCGCTTCCGGTGGTGCCGGAGTGCCACCGGGGGCCATCATCATCACCGCAATCTTCACCAACAACTTCACCGCCATCATCACCAACTCTTCCCCCCTCTATGCAGCGGTGTAACCTCTCTCTTACCCGCTGTAATCTCTACTTAAACATGGTGCTCAACGCTATATATTATTTCCCAATGATGTATGGCTATCCTATGATGTTTGAGTAGATCCCTTTTTGTCCTATGGGTTAATTGATGATCGCGATTGGTTTGAGTTGCATGTTTTATTATTGGTGCTGTCCTATGGTGCTCTCCGTGTCGCGCAAGCGTGAGGGATCCCCGCTGTAGGGTGTTGCAATACGTTCATGATTCACTTATAGTGGGTTGCATGAGTGACTGAAACACAAACCCGAGTAAGGGGGTTGTTGCGTATGGGATAAAGAGGACTTGATACTTTAATGCTATGGTTGGGTTTTACCTTAATGATCTTTAGTAGTTGCGGATGCTTGCTAGAGTTCCAATTATAAGTGCATATGATCCAAGTAGAGAAAGTATGTTAGCTTATGCCTCTCCCTCAAATAAAATTGCAATAATGATTACCGGTCTAGTTATCGATTGCCTAGGGACAAATAACTTTCTTGTGACAAAAAGCTCTCTACTAAAACTAACTTAGTTGTGTCTTCATCTAAACAGCCCCTACTTTTTATTTACATGCTCTTTATTATGTTGCAAACCTATCCAAAAACACCTATAAAGTACTTCTAGTTTCATACTTGTTCTAGGTAAAGCGAATGTTAAGCGTGCGTAGAGTTGTATCGGTGGTCGATAGAACTTGAGGGAATATTTGTTCTACCTTTAGCATCTCGTTGGGTTCGACACTCTTACTTATCGAAAGAGGCTACAATTGATCCCCTATACTTGTGGGTTATCAGCGATCCATCTCCTCGGCGATGAGGGCGGCCATCTCCTCCATTGTGTCCTCGTCCAAGATCCACTCCTCCTCCTCCTCCTCAGAGAGCGACACCCAGTCCGGCCGCGGGGGAAGCGGCATGGCTACGGGGTGGGAAGCGGAGGTTTTGGGCACCGGGATATGAGCTATTCGGACATGGCGAGGAGGAGGCAGATGGAGGTTGTGGGCGGTGGTGTTGGAAGTGGAGATCGTGAGCTATTCATCCATAACAACACTATTTATAGCCGTGAGAGGTGGTGACGGGAAAATGTGGTGGGAATGACCGCAATTAGTTGGCATGCGGCCCGCCGGCTTTAATTGACATGCTTGCCAGTGCCATGGCATCTGGGGTCTACGTCATTGACATGCCGAGGAGATGGGATGCACGGGGGTGGTGGAGGGAGACAAAACTTCTCTCCCACGCGAGCGGTTGGCAGATGAAACGCCCTCCAAACCAACAACCTGAACCTTCGGATATGAAGGTTCGCGGGCTGTTTATGGAGCGTCCTTCATAATTATAGTGACCAGGCGACGAATGACAACTCTACTTGAGTGGCCCTTTTTTACACTACTTGAGTGGCCTTTTTGATCAAAATCATTAGTGTATGCCGACCGACCTAATATACCGACTCTCCTAGAGTTGCTCTTAGGTACTCTCCGATCAACGCTTGGTTTTGGCGAGCCTGGCCATTCTTGCTCGAGTGCGATCTTGGAAAGAACGAACAAAAGTGTTGGCTTTTGCAATAGAGTACATATCAGGTGCTCCTGGGCATGTGGTGCTACGGTGATACGGGTTTTCAGGAGCCGTTGGATCGGTGATCCAACAATCAGCTGACAAAATGTTGTATCTATTTGCAAATCTCAGATTTCTAAAGGGCTTTTCTGCAAATTTGGGACAACTCTGATCCAACGGCTGCGGGAAGCTTCTACCACGGGAGCATCTGTAGACCCGTATCACCTGAAATTTTCCCTTTTGCAATATGCAATTGTGGTGCGGGTCTCAAAGACCGTCCTGGATCATGAAATATACTATTAGTCTAGTCATGACCATTGTTTAGCAGGCTGCGACCACATTTCTCTTAATTGAACGTTGATGGTACGGCGACCACATTTTTAACATATAAAAGCCCCACATTTTGACTGTGTTTGCGTGTTTCGTCTTTAACATACAAAATTACAACAATTTATTTGTGTTTCATTATGTCTACATTTAATTACTTAAGGTGTTTATGAAGTTGACATCACATGGCTATAAACTCCTCTACTCTAATAGTCTAATGATACGCACGGTCGTCGCCTCGTCAAAACCTGTGTCCCGACGCGGCGGCTAGACGCTGTAAATTAAGCTTTCGACGTGGCCCGTAGCCGCTAATTGGTCAGGTGATCTGGCCTCCAAGGCATGGATCACGCGTGTACCGACTGATCAGAGCCAAATGCATCATCCCGGCAAGAAAATCAACGTACTTTGCTCATAGGAGCGCTTGACTTTCCCCCTTTTTGACGTGCTAATGCCTGGAAGGTGGAAATTCAAGAAATATCTCTGTCAAGTCCGTAGACCGGCCTCTACTTTATAAATTCTTTGCCGAACAAATTTATCGAAACACCTTTGTTCACAAACTATATCAAATAACTAGTTTCACCACCAATCCAAAATATATAGAGCTTCCAAGTTCATACGTTGATCTTTGACCATCTATTGTGTGTCTCACAAAACAACAATTGCTTCCACACAATCATATTGCAACTTCCTAACGGACCGTTAACTCGCTCTTGTGACGAGGATGTGTGTGCAGATTCCTCACTTTCATTCCTGTCTGAAAAGCCGCATTAAAAAGAAGTCCTAAAAGGTGCGGTTTTTAAAAGAAAAAAATCCATATTATACTCCGAACTATCATGCTTACTTAACAAAATATAGATATGTGGTTTCATATTTTGGGTAAAATATGAGTTTATTCTAAGGATGTTGGGCGAAACTTTGTGCAACAACATTCCTTATATTCTCTTCTTAAAACCATGGTCTACAAAAAGCATGTTTAGTGTATTCTGAAAACGAAAAACTCTAGAAACACAATAATTGAAAAAAGAGAAGTAAGATGATATGGCTAGTCTTGCGGTCCTCGAAGGAAAAAAGAATTAGTGTAAGACCCATGTGATTTATTTCCACGAGGCTTGAGCTCCTGTTTGAATTCTTTCAAAATTTCCATGAATTGAGTCATTGCATATAGACAACCCCATTCGTCTAATCTAAATGGCATCTAGAGAAAAGGAACACACAAGCTTTACCTCTATGTGAGACATTCATCCTTGATCCGACGACCCGTTCAGTTTTTTTATTCTCGCACTCTAAGCTGTGTTTCTATTCTAGTCTTCAAAGGGGTCTGTAGTTTTTTGAAAGCCTGTCAACAAAGTGTGCTTGTTATAGAAGAAACTAAATGCTTTGGACCTTGCAAACTACTTGCTGTACCACGGAGGTCAAGCCCCATGTTTGCTGAAATGAAGCATTTGGGTCGGTTCCACCGGAGACCACGCCATCTTTGTAAAATGCTTCTGAGTTTTTTGACCGACATTTTACGTCGAGTGACCGCGGTTTAGCCGGTTTGTCAGGGTTTGAAACGGAGCCAAATTTCCAAGTCTTTGTCAAGTGGAATAATTCAATTCTGCGTATGTTGAACACACGCCCATTCATCGGACTTCTTTGTCAGGATATGGGTATTTTTGGGTCAAGTTCAAGCACCGGGCCAGGTACAACGGTTAATTAGAAAAAAGGTAGACTTCTTAGCACGTCATTATTTTTGGATCTAGCAAGACCTGCCCTGTTTTGCAAACAGGTGACGCCTGCATATGCATTGTCATCTCAGGAAATTTTGGGATCAGACACAATGTATATGGTTCAGAAGTCCAGGTTCAAGGTCAAGGGTCCTTAACAAAACATTCCACTTGTTAGGAAGGCACTCGGGAAAAAAAAGTATATTTCAGTTCCATATTTACGGCTCCATGTGCACGGAAACAATACGGCTCGGGTTCGTTATTTATTCATATCGGCCATTCATACGTTGAACATTCTTTTCTTTCGAAAACGAGAACATGCTCTCAGCATCTGCATCGACCGATGTACACAACCATTCACAAGTTTAAAAGCCACTACTTTTCGCCAAGTCACGCAACCCACTTGGCCATCAAGGAGGAAATATGAGACATGCCAGAACAAAATTTGAAAATGGTCCACCAAAAAAGCAAAAAACGTACCACAGCTCGATGTCGACAGATAAGAGGTGTCCCCCATGAACACACCTTGGATGGCTGCGATGGTGCACACAAGAGCAAGAACAGCCAGCCACGCCCCATGGCTTTGGCTTTGGCGTTGGTGAGCGGTGAGTCGGAAAATTGTCTTGTACCAGTACCGCCAAGGATTTTTGGCTTCTCACCTTTGGTTCCCATGTCCTGTCGCATCAGCATAGTTGGCATCAGCATCAAGGATCTTCCATATTCTTGGATGTTTTTGTCCGGTTTAACCCGTCCTATTCATGTTCTTGGCCATGTGATTCCAAGTGTATTTGACGCATTTCCATGATGGATCTATGGATGTATGCTCACTCAGTTCTTTCATAATTTAGGATGTCTTCTCTTATGTGTGTAAGTAAAGCCATCATCAGTTAAGGTAGTCAAGAGCCCACTCATAAATAAGCAGATCTAAAAAGAGGACTATCACTACGGATTACTACAAACTAGGCTTATGGTTCAAGCAACCATAATTATGTTTTGTTTGGTATAGGATTATGCCATTGACATCACACTCAATCAGTTCAAAATATCCCCATCCCAATCAAAATGTCATTTGAGACCTTCTCAGAAGTAATCTTTCAGCATGCCAAGCGGTGATTCCGAGAGTTTTTCAAACACACGGTGCCTCGAGTCCACCCAAATTGGATCCCTGACTGAATAATGTATCCCTTGAAGTTTAAATAATTGCAGCAAGATATTTGCCACCATCTCGCAAAAAAGTCGCAATTACCGCTTCTGGGGAGACGACACATGGGAGGCACAAAGCCACATGGGGGCATGGGCAGCTCTTCCCAGCAAACAATAAAGGAGGAAAATGTTGCTCGCAAATTTTGAAAAAGGGAGGAAAATGTTGCCAATAATAATGTGTGAAAAAGAAAGAAAGGGAGATGCAGCAAAGCAAAGGGGAGTACAACTCAGATGCATGCACGCATCAAACTCCAACCTAAGCTGCAAGCAGAAAAGGTTAACTCACATGATTTCTTTCCCAGATAGGCTAAGGGCCAACCTGGCGGCCGGCGCTTGATTGAGCAAATGATGCACCAACCAGTGATCTCCCAATGCTAATTTTCTATTACTTCTCATAGATCTATCAAGAGAAAACAGGCAAGCCGAGCCAAAGATTGTAAGGTACATCAAGATGCTAAATGGCACACAGTTCTGGAACAGCACCAACTCTACATGATTAATGCTACTAGCAAAGGCATATCTATTGGACTCTGAACTTTAACATGGACAATTTGAGAAATTGCATGGTGATGTGCTGGCCACTAGACAAAAATTTGCCTAATATGGCCATACTGATAATGTAGATTATCTCGCAAGAACTAAAAGGCATGAACCATGCGACTCTATGATATGGGAAGCATATAGGTTCCGTGTAACCTTCTGATCAACTTCAAATAAACATTTCATATGTGTGTCTGCACATGATTGGTTCACAGCTAGTTTGTGTCTGTACTTCTCCACATGTGAAGTCCAAGTAAAAGCACATGGCTACTTCAATAATGTTTGGAACAGAAATAGTTCAACAGATAGAATGAAAATTGCAGCCGATGGATGGGCATAGTCTAGAGCAGGAAATAACATGCAAAATGATGTAGTGGCTGATGGACAGGGATATGCCCAGGCCGTCGACAGAGTAACAGGCTAGACCGTAATACTTACAGTGCTTAGCAGGGAGTTGGCCAGCAGAAAACTATTGGACTTGGGAACCATCCATATTCATTTCTGAAGATGAACACTTGATTACTGTAACTGATCTCGAAATGACATGGCTTGTAGCTTGAAAGTGAAGAAACCTATCACTTTCAGAAAAGCAAAAGTACGGATGGGGACATCATGCACAATGACAACAAGACCACTTAACAAAGGATAGCAGGAATAGGAGTTCACGATCGTCGTTTCACCACCTTACAAACAAAGTAAAATCTGCTGCCTGATGTTTTAATTATGAGGAACCCTCGAAACAGATTACTTCAGAATTAATACTAAGCATCTAAGGCCAAGACACAAGCTGGACAAGCCATCTATTAATAGAACCGAAACAAGCCAACAGAATAGGGTAACACATTCCTTGCACTGCTTGTATGTAGATACTAAATACGCGCAACGTTTCATTGCTTTCTCCAACTTCTTGACTTCTTAATGTTCCACAGTGCCAGACAGCACATAGGTGAACCAACTTCAACTTTATTTCTTAAGCTTGGTTTCCTTTCCATGGATCAGTCAGTACAGGTTGTCAAGGTCCCAGAGCATTTCGTTCTATCTTAAATTTGTCATCAGTCACTAGTACTTTGGCAGCAAAAAAGTTATGATACTACGATGTAGCTGACGCTGCATTCTCGAAGTACTGGCCCATATTTAAACCAAGTGGATGATTGCTCACCAAGTCAGCACACAGTCCACACATTATGTCATGCATCTTTACTTGCAGTACACATTCAATTTGTTTCCAGTTGCAGTGAGCAGGCAAAACAATGCACTAACCATTTTGCTTGCGTGAATGGGTGGCTCAGCGAAAATCCCATCTCAGTAAGAGGTTTATATACTTGGAGTGCACTGCCTTCCAAGGGAAATATATTATTTAACCAAAGTTTTAAGACAAATTTGTGGCGCTTTTTGTTTTCTTCAGAAAATACACATTCAGTGTAAGACGAGCAGTTTTACACCAGCATAAACAAATATAGAATAAGAGAAATCTACTTATCAGTTATAGACGACAAACAACGCAGGAGGAGCACGGAAGTAGTTAAATAGGATTATAATTTCCTAAAAACGATAAAATGATGGTGTTACTCCAAGGAAAAATAGGAAAAATGTGTTATTGGGTAAAACAGTCCTGGCAAACTCTACTACTCTAAATTACAAAAGCAATGGATCACAAGATATTGTATAAGGTGGCAAACATTGTCGCAGTCATATCAATTATCACAAAGGTAAAAATGTTGTATGTGCTCATAAAATTCTCTATGAAGTGGCAAAACAAGAGCCTTTAAAAATAGTGTTGTTCTGTCAAAGACCGCATCCACATGAATCGAAGTGCACTACCATCTTGGTGAATGACAGACGTGCATACATCTACTACAATAATGGAACACCGAAGTTTGCAGATGAGTCAGCATGCTCTTGTAAGTTAATAAAGCAAGTATTCGCCTGAAAGTGAAAGCCATCCTTTCTTTAAACACTGACTATTAAGGTCCAAAACAGGTTGAAGTGTCACCAAAGCAACTTCATAACGTGTCTTATTTGAAAACAACACCATGTCTGTTCAGTCATGGTCGATCACATGCAAGAGTTATTAATAAGAACCATGGAAGATGTCATTGTTGTGTAGACATATTGCCAGGAGATTCAAGTACTCAACACTAGCACATATCCATGTCGCTCCTCCACTGAGTGGCACGGGACTTCCAAGTATTATATACCCGCACATCTATTTCTTATGCATTACTCCTTGGAGTATATGGCTTGGGTAGAACATTCAGCAACAGTTGCTGGGCCCTAGTTAACAATTTTTTTAAAAAAATTCTCTCTATCAGGTACCATAAATCAATAGTGAAGGCAAGCCTAGGTCAGTTGGTAAATGTTCATACCAAATATTCCAAGCATCTGACATCACAATTGGCAAAATGATTCAACTGTTAGCTGATAAGCAAATTCTACTACTTCAGTTCCACAGACAAACACTTGGGCCAGACAGGTGGACATGTCAAGTGTAATGCCTCAATTATGCCGGCTACTGGGACTGGCCTTCTGATCTGGCTGAAACGGGGCACCGGGTAGAAAGATTCTTGTGGCAAGTGTAACACATTCAGATCGTCTGGTAATTTGAAAAGCTTAGAGCCAAATTTAAAGAGAACGTTCTCTGCCCCCAGTGTTAAACAACCCTTGATTAAAGCTAATAGCTGTTGTACTCAAAGCTGGGATTTTTGGGTCAAAGATACTGCAATAGTTTATGGTTGAGATTTATTTATCATGCCGTAGTTATTTAAATACACTGGCATTGTCATGAGTCCAAGCATCGTGTGTCGCCCGCCAATTGTGGATGCGACTCCAAGGAGCAAGGGTATGCCGACTGTGGCTCTGGAGATGAGAGGGAGAGATAAACAGTATTGGGATTACACCCTCTGCTAGTTTCGTTCTCATTTGTTTCCACATACGTGATGAATGACATCTCCATTTTTTGAGAGATGGTATTCTTAACTCATAATCAACCTATCTCAAGTTCTCGACTAAATCATATCTAGCTAATCCTCCTCGTATCTCATAGAAGTGATCCTAATAAATCAATTTTAAAGGGATAGCCTGCTGGCTGTTGTGGTCTGGTGCCATGCACCTGTCTTGTGTCAAACCACACGACAGGCATGTGACTTCCAGAATATGCACTACCAGAATCGCACAGACCCATGTTTGGGCCGCATGCAAAATAGAAGTGAAATAGTTTGAACCATTTTGTCAGTCTTTGCAGTTTCATATGGGCTCATCGTTGTGTTGTGGCAGACCATTGATCAAGCCTTGCAACCAAGACTCACTGGAGGATCAGTAAAACTACAGAAATGCATGACAGCAGAAAGATCCATGAGACAACCATTGAATTTGCAGTAGGGTATGTTTCTTGTTCATTGAAAAATACATTAAACCACCTGTTCTAGTGAAATAATGTCATATCTTGCATATTCTATAATTTCTAACTAACATCTTGCGTCACACTAATGATATGTTTCTTCACTTCAAATCAGATGTCAGAAACAAAGACCAACAGAAATATATATGAACTGGACAAGCAGGTAACTTAAGGAGTTAAAATTCTGCTATATGTTTGCTGTTTGGGTTGTAACATAAATAAAAAGATACCCCCAGCAACAGAAACATTCAGAGATTCAAAAATACCTTCCATAGGAATGCTTACAAGATCACAAGCTTGGACGGTCTCTTCAGAGAGGCCATTGCCCTCACTTCCTAACACTAAGCATAGTGACTCACTCATCAGTGAATCTGCAAGCTCATTGGACAGCGTGTGGGTTCTTTCAGATCCATCACTGCTACTTTCTGGATGGCCTGCTAACATCTTCATGCCATATCTAGTTACCAAATCATGCAGATCACACCAGTTGCCAGAGACAATTGGAAGCTGCAAAGAGGCTCCACGAGCTGCACGAAGAGCCTTTTCATTGAAAGGATCACAGCAAGCCGGAAGAAGAAATACCCCATCCTGTTGGTTGGTTGTTTTACATGTTAGAAAGAATCGAAGTTCACAAAGTGAAAACTGAAAAGAACTAAATGCATTTTGCAGAAACGCAATCCCTGAATCAAAGATACATAATCAGTGCAAAACCTTCATGTTTAATTTTAAATCAGCAAAGCCTACTTGACCTACTTTTTGAATGAAGCATTGACTTTAGAATATCCTTAAGGGCGGCACTAAGGGTTATACTATCACCCTCTCAAATGTCTGGAAAGTGGAAACCTAACAATTGCTTGCTTTCAGTTCTATTCACTGAAAAAAATAGCACACTATAGCGTGCTGAGGAATGGCTCGCTAAATAAATCAATGTACAATGTCTCGCACTGTGCGATATAGCACGCTAATGGCTGTTTTAAGGCCGGCGCTATTTTGCTATAGCGCACAATTTTTCCCACTGTTCTATTACACTTCATCTTGCCTTGCTGATCACATAAGTTTAAAATAGAATACCAAACATTAAAAATATAAAAATTCTCATAATAAACTTCATATACAATAACAGAAGAATATGTTATGTGAATTGCGTAAACTCCAGAAAGCATGTATAATAGCTGAAGGAGCAAATGGCATACCCATTTGAACGCACAAGCTGACCTTATCAACGTTCCAAGGTTACCCGGATCCTGCCAAGTATCAGAGTCATGACCCGCATCAGATGCACTGTACGAAATCCATCCGTGCTTATGAGATGTACTAATAATAAGCCACTTCAGAGTTCAAATAAGCAACAGCACCCTGCACTATATGTCCCATTTTCTACACAAAAAGATTGCTACTGAACAATGGCGGGGGTGTCGCTTATCTTCACCTGAATCCCATCAAGGACTAGGATCCTCTTTGGAGACTGGAACGACGCATCAAGACCAGCTCCACCCTCATCATCACCGAGGTCACAGAAATGCTTGGGCATGTGCATGACAGCAATCGCCTCGGTTGAATCAACTGACTGCATCCCGGAGATCTTCTTCATCACAGTGGCGCTGACATACACAACATTGCCACCAGAGAGCTCATGCAGTTCACCCGGGACCTCTGCACCGTCCAAGAGGAGCAAGCAATCAATGGCGGCGAGCCCAAGCCTGCAGATCTCCCTGCAGCGAACAGCGCGGAGGAGGAGCAAAGAATTAGAAATGAAAGGGCGCTCGGAAGGATCGGAGCGACGGGACGGGAGAGAAGGGTACAGGATGGGGGCGAGGCCGACGAGGACGAGCCGGCGGCAGGATCTTCGGTAGGCGGCGGAGTCCCGGAGCTTCACGCAGTGCTTCACCAGGGGGTTCGCCACGCTCGCCACCTGCTTGCGCTTTTGCCCGACCCGGAGAGAAGGCGACTTGGACGCGGCCGTCGCGGCGGCACCGGGAGCGGCGAGGCGGCGACGGTGGAAGGCGCGCACCGAGATCGTCGGGGAGTTGAACGCCGACGGCGATGGCGGCGGGGCGCGCGCCAGTAGCATCCCGGCGGCCAGCGGTGGCGTGGTGTCGCTCGCTCCGCCAACTTCGCTTCGGGGGCTCAAAGCCCGCCTTATCTACTTTGCGCTCAACGTGTCATTTTTTTATTGCCAAAAATATAGTATATCTGTTTTTTTATTTGTTTTCAAACAAAGGAGGAGTAGTCGTGCTAGCCATAGTCGAGCAATGGGGTTATATGGGTTTGTTTTTGTTGGGCAAAAACTTTCGATCTATTCATCAATTGTCACATCATTAGTAGAGTAGCTGGATCGAAACCAGCATGTTAACCGCGTGAAACTAACTCGCTCTCCCTTTTAGAAAACATTTCGAGCAAGCTACTCGCGAACGATTTAGGTCATTGGCGCCACAGCCGGCCGTTGGCCTACTAGTTTCTTCGTGAAACTATATGGATAATCTTACGGGGTTCTCTTCTCTTGACTTGTTGTCCCATAGCAAAGAAGGCTAGGGTTTGCTAACCGACCGAGAGTTTCTTTTTTGGTGTTCCTTGTCGTCTCGACGGACGCTGCCTACTGGAGTTTGGCAGTCTTGATGATTTGACGAGGAGGCTTCTCTACAGACTTGTTGTCTCGTAGCAAGAATAACTAGGGTTTGCTGTCCTCCGACGGCTCCTATAGCCGAGAGCTTTTTTCCTTCGTCGTTCCTCGTTGCATCGACTGTCGGTGACAATGAAAATCCTTTCTTGGAATTGTCGCGGCATGCTCTCAACGACGGCAATACATGAGTTATTGGATCTTCAAGGGCGATTGAGAGCAGATGTGATCTTTTTGTTTGAATAGCAGCTAAACAAAGTTAAGGCAATTGAGTTGAGGACTAAGTTAGGGTTTGATTCCCTTCATGTTATTGAAAGCGATGGCTGCTCCGGTGGCCTCGTTTTGTTTTATAATAATGAGAAGGAAGTGGTTCTGAACTGTATGACACCGAATTTTATCGATGTTCTGATTATGAAGGGGGCCATGCCAGATTGGCGATTGATCCGGGTTCTATGGTGAACCATCTTGGGCCTGACGTCATTTGTCTTGGCGCTATCTTCGGGGGCTTAAGGGAGATGCTACAGTTCCATGGGTAGTAATTAGAGATTTTAATGAAAGTCTAATGTCAAGTGAGAAGGAATGTGGGAATCCTCGGCCACCGTATATACTTCAAGCTTTTAGTGACTATCTATTTGAATGTGGCCTAGACGGAGTTGAGTTCTTGGGAGATCAGTTTACATGGAGACATGGTGATATCTGGGAGAGACTGGATCGAGTGGTAGGGAATGAGGAATGATCAACAAAGTTTCCACATGCAGCGGTTGTTCACGAGAACCATGTGCACTCTGATCATCTGCAGCTGATGTTGGACATGGATTATTATGATGGATCTCAGTTCAGGAAATCGTCCTGCAAAAAGTTTGAGTCCCGCTGGTTACTTGAAGAAACAACGAACACAATCATTAATATGGCGTGGGAAAAAGTGAAGTTAGCTAGTATGGGACCGTCCTCAGCTGATAGGACAGAGGCGGTACATGCAAATTTGCACCAATGGGACAAAGTTGTCTTAAAAGGTCCAAAGAAGCAGGTGGGTGAATTGAAAAAGGAACTTACAAAACTTAGACGTGGGGTTTTGTCTCACGATTCCATTGCTAGGAAGAAAGAAAATCTTCTTCTATTGGAGAATATTATGGAGCAAGAGGAGATCTTTTGGCTTCAAAGAGGCAGGGCAGAATCATTGTCACATGGCGATAGAAACATGAAGTTTTTCCACAATGTGGCCATAGCAAGAAAGAAACGAAATTGTATAAAGAAGCTGCTCGATGACACGGAAGTGTGACATCAAGGTATGGCTGAAATTAGTGGCCATGTTATTTAGTACTTTTCTGATTTATTCATAGTTGAAGTTGATGCTCCTGATCCGAATGTCTTGGCATCGGTTAAAAGAATGGTAACAAGTGACATGAATAATGCTTTGCTAGTTCCTTATTCAGCTGAAGAGGTCAAGAAGGCATTGTTCGATATTGGCAATCAAAAGGCCCCAGGACAGGATGGCTTGCACGCAATATTTTACAAGAGGTTTTGGTCCATACTTGGAGAAGATCTTGTTGATGAAGTGTTGAAGGCCGTCGGTTCAGGTACAATCCCACTGGAGTGGAATGACACTGCTATGGTTTTGATCCCAAAAATAAATTCTTCGGAGAAAGTGACTAAGTTCCGGCCTATCAGTCTATTCAATGTTGTTTATAAGGTAATCTCAAAGATGCTAGCAGCAAGGCTGAAATTACCAGACATTATTAGTCCAACGCATAGTGCTTTTGTTCCTGAGCCGTCTGATCACAGATAATGTCTTATGTGATAAAGAACATGAGAGATGGCCAGGGGCGGAGCCAGGATTTGGTCATGAGGGGGGCGAAAAGCCAACATTCACAAAAAGTCATGGAAAATATAGATATTTTAAGGCTCACGATAGTGATGATGATAAATCATCAAAATGTATATCTAAAACTACAACGTTGTATTTCTGTTAACTTAAATTGACTCTACGACCACCGGTGTTGAACAAGTTGATAATGTGAACTTTACAACTATTTTTCCTTAACAATATAGACAATCATATAATGTCAAAAAATTCGTCTTCATTTAGATTCGAAAACATGTCTTGACTAGTTCATAGCCAGAAAAGCTTGTTTGGTTGTCGCAGTTGATATTAGAAGAGTTATGACCAACCGACCAACCATTTGAGTGTAGTATTTTTACTTGTTTACAACAGTTTGAATATAATGGCCGAGGCACTATCAGATACTTACCTAGACTTACCATCCACTATGCGTTTAGATAGGACAAATTGTTTCTAGTTTTTGGTGGATCGAGTTATGAAAATAATTGTGGGATGGAAGCAAAGGCAACTTTCAATAGGAGGAAAAGAAGTGCTACTCAAATCAATTGTACAGGCTATATATACCATCTTATGCAATGCTGATTTTCAAAATTCCAAAACAGATTTGTAAAGGAATTACAGACGTGATGTCACATTATTGGTGGGGTGACGGTGACAATCAAAGGAGAATGCATTGGTTTGCGTGGTGGAAGTTGTGTGTGCCAAAGAAATAAGGTGGAATGAGATTTTGAGATATTCATTTTTTAACTTGCTTGCGAAACAAGCTTGTAGATTAATTGATAATCTGGCTTCCCTTTGTGCTCGTGTTCTCAAAGCCAAATATTATCCAGACTATAATATTTTGAATGCAACTCTGAAAAAGAGGGCCTCATTGCCAACGGGCGTGTAGCCTAGTGGTTGCAGCGACCTCAGTAGCACCCTAGGTCCTGGGTCCGACTCCCAATGGGAGCGGATTAAAACATCCATGGACAAAATTTATGGAATAAAAGGGTTGTAGGGTTGTTGCTCTACAACACTGTTCAAGATATCTTCCGATATTCCAATAAATTGCTTACCGATGTCTGACCAATAAGATAAACTGGCCGATAAATCAGCCGATATGGTGATAAATCGGCTGATATGCCGATAAATTGGCCGATTTACCCCTTATCATGGGTCGACCGATAAGTTCCCAATAAGCGATATCCCCAACATTGCTCTATAGTAAATAGTCAAAACAAAAGAGAGCCTCATTCACATGGCAAAGTATCATGTAGGGGGTGCAAACACTAAAAAGAGGTCATATATGGAGGATTGGTGATGGTAGTCGGATCAATGTTTGGGTTGATGAATGGATCCCTAGCTCACCTACTAGGAAAGTGATCACGGCTCTCTTTTGTTTATTGCTACAATTACAGGCACATTCATTTATTGCTACAATCGGATCCTAATATTTATTGCTACAATTACAGGCACATTCATTTGGATCTAAGATTCAAGAAAATACAAAGTAACTCCTGTGACTAAGAATTACAATGAAATCTCTTGAAACACCTTCTTCGCTATATCAATCTCTATTAGAAGAAATACTCCAAAAACTTCGGTAAAGGGGTTGCAGTTGGACTGGAGCAAAGAACGATGGTCACTAGACGATGACGAAGAACGTAGAACTCTTGAAGATGCGAGGTCCCTCATCTCTCGGCGCCAAGATGGCAGACGAAGGCAAGGGGACCAAAAATTCCTTTGCGATGGCAACAAACAACCAAAGTCGGTCTACGACAACGGCAGATCATATTTCCCACAAGGGACGGGGATAGCGACCAAACACGCCCGCCCGCAAAAATGGGCCGGCCCGTTACTCCACCTCTGCATTTTTTTGTCGGTCTTCTTTCATTTTTTTCCTTTTCTTTTTCCTTTTCCCTTTTTAAAATTGGCAAAAAAGTTCGCACACTCTTTAGAAAATCATGAACAAATTTTGAATGCATGAACATTTTTGAAAATGGAGAAAAATTTAGAAAATTAACATCTTTATGAAATTAGTGAACATTTTTAAATTTGTGAACATTTTTTTAAAAATCAAGAACATTGTTTTCAAACTGGCCAACATTGTTTTGAATTTGTGGTTTTTGTAAATCATCAACATCTTTCTGAAATTAGTGAACATTTTTAAAACTCACAAAAATTATTTAATTAGTGAACCATTTTTGAACTCACAAACATTTTCTGAGTACATAATTTTTTTAAAATTCGTGAACATTTTTCAAACTCACGAACATTTGGTGAAGTCATGATTTTTTGAACTCATGAACATGTTTGGAATTCAAAAACCTTTTCTGAAACTCATGAACATGTGTTTTTTAATTCTTGAACATTGTTTTGGAATTTGCAAACATTGTTACAATCTGCGAATTCTTTTTGAATTTGGGATTTTTTTGAATTCACGAACATTTTTCGATGTCATGAACATTTTTGGAATTTACAAACATTTTGTTTCAAAAAGGGAAACCCCTAATTTGCAAATACTTAAATTCATGAACATTTTTAAAAATTCTGTACGTTTTGAAAGACTGATTTTTTTCTAAAAACAAATAAAAAAGAAAAACGCTATTAAAAAAACAGGGGCGTCCACGCCCGCAATGGGCTGAACCAAAGTGTGCAGGTGGGGTGCGCGTTTGCTGGTTGGTCCCCGCACAAGTAGGGGAATAGGCCGCTCTGTACGTTCTTCTAAAAAAAAAGGCGCTCTGTACGACAACAACTCGAAAAAGGTTGAGTCTCAGTAGACCGAGGGTTAGGCTCACCCATAAATAATTCCATCTATCTAAATTTCAGGTAAAATTACACATGCAAATGTTTCAACCATTTAGATCTTGTATTTGTTTTTAAAAACAAACATTTTTTGCCCCTGAGCAAAAGAAACAAATCTATTGTTCTAAATTGACTCTTTAGAAGCACAAAACAACGGCGCATCGGTGGCTCATTCTGGCAGCGACAATGGTCGTTCGGTGGTCCATGAATCTCGATGTAATTTTTATTATGTTTGAGGTGCTTTGTACTCCCTCTGTATTGACCTAAACATTCTTATATTTCTTTACAGAGGGAGTACTTCCGATGAATCTTTATAATAGATCTGATATTTTTCGCAAAAAAAAGTTGCTTTATACTACAAAATAGACAAAACCAGTGCTAGAAGCTCCCACGCCAGGTGGGATGTGGGAAAGGATTATACGAGGTAAACCTCACCCCTGCACATAGAGGTCGCGTCAATGCTTGCTCTATACAAAGGGTACAAATATCGTTAGAGCGCTAAACTTGGTTACTCCACTCATGCCGCAGAATGCCAGCCTTTTCGCCAAATTTACAAACATAAAGAAAAAACACGAGAGAATTTACACGTGTCCCCTTTTCAGAATGCTTTGACATTAGGTATTGGAATTAATGCTCTTTTCAACTAGCATTTTCTGTAATGGCCAATAAAATAGACTTGGAAAAATTAGACCCAGGACGTAAAAAAGAAGAAACAAATGTACAATAGACAATCATGTTATTGCACGACTGCAATGATGAATTCTAACACAAACTAAGGTGATGTTTATAATCTTTAACACCACAAAAACTCAAGTACTGTGTAGCAAATTGGGAAGACCCATCAGCATATAGACCATCCTGTACCTAGATAATGGTGACACCACACATAATAATATTATTATTACACAAAGATTATAGTGGCCAAGTTATTATTTCCAGCATTTTTTTTCAGAAGAGCAATGCAATGCAATGCACATGCACTGTTTGTTAGTTGCTCCATCTCATATCAATTATCGCTCAAACGAATGTATCTAGCACTGAAATACGTCTAGATATATCCATTTGATCAACAATTAATATGGGACAGAGGGAGTGTTTCTAAGCAATGGCCCACAACATCCGTAAGATGATATGAAACAACATAATCTACACCCACTAGTAGAAAAAAGGTCAAATGTTCAGCTCATTAGTCCCGGTTTGTATTTGAGCCGGCACTAATATGACCATTATTGCCGATTCCAACGGCTAGGCGGGCCGCTCTCATTAGTACCGGTTCGTGCCGAACTTGTAGCACCGGTTCGTGCCACGAACCGGTACTAAAGAGAGTGGTGGCAGGATGTTGTCAGACTGGGGCCCCTCCAGCACCTTTAGTACTGGTTCTTGCCACGAACCGGTACTAAAGGTCGTCCTATATAAACTCTTCGTCCACCCGCGATCGAGCTCGCTCTGTTTTCCCCTTTCCCCTCTCCTCTCTGTTCTTCCCCTCTACCTCGAGCTCATCACACATTTTGCCCAAATTTTGTCAAGATTTGAAGGCCCCCATCCATTCAAGTGATCACAAAGCTAAACAACTTTGTCCTTTCATCTCTCATTGCTAGATTAGCTCTTGCAATGCTTTATATAGTCATTAATTTTGCGGGTTTTAGTAATTTGGGAGGAATTATATGTGGTAGTTTATTTGATTTATATGCAATTTGAGCTCAAAATAACTCTTAGTTTGCATATGTAGGTGTGGTTTACTTAGTGCCTTCCCGTCTCTGTCCTAACCACCGTCGATCGTCCGCACCGTCCTGTCGCCGGCACTACCTTGTGGTGAGCCTCTTGTTCTTATCTTTTTTATATAAAAAAAATCATGTTTGTGTGATTTAGATATATAATTACTTGTATAATTATCTTACCCGTACATTGTTTGTTATACGTAGTGCCATGGTTTTGATATCCGTCCCCGTCGGCCCTCATCCGTGTTATGATTCGGATATGGTATATTCTCTTTTAAAACTATTTGTTGCATTTCGTGTTCATGACAAATTATGCCCATCAAGTTGACATAGATATTTTTATCTAGGACATATGTGAACCGGAAATTCCAACCGACCCTATTGTCGAGAGGTTAAATTTAATTGAAAGAGAAAACGAGTATTGAAAGAAAAATTGAAAAGAATTGAGGGGAAGAAGATGGAATTGGAGTTGCATGTTGCCGATGTCGTCGATGATCACAAGATCAAGATGGAGAAAATGCGCTTGAAGATTAGAAAGATTAGAAAATATGCCATTGATAGTGAGGCTTGGTATCATTATGCTGTTGGATCAATTATTACCTTAGTTGCGATCTTGATCGCATTTGTTGTTGCATTTAAATGCTTTAGCTAGAGAGTTATTTGTATGTTGCATTTAAGTGTTGTATGAACTTTATGTATGAACTTGTATTAATTTGGTCTTTTCGGTGTTGTGTAATGAAGATGAGCCGGCAATGGATGTACGATGACCGATGCTCTCCCTAGTTCATTAATGACGTGCATACTTTTCTGATTGCGGCTGAGGCAAACAAGCGGGCGGATGGTTTTATGCCTTGTCCATGTGCTGGCTGTAAGAATGATCGGAATTACTCTAAGTTGAAAATCATTCACATCCACCTGTTTGAGTCCGGTTTCATGTCCCACTATAATGTTTGGACCAAGCACGGAGAAAGAGGGGTTATGATGGAAGACAATGAAGAAGAAGAGGACGACGAAAGCTATCCTGGCCATGGGTTCCCTGAATACGATGGTACAACAATGGGGGAAGAAGCTGAGCCGGCAATGCGGGAAGAAGCTGAAGAAGAGGCATCAGATGAGCCCACTGATGATCTAGGTCGGGCCATTGCGATGCAAAGAGAAACCGCGCAAGTGAAAAGGAGAAGAAGTTGCAGCGCATGTTAGAGGATCACAAGAAATTGTTGTCCCCGAATTGTGAAGCTGACAAGAAAAAGTTGGGCACCACACTGGAATTGCTGCAATGGAAGGCAGAGAATGGTGTATCTGACAAGGGATTTGGAAAGTTGCTGGTAATGATAAAGAATATGCTTCCAAAGGACAACGAATTGCCCGAGAGTACGTACAAAGCAAAGAAGGATGTCTGCCCTCTAGGGTTAGAGGTGCAGAAGATACATGCATGCCCTAATGACTGCATCCTCTACCACGGTGAGTACTAGGATTTGAATGCGTGCCCGGTATGCGGTGCATTGCGCTATAAGATCAGCCGCGATGACCCTGGTGATGTCGAGGGCGAGCGCCCCAGGAAGAAGATTCCTGCCAAGGTGATGTGGTATGCTCCTATAATACCACGACTGAAACGTTTGTTCCAAAACAAAGAGCATGCCAAGGCGATGCGATGGCACAGAGAAGACCGTAAGAAAGACGGAAAGTTGAGAGTACCCGCTGACGGGTCGCAGTGGAGAAAAATTGAGAGAAACTACAGGGAGGAGTTTGCAGGTGACGCAAGGAACGTATGGTTTGGTCTAAGCGCAGATGGCATTAATCCTTTTGGGGAGCAGAGTAGCAACCATAGCACCTGGCCTGTGACTCTACGTTTGTATAACCTTCCTCCTTGGTTGTGCATGAAGCGGAAGTTCATTATGATGTCAATGCTCATCCAAGGCCCTAAGAAACCCGACAACGACATTGATGTGTACCTAAGGCCATTAGTTGAAGAACTCTTTGATGACCCACAAGTATAGGGGATCTATCGTAGCCCTTTCGATAAGTAAGAGTGTCGAACCCAACGAGGAGCAGAAGGAAATGATAAGCGGTTTTCAGCAAGGTATTCTCTGCAAGCACTGGAATTATAGGTAACAGATAGTTTTGTGATAAGATAATTAGTAACGAGCAACAAGTAACAAAAGTAAATAAAGTGCAGCAAGGTGGCCCAATCTTTTTTGTAGCAAAGGACAAGCCTGGACAAACTCTTATATGAAGGAAAACGCTCCCGAGGACACATGGGAGTTATCGTCAAGCTAGTTTTCATCACGTTCATATGATTCGCGTTCGGTACTTTGATAATTTGATATGTGGGTGGAACGGTGCTTGGTTGCTGTCCTTACTTGGACAAGCATCCCACTTATGATTAACCCCTATTGCAAGCATCCGCAACTACAAAAGAAGTATTAAGGTAAACCTAACCATAGCATGAAACATATGGATCCAAATCAGCCCCTTACGAAGCAACGCATAAACTAGGGTTTAAGCTTCTGTCACTCTAGCAACCCATCATCTACTTATTACTTCCAAATGCCTTCCTCTAGGCCCAAACAATGGTGAAGTGTCATGTAGTCGACGTTCACATAACACCACTAGAGGAGAGAC
Organism: Aegilops tauschii subsp. strangulata; assembly: GCF_002575655.3. Lineage (NCBI taxonomy): Eukaryota > Viridiplantae > Streptophyta > Magnoliopsida > Poales > Poaceae > Aegilops > Aegilops tauschii. The sequence goes on along the minus strand of NC_053038.3, from coordinate 11,358,698 downwards.
AACATACATCTCATCAAAATATCGAACGAATACCAAATTCACATGACTACTAATAGCAAGACTTCTCCCATGTCCTCAGGAACAAACGTAACTACTCACAAAGCATATTCATGTACATAATCAGAGGAGTATTAATATGCATAAATGATCTGAACATATGATCTTCCACCAAATAAACCAACTAGCATCAACTACAAGGACTAATCAACACTACTAGTAACCTATAGGTACCAATCCCAGACTTAGAGACAAGAATTGGATACAAGAGAAGAACTAGGGTTTGAGAGGAGATGGTGATGGTGAAGATGTTGATGGAGATTGGCCCCCTCCCGATGAGAGGAACGTTGGTGATGACGATGGCGATGATTTCCCCCTCCCGGAGGGAAGTGTTCCCGGCAGAACAGCTCTGCCGGAGCCCTAGATTGGTTCCGCCAAGGTTGCTTCTCGTGGCGGCGGAGTCTCCTCCCGAAAGCTTGCTTATGATTTTTCTTCGGACGAAAGACTTCATATAGCAGAAGATGGGCACCGGAGGGCCAACAGGGGGCCCACGAGGCAGGGGGCGCGCCCCCACCCTCATGGACAGGGTGTGGGCCCCCTCTGATATTTCTTTCGCTCAGTATTTTTTTATTATTTCCAAAAATAACTTCCGTGGAGTTTCAGGACTTTTGGAGTTGTGCAGAATAGGTCTCTAATATTTGCTCCTTTTCCAGCCCAGAATTCCAGCTGCCGGCATTCTCCCTCCTTATGTAAACCTTGTAAAATAAGAGAGAATAGGCATAAGTATTGTGACATAATGTGTAATAACAGCCCATAATGCAATAAATATCGATATAAAAGCATGATGCAAAATGGACGTATCAACTCCCCCAAGCTTAGACCTCGTTTGTCCTCAAGCGGAAGCCAATAACGATAAATATGTCCACATGTTTAGAGGTAGAGGTGTCGATAAAATAAAATACGGACATGAGGGCATCATGATTAATCTTATAACATCAACATATATGGATATTGTCATATGATTTCTTATGCTCAAGTAATAATTTATTCACAATGCAAAGTATGAATCAGAAACGTCATTGAGAACTAACAAACTATGATCTCAGTCATTGAGGCAATTGCAATTTATCATAACATCAGAAAGAGTCTATGTCAGAGCTTTTTAGCAAGTCCACATACTCAACTATCATTTAGTCTTTCACAATTGCTAACACTCACGCAATACTTGTGGTTATGGAGTTTTAATCGGACACAGAGAAAGATAGGGGCTTATAGTTTCGCCTCCCAACCTTTTACCTCAAGGGTAATGTCAACAATAATAGTTCATGCTAACTTACATCCAATTAGATATATGTATCAGGATTTTTCCAACACACTGTGCTTGCCAAAGGATAAAATGTAAAAAGGAAAGGTGAAGATCACCATGACTCTTGCATAAGGTAGAAGATAAAAGTAAAAGATAGGCCCTTCGCAGAGGGAAGTGATAACCCACAAGTATAGGGGATCGCAACAGTTTTCGATGGTAGAGTATTCAACCCAAATTTATTGATTCGACACAAGGGGAGCCAAAGAATATTCTCAAGTATTAGCAGTTGAGTTGTCAATTCAACCACACCTAGATAACTTAGTATCTGTAGCAAAGTATTTAGTAGCAAAGCAGTATGGAAGTAACGGTGACGGTGGCAAAAGTAATATTTTTGGGTTTTGTAGTAATTGTAACAGTAGCAACGGAAAAGTAAATAAGCGAAGAACAATATATGAAAAGCTCGTAGGCATTGGATCGGTGATGGAGAATTATGCCGGATGCGGTTCATCATGTAACAGTCATAACATAGGGTGACACAGAACTAGCTCCAATTCATCAATGTTATGTAGGCATGTATTCCGAATATAGTCATACGTGCTTATGGAAAAGAACTTGCATGGCATCTTTTGTCCTACCCTCCCGTGGCAGCAGGGTCCTAACAGAAACTAAGGGATATTAATGCCTCCTTTTAATAGAGTACCGGACCAAAGCATTAACACATAGTGAATACATGAAATCCTCAAACTACGGTCATCACCGGGAGTGGTCCCGATTATTGTCACTTCGAGGTTGTCGGATCATAACACATAGTAGGTGACTATAGACTTGCAAGATAGGATCAAGAACTCACATATATTCATGAAAACATAATAGGTTCAGATCTGAAATCATGGCACTCGGGCCCTAGTGACAAGCATTAAGCATAGCAAAGTCATAGCAACATCAATCTCAGAACATAGTGGATACTAGGGATCAAACCCTAACAAAACTAACTCGATTACATGATAAATCTCATCCAACCCATCACCGTCCAGCAAGCCTACGATGGAATTACTCACGCACGGCGGTGAGCATCATGAAATTGGTGATGGAGGATGGTTGATGATGGCGACGGCGACGGATTCCCCTCTCCGGAGCCCCGAACGGACTCCAGATCAGCCCTCCCGAGAGGTTTTAGGGCTTGGCGGCGGCTTCGTATCGTAAAACACGATGAATCCTTCTCTCTGATTTTTTTCTCCCCGAACACGAATATATGGAGTTGGAGTTGAGGTCGGTGGAGCAACAGGGGGCCCACGAGGCAGGGGGCGCGCCCAGGGGGGCAGGCGCGCCCCCCACCCTCGTGGACAGGTGGAGGCCCCCCTGACGTGGATTCTTCTTCTAGTATTTTTAATATTTTCCAAAAATAAGTTCCGTGGAGTTTCAGGTCATTCCGAGAACTTTTGTTTCTGCACATAAATAACACCATGGCAATTCTGCTGAAAACAGCGTCAGTCCGGGTTAGTTCCATTCAAATCATGCAAGTTAGAGTCCAAAACAAGGGCAAAAGTGTTTGGAAAAGTAGATACGACGGAGACGTATCAACTCCCCCAAGCTTAAACCTTTGCTTGTCCTCAAGCAATTCAGTTGATAAACTGAAAGTGATAAAGAAAAACTTTTACAAACTCTGTTTGATCTTGTTGTTGTAAATATGTAAAGCCAGCATTCAAGTTTTCAGCAAAGATTATGACTAACCACATTCACAATAACTCTTAGGTCTCATGTTTACTCATATCAATGGCATAATCAACTAGCGAGCAATAATAATAAATCTCGGATGACAACACTTTCTCAAAACAATCATAATATGATATAACAAGATGGTATCTCGCTAGCCCTTTCTGAGACCACAAAACATAAATGCAGAGCACCTTTAAAGATCAAGGACTGACTAAACATTGTAATTCATGGTAAAAGAGATCCAGTCACAGTCATACCCAACATAAATTAATAGTAATGAATGCAAATGACAACAGTGCTCTCCAGCTGGTGCTTTTTAATAAGAGGGTGATGACTCAACATGAAAGTAAATAGATAGGCCCTTCGCAGAGGGAAGCAGGGATTTGTAGAGGTGCCAGAGCTCGATTTTAAAGCAGAGATAAATAGTATTTTGAGCGGCATACTTTCATTGTCAACATAACAACCAAGAGATGGCGATATCTTCCATGCTACACACATTATAGGCAGTTCCCAAACAGAATGGTAAAGTTTATACTCCCCCTCCACCAACAAGCATCAATCCATGGCTTGCTCGAAACAACGAGTGCCTCCAACTAACAACAGTCCCAGGGGGAGTTTTGTTTGTAATTATTTTGATTTGATTTGCACAAAGCATGGGACTGGGCATCCCGATGACCAGCCATTTTCTCGTGAGTGAGGAGCGGAGTCCACTCCTCTTGAGAATAACCCGCCTAACATGGAAGATAAGGACAGCCCTAGTTGATACATGAGCTATTCAAGCATACAAAACATAATTTCATTTGAAGGTTTAGAGTTTGGCACATACAAATTTACTTGGAATGGCAGGTAGATACCGCATATAGGAAGGTATAGTGGACTCATATGGCATAGCTTTGGGGTTTAAGGAATTGGATGCACAAGCAGTATTCCCGCTTAGTACAAGTGAAGGCTAGCAAAAGACTGGGAAGCGACCAACTAGAGAGCGACAACAGTCATGAACATGCATTAAAATTAATATACATTGAGTGCAAGCATGAGTAGGATATAATCCACCATGAACATAAATATCGTGAAGTCTATGTTGATTTGTTTCAACTACATGTGTGGACATGTAACAAGTCGAGTCACTTAAATCATTCAAAGGAGGATACCACCCCACTATACCACATCACAACCATTTTAGTAGCATGTTGGCACGCAAGGTAAACCATTATAACTCATAGCTAATCAAGCATGGCATAAGCAACTATGATCTCTAATTGTCATTGCAAACATGTTTATTCATAATAGGCTGAATCAGGAACGATGAACTAATCATATTTACAAAAACAAGAGAGGTCAAGTTCATACCAACTTCTCTCATCTCAGTCAGTCCATCATATATCGTCATAATTGCCTTTCACTTGCACGACCGAACGATGTGAAAATAATAAGATAGCACGTGCATTGGACTAAGCCGGAATCTGCGAGCATTCAATAAATAGGAGAAGACAAGGCAATATGGGCTCTTGGTTAAATCAACAATAATGCATATAAGAGCTACTTCAACAATTTAATCATGGTCTTCTCCTATCGACCCCCAAAGAAAAGAAGAGAAATAAAACTATTTACACGGGAAAGCTCACAACAAGCAAAAGAAGAACAGGAAATATTTTTGGGTTTTCTTTTTAATTATTACTACTACAGCAAGAAAAGTAAACTAACTAAAAGCTACACTAATATTTTTTTGGTTTTTCTTAAGGTTTATTAAACACACAAGAAGAAAGCAAGAAAAAGGAAAATAAACTAGCATGGATATTACAGAGAAAGAGTATGAGCACCGACATCTAGCAATGAGTGTGTGGACATGAATGTAATGTCGGTGAGAAATACGTACTCCCCCAAGCTTAGGCTTTTGGCCTAAGTTGGTTCATTGCCACGGATGGCCTGGCGGATATCCAAAGTTATAGTTGGGGTCGTACTGAGATGCAACGGTCATTGCATCGTGTGCTGCAGCTTGGAGGCGAGCTATCTCAGCCCTCCTCCTATACTCCTCCGCCTCCTCTCTGGTTATGTAATGTCTCCCTTTTTCCTGAAAGTCAAAGAGAGTAGGGGCAGAAAGAACAATATTGACAGCGTGACGCCTGTCAAAGATTAGTCTGTACTGGAGAGGTGGTTCATTCCTCTCGACAACCTGATGATGAACCATAGCATTAAAGTCTAGATAAGTAGGAGGCAGTTCAATATCATCATCACGTATGGTTACACCAAGGAAATCAGCTAAGCGGGTTGCATAAATTCCACCAAAGAAATCTCCATTAAATCCATTGTGATGCAACCTACGCGCAACAATGGCTCCCAAATTATAAGATTTGTCTCCTAACACAGCACTCCTAAGAATACTGAGGTCAGGGACACACATATGACATGCTTCATCTTTACCATTTATGCACCTACCTATGAAGAGAGCAAAATAATGTATAACAGGAAAATGAATACTCCCTATTGTAGCTTGTGTTATGTCTCTAGATTCCCCCACAGTTATACTAGCAAGAAATTTTCTAAATTCATATTTGCGAGGTTCACTAGTACTACCCCATTGTGGAAGTTTGCAAGCATTGGTAAAATCCTCTAAGTCCATAGTATAAGATTTTTCATAAAGATCAAATAGGACAGTTTGAGAATTGCGTGAAGATGAAAATTCAAACCTCCTCACAAAGGAACTAGTGAGATAGTGGTACTGGCGGCACTTTTCCTCCTCGAAGCTCACAAGATCAGCGTTACGCAAATATGCGTTGAATTCTTCCTTGATTCCCACTCGATCCATAAAGTCTTCTGAAGGCCATTCACAAGGCCGCACTGGAGCGTTCCTTGGTGGCTCATCATCGGCATCACGCATTGCGAGCCTGGGTCCTTGCTTCCTTGAAGGACCACCTTGGTACATTTTCCTAAGCATATTTCTTCCTCTGAAAAATTTCTGAAATTTTTAGTAACTTCAAATAAAAGTGAACCAAGCTCAACAAAATTGATAGCAACTACTCCTACAAGTGCCTAGAGCCCATATCATGCATTAGAACTACTTGGAACCATATAAATTTGACATGCAAGCTCAAGAACATGGTCACCTAGGCAGCACAAATTTGCAATTAATAAAGCACTAGAACAAAAAGTAATTGGACTAATGGAGGAGTCACATACCAAGGAACAATCTCCCCAAGCAGTTTTGTGAGGGGTGCTTTGAGCAAGGAGATCGAAAATCGCAGCAAAATGAGCTAGAACTCGTGCTTGAGCTGGATGGTGATTTTTTTGGGAGGAAGAAGAAGTGTGTGGGTGCAGGAATAAGTTGAGGGGAGCCACCGTGGGCCCACGAGGCAGGGGGCGCGCCCTGGACCCTCGTGGCCAGGTGCTTGCTCCCCCTGCTGTGTTCTCAGTGCCATATATTCTCAAATATTCCAGAAAAAGTCATATTCCATTTTCAGGGCATTTGGAGAACTTTTATTTTCGGGGTATTTTTATATTGCACGGATAATTCAGAAAACTGACAGGAAAATACTATTTTTGCTTTATTTCAACTAAATAACAGAAAGTAAAAGGAGGGTACAGAAGGTTGTGCTTTCTAACTTCATCCATCTCATGCTCATCAAAAGAAATCCATTAACAAGGTTGATCAAGTCTTGTTAACAAACTCATTCCGAATAACATGGAACCGGAGAAATTTCGAATAACACTATGTTACCTCAACGGGGATATGCACATCCCCAATAACAAGAATATCATATTTCTTCTTGACAGTAGGAAGAGGAAATTCAAAACCTCCAAAAATAATCGAAGGAATTTTTCCAATAGAATTGGTACTGTGGACTTGAGGTTGTTTCCTCGGAAAGTGTACCGTATGCTCATTACCATTAACATGAAAAGTGACATTGCCTTTGTTGCAATCTATAACAGCCCCTGTAGTATTCAAAAAAGGTCTTCCAAGAATAATAGACATACTATCGTCCTCGGGAATATCAAGAATAACAAAGTCCGTCAAAAAAGTAACGTTTGCAACCACAACAGGCACATCCTCACAAATACCAACAGGTATAGTAGTTGATTTATCAGCCATTTGCAAAGATATTTCAGTAGGTGTCAACTTATTCAAATCAAGTGTACGACATAAAGAGAGAGGCATAACACTAACATTGGCTCCAAGATCACATAAAGCAGTTTTAACATAGTTTCTTTTAATGGAGCATGGTATAGTGGGTACCCCTGGATCTCCTAGTTTCTTTGGTATTCCACCCTTAAAAGTATAATTAGCAAGCATGGTGGAAATTTCAGCTTCCGGTATCTTTCTTTTATTAGTGACAATTTCTTTCATATACTTAGCATAAGGATTCATTTTGAGCATATCAGTCAAACGCATACGCAAAAAGATAGGTCTAATCATTTCAGCAAAGCGCTCAAAATCCTCATCATCCTTTTTCTTGGATGGTTTGGGAGGAAAAGGCATGGGTTTCTGAACCCAAGGTTCTCTTTCTTTACCGTGTTTCCTAGCAACAAAGTCTCTTTTATCATAACGTTGATTCTTTGATTGTGGGTTATCAAGATCAACAGCAGGTTCAATCTCTACATCATTATCATTACTAGGTTGAGCATCATCATGAACATCTTCATTAATATTTTCACTTGGTTCATGTTCATTACCAGATTGTGTTTCAGCATCTGAAATAGAAATATCATTTGGATTCTCAGGTGTTTCAGCAATAGGTTCACTAGAAGCATGCAAAGTCCTATCATTTTTCTTTTTCTTCTTTTTAGAAGGACTAGGTGCATCTATATTATTTCTCTGAGAATCTTGCTCAATTCTCTTAGGGTGGCCTTCAGGATACAAAGGTTCCTGAGTCATTTTACCAGTTCTAGTAGCCACTCTAACAGCATAATCATTATTCTTACTATTTAATTCATTAAGCAAATCATTTTGAGCTTTAAGTACTTGTTCTACTTGAGTGGTAACCATAGAAGCATGTTTACTAATGAGTTTAAGTTCACCTTTAACTCTAGACATATAATCACCCAAGTGTTCAATCATATAAGCATTTTGTTTTAATTGTCTACCAAAATAAGCATTAAAATCTTCTTGCTTAACCATAAAGTTATCAAATTCATCCAAACATTGGCTGGCAAACTTAGTAGGAGGGATTTCAGCTTTATCATATCTATAGAGAGAATTTACCTTTACTACCTGTGTCGGGTTATCAAGACCATGTGTTTCTTCAACAGGTGAAGGATTAAGATCATATGTTTCTTCAACAGGCGGTAAATTAAGACCATGTATTTCTTCAATAGGAGGTAAATTCTTAACATCTTCAGCTTTAATACCTTTTTCTTTCATAGATTTCTTTGCCTCTTGCATATCTTCAGGACTGAGAAATAGAACACCTCTCTTCTTCGGAGTTGGTTTAGGAATAGGCTCAGGAGTTGGCTCAGGAAGTGTCCAATTATTTTCATTGGTCAACATATTATTCAATAGAATTTCAGCTTCATCCGGTGTTCTTTCCCTGAAAACAGAACCAACACAACTATCCAGGTAGTCTCTGGAAGCATCGGTTAGTCCATTATAAAAGATATCAAGTATTTCATTTTTCTTAAGAGGATGATCCGGCAAAGCATTAAGTAATTGGAGAAGCCTCCCCCAAGCTTGTGGGAGACTCTCTTCTTCAATTTGCACAAAATTATATATGTCCCTTAACGCAGCTTGTTTCTTATGAGCAGGGAAATATTTAGCAGAGAAGTAATAAATCATATCCTGGGGACTACGCACACAACCAGGATCAAGAGAATTAAACCATGTCTTAGCATCACCCTTTAATGAGGACGGAAATATTTTAAGGATATAAAAGTAACGAGCTCTCTCATCATTAGTGAATAGGGTGGCTATATCATTTAATTTAGTAAGATGTGCCACAACAGTTTCAGATTCATAGCCATAAAAAGGATCAGATTCAACCAAAGCAATCATATCAGGATCAATAGAGAATTCATAATCCTTATCAGTAACAAAGATAGGTGAAGTAGCAAAAGCAGGGCCAGGTTTCATTCTAGCATTAAGAGATTGCTGCTTCCATTTAGCTAATAACTTCTTAAGATCACTTCTATCATTGCAAGCTAAAATAGCTCTAGCAGATTCTTCATCCAGAACATAACCCTCAGGCACAACAGACAATTCATATTTATTAGGGGGAGAGTCTTCATCATCACTATCTTCAATATTACCAGTCTCAATAATTTCATTCTCTCTAACCCTAGCAAGTTGTTCATCAAGAAATTCACCAAGTGGCACAGTAGTATCAAGCATAGAAGTAGTTTCATCATAAGTATCATGCATAGCAGAAGTGGCATCATCAATAACATGCGGCATATCAGAATTAAGAGAAGAAGCAGGTTTAGGTGTCGCAAGCTTACTCAAAACAGAAGGTGAATCAAGTGCAGAGCTAGATGGCAGTTCCTTACCTCCCCTCGTAGTTGAGGGATAAATTTTTGTTTTCTCGTCTTTCAAGTTCTTCATAGTGACCAGCAGATATAAATCCCAAGTGACTCAAAGAATAGAGTTATTCTCCCCGGCAACGGCGCCAGAAAATAGTCTTGATAACCCACAAGTATAGGGGATCGCAACAGTTTTCGAGGGTAGAGTATTCAACCCAAATTTATTGATTCGACACAAGGAGAGCCAAAGAATATTCTCAAGTATTAGCAGTTGAGTTGTCAATTCAACCACACCTGGATAACTTGGTATCTGCAGCAAAGTATTTAGTAGCAAAGTAGTATGGAAGTAACGGTAACGGTAGCAAAAGTAATATTTTTGGGTTTTGTAGTAATTGTAACAGTAGCAACGGAAAAGTAAATAAGCGAAGAACAATATATGAAAAGCTCGTAGGCATTGGATCGGTGATGGAGAATTATGCCGGATGCGGTTCATCATGTAACAGTCATAACATAACGTGACACAGAACTAGCTCCAATTCATCAATGTAATGTAGCCATGTATTCCGAATATAGTCATACGTGCTTATGGAAAATAACTTGCATGACATCTTTTGTCCTACCCTCCCGTGGCAGCGGGGTCCTAACGGAAACTAAGGGATATTAAGGCCTCCTTTTAATAGAGTACCGGACCAAAGCATTAACACATAGTGAATACATGAACTCCTCAAACTACGGTCATCACCGGGAGTGGTCCCGATTATTGTCACTTTGGGGTTGCCGGATCATAACACATAGTAGGTGACTATAGACTTGCAAGATAGGATCAAGAACTCACATATATTCATGAAAACATAATAGGTTCAGATCTGAAATCATGGCACTCGGGCCCTAGTGACAAGCATTAAGCATAGCAAAGTCATAGCAACATCAATCTCAGAACATAGTGGATACTAGGGATCAAACCCTAACAAAACTAACTCGCTTACATAATAAATCTCATCCAACCCATCACCGTCCAGCAATCCTACGATGGAATTACTCATGCACGGCGGTGAGCATCATGAAATTGGTGATGGAGGATGGTTGATGATGACGACGGCGACGGATTCCCCTCTCCGGAGCCCCGAACGGACTCCAAATCAGCGCCCCGAGATGTTTTAGGGCTTGGCGGCGGCTCCGTATCGTAAAACACGATGAATCCTTCTCTCTGATTTTTTTCTCCCCGAACACGAATATATGGAGTTGGAGTTGAGGTCGGTGGAGCAACAGGGGGCCCACGAGGTAGGGGGGGCGCGTCCAGGGGGCAGGTGCGCCCCCCACCCTCGTGGACAGGTGGAGGACCCCCTGACGTGGATTCTTCTTCCAGTATTTTTAATATTTTCCAAAAATAAGTTCCGTGGAGTTTCAGGTCATTCCGAGAACTTTTGTTTCTGCACATAAATAACACCATGGCAATTCTGCTGAAAACAGCGCCAGTCCGGGTTAGTTCCATTCAAATCATGCAAGTTAGAGTCCAAAACAAGGGCAAAAGTGTTTGGAAAAGTAGATACGACGGAGACATATCAGGAAGCAGAGGTTGCCATGCGCTTTCAGGGTTGGATACACAAAATCTTAATGCGAAAGAACGTCACTTTATATTGCCACTTGTGATATGGACCTTTATTATGCAGTGCGTCGATTTTATTTCTTCCACATCACAAGATCGTATAAAGCTTATTTCCTCCACACTAATCAATCATACATATTTAGAGAGCAATTTTTATTGCTTGCACCGATGACAACTTACTTGAAGGATCTTACTCAATCCATAGGTAGATATGGTGGACTCTCATGGCAAAACTGGTTTTAAGGGTATTTGGAAGCACAAGTAGTATCTCTACTTGGTGCAAAGAATTTTGCTAGCATGAGGGAGAAAGGCAAACTCAACATGTTGGATGATCCATGACAATATACTTATCTCAGATATATGAAAACATAACCCATTACATTGTCTTCCTTGTCCAACATCAACTCTTTAGCATGTCATATTTTAATGAGTGCTCACAATCATAAAAGATGTCCAAGATAGTATATTTATATGTGAAACCTCTCTTTCTTTATTACTTCCTATTAATTGCAACGATGACCAAAACTATGTTTGCCAACTCTCAACAACTTTTAATCATCATACTCTTTATATGTGAAGTCATTACTCTCCATAAGATCAATATGATCTCTTTTTATTTCTTTTTATTCTTTTCTCTTTTCTTTTATTCACTCAAGATCATGGCAAAGTAATCAAGCCCTTGACTGAACACTAATCTTTATTATATAGCTCACGGACTCGATAACATAGAGGGATCATAAAGCAAAACTCAAAACTAAATCATACTAAAACTTTTATTCTACTAGATCAAAATACTACTAAAAGGATCGAACTAAGAAAAACGGTAAAGATAGGAGATGTGGTGGTGATACGATACCGGGGCACCTCCCCCAAGCTTGGCAGTTGCCAAGGGGAGTGCCCATACCCATATGATTATGTCTCCTTTGTTGGTGAAGAAGATGGTGGAGTTGTTGATGATGGGTAGTCGCACATCGAGCGCAAGAGATCCTCCAACTTGCGGATAATGCTCTTGAGTGCGACGATATGCTCCTTCAACAAAATATTTTCACGTGTGAGATACTTGTTTTGTATACGAGCTAACTCAATCATCTTGAAAGCTTCGATCTCAGTTGGGGTAAGGAGATCGTGATCAAGTTGACGGATGTCTTCTGCTGCCGGAACTTGGTCCTCGGTGGCCTTCTTGATCCCTTCATCCTTGTTGATCTCCACGGGTTCTTCCCTCTTCAGCTCTATCTTCATTAGCCAAGCATCGTTGTCACCATTGTTGGAGGAGGGGGACGACATGATGCCTGGCCTTGACAACCTTGACAGAAAATAGCTCGAAACAAGAACAAAGCATAACTGCGTGATGCAGGAGTCAAAACCTTCGGGAGATTATATAATGAATTTTTAACGACCAAAATACGTATCGTGCAAGAAAACGGAGTCTGGAGAGCACACGAGGTGCCCACGAGGCAGGGGGCGCGCCCAGGGGGGTAGGGCGCGCCCTCCACCCTCGTGGAGCCCTCGTGTCCTTCCCGGACTGCTTCTTATTTTTCTATTTTTCTAAATATTCCAAAACGGAGAAAAATTACCATTAGAAATGTTCTGGAGTCGGTTTACTTACCGTACCACATACCTATTCCTTTTCGGAGTCTGAAACGTTCTGGAAAGTGTCTCTTATGTATTCCTCCGGGGTTACGGTTTCAATAACATTGGTTTCAACATTTATAGGATTACCTGAGATATAATGTTTAATTCTTTGACCGTTCACCACCTTCGATTTGTGCCCTCGAAGTTGTTGATTTTTATGGCACCGGAACGATAGACCTCCTCGATAACGTAAGGACCTTCCCATTTAGAGAGAAGTTTTCCTGCAAAAAATCTTAGACGAGAGTTGTATAGCAATACATAATCACCTACATTAAACTCACGCTTTTGTATTCTTTTGTCATGCCATCTTTTAACTTTTTCTATAAACAACTTGGCATTCTCATAGGCTTGGGTTCTCCATTCATCAAGTGAGCTAATGTCAAATAACCTCTTCTCACCGGCAAATTTAAAATCATAGTTGAGCTCTTTAATGGCCCAATATGCCTTATGTTCTAGTTCGAAGGTAAGTGACATGCTTTTCCATAAACCATTTTATACGGAGACATACCCATAGGATTTTTATATGCAGTTCTATAGGCCCATAATGCATCATCAAGTTTCTTGGACCAATTCTTTCTAGATCTATTAACAGTCTTTTGCAAAATTAATTTGAGCTCTCTATTGCTCAATCCTACTTGACCACTAGACTGCGGGTGATAAGGAGATGCAATTCTATGATTAACATCATACTTAGCAAGCATTTTATGGAAGCACCATGAATAAAATGTGAACCACCATGAGTCATTAAATATCTAGGGACTTGATACGTCCATTTTGCATCATGCTTTTATATCGATATTTATTGCATTATGGGATGTTATTACACATTATGTCACAATACTTATGCCTATTCTCTCTTATTTTACAAGGTTTACATAAGGAGGGAGAATCCCGGCAACTGGAATTCTGGGCTGGAAAAGGAGCAAATATTAGAGACCTATCCTGCACAACTCCAAAAGTCCTGAAACTCCACGAAAGTTATTTTTGGAAATAATAAAAAATATTGAGCAGAAGAAATACGTCAGGGGGGCATCCACCTGGCCACGAGGGTGGGGGCGCGCCCCTGCCTCGTGGGCCCCCTGTTGGCCCTCCGGTGCCCATGTTATGCTATATGAAGTCTTTCGTCCGAAGAAAAATCATAAGCAAGCTTTCGGGACGAGACTCCGCCGCCACGAGGCGGAACCTTGGCGGAACCAATCTAGGGCTCCGGTAGAGCTGTTCTGCCGGGGACACTTCCCTCCGGGAGGGGGAAATCATCGCCATCGTCATCACCAACACTCCTCTCATCGGGAGAGGGCAATCTCCATCAACATGTTCACCAGCACCATCTCCTCTCAAACCCTAGTTCATCTCTTGTATCCAATTCTTGTCTCCAAGTCTGGGATTGGTACCTGTAGGTTGCTAGTAGTGTTGATTACTCCTTGTAGTTGATGCTAGTTGGTTTATTTGGTGGAAGATCATTGATACGTCTCCAACGTATCTATAATTTTTTATTGTTCCATGCTATTATATTATCTGTTTTGGATGTTTTATGGGCTTTACTATGCACTTTTATATTATTTTTGGGACTAACCTATTGACCCAGAGCCCAGTGCCAGTTCCTGTTTTTCCCTTGTTTCAGTGTTTCGAAGAAAAGGAATATCAAACGGAGTCGAAATGGAATGAAACCTTCTGGAGAAGTTATTTTTGGAAGGAAAGCAACCCGGGAGACTTGGAGTGCACGTCAGGAAAGCAACAAGGGAGGCACGAGGCAGGGGGGCACGCCCAACCCCCCTGGGCGCGCCCTCCACCCTCGTGGCCCCTCGTGGCTCCCCTAACGTACTTCTTTCACCTATATATACCCATATACCCTAAAACCATCGGGGAACAGAATAGATCGGGAGTTCCGCCGCTGCAAGCCTCTGTAGCCACCAAAAACCAATCGGGACCCTGTTCCGACACCCTGCCGGAGGAAGAGACATCAATTTAGAATAATTGGAGAATGAGGCTGAAAACTTAGAACGAAGAAATCTTTTGAAAAGATGGCCTTTGGATGATCAAGAAATGAAAACAACTTTGAAATGCTCCGGATGGGTAAGAAAAGAATTGCGCGATTGGAAACAATTTGAGAGGATGGCAACAAGTTAGAACCATGAATCTTTGGAAGAACGGGTAAGGATTTAAGAGGAACTCTTCTTCGGTCTTCAAAATCCGAGAATGGCGACGAGAAATACCACCAAAATTATTGAGACACTTCAGAACAATGGATAATAGAAATGATGAACCAACGATGAAAGAATTTGAAAGATCTTGGAGAAAGACATATGACTGATGAAAATTCATTCTTACGTCAAACTTTGAAATGAATTTGAGAATAACTCCGAAAAGAATTAGAAGAGTTAGGTAAGATCCTGGAAAAAGACCTGTGGGTTAGGGTCCACTCAAAAGAAACACCGTTGAAATGATTACTTGAAAAGGAGACAGCACCGGTTGAATTAAATGGCTTGAATGAGTTAACAACCTCGAAATATTAGAATTGATGTGGAGTGGAAACACGAATCTTCAGAGATATCTTCAGCACTCCGGAACAATTGAATAGCAAGTGGGGAATGATTAAGAGATATACCGGCATGAGAAAGCATTTGAAAGGAGGAAAGGGCTATAATCAACACTGAAAGCTTCAATTGAATCCACCGGAAAAGAATACGAGAATGAAGAATGATAAACTTGAAGCTTCCTGAGCATCTTCCTGAGAATCACCAGATAAGAACATTGATGGAAAAGAATGGAGAAACTTCACATTAATAAAAAAGGATACTTGATTAAGAAATCCGAGTCCTTGAAGAAAAGGGTGGGAGGGCGGGAAAACAAAGGCAACTTGGGCAAATGGAATAAACACCGTTGAGAAAACTTATAATTGATCTTCCGGATGGGAAGAATGATGGGATCATATTGAAGAGAAACGCACCGGTTGGAAATAGAATTAAGATGGCAATCTCGATGGTCAAGAATGATTAGTATCCACATAGGAATATGAGAACACCGTTTAGGATAAGGTATGGAATCAACACTTGACATTGAAGCAACTAGAATACCACAACTTAAAACAAAACAAAGGATTTGGCTTGCAGAATAAGCCGGAACAAACATATGATAGAGATTTCGTCCGAAGTTTTCGTGGTGGGGCCCACACGGGCTCGATCGTACAACACCATCATGTACAAGGCAGTGCACATGACATACGAAGCGTCCCCGAGTCGGCATAGCCAAGGAATCTTTAAGACACTACGAGACCACTGTAAAACCAGCCGTGGAAAGGCGGACCACTAGACGTCGAACCCCAATCTCATATCATGCATCTGTCGGAAAGATATCCTAGGAGCTACTTGAATTCCCACTTATAAACTCCCGAAACTTTCTGGTTATGCAATCAGGTGTTGGGGATACAGGGGACACAATATATCTCACCCAAACTAACAATCCCTAGATCCAGCTGTATCCATCCTTCAACATATAACCAAGAAACCTTCGGAAATCATTTACCTCAACCTTCGAAAAGCATCCATTATACGAGTTATGGCAATACTCCCGAACTCCCGCCCCAGTACTGGGTGGCGTCGAGGTGATCTCACCAACAACTGCATAAAAGAGATTTTCGATGTCGGCAAAACTCAGGTATTCCAGAACTGCAATGATAAAATTGTGACGACAACACCTCGGAGCTCAACTCCCCGGGACACTGCCACAACCCCTAAATGTCAGGAGGCACCAAGAACAATGTTCTCATCACAAAACCATCGGAACGATTCCAAGATACCCGCGTGATCCTAAATTTTTTTTATTGAAATTTGAGGAAAGAAGAGTCAAAACTTCTACGTCAGGAGACCTCACCAGAGCGACGAAGTGACTGATGAGTAAAAAGAATCCTACTCTCCGATATATATAATCCTAAGACTCAAAAAATTTTGTTCTAGACTCAACAACGCCAGCGATTCGATCAAGCAGGAGGCTCCTAAGTCGGGGATGGCTCTGATACCAACTTTTAACACCCACGATGCGGCTATATCTCCCACGTGTCGAGGCACGACTTAGAGGCATAACCGCATTGTGGTTTTGTCGCAAGAAGGGTCATCTTCACACAATCCCATGTAATGAACAAGAATGGGATAAAGAGTTGGCTTACAATCGCCACTTCACACAATACATAAATAAAACATACATCAATCAGAGTACACACATAGGTCCGACTACGGAACCAAAACAAAAGAAGACAACCCCAAATGCTAGATCCCTGATCGTCCCAACTGGCTCCACTACTGATCATCAGGAAATGAAAACATAGTAACGACCAAGGTCCTCGTCGAACTCCCACTTGAGTTCGGTAGCATCACTTGCACTGGTATCCTCGGCACCTGCAACTGTTTGGAAGTATCTGTGAGTCACGAGGACTCAGCAATCTCACACCCGCGAGATCAAGACTATTTAAGCTTAAGGGTAGGAAAGGGGTAGTGAGGTGGAGCTGCAGCAAGCACTAAGCATATATGGTGGCTAACATACGCAAATAAGAGCGAGAAGAGAAGCAATGGAATGGTCGTCAACTAGTAATGATCAAGAAGTGATCCTGAACTCCTACTTACGTCAAACATAACCCAAAAGCCATGTTCACTTCCCGGACTCCGCCGAAAAGAGACAATCACGGCTACACACGCGGTTGATGTATTTTAATTAAGTCGAGTGTCAAGTTCTCTACAACCAGATATTAACAAATTCCCATCTGCCACATAACCGCAGGCACGGCTTTCGAAAAATAATACCCTGCAGGGGTGTCCCAACTTAGCCCATTATAAGCTCTCACAGTCAACGAAGGATAAACCTTCTCCCGGGAAGACCCGATCAGTCTCAGAATCCCGGTTTACAAGACATTTCGACAATGGTAAAACAAGACCAGCAAAGCCACCCGAATCTGCCGACAAATCCCGATAGGAGCCGCACATATCTCGTTCTCAGGGCACACCGGATGAGCAGTCTGTACAACTAAAACCAGGCCTCAAGTTTCCCCGAGGTGGCGCTGCAAAGGGCTCTAGTTTGGACCAACACTCGGAGGAGCACTGGCCCGGGGGGGGGGGGGGGTTAAAATAAAGATGACCCTTTAGTCTGCAGAACCCAAGGGAAAAAGGCTTAGGTAGGCAAATGGTAAAACCAAGGTTGGGCCTTGCTGGAGGAGTTTTATTCAAAGCGAACTGTCAAGGGGGTCCCATAAATCACCCAACCGCGTAAGGGACGCAAATCAAGGAACATAACACCGGTATGACGGAAACTAGGGCGGCAAGAGTGGAACAAAACACCAGGCATAAGGACGAGCCTTCCACCCTTTACCAAGTATATAGATGCATTAATAATATAAGAGATATTGTGATATCCCAACATAAACATAATCCAACATGGAGCAATCTTCATCTTCACCTGCAACTAGCAACGCTATAAGAGGGGCTGAGCAAAAGCGGTAACATAGCCAAACAATGGTTTGCTAGGAAGGAGGGTTAGAGGCTTGACATGGCAATATGGGAGGCATGATATAGCAAGTGGTAGGTAGCGCAGCATAGCAATAGAACGAACAACTAGCAAGCAAAGATAGAAGTGATTTCGAGGGTATGGTCATCTTGCCTGAGATCCCGCAAGGAAGAAGAACGAGTCCATGAAGAAGACAAACGGACGTAGTCGAAAGAATCCTCACAACTCCGGAACGAAACCGAAGCTAACGAGAGAAGCAACCCGGAAAGAAATAAACAACATAGTAAAACAACCATCACATAAACATGGCATGATGCACAAACAAGTATGATGCATGTCCGGTTTAAATGAGGCATGGCATGGCAAAATGCAACAAACAATACTACAAATTAAGTGGAGCTCAATATGCAACGAGTTGCATATTGACAAAACACCACATCAATTATTTAGTTCTCTCTCGTTTATGTACCCAATAATATTAAATGTTATTAAACATGGCAAGAGGTGTAGCATAGTAAGACTACCTATCTAGGCAAGTTTAAATGAGGCCGGAACAACAAACAACAATTTCGGAAAATCCTCATATGCATATTTAGATTTGGTACTGTTCTGCCTAAAACCATATTTTATTGTTGTTAAACAGGAAAATAAAGTGCAACATGTTAATCTATGCATTTTTCTACCCCATTTACATATAAAGTTTATTTAAATCCGAGTTACGGTTAATTAGTTATGAAATAAATCATTTTAGCATGGCATTTATGCATAATTAAACAAACAGCATTTTAAACATTCTAAACATGGATGAGAGTGGCATATTATGAAACTAGATGAAATTCTAAGCATTTTACATATATAAAACATTTTAATCCGATGCACGGTTTTTATTAAATGCATGATGTAGAGGGACTTTTCTGTAAAACTGTAATTCACTGGATAAAAGGAAATTCGCAGGTCAGGAAAAAAAATACTATCAGGCCGAAACTGGCTGGCCCAACAAGAGCAAACAGAGGACGGGGGCTGCTCACCAGGCCTCGCGGGCCGACTGGTGGAGAGGGAGGCCTGCAGGGGGCACGCTGGGCCTGGCGAAGAGGCGGCTTGGCAGGCCCGCACGAGCACTCGAGCGGGGCGCGGTCAACGCAGGAGGGCAGCTTCGTCGTCGTCTCGTTCGTGAAGCAGGGGAACGGGCAGCAGCAGGACGAAGCAGAGGATGCAGCGACGCAGCTTGGAACTCCGGCGACGGCGAGGTAGATGCGGACGAGGCGGCCGTCCGGGCGAAGAGACAAGCGCGGGGTCGGGCGCTGCTGCGGGGTGCTCGTCTCCCGTGCGGCTTGGGCGTGAGGGGGGTCAGGAGGTCGAGGAGGCAGGGGCGCGTCGGGGGTCGCGAGGAAGACGGCGGAGCTCTGGATCGGGAGGAGCTCGGGGTTGGGAGCGCCGGTCGATGGGCGGCTCGGCTGCAAGGGGATCCAGGGGAGCGGGGCCTGGTGCCCGAGCGGCTGCTGCGGGGATTCAAGGAGAAAGTGGAGTCTGCGGGTGGATCTGGAGGCTGGCTCGCGATTAGGGGCGCGCGGAAAATGAGGAGGAGACCAGGTGGAGGTTTTTGCGGCGGCCGGGAGGAAATGATTGATGGGACGACTAGTCTAGGGTTAGGCGGTATATATGGCAAGGATTTCTGGTCAGGGGCTAATCGGACCCTCCGATTAAAATCAAACGGTCGAGATAAATAGGTTGGAGAGTCCAATGAAGAAAACAGTGATGTGTGAGCGGGCCGGGTTCGGGACAGGTTTCGGACGCGCGCGAGAAGGGGTTTTGTGCATTGTGCAGAGAGACTCTGGTTTAGGCAAGAGGGCAAACGAATAACAAGGTTTGACTCGGAACGGTCAACGAAAGCAAGGGGGACACGGCAACTACGAGCGGATGCAAGTTTTAAAAACAATGACGGCAACGAAGTGCCGATGCAATGCGGATGATGCAAAGATGAAATGCAACAAACAAATAAATACACACAACGACAACGAAAAACATGGAAGGCGTGTGAAGCGTCGGTCTTGGGGCGTTACAGGGGAACCCTCACCGGTGGCCATGTTCATCATCCCGGCGATCTCCATGAAGAGGAGGGAGTAGTTCACCCTCGGGGCTGAGGGTATGTACCAGTAGCTATGTGTTCGATCTCTCTCTCTCTCTCTCTCTCTCTCTCTCGTGTTCTTGATTTGGCACGATCTTGATGTATCGCGAGCTTTGCTATTATACTTGGATCTTATGTTGCTTCTCCCCCTCTACTCTCTTGTAATGGATTGAGTTTTCCCTTTGAAGTAATCTTATCAGATTGAGTCTTTAATGATTTGAGAACAGTTGATGTATGTCTTGCCGTGCGTAGCTGTGGTGACAATGGGATATCACGTGATTCACTTGATGTATGTTTTGGTGATCAACTTGCGGGTTCCGCCCATGAACCTATGCATAGGGGTTGGCACACGTTTTCGTCTTGACTCTCCGGTAGAAACTTTGGGGCACTCTTTGAGGTTCTATGTGTTGGTTGAATAGATGAATCTGAGATTGTGTGATGCATATCGTATAATCATACCCACGGATACTTGAGGTGACATTGGAGTATCTAGGTGACATTAGGGTTTTGGTTGATTTGTGTCTTAAGGTTGATTTGTGTCTTAAGGTGTTATTCTAGTATGAACTCTAGGGCTGTTTGTGACACTTATAGGAATAGCCCAACGGATTGATTGGAAAGAATAACTTTGAGGTGGTTTCATACCCTACCATAATCTCTTCGTTTGTTCTCCGCTGTTAGTGACTTTGGAGTGACTCTTTGTTGCATGTTGAGGGATAGTTATATGATCCAATTATGTTATTATTGTTGAGAGAACTTGCACTAGTGAAGTATGAACCCTAGGCCTTGTTTCCTAGCATTGCAATACCGTTTACGCTCACCTTTATCATTAGTCACCTTGCTGTTTTTATATTTTCAGATTACAAAAACCTATATCTACCATCCATATTGCACTTGTATCATCATCTCTTCGCCGAACTAGTGCACCTATACAATTTACCATTGTATTGGGTGTGTTGGGGACACAAGAGACTCTTTGTTATTTGGTTGCAGGGTTGCTTGAGAGAGACCATCTTCATCCTACGCCTCCCACGGATTGATAAACCTTAGGTCATCCACTTGCGGGAAATTTGCTACTGTCCTACAAACCTCTGCACTTGGAGGCCCAACAACGTCTACAAGAAGAAGGTTGCGTAGTAGACATCAATCATATGTTCAGATCCTTTATGCATATTAATACTCCTCTGATTATGAACATGAATATGCTTTGTGAGTAGTTATGTTTGTTCCTGAGGACACGGGAGAAGTCTTGCTATTAGTAGTCATGTGAATTTGGTATTCGTTCGATATTTTGATGAGATGTATGTTGTCTATCCTCTAGTGGTGTTATGTGAACATCGACTACATAACACTTCACCATTATTTGGGCCTAGAGGAAGGCATTGGGAATTAATAAGTAGATGATGGGTTGCTAGAGTGACAGAAGCTTAAACCCTAGTTTATGCGTTGCTTCGTAAGGGGCTGATTTGGATCCATATGTTTCATGCTATGGTTAGGTTTACCTTAATACTTTTGTTGTAGTTGCGGATGCTTGCAATAGAGGTTAATCAAAAGTGGGATGCTTGTTCAAGTAAGGACAGCACCCAAGCACTGGTCACCCACATATCAAACTATCAAAGTACCGAACGCGAATCATATGAACGTGATGAAAACTAGCTTGACGATAATTCCCATGTGTCCTCGGGAGCGCTTTCCTTTATATAAGAGTTTGTCCAGGCTTGTCGTTGGCTACAAAAAGGATTGGGCCACCTTGCTGCACTTTATTTACTTTTGTTACTTGTTGCTCGTTACAAATTATCTTATCACAAAACTATCTGTTACCTATTATTTCAGTGCTTGCAGAGAATACCTTGCTGAAAACCGCTTATCATTTCCTTCTGCTCCTCGTTGGGTTCGACACTCTTACTTATCGAAAGGACTACGATAGATCCCCTATACTTGTGGGTCATCAAGACTCTTTTCTGGCACCGTTGCCGGGGAGTGAAGTGCCTTTGGTAGGTGGAATTTGGTAAGGAAAAATTTATATAGTGTGCTGAAATTTACTGTCACTTGTTACTATGGAAAGTAATCCTCTGAGGGGCTTGTTCGGGGTATCTTCACCCCGACCAGTAGAGAAAAGAGTTGCTCCTCAACCTACTGAACCTACTGAAAATGAAAATGTCCACTTTGAGATTCCTTCGGGTATGTTAGAAAAACTCCTAGCTAATCCTTTTGCAGGAGATGGAACAAAGCATCCTGATGAGCACCTAATATATGTGGATAAAGTTTGTGGATTATTTAAGCTTGCAGGTATACCCGGTGATTTTATTAAGAAGAAGGTCTTCCCTTTATCTTTGAAGGGAGATGCATCGACATGGTATAGGCTATGTGATGATACGAGAACATGGAACTACAAACGATTGAAATTGGAATTTCACCGGAAATTTTATCCTATGCATCTTGTTCATCGTGATCGCAATTATATATATAATTTTTGGCCTCGCGAAGGAGAAAGCATCGCTCAAGCTTGGGGGAGGCTTAAATCAATGTTATATTCATGCCCCAATCATGAGCTCTCAAGAGAAATGATTATTCAAAATTTTTATGCTCGGCTTTCTGATAACAATCGCACCATGCTCGATACTTCTTGTGACGGCTCTTTTATGATGAAGACTATTGAATTCAAATGGGATTATTGGATAGAATTAAATGGAACTCTGAAGATTGGGATCTCGACGAAGGTAAGGAGTCAGGTATGACACCTAAGTTTGATTGTGTTAAATCTGTTATGGATACCGATGTTTTCCGTAAATTTAGCACTAAAAATGGACTTGACTCTGAGATAGTAGCTTCTTTTTGTGAATCTTTTGCTGCTTATGTTGATCTCCCTAAAGAGAAGTGGTTTAAATATCATCCTCCCATAGAAGTAAAAGTAGCTGCACCTATTAAAGTTGAAGAAAAGACTATCACTTATAATGATCCTATTGTTCCTACTTCTTATGTTGAGAAACCACCTTTCCCTGTTAGGATAAAGGATCATGCTAAAGCTTCAACTGTGGTCCGTAAAAGCAATATTAGAACTTATACACCTCCTGAGCAAATTAAAGTTGAACCTAATATTGCTATTGTCAAAGATCTCTTGTCTGATAATATCGATGGGCATGTTATTCATTTCTGTGATGAAACTGCTAGAATTGCTAAACCTTGTGCTAAAGATAAACATAGACCTGTGGTAGGCATGCCTGTTATTTCTGTTAAAAATAGGAGATCATTGTTATCATGGCTTATGTGATATGGGTGCCAGTGCTAGTGCTATACCTCATGACTTATACAAAGAAATTATGCATGATATTGCACCTGCTGAGATAGAAGATATTGATGTTACCATTAAGCTTGGCAATAGAGATACTATATCGCCAATTGGAATTGTTAGAGATGTTGAAGTCTTGTGTGGGAAAACTAAATATCCTGCTGATTTTCTTGTTCTTGGTTCCCCACAAGATAGCTTTTGTCCCATTATATTTGGTAGACCCTTCTTGAACACTGTTAATGCTAGGATAGACTGCGAAAAGGATGTTGTTACTATTTGTTTGGGCGATATGTCTCATGAGTTTAATTTCTCTAAATTTAGTAGACAACACCGTGAAGAGGAATTGCCTAGTAAGGATGAAATAATTGGTCTTGCTTCTATTGCCGTACCTCCTAGTGATCCTTTAGAACAATATTTGCTAGACCATGAAAATGATATGTTTATGAATGAAAGAAGGGAAATAGATGAAGTATTCTTTAAACAGGAACCTATCCTGAAACACAATTTGCCTGTTGAAATCCTAGGGGATCCTCCTCCACCCAAGGGTGATCCCGTGTTTGAGCTTAAACTGTTGCCTGATACTCTTAAATATGCTTATCTTGATGAGAAAAAGATATATCCTGTTATTATTAGTGCTAACCTTTCAGAGCATGAAGAAGAGAGATTATTGAAAACTCTGAAGAAGCATCGTTCTGCTATTGGATATACTCTTGATGAACTTAAGGGCATCAGTCCCACTCTATGTCAACATAAAATAAATTTGGAGGAAGACGCCAAACCAGTTCGTGATCATCAACGACGGCTGAATCCTAAGATGAAGGAAGTGGTAAGAAAAGAAATACTAAAGCTCCTTGAGGCAGGTATAATTTATCCCGTTGCTGATAGTCAGTGGGTAAGTCCTGTCCATTGTGTCCCTAAGAAGGGAGGTATTACCATCGTTCCTAATGATAAAGATGAATTGATCCCGCAAAGAATTATTACAGGTTATAGGATGGTAACTGATTTCCACAAATTAAATAAGGCTACTAAAAAAGATCATTACCCCTTGCCTTTTATCGATCAAATGCTAGAAAGATTATCCAAACATACACATTTTTGCTTTCTAGATGGTTATTCTGGTTTCTCTCAAATACCTGTGTCAGCCAATGATCAATCAAAGACTACTTTTACTTTCCCTTTTGGTACTTTTGCTTATAGACGTATGCCTTTTGGTTTATGTAATGCACCTGCTACCTTTCAAAGATGCATGATGGCTATATTCTCTGACTTTTGTGAAAAGATTTGTGAGGTTTTCATGGACGATTTCTTCGTCAATGGATCCCCTTTTGATGATTGCTTGAGCAAGCTTGATCGAGTTTTGCAGAGATGTGAAGAAACTAATCTTGTCCTGAATTGGGAAAAGTGCCACTTTATGGTTAATGAAGGTATTGTCTTGGGGCATAAAGTTTCTGAAAGAGGTATTGAAGTTGATAAAGCCAAGGTTGATGCTATTGAAAAGATGCCATGTCCTAAGGACATCAAAGGTATAAGAAGTTTCCTTGGTCACGCCGGTTTTTATAGGAGGTTCATTAAGGACTTCTCAAAAATTTCTCGGCCTCTGATCAATTTATTACAAAAAGATATACCATTTATCTTTGATGATGATTGTGTAGAAGCATTTGAAATACTTAAGAAAGCATTGATCTCTGCACCTATTGTTCAGCCACCTGATTGGAACTTACCCTTTGAAATTATGTGTGATGCTAGTGATTATGCTGTAGGTGTCGTTCTAGGGCAAAGAGTTGATAAGAAATTAAATGTTATCCAATATGCTAGCAAAACTCTAGACAATGCTCAAAGAAATTATGCTACTACCGAAAAAGAATTCTTAGTAGTTGTATTTGCATGTGATAAGTTCAGACCTTATATTGTTGATTCTAAAGTAACTATTCACACTGATCATGCTGCTATTAAATATCTTATGGAAAAGAAAGATGATAAACCTAGACTTATTAGATGGGTTCTCTTGCTACAAGAATTTGATTTGCATATCATTGATAGAAAGGGAGCTGAGAACCCCGTTGCAGACAACTTGTCTAGGTTAGAAAATGTTCTTGATGACCCACTACCTATTGATGATAGCTTTCCTGATGAACAATTAAATGTCATAAATACTTCTCGTACTGCTCCATGGTATGCTGATTATGCTAATTACATTGTTGCTAAATTTATACCACCTAGTTTCACATACCAGCAAAAGAAAAAGTTTTCCTATGATTTGAGACATTACTTTTGGGATGACCCACATCTTTATAAAGAAGGAGTAGATGGTGTTATTAGACGTTGTGTACCTGAGCATGAACAGGAACAGATCCTACGCAAGTGTCACTCCGAGGCTTATGGAGGACACCACGCTGGAGATAGAACTGCACATAAGGTATTGCAGTCTGGTTTTTATTGGCCTACTCTCTTCAAGGATGCCTGTAAGTTTGTCTTATCTTGTGATGAATGTCAAAGAATAGGTAATATTACTAGACGTCAAGAAATGCCTATGAATTATTCACTTGTTATTGAACCATTTGATGTTTGGGGCTTTGATTATATGGGACCTTTTCCTGCCTCTAATGGATACACACATATTTTAGTTGCTGTTGATTACGTTACTAAGTGGGTAGAAGCTATTCCAACTAGTAGTGCTGATCATAACACTTCTATTAAGATGCTTAAAGAAGGCATTTTTCCGAGGTTTGGAGTCCCTAATTATTTAATGACTGATGGTGGTTCACATTTTATTCATGGTGCTTTTCGTAAAATGCTTGCTAAGTATGATGTTAATCATAGAATTGCATCTCCTTATCACCCATAGTCTAGTGGTCAAGTAGAATTGAGTAATAGAGAGCTCAAATTAATTTTGCAAAAGACTGTCAATAGATCTAGAAAGAATTGGTCCAAGAAACTTGATGATGCATCATGGGCCTATAGAACTGCATATAAAAATCCTATGGGTATGTCTCCGTATAAAATGGTTTATGGAAAAGCATGTCACTTACCTCTCGAACTAGAACATAAGGCTTATTGGGCTGTTAAAGAGCTCAATTATGATTTCAAACTTGCTGGTGAGAAGAGGTTATTTGACATTAGCTCACTTGATGAATGGAGAACCCAAGCCTATGAAAATGCCAAGTTGTTTAAAGAAAAGGTTAAAAGATGGCATGACAAAAGGATACAAAAGCGTGAGTTTAATGTAGGTGATTATGTATTGCTATACAACTCTCGTTTAAGATTTTTTGCAGGAAAACTTCTCTCTAAATGGGAGGGCCCTTACGTTATCGAGGAGGTCTATCGTTCCGGTGCCATAAAAATCAACAACTTCGAAGGCACAAATCCGAAGGTGGTGAACGGTCAAAGAATTAAACACTATATCTCAGGTGATCCTATAAATGTTGAAACCAATATTATTGAAACCGTAACCCCGGAGGAATACATAAGGGACACTTTCCAGAACGTTTCAGACTCCGAAAAGGAATAGGTATGTGGTACGGTAAGTAAACCGACTCCAAAACAGTTTTTATGGCAATATTTCTCCGTTTTGGAATATTTAGAAAAATAGAAAAATAAGAAGCAGTCCGGGAAGGACACGAGGCCTCCACGAGGGTGGAGGGCGCACCCCCTACCTCGTGGGCACCTCGTGTGCTCTCCGGACTCCGTTTTCTTGCACGATACGTATTTCGGTCCGTAAAAATTCATTATATAATCTCCCGAAGGTTTTGACTCCTGTATCACGCAAATATCCTCTGTTTTCGTTTCGAGCTGTTTCTCTGACAGATCTAGATCATCATGACGTCTCCAAGCGCCCCCAAGGACAAGTTCTTCGAGAAGGTCATCAACCCCTACCTCGCGGAGGTGCTGCAACACCCTCAAACCATTGAGATGCGTGATGGGTTGCTGCATATCCGCGATGTTGAGGGACCACGGAGGATCGGAAGCGTGGAGACAAGGCTTGAAGCAATGGAGCAACAAGTTTTCAAGTGTCAGGAGACGGTGGAGCGTGGACTTGACTCCAATCACATAATGATAACGGAGTTCACCAACAACCACAAGCTGGATGCCAAGGACATTGGAGAGGCCATCTTCAAGCTCCACGAGAAATCGAGCACCTCCAAGCTCAAATCTATGACCTGCAAAACCAAAACTGTGAGTATGAATATAGATTCAAAAGGATGAGTTTGGCTGCAGATTTAAGGATCCCGGAGACTCGATCATCCTTCTATGATGGTGATCCTATGCCTTGGTAGATGGACGACAAGCCTACATAATCAACAATCCCTTCACCAGCAAAGGAGACATAATCACATGGGTATGGGCACTCCCCTTGGCAACTGCCAAGCTTGGGGGAGGTGCCCCGGTATCGTATCGCAACCACATCTCCTATCTTTACCCTTTTTCTTACTTCGATCCTATTAGTAGTATCTTGATCTAGTAGAATAAAAGTTTTGGTATGATCTAGTTTTGAGTTTTGCTTTATGATCCCTCTATGTAATCGAGTCCGTGAGCTATATATAATAAAGATTAGTGTTGAGTCAAGGGCTTGATTATCTTGCTATGATCTTGAGTGAATAAAAGAAAGAGAAAAGAATAAAAAGGAATAAAAATATCATATTGATCTTATTGAGAGTAATGACTTCACATAGAAAGAGTATGATGATTAAAAATTGTTGAGAGTTGGCAAACATAGCTTTGGTCATCGTTGCAATTAATAGGAAGTAATAAAGAAAGAGAGGTTTCACATATAAATATACTATCTTTGACATCTTTTATGATTGGGAGCACTCATTAAAATATGACATGCTAAAGAGTTGATGTTGGACAAGGAAGACAACGTAATGGGTTATGTTTTCTTATATCTGAGATAAAGTATATTTTCATGGATCATCCAACATGTTGAGCTTGCCTTTTCCCCTCATGCTAGCCAAATTCTTTGCACTAAGTAGAGATATTACTTGTGCTTCCAAATACCCTTAAACCAGTTTTGCCATGAGAGTCCACCATATCTACCTATGGATTGAGTAAGATCCTTCAAGTAAGTTGTCATCGGTGCAAGCAATAAAAATTTCTCTCTAAATATGTATGATTGATTGGTGTGGAGGAAATAAGCTTTATACGATCTTGTGATGTGGAAGAAATAAAAGCGACGGACTGCATAATAAAGGTTCATATCACAAGTGGCAATATAAAGTGATGTTCTTTCGCATTAAGATTTTGTGCATCCAACCCTGAAAACGCATGGCAACCTCTGCTTCCCTCCGCGAAGGGCCTATCTTTTACTGTTATCTTCTACTTTATGCAAGAGTCATGGTGTTCTTCACCTTTCCTTTTTACATTTTATCCTTTGGCAAGCATAGGGTGTTGGAAAGATCCTGATAGATATATCTAATTGGATGTAGGTTAGCATGAACTATTATTGTTGACATTACCCCTGAGGTAAAAGGTTGGGAGGCGAAACTATAAGCCCCTATCTTTCTCTGTGTCCGATTAAAACTCCGTAACCACAAGTATTGCGTGAGTGTTAGCAATTATGAAAGACTAAATGATAGTTGAGTATGTGGACTTGCTAGAAAGCTCTGACATAGACTTTTTCTGATGTTATGATAAATTGCAATTGCTTCAATGACTGAGATTATAGTTTGTTAGTTTTCAATAAAGTTTCTGGTTCATACTTTGCATTGTGAATAGATTATTACTTGAGCATAAGAAATCATATGACAATATCCATATATGATGCTGTTATGAGAATAATCATGATGCCCTCATGTCCGTATTTTATTTTATCGACACCTCTACCTCTAAACATGTGGACATATTTATCGTTATCGGCCTTCGCTTGAGGACAAGCGAGGTCTAAGCTTGGGGGAGTTGATACATCCATTTTGCATCATGCTTTTATATCGATATTTATTGCATTATGGGCTGTTATTACACATTATGTCACAATACTTATGCCTATTCTCTCTTATTTTACAAGGTTTACATAAGGAGGGCGAATGCCGGTAGCTGGAATTCTGGGCTGGAAAAGGAGCAAATATTAGAGACCTATTCTGCACAACTCCAAAAGTCCTGAAACTCCACGAAAGTTATTTTTGGAAATAATAAAAAATATTGAGCGGAAGAAATACATCAGGGGGGTATCCACCTGGCCACGAGGGTGGGGGGCGCGCCCCCTGCCTCGTGGGCCCCATGTTGGCCCTCCGGTGCCCATCTTCTGCTATATGAAGTCTTTTGTCCGAAGAAAAATCATAAGCAAGCTTTCGGGACGAGACTCCGCCGCCACGAGGCGGAACCTTGGCAGAACCAATCTAGGGCTCCGACAGAGCTGTTCTTCCGGGGACACTTCCCTCTGGGAGGGGGAAATCATCGCCATCGTCATCACCAACGCTCCTCTCATCGGGAGAGGGCAATCTCCATCAACATCTTCACCAGCACCATCTCCTCTCAAACCCTAGTTCATCTCTTGTATCCAATTCTTGTCTCCAAGTCTGGGATTGGTACCTGTAGGTTGCTAGTAGTGTTGATTACTCCTTGTAGTTGATGCTAGTTGGTTTATTTGGTGGAAGATCATATGTTCAGATCCTTTATGCATATTAATACTCCTCTGATTATGAACATGAATATGCTTTGTGAGTAGTTCCGTTTGTTCCTGAGGACATGGGAGAAGTCTTGCTATTAGTAGTCATGTGAATTTGGTATTCGTTCGATATTTTGATGAGATGTATGTTGTCTATCCTCTAGTGGTGTTATGTGAACATCAACTACATAACACTTCACCATTATTTGGGCCTAGAGGAAGGCATTGGGAAGTAATAAGTAGATGATGGGTTGCTAGAGTGACAGAAGCTTAAACCCTAGTTTATGCGTTGCTTCGTAAGGGGCTGATTTGGATCCATATGTTTCATGCTATGGTTAGGTTTACCTTAATACTTTTGTTGTAGTTGTGGATGCTTACAATAGAGGTTAATCATAAGTGGGATGCTTGTTCAAGTAAGGACATCACCCAAGCACCGGTCCACCCACATATCAAATTATCAAAGTACCGAACGCGAATCATATGAACGTGATGAAAACTAGCTTGACGATAATTCCCATGTGTCCTCGGGAGTGCTTTCCTTCATATAAGAGTTTGTCCAGGCTTGTACTTTGCTACAAAAAGGATTGGGCCACCTTGATGCACTTTATTTACTTTTGTTACTTGTTGCTCGTTACAAATTATCTTATCACAAAACTATCTGTTACCTATTATTTCAGTGCCTTGCAGAGAATACCTTGCTGAAAACCGCTTATCATTTCCTTCTGGTCCTTGTTGGGTTCGACACTCTTACTTATCGAAAGGACTACGATAGATCCCCTATACTTGTGGGTCATCAGGACTCCAAACCTCGGAAAAATAACTTCTTTAAGCATCTTAATAGAAGTGTTATGATCAGCACTACTAGTTTGAATAGCTTCTACCCACTTAGTAACGTAATCAACAACAACTAAAATATGTGTATACCCATTAGAGGCAGGAAACGGTCCCATATAATCAAAGCCCCAAACATCAAATGGTTCAATAACACGTGAATAATTCATAGGCATTTCTTGATGTCTACTAATATTACCAATTCTTTGACATTCATCACAAGATAAGACAAACTTACGGGCATCCTTGAAGAGAGTAGGCCATTAAAAACCGGATTGCAATACCTTATGTGCAGTTCTATCTCCAGCGTGGTGTCCTCCATGAGCCTCGGAGTGACACTTGAGTAAGATCTGTTCCTGTTCATGCTCAGTTACACAACGTCTAATGACACCATCTACTCCTTCTTTATAAAGATGCGGGTCATCCCAGAAGTAATGTCTCAAATCATAGAAAAACTTTTTCTTTTGCTGGTATGTGAAACTAGGTGGTATAAACTTAGCAACAATGTAATTAGCATAATCAGCATACCATGGAGTAGTACGAGAAGCATTTATGACATTTAATTGTTCATCAGGAAAGCTATCATCAATAGGTAGTGGGTCATCAAGAACATTTTCTAACCTAGACAAGTTGTCTGCAACGGGGTTCTCAGCTCCCTTTCTATCAATAATATGCAAATCAAATTCTTGTAGCAAGAGAACCCATCTAATAAGTCTAGGTTTAGCATCTTTCTTTTCCATAAGATATTTAATAGCAGCATGATCAGTGTGAATAGTTACTTTAGAATCAACAATATAAGGTCTGAACTTATCACAAGCAAATACAACTGCTAAGAATTCCTTTTCAGTAGTAGTATAATTTCTCTGGACATTGTCTAGAGTTTTACTAGAATATTGAATAACATTTAATTTCTTATCAACTCTTTGCCCTAGAACAACACCCACAACATAATCACTAGCATCACACATAATTTCAAAGGGTAAATTCCAATCAGGTGGCTGAACAATAGGTGCAGAAATCAATGCTTTCTTAAGTATTTCAAATGCTTCTACACAATCATCATCAAAGACAAATGGTATATCTTTTTGTAATAGATTAGTCAGAGGCCGAGAAATTTTTGAGAAGTCCTTAATGAACCTCCTATAAAATCCGGCGTGACCAAGGAAACTTCTTATACCTTT
Organism: Aegilops tauschii subsp. strangulata; assembly: GCF_002575655.3. Taxonomy (NCBI): domain Eukaryota; kingdom Viridiplantae; phylum Streptophyta; class Magnoliopsida; order Poales; family Poaceae; genus Aegilops; species Aegilops tauschii. Next base: position 11,326,480 of record NC_053038.3, on the reverse strand, counting down.
GATGTCCTTGGGACATGGCATCTTTTCAATAGCATCACCTTTAGCTTTATCAACTTCAATACCTCTTTCAGAAATTTTATGCCCCAAGACAATACCTTCATTAACCATAAAGTGGTACTTTTCCCAGTTCAAGACAAGATTAGTTTCTTCACATCTCTGAAAAACTCGATCAAGGTTGCTCAAGCAATCGTCAAAAGAGGACCCATAGACGGAGAAATCGTCCATGAAAACCTCACAAATCTTTTCACAAAAGTCAGAGAATATAGCCATCATGCATCTTTGAAAGGTAGCAGGTGCATTACATAAACCAAAAGGCATACGTCTATAAGCAAAAGTACCGAAAGGGCAAGTAAAAGTGGTCTTAGCTTGATCATCAGCTGACACAGGTATTTGAGAGAAACGAGAATAACCATCTAGAAAGCAAAAATGTGTATGTTTGGATAGTCTTTCTAGCATTTGATCAATAAAAGGTAAGGGGTAATGATCTTTTTTAGTAGCTTCATTTAATTTGCGGAAATCAATTACCATCCTATAACCTGTAATAATTCTTTGCGGAATCAATTCATCTTTATCATTAGGAATGACAGTAATACCTCCCTTCTTAGGGATACAATGGACATGACTTACCCACTGACTATCAGCAACAGGATATGTCGGGGATATACCCCGCGGCGTAAACCGGCCGGAAGTATAACCCGGCCGGACTTGGCGGTTTACTTGAGACCCGGCTGAGAATTGACGATCCACTGGCGACCTGTTTGGACCTGGCGGTTTACGATCCATTGGTAATCCGGCAGGCGGGTCAGAGGAGCGACAAGACACGGTGGCCCAACGGACGGTTCATGAAGGCCGGTTCATACTATGGTGGTCCGGTTTACAAGGAAAGGCATAAGGAATATTTACCTTACAAGGAGTTAAGACCTGGACTTGTATCCGGTTTGTATTAGAGATAGACTAGTCCTAATCCTAATAGGACTCCACATGTAACCCGCCCCTTCAACATATATAAGGAGGGGCAGGGCTCCCCAAAGAGGGACAGGCAACAATCAATAATCTCTAGGGCTAGACACAATTAGAGGAGAGCCGGTTTACGGTGACTCCCTCATGAGCGTAATGAGATCTAGCCTCAAAACAGCATGTAGGGTTATTACCGGGTGATGTTTCCCGGGGCCCGAAGCTGTCTAAATCCTCGTCTTGTGTTGCGTCTCTTGATTCCGCTCAACCCCTCTCAAGCTACTACATAGATGCGCTGGCCTCACGACTAAGTCCTCACACTAGGACATCTGCCGTGACAAATCCACGACAGTTGGCGCCCACCGTGGGGCTGCGTACGGTGGTGTTGGGTTCTTGAAGGGATCTTTTCTAGGGTTCGAGAAGTTCGCGATTTTCCAGCTCAATGAAAGCTGGCGTGGAAAAATTCACATCAACTATGAGTTCATCGGTCAAGTTTGACGAAGTGTTTTACGGCGGCAGGTATGAGAATTGAGATTATTTTAGGGTTATATGCTGTGCGGCCGCCTCACATGCCGTGGTGATCCGCCAAGTCTGAGACCAAGACAGATTTTTCATGGTGTCGTCGTTGGGCGAGATGTGTACGCCGTGCCGTATGTACGGCGCCTGAGAGAAATCAACTGTGGCCACACCCTTTTTCTAAAGTGAAGGCCGAGTCAAATCCAAGGAAATCTCAAGTAGTACTTTGACCCGGAAACGGAGCAGTCGCAATCTAGTTCCTGAGTTGCCCCGAGGCGCCTGCGTCAGCCACCGCTGTTAAGATTCCGCCGGCCGCCCCTGCAAGCAAAAAGATATGTCTGTGATCAGTCCAATTGCAGATTGACTGCTAAAAAAATCATTGTACACTGCTATTGCAGCTGCACGTCATCAGGACAGAACAGAAGAATCTTACTCAGTCTGATCCGCTGAGTTGCGGCCGGAGTCGTACGCCTGGCAAATAAATTCAACAGGACCTCCAAAAAATTGTATGTATTGGTTCCACGTACTGCCCCAATGGCACAAGGACCAAGGTTTTTACTCTTATCACACGTAAAGGAAGCTTTTAAGGCTGATCAAGGGCTACCAATTGCACCGGTTTCTGCACTGAAGCTACCTGACGGACAGCATACACGACCCATTGCTAGTCAGACCAGTCTTCGTCAACTGGTTGGAGTTTGCACCGGTTTTTACGCCAGCCGTTGCCTTGACTTGCCAGGCCTCACTTCTGTCAGCGATCAAATATTCCAAGTCGCCGGCGCCACTCCAAGCCGCCGCCGATGCTATTCCGCCACGGCCCTGAAAGCCATCGGCGTTGTTATCGTGAGACGTTCTCAAGTCACCCATCCGAGCTTAACCGCCCCGTGCCAAGTCGCGGGACTCCGTCGCCTCGAGTCGCTGCCGCTGCCGCGGTCTTACTCGTTGCCCGCACCTTGAGCCGCCAGACGCCTTCACTGCTGTGGCCCTTAGCTCCCGCCGACTCGCGCTGCCTGCGGCCGGTTTACGAATCGCCGCGACTAGGTCACCTCCACCGCTGTTATGACTCACTGCATCACCAGCCTGCGATGCTGAACCGCCGCGACTCGCTTCTAAACCGCCCGGCCTCCACCGGCCACCATCTGCTTAGATCGCCATGCGCCGAGACGTCGCCACCATGATTGTAACCTACTGCGGTGAGCCGCTGCCGCTGCCTCTGAACTTGAGCCGTCGTCGCCCGCGCCAGGCCAACCTCAACCTGCGAGTCACCGCCGCGGCCCCAAATCGCCTCGCCTCCGTTGCTCCATTGCGGCCCCATTTTTAGCCGCTGCCGCGCTAAGCCAAGTTGCCGCTGCCGCGATTGCTGTCTTGAGCCGCCCACTGTTTCTGATTGTTGAACCGTTGGTGGCCTCCTCTCCTGCTGAGGCGCCCGCTTTGAACCGGCCGTGCGTGATCGGTCGCGCCTCTGCTTCTCTACTGCGGTTTGCCTGAAAGTGCTCTCCCCTAATCTACGTACACAACCGTTATGAGGACACACTGCCGCTACTTCCCATGTGTTCACGTACTCCAGTTTAGTTTTAAAAACAAAAATCCAAAAGGCTCTTGCGATGGTAAGGGACAACGGCGGCCTCATATTCTGGTCTGCATCCATGTGGTGTGGAGGACGTGAGCAACATGCATTACTTGTACGAGGAGATCAAAAGCTACTGTTGTTTTCTTCTTCACATGAAGACAAAGAAAAAGAAAGGGACAAAGGAGGAGAGGTCACGTGGAGCTGCGTCTGGTATTATTCAGAATCAGCATTCATGATCATCCGGCAAAAAATAGCAGGTGTTATTTTTCTTATGTATTTTATCAGTACATGTTAATTCATCCGACAAACAATTACTCTGCCTGTAATGTTTTTACGCAGGGCGACTATTAAAAAAAGGAGGGGGTGGTGTTATACCACGGATGCACGTTCGGCTGCGCCGCGCGGCTTCACGGACAGGCGTGTCATGGTCCGGTTTACATCAACGCGCCGGCCGACTCGCCCGTCCGCACCGCATTACAGCGCCACAGACGACTCGCCCGCCCGCCCTCGCGACTGGTTCACGCGTCCGCATCGGCTTACAACGAGGAGGACAATTTGCTCGTCCGCACCGGCTTACAACGCCGTGGCCGATTCATCTGGCTGCTCCCACGGCCGATTCACCCGTGAGTGATTTCAGTTTCACCTAGTGATCATCAGCTTCATGGCGGATTATTTTCGGCCTAAACACATCAGGTGATATCCATGTAAAATATATTTTATTAACACATATTATTTTTGTCAAAGAGCAGTTTATCTTTGCCTTGATCTGCAATATTGTTTATGCAGGACAATTATTCACTGCAAAAGCTATGGCTGTGTCATGGATGAATAACTCGCGCCACCATAAGGCGCTAGTATCTTATCATGCCATCAAGCTCGATGAATATATGTGCAAACCGCCATTCTACAGACCGGTTTACATCAATATGATGTGGCTAACTCGCCCATCCACACCGGTTTACAACGCCGCGGCCGACTCATGTGTCTGTGCCGCCTCTGAAGCCGCGGTCGTCTTTGTTGTCCGTCTCGCGGCCTGGTCTACATCAACATACTGGGCCGCACCTGTCTGCATGAGTTGTTTATTGACTGCCGTCTGCGATGGATGACTCAATGGACATGCGCACAAGTCGCCGCCACTACAGTTTGGTTAGACTTCAAACAACCAGCTGGGATGAACCGCCGGCCGGATTATTGACACAAATTATACGGAGTCATTTATGACCCGCCACGATCGACCTCAAGCTTCCGTGGATTTGCATTGCGTTATCAACGCCAAGGATATACAATGAGTGTTGCGAAGATCATTAACTCGCCACCTTGCTTCCAGCTTCAACATATGACAGCGGTCCGCTGTTCAGTTATATGCCGGTTTATATCACGGTCAAATATGGAGAATCTCAAGTCAACTACTCGAGTCACCTTGAGACTCGGAGGGCTACAGTAATATGACTCAACAAATGTTGCCGGTTTTCAGTGAAGTCAAGAACCCCAGGACGTTGGAGGGAAAGATAACCCGGTCCCGGAGGCTACTGTTATATTGATGAAAATTTAAAGGCCGTCAGAAAATTTCCGGTTTAGAAAGTATATGACAGTTACAAAATCCCGGCTCAATGAAGAAGTTCCGGGTCATCAGAAAGGATTCCGATTTAAAATCCAGCTCAAGGGAAGCCAGTCTCACTGAAGCTCTCAAATATCCGGTTTACAATCCGGTTCAAGGGAAATCTGCTCTCCCACAAAGCTCTGAAGCTCTCAAATCCGGTTTAAAAAATGTCCGATTCAAAAAGGAATTAACTTCTCGCAAGTTCGAGTTTAAAGGCCGTCAGAAAATTTCCGGCTGAAAATGAAGATTCCGGTTTAAGATCCGGTTCAAGGGAAAGATGTCTCCCATAAAGTTTTGAAGCTCTCAATATCCGGTTTAAAATCCCGGTTCAAGAAGAATTTATCTCTTGCAAAAAGTTAAAGGTTGCCGAAGAGGACCTGCTGCCATGATGCGCGATTCAAACATGGGTATCCTGCCTTATTGGCTTATCATATTATTGATCACTTGGGGGCTTGGTCGTATCCGAACCATAGCTACACCTCTTGATCGGCGTAATGCCACAGCATCACTTGGGGAATTGGTCGTATCCGAACCATAGCTACGCCTCTTGATCGGCGTAATGCCACAGCATCACTTGGGTGCTTGGTTGAACCCAAACCATAGCAACGCCTCTTGATCGGCGTAATCCACATCATCACTTGGGGGATTGGTCGAACCCGAACCATAGCAACACCTCATGATCGGCGTAATGCCACAGCATCACTTGGGGGCTTGGTCGAACCCGAACCATAGCAACACCTCTTGATCGGCGTAATGCCACAGCATCACTTGGGGGCTTGGTCGAATCCGAACCATAGCAACACCTCTTGATCAAATTTGGGGCCTGGCAGCCCGTGAAAAGCCTCGACTACAATGGACCTTTATTTGCCATTTGCTGAGTTTTCTTTGTTTTCATAAGATTTGTGACGTTTTTAAACCGGTGTTTATCAACCCGGTTAGGCCGTCAACTACAAGTTGACAGTATACAATCAAATTATAATCCGGAGACTATCAGCCCGGTCTGGTTTTGACTCAAAGTCACCAGTATTATATATGGTTAATCCGGTGTTTATCACAACCCGGCACGGTTTTATCATAAACCGGCACGATATGGAAGGAGTTATCAGTACTCAAGATTGGGATTATCACCCTTACTACAAAAAGTTGGTAAAACCAACAATGTGATTCAATGTCACAGGTATGATATATTTCATATTTGATTATTCTTAAGTGCAGCCTTGGTTATAAACCCGGGTTATATGTTGGGCATTATGACCCGTCCGGCGGTAAACCGCCGGGACATTTTAAATTTGTTGTATGCAGAAACAGGTTGAATAAAGCATGATGATAAATTATCCGTTGTTTATTAAACCGGCCTGGCTTTGGACTATAAGTCGCCAGTATATATTTGGATTGCGTCATTGGAATCATGCGCTTATAAATCATTAGGTTATATTATTCAAATAGCCAAACTTGGCTGAATTTTCATTATGATATTGAATGAATAAGGTTTTCATACCGGATTATATTATCTTGAATAGCCAACATGGCTGGATTTTTATGGTTATTAATAACCGGTATTATTGAGGTTTTCAAAGCTTTAGCGCAATGGCTATTATTTTATCAAAGGATATGATTTATTCTACAATGGAAGGAATAGTCCCGAGTCGCTGCAGGTTTACAACCCGGCACTTGGGGGCTACATTATTCAAATTGAGATTACATGCAAGTCTCATGTCGCTGCAAGCATGCACCATGACACTTGGGGGCTAATGCAAAGTCATTTTTACTAATCTTATTGAAGACCCGACTCATCATATCATAATGAGCCGGCCCTTGGGGGCTACACATCATTGCTCAAATCTACATGATTATATTTACAAAGTCCCTACTCATTATTGCATAATGACCCGGCCCTTGGGGGCTACACTGATTGAAGTTTTTATAAGTAATTACAAGTCCCAGGTTGCTGCAAGCATGACAACCCGGTACTTGGGGGCTACATATATGGAGTATTCAGTTTTTAATAGTGGCTGAGATGAGCAACATGGATTTCTTCAAAGTGGCAGTAATTATATGGAAACAAGTCTTAAGCCATCACTTTGTTCTGCTCAAGACTTGGGGGCTACAGGTAATATGGATATAAGGGAGAAAAATCTTCAAATTCTCAGTATTGAGCAAATCAGGAAGATCAATTACATGACTCGGCGTCGACAACAATTATGACCCGGTGCCATCAATATTTATAAACCGACAAATTTGACAGTGATAAACCGGCAAGTTCTACATTTTCAAACCGGTGGATATCAGTTGAATATTTGAAGACTAATATTTTTGTCAAGTCAGCGCATTGAAGGCGGATTCAAATGGATTCTTTATTTACAATATTTATTCTACAAGTAAATTGATTATGAAGTTGGTCTATTGACCCGGATTTCCTAGGAGGAAATGACAAGGACTTAAGGATGATCAGGTGCCGGTCTACAAGAATTCTTAACTCGGAGCACAACCTGTCAAATTTGTTCTTGTGTTTGTTTTACAGGATCAGTTTAACATGGATAAATCCAAATTAAACTGGGGGCTAATGTCGGGGATATACCCCGCGGCGTAAACCGGCCGGAAGTATAACCCGGCCGGACTTGGCGGTTTACTTGAGACCCGGCTAAGAATTGACGATCCACTGGCGACCTGTTTGGACCTGGTGGTTTACGATCCATTGGTAATCCGGCAGGCGGGTCAGAGGAGCGACAAGACCCGGGGGCCCAACGGGCGGTTCATGAAGGCCGGTTCATACTATGGTGGTCCGGTTTACAAGGAAAGGCATAAGGAATATTTACCTTACAAGGAGTTAAGACCTGGACTTGTATCCGGTTTGTATTAGAGATAGACTAGTCCTAATCCTAATAGGACTCCACATGTAACCCGCCCCTTCAACATATATAAGGAGGGGCAGGGCTCCCCAAAGAGGGACAGGCAACAATCAATAATCTCTAGGGCTAGACACAATTAGAGGAGAGCCGGTTTACGGCGACTCCCTCATGAGCGTAATGAGATCTAGCCTCAAAACAACATGTAGGGTTATTACCGGGTGATGTTTCCCGGGGCCCGAAGCTGTCTAAATCCTCGTCTTGTGTTGCGTCTCTTGATTCCGCTCAACCCCTCTCAAGCTACTACATAGATGCGCTGGCCTCACGACTAAGTCCTCACACTAGGACATCTGCCGTGACAAATCCACGACAGTTGGCGCCCACCGTGGGGCTGCGTACGGTGGTGTTGGGTTCTTGAAGGGATCTTTTCTAGGGTTCGAGAAGTTCGCGATTTTCCAGCTCAATGAAAGCTGGCGTGGAAAAATTCACATCAACTATGAGTTCATCGGTCAAGTTTGACGAAGTGTTTTACGGCGGTAGGTATGAGAATTGAGATTATTTTAGGGTTATATGCTGTCTGGCCGCCTCACGTGCCGTGGTGATCCGCCAAGTCTGAGACCGAGACAGATTTTTCATGGTGTCGTCGTTGGGCGAGATGTGTACGCCGTGCCGTATGTACGGCGCCTGAGAGAAATCAACTGTGGCCACACCCTTTTTCTAAAGTGAAGGCCGAGTCAAATCCAAGGAAATCTCAAGTCGTACTTTGACCCGGAAACGGAGCAGTCGCAATCTAGTTCCTGAGTTGCCCCGAGGCGCCTGCGTCAGCCACCGCTGTTAAGATTCCGCCGGCCGCCCCTGCAAGCAAAAAGATATGTCTGTGATCAGTCCAATTGCAGATTGACTGCTAAAAAAAATCATTGTACACTGCTATTGCAGCTGCACGTCATTAGGACAAAACAGAAGAATCTTACTCAGTCTGATCCGCTGAGTTGCGGCCGGAGTCGTATGCCTGGCAAATAAATTCAACAGGACCTCCAAAAAATTGTATGTATTGGTTCCACGTACTGCCCCAATGGCACAAGGACCAAGGTTTTTACTCTTATCACACGTAAAGGAAGCTTTTAAGGCTGATCAAGGGCTACCAATTGCACCGGTTTCTGCACTGAAGCTACCTGACGGACAGCATACACGACCCATTGCTAGTCAGACCAGTCTTCGTCAACTGGTTGGAGTTTGCACCGGTTTTTACGCCAGCCGTTGCCTTGACTTGCCAGGCCTCACTTCTGTCAGTGATCAAATATTCCAAGTCGCCGGCGCCACTCCAAGCCGCCGCCGATGCTATTCCGCCACGGCCCTGAAAGCCGCCTGTGTTGTTATCGTGAGACGTTCTCAAGTCACCCATCCGAGCTTAACCGCCCCGTGCCAAGTCGCGGGACTCCGTCGCCTCGAGCCGCTGCCGCTGCCGCGGTCTTACTCGTTGCCCGCACCTTGAGCCACCAGACGCCTTCACTGCTGTGGCCCTTACCTCCGGCCGACTCGCGCTGCCTGCGGCCGGTTTACGAATCGCCGCGACTAGGTCACCTCCACTGCTGTTATGACTCACTGCATCGCCAGCCTGCGATGCTGAACCGCCGCGACTCGCTTCTAAACCGCCCGGCCTCCACCGGCCACCATCTGCTTAGATCGCCATGCGCCGAGTCGTCGCCACCATGATTGTAACCTACTGCGGTGAGCCGCTGCCGCTGCCTCTGAACTTGAGCCGTCGTCGCCCGCGCCAGGCCAACCTCAACCTGCGAGTCACCGCCGCGGCCCCAAATCGCCTCGCCTCCGTTGCTCCGTTGCGGCCCCATTTTTAGCCGCTGCCGCGCTAAGCCAAGTTGCCGCTGCCGCGATTGCTGTCTTGAGCCGCCCACTGTTTCTGATTGTTGAACCGTTGGTGGCCTCCTCTCCTGCTGAGGCGCCCGCTTTGAACCGGCCGTGCGTGATCGGTCGCGCCTCTGCTTCTCTACTGCGGTTTGCCTGAAAGTGCTCTCCCCTAATCTACGTACACAACCGTTATGAGGACACACTGCCGCTACTTCCCATGTGTTCACGTACTCCAGTTTAGTTTTAAAAACAAAAATCCAAAAGGCTCTTGCGATGGTAAGGGACAACGGCGGCCTCATATTCTGGTCTGCATCCATGTGGTGTGGAGGACGTGAGCAACATGCATTACTTGTACGAGGAGATCAAAAGCTACTGTTGTTTTCTTCTTCACATGAAGACAAAGAAAAAGAAAGGGACAAAGGAGGAGAGGTCACGTGGAGCTGCGTCTGGTATTATTCAGAATCAGCATTCATGATCATCCGGCAAAAAATAGCAGGTGTTATTTTTCTTATGTATTTTATCAGTACATGTTAATTCATCCGACAAACAATTACTCTGCCTGTAATGTTTTTACGCAGGGCGACTATTAAAAAAAGGAGGGGGTGGTGTTATACCACGGATGCACGTTCGGCTGCGCCGCGCGGCTTCACGGACAGGCGTGTCATGGTCCGGTTTACATCAACGCGCCGGCCGACTCGCCCGTCCGCACCGCATTACAGCGCCACAGACGACTCGCCCGCCCGCCCTCGCGACTGGTTCACGCGTCCGCATCGGCTTACAACGAGGAGGACAATTTGCTCGTCCGCACCGGCTTACAACGCCGTGGCCGATTCATCTGGCTGCTCCCACGGCCGATTCACCCGTGAGTGATTTCAGTTTCACCTAGTGATCATCAGCTTCATGGCGGATTATTTTCGGCCTAAACACATCAGGTGATATCCATGTAAAATATATTTTATTAACACATATTATTTTTGTCAAAGAGCAGTTTATCTTTGCCTTGATCTGCAATATTGTTTATGCAGGACAATTATTCACTGCAAAAGCTATGGCTGTGTCATGGATGAATAACTCGCGCCACCATAAGGCGCTAGTATCTTATCATGCCATCAAGCTCGATGAATATATGTGCAAACCGCCATTCTACAGACCGGTTTACATCAATATGATGTGGCTAACTCGCCCATCCACACCGGTTTACAACGCCGCGGCCGACTCATGTGTCTGTGCCGCCTCTGAAGCCGCGGTCGTCTTTGTTGTCCGTCTCGCGGCCTGGTCTACATCAACATACTGGGCCGCACCTGTCTGCATGAGTTGTTTATTGACTGCCGTCTGCGATGGATGACTCAATGGACATGCGCACAAGTCGCCGCCACTACAGTTTGGTTAGACTTCAAACAACCAGCTGGGATGAACCGCCGGCCGGATTATTGACACAAATTATACGGAGTCATTTATGAGCCGCCACGATCGACCTCAAGCTTCCGTGGATTTGCATTGCGTTATCAACGCCAAGGATATACAATGAGTGTTGCGAAGATCATTAACTCGCCACCTTGCTTCCAGCTTCAACATATGACAGCGGTCCGCTGTTCAGTTATATGCCGGTTTATATCACGGTCAAATATGGAGAATCTCAAGTCAACTACTCGAGTCACCTTGAGACTCGGAGGGCTACAGTAATATGACTCAACAAATGTTGCCGGTTTTCAGTGAAGTCAAGAACCCCAGGACGTTGGAGGGAAAGATAACCCGGTCCCGGAGGCTACTGTTATATTGATGAAAATTTAAAGGCCGTCAGAAAATTTCCGGTTTAGAAAGTATATGACAGTTACAAAATCCCGGCTCAATGAAGAAGTTCCGGGTCATCAGAAAGGATTCCGATTTAAAATCCGGCTCAAGGGAAGCCAGTCTCACTGAAGCTCTCAAATATCCGGTTTACAATCCGGTTCAAGGGAAATCTGCTCTCCCACAAAGCTCTGAAGCTCTCAAATCCGGTTTAAAAAATGTCCGATTCAAAAAGGAATTAACTTCTCGCAAGTTCGAGTTTAAAGGCCGTCAGAAAATTTCCGGCTGAAAATGAAGATTCCGGTTTAAGATCCGGTTCAAGGGAAAGATGTCTCCCATAAAGTTTTGAAGCTCTCAATATCCGGTTTAAAATCCCGGTTCAAGAAGAATTTATCTCTTGCAAAAAGTTAAAGGTTGCCGAAGAGGACCTGCTGCCATGATGCGCGATTCAAACATGGGTATCCTGCCTTATTGGCTTATCATATTATTGATCACTTGGGGGCTTGGTCGTATCCGAACCATAGCTACACCTCTTGATCGGCGCAATGCCACAGCATCACTTGGGGGCTTGGTCGTATCCGAACCATAGCTACGCCTCTTGATCGGCGTAATGCCACAGCATCACTTGGGTGCTTGGTTGAACCCAAACCATAGCAACGCCTCTTGATCGGCGTAATCCACATCATCACTTGGGGGCTTGGTCGAACCCGAACCATAGCAACACCTCATGATCGGCGTAATGCCACAACATCACTTGGGGGCTTGGTCGAACCCGAACCATAGCAACACCTCTTGATCGGCGTAATGCCACAGCATCACTTGGGGGCTTGGTCGAATCCGAACCATAGCAACACCTCTTGATCAAATTTGGGGCCTGGCAGCCCGTGAAAAGCCTCGACTACAACGGACCTTTATTTGCCTTTTGCTGAGTTTTCTTTGTTTTCATAAGATTTGTGACGTTTTTAAACCGGTGTTTATCAACCCGGTTAGGCCGTCAACTACAAGTTGACAGTATACAATCAAATTATAATCCGGAGACTATCAGCCCGGTCTGGTTTTGACTCAAAGTCACCAGTATTATATATGGTTAATCCGGTGTTTATCACAACCCAGCACGGTTTTATCATAAACCGGCACGATATGGAAGGAGTTATCAGTACTCAAGATTGGGATTATCACCCTTACTACAAAAAGTTGGTAAAACAAACAATGTGATTCAATGTCACAGGTATGATATATTTCATATTTGATTATTCTTAAGTGCAGCCTTGGTTATAAACCCGGGTTATATGTTGGGCATTATGACCCGTCCGGCGGTAAACCGCCGGGACACTTTAAATTTGTTGTATGCAGAAACAGGTTGAATAAAGCATGATGATAAATTATCCGGTGTTTATTAAACCGTCCTAGCTTTGGACTATAAGTCGCCAGTATATATTTGGATTGCGCCATTGGAATCATGCGCTTATAAATCATTAGGTTATATTATTCAAATAGCCAAACTTGGCTGAATTTTCATTATGATATTGAATGAATAAGGTTTTCATACCGGATTATATTATCTTGAATAGCCAACATGGCTGGATTTTTATGGTTATTAATAACCGGTATTATTGAGGTTTTCAAAGTCGCTTTAGCGCAATGGCTATTATTTTATCAAAGGATATGATTTATTCTACAATGGAAGGAATAGTCCCGAGTCGCTGCAGGCTTACAACCCGGCACTTGGGGGCTACATTATTCAAATTGAGATTACATGCAAGTCTCATGTCGCTGCAAGCATGCACCATGACACTTGGGGGCTAATGCAAAGTCATTTTTACTAATCTTATTGAAGACCCGACTCATCATATCATAATGAGCCGGCCCTTGGGGGCTACACATCACTGCTCAAATCTACATGATTATATTTACAAAGTCCCTACTCATTATTGCATAATGACCCGGCCCTTGGGGGCTACACTGATTGAAGTTTTTATAAGCAATTACAAGTCCCAGGTTGCTGCAAGCATGACAACCCGGTACTTGGGGGCTACATATATGGAGTATTCAGTTTTTAATAGTGGCAGAGATGAGCAACATGGATTTCTTCAAAGTGGCAGTAATTATATGGAAACAAGTCTTAAGCCATCACTTTGTTCTGCTCAAGACTTGGGGGCTACAGGTAATATGGATATAAGGGAGAAAAATCTTCAAATTCTCAGTATTGAGCAAATCAGGAAGATCAATTACATGACTCGGCGTCGACAACAATTATGACCCGGTGCCATCAATATTTATAAACCGACAAATTTGACAGTGATAAACCGGCAAGTTCTACATTTTCAAACCGGTGGATATCAGTTGAATATTTGAAGACTAATATTTTTGTCAAGTCAGCGCATTGAAGGCGGATTCAAATGGATTCTTTATTTACAATATTTATTCTACAAGTAAATTGATTATGAAGTTGGTCTATTGACCCGGATTTCCTAGAAGGAGGAAATGACAAGGACTTAAGGATGATCAGGTGCCGGTCTACAAGAATTCTTAACTCGGAGCACAACCTGTCAAATTTGTTCTTGTGTTTGTTTTACAGGATCAGTTTAACATGGATAAATCCAAATTAAACTGGGGGCTAATGTCGGGGATATACCCCGCGGCGTAAACCGGCCGGAAGTATAACCCGGCCGGACTTGGCGGTTTACTTGAGACCCGGCTAAGAATTGACGATCCACTGGCGACCTGTTTGGACCTGGTGGTTTACGATCCATTGGTAATCCGGCAGGCGGGTCAGAGGAGCGACAAGACCCGGGGGCCCAACGGGCGGTTCATGAAGGCCGGTTCATACTATGGTGGTCCGGTTTACAAGGAAAGGCATAAGGAATATTTACCTTACAATGAGTTAAGACCTGGACTTGTATCCGGTTTGTATTAGAGATAGACTAGTCCTACTCCTAATAGGACTCCACATGTAACCCGCCCCTTCAACATATATAAGGAGGGGCAGGGCTCCCCAAAGAGGGACAGGCAACAATCAATAATCTCTAGGGCTAGACACAATTAGAGGAGAGCCGGTTTACGGCGACTCCCTCATGAGCGTAATGAGATCTAGCCTCAAAATAGCATGTAGGGTTATTACCGGATGATGTTTCCCAGGGCCCGATGCTGTCTAAATCCTCGTCTTGTGTTGCATCTCTCGATTCCACTCAACCCCTCTCAAGCTACTACATAGATGCGCTGGCCTCACGACTAAGTCCTCACACTAGGACATCTGCCGTGACAATTCCACGACAGGATAGATTATACCTGCCTCAAGGAGCTTTAGTATTTCCTTTCTTACCACTTCTTTCATCTGAGGATTCAGGCGTCGTTGGTGATCAATAACTGGTTTGGCGTCTTTCTCTAGATTTATTTTATGTTGACATAGAGTGGGACTAATGCCCTTAAGATCATCAAGAGTATATCCAATAGCAGCACGGTGCTTCTTCAGAGTTTTCAATAATTTTCTTCCTCCTTCTCTGAAAGGTTAGCACTAATAATAACAGGATATATCTTCTTTTCATCAAGATAAGCATATTTAAGAGTATCAGGCAATGGTTTAAGCTCAAACACGAGATCACCCTTGGGTGGAGGAGGATCCCCTAGGATTTCAACAGGCAAGTTGTGTCTTAGAATAGGTCCCTGTTTAAAGAACACTTCATCTATTTCCCTTCTTTCATTCATAAACATATCATTTTCATGGTCTAGCAAATATTGTTCTAAAGGATCACTAGGAGGTACAGCAATAGAAGCAAGACCAATAATTTCATCTTTACTAGGCAATTCTTCTTCACGGTGTTCTCTACGAAATTTAGAAAAGTTAAACTCATGAGACATATCACCTAAACCAATAATAACAACATCCTTTTCGCAGTCTATCCTAGCATTAACAGTGTTTAAGAAGGGTGTACCAAATATAATGGGACAAAAGTTATCTTGTGGGGAACTAAGAACGAGAAAATCAGCAGGATATTTAGTTTTCCCACACAAGACTTCAACATCTCTAACAATCCCAATTGGTGAAATAGTATCTCTATTGGCAAGTTTAATTGTAACATCAATTTCTTCTAACTCAGTGGGTGCAATATCATGCATAATTGCTTTGTATAAGTCAATAGGTATTGCACTAGCACTAGCACCCATATCGCACAAGCCATGATAACAATGATTTCCTATTTTAACAGAAATAACAGGCATGCCTACCACAGGTCTATGTTTATCTTTAGCACAAGGTTTAGCAATTCTAGCAGTCTCATTACAGAAATAAATAACATGCCCGTCAATATTTTCAGCCAAGAGATCTTTAACAATAGCAATATTAGGTTGAACTTTAACTTGCTCAGGAGGTGTATAAGTTATAACATTGCTTTTACGAACCACAGTTGAAGCTTTAGCATGATCCTTCATTCTAACAGGAAAAGGTGGTTTCTCAACATAAGCAGTAGGAACAATAGGATCATTATAAGTGGTAGTCTTTTCTTCAACTTTAATAGGTGCAGCTACTTTTACTTCTATGGGACGATGATATTTAAACCACTTCTCCTTAGGGAGATCAACATGAGTAGCAAAAGATTCACAGAAAGAAGCTACTATCTCAGAGTCAAGTCCATATTTAGTGCTAAATTTACGGAAAACATCGGTATCCATAAAAGATTTAACACAATCAAACCTAGGTGTCATACCTGACTCCTTACCTTCGTCGAGGTCCCAATCTTCAGAGTTGCGTTTAATTCTTTCCAATAAATCTCATTTGAATTCAATAGTCTTCATCATAAAAGAGCCAGCACAAGAAGTATCGAGCATGGTGCGATTGTTATCAGAAAGCCGAGCATAAAAGTTTTGAATAATCATTTCTCTTGAGAGCTCATGATTGGGGCATGAATATAACATTGATTTAAGCCTCCCCCAAGCTTGAGTGATGCTTTCTCCTTCGCGAGGCCAAAAAATATATATATATAATTGTGATCACGATGAACAAGATGCATAGGATAAAACTTCTGACGAAATTCCAATTTCAATCGTTTGTAGTTCCATGATCCCATATCATCACATAGCCTATACCATGTCAATGCATCTCCCTTCAAAGATAAAGGGAAGACCTTCTTCTTAATAACATCATCGGGCATACCTGCAAGCTTAAATAATCCACAAACCTCATCCACATAGATTAGGTGCTCATCAGGATGTAATGTTCCATCTCCTGCAAAAGGATTAGCTAGCAGTTTTTCTACCATACCCGAAGGAATTTCAAAGTAGACATTTTCCTTTTCAGTAGGTTTAGTAGGTTGAGGAGCAACTCTTTGCTCTACTGGTCGGGGTGTAGATACCCCGAACAAGCCCCTCAGAGGATTGCTTTCCATAGTAACAAGTGACAGTAAATTTCAGCACGCTATATAAAATTTTCCTTACCAAATTTCACCTACCAACGGCGCTTCACTCCCCGGCAACGGCGCCAGAAAAGAGTCTTGATGACCCACAAGTATAGGGGATCTATCGTAGTCCTTTCGATAAGTAAGAGTGTCAAACCCAACGAGGAGCAGAAGGAAATGATAAGCGGTTTTCGGCAAGGTATTCTCTGCAAGCACTGAAATTATAGGTAACCGATAGTTTTGTGATAAGATAATTTGTAATGAGCAACAAGTAACAAAAGTAAATAAAGTGCAGCAAGGTGGCCCAATCCTTTTTGTAGCAAAGGACAAGCCTGGACAAACTCTTATATGAAGGAAAACGCTCCTGAGGACACATGGGAATTATCGTCAAGCTAGTTTTCATCACATTCATATGATTCGCGTTTGATACTTTGATAATTTGATATGTGGGTGGACCGGTGCTTGGGTGCTGTCCTTACTTGGTGTGACGCCACTGATTCAATCTTACACTAATCATGCACATAAATGTGTACGATCAAGATCAGGGACTGACGGGAAGATATCACAACACAACTCTAAACATAAATAAGTCATACAAGCATCATAATACAAGCCAGGGGCCTCGAGGGCTCGATTACAAGTGCTCGATCGTAGACGAGTCAGCGGAAGCAACAATATCTGAGTATAGACATAAGTTAAACAAGTTTGCCTTAAGAAGGCTAGCACAAACTGTGATACAGATCGAACGAGGCGCAGGCCTCCTGCCTGGGATCCTCCTAACTACTCCTGGTCATCGTCAGCGGGCTGCACGTAGTAGTAGGCACCTCCAGTGTAGTAGGAGTCGTCGTCGACGGTGGCGTCTGGCTCCTGGGCTCCAGCATCTGGTTGCGACAACCAGGTAGAAAGGAAAAGGGGAAAAGAGGGAGAGAAGCAACCGTGAGTACTCATCCAAAGTACTCACAAGCAAGGAGCTACACTACATATGCATGGGTATATGTGTAAAGGGCCATATTGGTGGACCGAACTGCAGAATGCCAGAATAAGAGGGGGATAGCTAATCCTGTCGAAGACTACGCTTCTGGCCACCTCCATCTTGCAGCATGTAGAAGAGAGTAGATGGTAAGTTCACCAAGTAGCATCGCATAGCATAATCCTACCCGGCGATCCCCTCCTCGTCGCCTTGTTAGAGAGCGATCACCGGGTTATATCTGGCACTTGGAAGGGTGTGTTTTATTAAGTATCCAGTTCTAGTTGTCATAAGGTCAAGGTACAACTCCAGGTCGTCCTTTTTTCCGAGGGACACGGCTATTCGAATAGATAAACTTCCCTGCAGGGGTGCACCACATAACCCAACACGCTCGATCCCATTTGGACGGACACACTTTTCTGGGTCATGCCCGGCCGCGGAAGATCAACACGTCGCAGCCCCACCTAGGCTCAACAGAGAGGTCAGCACGCCGGTCTAAATCCTATGCGCGCAGGGGTCTGGGCCCATCGCCCATTGCACATCTGCACGTTGCGTACGCGGCCGGAAGCAGACCTAGCCTAGTAGGCGTTCCAGTCCAATCCGGCGCGCGCCGCTCCGTCGCTGACGTCAAGAAGAGCTTCGGCTGATACCACGACGTCGAGTGCCCATAACTGTTCCCGCGTAGTTGGTTAGTGCGTATAGACCAAATGGCCAGACTCAGATCAAATACCAAGATCTCGTTAAGCGTGTTAAGTATCCGCGAACGCCGACTAGGGCCAAGCCCACCTCTCTCCTAGGTGGTCTCAACCTGCCCTGTCGCTCCGCCATAAAGTAACAGTCGGGGGCCGTCAGGAACCCAGGCCCACCTCTCCGGGATGGAGCCACCTGTCCTTTCAGCCCCCCTCATCAGAATCACTTGCGGGTACTTCTCGAGCCGACCCGACTTTAGTCACCACATGTGTCAAGTATATAAAGTATATAGTATATACCCGTGATCACCTCCCGAAGTGATCACGGCCCAGTAGTATAGCTGGGCAGACAGACAAGAGTGTAGGGCCACTGATGGAACACTAGCATCCTATACTAAGCAGTAGGATAGCAGGTAAGGGTAACAACTGTAGCAACAATGACAGGCTATGCAACAGAATAGGATTAACCAAAATCAGTAACATGCTACACTACTCTAATGCAAGCAGTATAGAGAAGAATAGGCGATATCTGGTGATCAGGGGGGGCTTGCCTGATCGCTCTGGCAAGAAGGAGGGGTCGTCAACATCGTAGTCGTACTGGGTAGCAGCGGCGTCGGTCTCGGTGTCTAACGAGAGAAGAGGGGGAAGAAACAATAAATATAATGCAAACATAAGCATGACGATGGAAGACATGTCAATGCGCGGGGCTAGGTGTGCCCTAACGCTGTAGGAGGTGGTACCGGCGAAGAGGGGAAACATCCAGGAAAATATCCCCGGTGTTTCACGTTTTCGGACAGATGAATCGGAAGGGAAAAGTTGCGTGTTTGCTATGCTAGGGAGGTGTGGCGGACGAACGGGCCGCGTATCCGGATTCGTCTCGTCGTTCTGAGCAACTTTCATGTAGAAAGTATTTTCATCCGAGTTACGGATTATTTTATATGATTTTCTAAAGATTTAATCATTTTCTGATTTTAATTATTTATTTAAATCCAACATTATCCAGAATAGTGCATGCTGACGTCAGCATGACATCAGCAGTCAACAGGGGAGTTGACTGGTCAACTGACGTGTGGGTCCCGTTCGTCATTGACTGTTTAGTCTAATTAGGGTTAATTAGGTAACTAATGTTTAATTAGTTTAATTAGTTGTTTGGTTTAATTAATCAAAATTAATTAAGTTAATTAATTAATTTTTAGCATTATTATTATTTATTTATAGTTTTTAATTCTTTTTTTATAAACGTTCTGGGGCGTGGGCCCCTCGTGTCATGGGCCCAAGGCCTTAGCGGGCGCACGGGTGGCGGTTAACGAGGCGGCGCCCGAACGAGGGGCGGACCGGGCCGCAGCGGGGGGTACGGGCGCCATAGCGCGCCGGCGGCCACGGCGGGGCTCGCCGGCCGGCCGTCTCCGGCGAAGGAAGCCGGCGCGGAGGGGTGCGGTGGCGGGCGACTACGGCGCGTGTGGGGAGGCCACGCGCATCGGTGCGGGGAGGTGGCGGATGCGGCCTGGCGACGAGCGCAGCAGGGCTTGCAGACGGCGCGGCCAGCAGCACAGCTCCGGCGGGCAAGGGCGCGGGCGAGGCCACGCACGAGCGGGCGAGCGCGGGGCTGCAGTGGCTACGCCGCACGAGGCAGGAGGTAGCAGCGGGGCGAGCGCGCGCGGGGTGGACGGCGGGCGCGGTGACGGCGCTCGGCAAGCGTCGCGGCGAAGCGGGGACATGGGCGGCGGCGTTCAGGCGAGGCGCGTGCGCATAGACGAGGCAAAAGTGGCAGTGGCCGCGGGCAAGTGCGGGCGCGCGCGGGCGGAGCGCGGTGACCGCGGGGTGAGGGAGAGGGGCGGTCGCGGTCCTCACCGCGGTTGTAGGGAACGTGGCAACGGGGGGCGAGGAGGAGACGGAGACGACGTTCGTAGGGGTAGCAGGCCGGTGGGGAGGTCCGGCGAGGTGGAGGGCGGTCACGCAGCTCCAGGCGGCGGGGATCGGGATCGGCGGCGGCGTCGGTGCGGTTTCTTCCCCCTCCAGATCCAATCGGGAGAGAGGGGGAGGGAGATATTTCGGGGGAGGAGTGGGGTGTCGGTGGGGGTTCGGGGTCTCACCGGGTGGGGGATAAGGGAATTGGGGGGGGGGGGGGTGGCCGGTTAGGCCAGTTGGGCCGGCCTGGCTAACAGCTGGGCCAGCTGGCCCAGTGGGGGGGGGGTTCTTTTCTAGTTTTTTGTTAGTTTGTTTTCTGTTTTGTATTTTCTTTTCTTTATTTATTTTCTTTTCTGTTTTAATTCATTTTAAGTATTTAGGTCATTTATAAAAGCATGGATCCCACACCATAAATTCCTAGGCATTTATTTGCACACCCCAAACATTTTTGTTTTAAATTTTGAAAAACTTTTATTGTTGACATTATTTTGAATTTAAATTTTGAAAAGTTTTGATCCAACGCGATATTAACAACAGTAACCGGGGTGACGTGGCACCGTTATCGTGGGATTACTGTAGCTTAATTATCCGGGCGTTACAAAACTCCTCCACTACAAGAAATCTTGTCCCGAGATTTAAGAGGGGAGTAAGGGGGAAAGTCCTGGTTACGAAATTCTAGCGAGGGTTCTCGGTCTTCGTTACTCTTCTCGAAGAGGTTGATCCAATACATTGATGTCTTAATTTCTCTGCTTGAGGTCATCATGATGAAGCCATCATCCTTTCTTCGGAAATTTCATCGTACTTACGAAAGGACAAGGGGTAAGTTCGGAAGAACAGACCTTACAAGGTTGACTATCTGGCAGATAACATCGGGGAAGGCGGCGGAAAGTAACTCTCGAATTGAAACGTTTGAAAATATCGAGAGCAAGGTAAGAAGGTCTCATGAGAAGTTTCGAGCGGGCAGGCAATCGTTCGATGCCTGAAACAGAGTGTGAAAGGGGTTCAAAGCAATCGGAATAAGTATTATGTCTGATGCCAGTATAGATCAGTAGGACGGTGGTCCGTGAATTACATACGAGGCCACGCGCGATGAATAAATTTGGGAACAGGGGGTGCACAGGAGAGTCAGGTTTTGATCCTGTGGAACTGTGGGTTATGGGCCCACCATGTGGTTAAAGTAGGAAGGGCGGTGACATCTTGCACGATCATGATAGCAAGGCATGTCAGAGGGTAGCCTGTCAGTTATATGTCAGCAACATCGTCGGTACCAAGGGCGAGGGACGAAGAGAACCATTTTCCTGCTCGTTGAAACGAGGCGGACCAATAGGCAAAGTTCTCGTCCATCGGTGGTTACTAGAATGTCACCAACAATAGTAACAGGGTCTTACTCACAGAGTTGTACACCGAGGTGTTTGCACAAGCAGGGAATTAATACTGCTTAGATCATAATGATCACCAGAAACGTTAAACTAACCAATGGAAAGGAAAATATGATTATCAGATTAAACAGAACAAAGGAAAGGAAAATGTGTTTAAACACATATTTCAGGGGTATATCCTTCCCAAGGACAATGGTAGACGAGAACCATTTAGGTTAGGGAAGAGGAAGTTCATGACATTACCCAAACAACGGTGTTTGAATAATTGATAACGAAAATTTAGCATTGTGCTTCAAATGTTTTTATTGAAGATCGGAGTACCACAGACATGCTTCGAGATAGCATTGACATGGTCATTAGGTAAGATCAGGCTATGGATACACAAAGGATCCATCAGGAACAACTTATAGAGTAAGTCTTACAATTTCCTCATGGAAGAATAGCTAACCTTGCTAAAAAGGAAAACGTATAACAATAGGTCCTCCGGCCAGGTGTGTTAGGCATGACATCACCTTACCGGGTCATAAATAGACCAATGTTATAACTCTTGGAAATATGTTCCAACCATCATATCTGACCGAGATTCAGATCTGATTGGTGTCAGGATAACTCAGACTCAGGATGCCTGTGAAGAAAAGGTGCAACACAAATTGTCGAGGTGACATTGTATGATTCTCGGGAATTAAACCATGGAAGCGAGTTCTGAAACAAGAGTTCATCATTAAATCAAGGAGAGGATGAGGGGGTGGCTGATGGACTCAGCGACAATTCCTCGAGATTTCCAAAAAGATGGATTTCCATAATCATGTGAACAAGGAGATAACATTTGTCAGATCAAATGGTATAATGATGTATGCTCGAGGAAAACATACACAATTAAACATTGGTTGAAAGGTGCACCCGAAATATGGGCTGGGTTGCACGACCAACGTCGGAATGGTGATTCAATAATCAATAGTCTAAGAAGGAACGGCCGACCATTAACTTCAAAGCAATAGGGTTGCTAGAAGGGCAGGATCCAAACAGCACCGCTCACTCGTTGGTACCCCGCTTGGAATCAACACGAGGACCCAAGAAGGAATGGTGATGGTGAGAAGTATCACCATACCAAGATTTCTTAAGAGGTGGTGAAATTCTCACAACATTGAGGACAAAAGAGATGTTAATGTTCCAAGGTAAAGAAGAACAATTGCTGGATAGGAAGGAACTTAAAGTTCATTCAAAACAAGACCAAGTCTGTGTTTGAAAGGAAGGCATGGATGTGGTCGATGATAACACAGATCATCGAGGGACAAGCATGGAATTTCTCATCATGAATTCAATTGATATCTCGGAAGAAGTTAAAATGTTGACGATGATCACGACACACTTGTCGAGAGGTTTCTTGAAGATGTAATCGATCGGCAATGACATCAAGTCAAAGGAATGGTGAAGCGAAAAGTTATTGGAACCAAGGGTACGACACAAACTCCAAACCAAGCTTGTTGTTGGAGGTGAAACGATAACATGAGGAAGATCGACATAAGCTTAGCTCATCATCGAAAGTTGTGCTCCACGGTTAAGGACCAGGTAGCACAGTTAAAATTTAGCACGCTAATGATATAGCCGATCAGGCTAGGAATGACTTAAATGATTATTAAACTCATAAGCAACGAAAATTACTTAGAGTTATTGAATCGGAGTGTGGAATTGATTCACATATCGGTGTCCTTGAGGGGTTCTAACAACTCAGAACCCGTTGGAAAAATGGAATCGGCAAGAATATTAGTTGATGAAGAACTCATAAGAAGTTAAGTAGTTCCTTGGCATTCTCGAGATACCAGGGGGGTAATACTCGATGACATACCAAAGTAGAGGTTGGATGGGGGTATTGCTCTACAGAGGACAAGTGCTTAAACTTGCACGAGAAATGGTATTTAAAGGAGAACATAGTCGGAACCACGTCCACGGATACCAGATGAACTTATAACAAGGGGATAATTATTTTAAGAGAAGCTTCCATGATAAGGTATACATCGTGTCCATGGGCATGAACTCAGGGTTCAAGGTCGACTCCCACTTGTTCAACGCATAACCTTTCATTCACCTCTCGTATTTCGAAAATGACATTAGTTGTTGAAAGTTTTTACCTGGTGCAATACCAGATAAGTATGACCCGTGTAATCTTTCGGGTTCACACGGATTAGGGAAGGCGTAGGTTCAACCCATCAGGGCATCTTAGGAACATATACCACAAACTTTGGAGTAAATATTACAAGCTCGAAAGTAGAGCATTGTTCAAAAGCAGATGATACAATTTACCAAAGGCATTATATATCCACGGAAATGATCACAAGGTTATTGAATATGAAGGACACTGTCGGATAATAACCCAACAAGG
Organism: Aegilops tauschii subsp. strangulata; assembly: GCF_002575655.3. Lineage (NCBI taxonomy): Eukaryota > Viridiplantae > Streptophyta > Magnoliopsida > Poales > Poaceae > Aegilops > Aegilops tauschii. Next base: position 11,302,630 of record NC_053038.3, on the reverse strand, counting down.
GGTATTGTGGTCTACAACGGAGCTGATGCGAGTATCGGTACTCTATTAGAGGAAGAAGGAAAGAAAGGGCATCAGACTATAAAAACAATTGGGTAATTCAAAGCTCAAATGCAAAGGAATTATCATTTCCAAATCAAGGGATCAGAAGCAAACGCTCTGATTAAGGATGGATAAGTTGAATAGACTTAGGGGTACATTCAGCGACAACTTGATTGGTCGAGGACCAGCTCATGTTCAAAATGACGTCTGAGCCGGAAGGATAATTTAGAAGGATCAACTGATGATTGTGTGCATTCGCACACATATAGAATCAACGGACTCACAATGATAATGATAAGAGATGCCAATAAGATTACGAGACTTAAGATTAACAATAATGCAAGTAAGCAAGAATTTCAAGAGCAAAAGGCTCCTGAGGATTTTCGGAAGATCGAATGGTATTTTGAACACTTTTGTGAAATACTTGAATCAACTGGGGATGAGTGGATACTCGGTAAGTGCGAGAATTATCCGTAGGGGTATTCAGGTGACAAGGAACAGCAAGGCAGTAAGCTCAAAGGATTCTCGGAACAACAGAGAGAATTTCGAGGTATCTTATAATAACAAGATCAACTGGGAAACATTGTATGAATGGCGAGTATACGTGGTTATCCATAGGAGTTTATCAATGAAAGGGAATTGCAAAAGCGATGAACACAAGTTCTCGAGTTATCAGCGGAGAGTATCTTCAGGGTCTTCACGTGCAGCAGACGATCATCAGTAATAAGGGGCTCTCCGGGTGAAAGTGATAACGAGATCCTAATGTTAGATTTAGTAAAATCGTTTAACCCGAATAGAAGAGATGTCAGAGTCCCAGAGTATAGGTTGAGGAATAAAAGATCCTACTACCACCCAATGGCGACGTGGGCCCGTAAGCCACACAGCCATGTTAGTAAAACAGTTTTCACTGACTAGACTCAACTTCGGCCAAGGAGTTGGAAAGGGGGATTCCTACAGGCAGTCGGCTCTGATACCAACTTGTGACGCCCCCGATTCAATCGTACACTAATCACGCACGCAAACGTGTACGATTAAGATCACGGACTCACGATAAGATATCACAACACAACTCTAAACAATAAGTCATACACGCATCATAATACAAGCCAGGGGCCTCTAGGGCTCGAATACAGGTGCTCGATCATAGACGAGTCAGCGGAAGCAACAATATCTGAGTACAGACATAAGTTAAACAAGTTTGCCTTAAGAAGGCTAGCACAAACTGTGATACAGATCGAACGAGGCGCAGGCCTCCTGCCTGGGATCCTCCTAACTACTCCTGGTCGTCGTCAGCGGGCTGCACGTAGTAGTAGGCACCTCCGGTGTAGTAGGAGTCGTCGTCGACGGTGGCGTCTGGCTCCTGGGCTCCAGCATCTGGTTGCGACAACCAGGTAGAAAGGAAAAGGGGAAAAGAGGGAGAGAAGCAACCGTGAGTACTCATCCAAAGTACTCGCAAGCAAGGAGCTACACTACATATGCATGGGTATATGTGTAAAGGGCCATATCGGTGGACCGAACTGCAGAATGCCAGAATAAGAGGGGGATAGCTAATCCTGTCGAAGACTACGCTTTTGGCCACCTCCATCTTGCAGCATGTAGAAGAGAGTAGATGGTATGTTCACCAAGTAGCATCGCATAGCATAATCCTACCCGGCGATCCCCTCCTCGTCGCCCTGTTAGAGAGCGATCACCGGGTTATATCTGGCACTTGGAAGGGTGTGTTTTATTAAGTATCCAGTTCTAGTTGTCATAAGGTCAAGGTACAACTCCGGGTCGTCCTTTTTTCCAACGGACACGGCTATTCGAATAGATAAACTTCCCTGCAGGGGTGCACCACATAACCCAACACGCTCGATCCCATTTGGCCGGACACAATTTTCTGGGTCATGCCCGGCCGCGGAAGATCAACACGTCGCAGCCCCACCTAGGCTCAACAGAGAGGTCAGCACGCCGGTCTAAATCCTATGCGCGCAGGGGTCTGGGCCCATCGCCCATTGCACACCTGCACGTTGCGTACGCGGCCGGAAGCAGACCTAGCCTAGTAGGCGTTCCAGTCCAATCCGGCGCGCGCCGCTCCGTCGCTGACGTCAAGAAGAGCTTCGGCTGATACCACGACGTCGAGTGCCCATAACTGTTCCCGCGTAGTTGGTTAGTGCGTATAGACCAAATGGCCAGACTCAGATCAAATACCAAGATCTCGTTACGCGTGTTAAGTATCCGCGAACGCCGACCAGGGCCAGGCCCACCTCTCTCCTAGGTGGTCTCAACCTGCCCTGTTGCTCCGCCATAAAGTAACAGTCGGGGGCCGTCAGGAACCCAGGCCCACCTCTCTCCGGGATGGAGCCACCAGTCCTTTCAGCCCCCCTCATCAAAATCACTTGCGGGTACTTCTCGAGCCGACCCGACTTTAGTCACCACATGTGTCATGTATATAAAGTATATAGTATATACCCGTGATCACCTCCCGAAGTGATCACGGCCTAGTAGTATAGCATGGCAGACGGACAAGAGTGTAGGGCCACTGATGGAACACTAGCATCCTATACTAAGCAGTAGGATAGCAGGTAAGGGTAACAACTGTAGCAACAATGACAGGCTATGCAACAGAATAGGATTAACCGAAATCAGTAACATGCTACACTACTCTAATGCAAGCAGTATAGAGAAGAATAGGCGATATCTGGTGATCAAGGGGGGGGGCTTGCCTGATTGCTCTGGCAAGAAGGAGGGGTCGTCAACATCGTAGTCGTACTGGGTAGCAGCGGCGTCGGTCTCGGTGTCTAACGAGAGAAGAGGGGGAAGAAACAATAAATATAATGCAAACATAAGCATGACGATGGAAGACATGTCAATGCGCGGGGCTAGGTGTGCCCTAACGCTGTAGGAGGTGGTACCCGCGAAGGGGGGAAACATCCGGGAAAATATCCCCGGTGTTTCGCGTTTTCGGACAGATGAATTGGAGGGGAAAAGTTGCGTGTTTGCTATGCTAGGGAGGTGTGGCGGACGAACGGGCTGCGTATCTGGATTTGTCTCGTCGTTGTGAGCAACTTTCATGTAGAAAGTATTTTCATCCGAGTTACGGGTTATTTTATATGATTTTCTAAAGATTTAATCATTTTCTGATTTTAATTATTTATTTAAATCCAACATTATCCAGAATAGTGCACGCTGACGTCAGCATGACATCAGCAGTCAACAGGGGAGTTGACTGGTCAACTAACGTGTGGGTCCCGTTCGTCATTGACTGTTTAGTCTAATTAGGGTTAATTAGGTAACTAATGTTTAATTAGTTTAATTAGTTGTTTGGTTTAATTAATCAAAATTAATTAAGTTAATTAATTAATTTTTAGTAGTATTATTATTTATTTGTATTTTTAATTCTTTTTTTATAAACGTTCTGGGGCGTGGGCCCCTCGTGTCATGGGCCCAAGGCCTTAGCGGGCGCATGGGTGGCGGTTAACGGGGCGGTGCCCGAACGAGGGGCGGACCGGGCCGCAGCGGGGGGTACGGGCGCCATAGCGCGCCGGCGGCCACGGCGAGGCTCGGCGGCCGGCCGTCTCCGGCGAAGGAAGCCGACGCGGAGGGGTGCGGTTGCGGGCGACTACGGCGCGTGTGGGGAGGCCACGCGCATCGGTGCGGAGAGGTGGCGGACGCGGCCTGGCGACGAGCGCAGCAGGGCTTGCGGACGGCGCGGCCAGCGGCAAAGGTCCGGCGGGCAAGGGCGCGGGCGAGGCCACGCACGAGCGGGCGAGCGCGGGGCTGCAGTGGCTACGCCGCACGAGGCGGGAGGTAGCAGCGGGGCGAGCGCGCGCGGGGTGGACGGCGGGCGCGGTGACGGCGCTCGGCAAGCGTCGCGGCGAAGCGGGGACATGGACGGCGGCGTTCGGGCGAGGCGCGTGCGCACGGACGAGGCAAAAGTGGCAGTGGCCGCGGGCAAGTGCGGGCGCGCGCAGGCGGAGCGCGGTGACCGCGGGGTGAGGGAGAGGGGCGGTCGCGGTCCTCACCGCGGTTGTAGGGAACGTGGCAACGGGGGGCGAGGAGGAGACGGAGATGACGTGCATAGGGGTAGCAGGCCGGTGGGGAGGTCCGGCGAGGTGGAGGGTGGCGACGCAGCTCCGGGCGGCGGGGATCGTCGGCGGCGTCGGCGCGGTTTGTTCCCCCTCCAGATCCAATCGGGAGAGAGGGGGGAGGGAGATATTTCGGGGGAGGAGTGGGGTGTCGGTGGGTGTTCGGGGTCTCACCGGGTGGGGGATAAGGGAATTGGGGGGTGGCCGGTTGGGCCAGTTGGGCCGGCCTGGCTAACAGCTGGGCCAGCTGGCCCAGTGGGGGGGTTCTTTTCTATTTTTTTTGTTAGTTTGTTTTCTGTTTTTGTATTTTCTTTTCTTTATTTATTTTCTTTTCTGTTTTAATTCATTTTAAGTATTTAGGTCTTTTATAAAAGCATGGATCCCACACCATAAATTCCTAGGCATTTATTTGCACACCCCGAACATTTTTGTTTTAAATTTTGAAAAACTTTTATTGTTGACATTATTTTGAATTTAAATTTTGAAAAGTTTTGATCGAACGCGATATTAACAATAGTAACCGGGGTGACGTGGCACCGTTATCGTGGGATTACTGTAGCTTAATTATCCGGGCGTTACACTTGGACAAGCATCCCACTTATGATTAACCCCTATTGCAAGCATCCGCAACTACAAAAGAAGTATTAAGGTAAACCTAACCATAGCATGAAACATATGGATCCAAATCAACCCCTTACGAAGCAACGCATAAACTAGGGTTTAAGCTTCTGTCACTCTAGCAACCCATCATCTACTTATTACTTCCCAATGCCTTCCTCTAGGCCCAAACAATGGTGAAGTGTCATGTAGTCGATGTTCACATAACACCACTAGAGGAGAGACAACATACATCTCATCAAAATATCGAACGAATACCAAATTCACATGACTACTAATAGCAAGACTTCTCCCATGTCCTCAGGACCAAACGTAACTACTCACAAAGCATATTCATGTTCATAATCAGAGGAGTATTAATATGCATAAAGGATCTGAACATATGATCTTCCACCAAATAAACCAACTAGCATCAACTACAAGGAGTAATCAACACTACTAGCAACCTACAGGTACCAATCCCAGACTTAGAGACAAGAATTGGATACAAGAGATGAACTAGGGTTTGAGAGGAGATGGTGCTGGTGAAGATGTTGATGGAGATTGGCCCCCTCCCGATGAGAGGAGCTTTGGTGATGACGACGGCGATGATTTCCCCGTCCCGGAGGGAAGTGTCCCCGGCAGAACAGCTCTGCCGGAGCCCTAGATTGGTTCCGCGAAGGTTCCGCCTCGTGGCGGCGGAGTCTCTTCCCGAAAGCTTGCTTATGATTTTTCTTCGGACGAAAGACTTCATATAGCAGAAGATGGGCACCGGAGGGCCAATAGGGGGCCCACGAGGCAGGGGGGCGCGCCCAGGGGGGTAGGGCGTGCCCCCCACCCTCGTGGCCAGGGTGTGGGCCCCCTCTGGTATTTCTTCCGCTCAATATTTTTTATTATTTCCAAAAATAACTTCCGTGGAGTTTCAGGACTTTTGGAGTTGTGCAGAATAGGTCTCTAATATTTGCTCCTTTTCCAGCCCAGATTTCCAGCTGCCGGCATTCTCCCTCCTTATGTAAACCTTGTAAAATAAGAGAGAATAGGCATAAGTATTGTGACATAATGTGTAATAACAGCCCATAATGCAATAAATATCGATATAAAAGCATGATGCGAAATGGATGTATCACTCTTACAGCTGTGGAATGGAAAAGGTGTACGTGCGTGGGATGAGCACACACAGGAAGAATTTGACCTAAAGGCGTTGCTGTTCGTGACAATCAATGATTGGCCTGCTCTCAGTAACCTTTCAGGACAGACAAACAAGGGATATCGCGCATGCACACACTATTTGGATGATACCGACAGTATATATTTGGATAATTGTAGGAAGAATGTGTACCTGGGACATCGTCGATTTCTTCCGAGCAGTCATCCCGTAAGAAAGAAAGGCAAGCATTTCAAAGGTGAGGCGGATCACCGGACGAAGCCTCGCCACCGTACTGGTGCTGATGTACATGATATGGTCAAGGATTTGAAGGTGATCTTTGGAAAGGGTCCTGGCGGACAACTTGTTCCGAATGACGCTGACGGACGTGCACCCATGTGGAAGAAGAAATCTATATTTTGGGACCTGCCCTATTGGAAAGACCTAGAGGTCCGCTCCGCGATCGACGTGTGCACGTGATGAAGAATCTTTGCGTGACCCTGCTTGGCTTCTTGGGCGTGTATGGGAAGACAAAAGATACACCGGAGGCACGGGAGGACCAGCAACGTATCCACAGAAAAGACGGCATACATCAGGGTCATGCCAGCTACGCTCTTACCAAAGAAGAGAAGGAAATCTTCTTTGAATGTCTGCTCAGTATGAAGGTACCGTCTGGCTTCTCGTCGAATATAAAGGGAATAATAAATATGGCAGAGAAAAAGTTCCAGAACCTAAAGTCTCATGACTGCCACGTGATTATGACGCAACTGCTTCCGGTTGCATTGAGGGGGCTTCTATTGGAAAATGTTCGATTAGCCATTGTGAAGCTATGTGCATTCCTCAATGCAACCTCTCAGAAGGTAATCGGTCCAGAAATCATACCAAGGTAGAATGATTTGGTGCAATGTCTTGTCAGTTTCGAGTTGGTGTTCCCACCATCCTTCTTCAACATCATGACGCACGTCCTAGTTCACCTATGCGAAGAGATTAACGTTTTGGGTCCTGTATTTCTACACAATATGTTCCCCTTTGAGAGGTTCATGGGAGTCTTAAAGAAATATGTTCATAACCGTGCTAGGCCAGAAGGAAGCATCTCCAAGGGCCATGAAAATGAGGAGGTCATTGAGTTTTGTATTGACTTTATTCCTGGCCTTAAGCCGATTGGTGTTCCTAAATCGCGGCATAAGGGCGGACTGGATGGAAAAGGCACGCTAGGAAGGGATCAAATAATATGTATGGACGGACATACTCTCACTGAAGCACACTACACAGTTCTACAGAATTTCGCCTTGGTGGCTCCGTATATGGAGGAACACAAGAATTTTCTACGCTCCAAACACCTGGAGCGGTCTGACGACTGGATTACACGTGAACAAACGAGGACTTTCGCCGGCTGGTTGCAGACATGTACCATGCATGACGCCTCTATTGAAGATGACCTGTACTCGCTGTCCCAGTTACCATCTTCAAATATAATGACTTTCAAAGGGTACGGGATAAATGGGAATACATTTTACGCGATCGCCCAAGATAAGAAGAGCACCAACCAAAACAGTGGTGTCTGCTTTGATGCAGCAACCAAGACAGGTACGGAAACATATTATGGTTACATAGAGAGGACATATGGGAACTTGACTATGGACGTGGTTTGAAGGTCCCTTTGTTTCAGTGCAAATGGGTCAATATGACACGAGGCGGGGTAACGGAAGACCCGCAGTACGGAATGACAACAGTGGATCTCAACAATCTTGCGTATGCAGACGAACCATTCGTCCTAGCCAATGATGTGGCGCAGGTTTTCTATGTGAAGGACATGTCTACCAAGCCGAGAAAAAAAAGATAAGAAAGCGAATGCATCATACGATAAGCCAAAGCGCCACATAGTTCTTTCAGGGAAAAGAAACATCGTGGGAGTGGATGACAAGACAGACCTGTCAGAAGATTATGAAAAGTTTGATGAAATTGCTCCATTCACAGTGAATATTGACCCGAGCATCCAGTTAAATGATGAAGATTGTCCATGGTTACGGCGCAAAGGGACACACGTGAAGAAAAAGTTTCACACCCAAAGATCCCACTCTGGGATGTGATTGGCTTCACTGTCATCACTCTGGAAAAAGTTTCCAGACTTATATATCTGGAAAGTCCCGCTTCGAACTAACCGGAGGGAATCTTTGTAATAGTTAGGGTACTTATCTGTTTTGGCATTTGAAACGCGAAGAAATTTTATGTGCAAACAAATTCTTTCATGCATTTACTGATTTTTTCAGCTAAATGACCCTCAAATTGAAAAACACTTCAAATGAACTCTGAAAAGGTTGAAAGTTGGCATGGTACCATAATTTCACCCACATAGCATGTGCAAAAAAATAGAGAGGGTTACGGCAAAAACTGGATGCACTTCGTATACAAAATGGACAATCTCTTTCGAAGTATCAGAGTTTCAGATGAAAACTCATCTGTTACAAAGGCATTTCATTTTTTAAATAACCTAAGTATTACCAAATTGAATATAATGATAAAACACACTAATATTAAACATAAGAAAAAAGAATCACTAAAAAATCTATTTTTAAAGTTAAGTTATTCACAAACTAGTGATTCACACAAATTTTAAATAATTCAAATTTAAACTATTCAAATTTGAAAACTACCGGCACTAACAGAAAGTTTGTAATTTTTTATACCTAAAGCAAAAGTATTCACAACGAAACCCTAAATACAGCAAAAAACAACTTAAAAATAAATAAAAGAAAATAAATAAAGCAGAAAAGAAAAAACTAAATGAAAAAAAGCCCGCCTACTGGGCCACAGCGGCCTGCATACGACTAGAAACCCAACCTCTAGTTGGGCCAGGATGCAGGCCCGCTAGCCCAGTAGGCCCAACAGGGCATCGTAGCAGAGGTAGGCCAAGAAGGCCTGCTTTAGAAAGGAGCTCGGGACAGCAGCGGTGGCGGGGCTTATAAGCAGGTGCGAGCGCCCCTCGGCTAGCGAGGTGGGACTAAACTTCTGCGCCCCTCGCCTGGCAGCGCACCACCTTTAGTACCGGGTCGTGGCTCCAATCGGTACTAAAGGGGGGTCTTTAGTACCGATTGGGAGCCATGACCCGGTACTAAAGGGGTGTCGTTCCCGCCGCTTGGCCTGGCCAAATTTGATCTTTAGTACCGGGTCGTGGCTCCAACCGGTACTAAAGGTCATCCCTATATATACAATACTTATCAAAATTTCAGTTTCTTCTCCTCTGCTTCTTCGACCCCGTCGCCATCGCCGTCGCCGCCCCCGTCGCGCCTCCCCGTCGACTCCGCGCCGCCCCGCGGCCGGCTGATACGTCTCCGTCGTATCTATAATTTTTGATTGTTCCATGCCAATATTATTCAACTTTCATATACTTTTGGCAACTTTTTATACTATTTTTGGGACTAACATATTGATCCAGTGCCAGTTCCTGTTTGTTGCATGTTTTATGTTTCACAGAAACCCCATATCAAACGGAGTCCAAACGGGATAAAAACGGACGAAGAATTATTTTGGAATATTTGTGATTTTTGGGAAGTAAAATCAACGCGAGACGGTGCCCGAGGTGGCCACGAGGCTGGGGCCCACGGCCACTCCAGGTGGGCGCGCCCCCCACCCTCGTGGGTACCCCGTAAGGCGGTTGATGCTCTACTTTGGCCGCAAGAAAGCTATTTTTTGGAAAAAGATCTGGGCGAAGGTTTCAATCCAATCGGAGTTACGGATCTCCAGATATAAAAGAAACGGTGCCAGGGCAGAATCCCAGAACGCAGAAACAGAGAGAGACAGAGAGACAGATCCAATCTCGGAGGGGCTCTCGCCCCTCCCACCCCATGGAGGCCAAGGAACAGAGGGGAAACCCTTCTCCCATCTAGGGAGGAGGTCAAGGAAGAAGAAGACGAAGGGGCCCCCTCTCCCCTTCTCTTCCGATGGCGCCGGAACGCTGTCGTGGCCATCATCATCACCGCAATCTTCACCAACAACTTCACCGCCATCATCACCAACTCTTCCCCCCTCTATGCAGCGGTGTAACCTCTCTCTTACCCGCTGTAATCTCTACTTAAACATGGTGCTCAACGCTATATATTATTTCCCAATGATGTATGGCTATCCTATGATGTTTGAGTAGATCCGTTTTGTCCTATGGGTTATTTGATGATCAAGATTGGTTTGAGTTGCATGTTTTATTATTGGTGATTTCCTATGGTGCTCTCCATGTCGCGCAAGCGTGAGGGATTCCCGTTGTAGGGTGTTGCAATACATTCATGATTCGCTTATAGTGGGTTGCGTGAGTGACTGAAACACAAACCCGAGTAAGGGGGTTGTTGCATATGGGATAAAGAGGACTTGATGCTTTAATGCTATGGTTGGGTTTTACCTTAATGATCTTTAGTAGGTGCGGATGCTTGCTAGAGTCCCAATCATAAGTGCATATGATCCAAGTAGAGAAAGTATGTTAGCTTATGCCTCTCCCTCAAATAAAATTGCAATAATGATTACCGGTTTAGTTATCGATTTCCTAGGGACAAATAACTTTCTCGTGACAACAAGATCTTTACTAAAACTAATTTAGTTGTGTCTTTATCTAAACAGCTCCTACTTTCTATTTACGCGCTCTTTATATTCTTGCAAACCTATCCAAAAACACCTACAAAGTACTTCTAGTTTCATACTCGTTCTAGGTAAAGCAAACGTCAAGCGTGCGTAGAGTTGTATCGGTGGTCGATAGAACTTGAGGGAATATTTGTTCTACCTTTAGCTCCTCTTTGGGTTCGACACTCTTACTTATCGAAATAGGCTACAATTGATCCCCTATACTTGTGGGTTATCACCGGCCCGCCCCCGTCGCCGCACCGGCCCGTCGCCGTCCCCTCGCCTCGCCGTCGCCGTCGCCTTGGACCTCGCCTCGCCGTCGTCGTCGCCTCAACCTCGCCCGCGCTGTGAGCCCCTCTCCTCCCTCCAATCGAAGCCGCCGCGCCGCCGTGCCGTAGGTGCACACACGCGCACATACACACACACACAATTTTTCTGTTTTAGCTATAGATGTTTTTCTGTTTTTAGTTTTTAGTTTTTTCTGTTTTTTATACAAAGGTTTTAGATGAATTAATTAATTAGATTAGATTAATGTCAAAGGTATTAGATGAATTAATTAATTAGATACTTTTAGTTCTAGATATATTAATGTTATAGAGATGTTAGTTATATAGAAATGTTAGAAATGTTATAGAAATGTTAGTTATATATATATGTTAGAAATTTTAGAAATGTTAGTTTTAGCTAGATGAATTAGATTAATTTCAAATTGTTAGACGATGATCGATGTTTTTTTAGTTTCTTATAATTTTAGTTATAGAAATTTTGAATTTTCATATAAGAAATCACAATCCAATCATTTAAAAAATGTTACTTTTGCGGCATATAGTATTTGTTCTCGACGATGTCCGGTCCGCATCCTCGCCATCGACCCGTTCGCGACGATGTCCTGCTTCAAAGGACCCATGTCTGGGACTGTGCTCCACCGGGCTGGCACTGGGAGGTGCTACCTTCAGGGGCTCGCCGCTTGGTGAGGAACCCGGCCCCGGGTCCCGTCGTCGACCCTGGGCTCCTTTGGTGGCGTTCGCGTGGGCCACTTTCGGTGCGGAGGGAGCCAGCCCCGCCGGAGGTGGTGCGTCGTCGTGTCAGGGAGGAGGACGAGCACGTCCGTCGCTACATGGATACTATGGACGTCAGGTTCTCCAATACCTGGCAGGTTCTTTGGGGAGATGACCGGAGCTATGATCCTGTGATGGTTCCTTCTCTTTGGGTGTCCACCGCCCGCGCCTCAGGAACCGCGAGTGGCCTAGATTATTCTATAGTATTCGATCTTTATTAGCTAGCTAGCTAGTGATGTATTCGATATATAGTATTCGAGACGATGTATTCGAGATTATATATATTATTCGAGATGATGTATTCGAGATTATATATACTATTCGAGAAGATGTATTCGATATTATATATTATTCGAGACGATGTATTCGAGATTATATATTATTCGAGACGATGCATATTATGTACTTTGATTCAGTTTTTCCTTATTGATTGCATGCATGCATTGTAATTTAAATACTAAATTGTTTTATATTTCTTCTGGATTAGTTAAATAAAAGCTATGACAGACAATACTGGCAGAGAGGGAGAAGAGACCCTGTTCGAGATCATACGCTCCCCTCGCGGGCCAGATGATCAGAATGAAGAAGATGACGGCTCCCAATATCTGAACAATACAGGGGAGGGTGATGATATGATATTCGATTGCGACGACCGAATTGATGAAGTCATGAACTATGATTATGATGACGCCAAAAATGTTGATCTTGAAATAACAGAAACCGACGAGGTATATTTATATAAGCAGGCATCTGGTGATCATCACATGTTTTTAATGATTTGAAGATATATTAACGAATCGATCTTTCTTATTTCAGTCCTCCGGATCAAGCAAATCTTCTACAGGCAGCAGGACAGTGCGAGGCCCGGGCAAAAAGTTGAAGGAGGGCGTAAAGTACAACATCGATGCCATCAGAACTGTTGGGGAACCACTAGCACCTAAGAACATTGTGAACAAGTTCGTTCGTCAGTGCGGAGTTCCTGTGAAGGACCAACTTCCGATCTCCCTTCAAGAATGGAAAGAGCCAACAAAAAAATGTCCAGATCTTACTTTTGTCGACGACAAAGCAAAATGTCTGCTTTGGGAAAAACTCATGGAACATTTCACCCTACCAGATCATTTCACAGATGCAGATGTGTAGAAAGTCAAGGACGCTGCTCTTAGGAAGATGGCAATTGCATTCAACAACCACAAGAAAACTATATGGGCCAACTATGTCAAAGGAGGAAAGAAGACTCCAGAATTCAAGGGAACACTGGAGAAGCAAAGAGAACACTGGCCCGCTTTCATGAAATTCAAGGAATTAGAATTATCTAAGGAACGGTCGAGAAAAAACAAGGCCAATGCCGTAAAAAAGGAGCAGTTCCATAGGCTGGGGCCAGGTGGCTACACGATGGCAATGCCTAAGTGGGATAAGTCTGAGCAAGAGATGCTGGATGCAGAGGTCACTCCAGTTACTAAGAGCTGGCCCCCCAGGTGCAGAACTTGGTTCTATGCGCATGGGGGGCGTTGGACCCGAAGACAGGCCAGGTTTCGAAGAAGGCATGTATTAAAGGAGCCGAAGATAAGTTACTTGAAGCAATAGAAGATGCTCGAAAGGGGGTGTTCACACCCAACAGAGAGAACGACGAGCATACGCGCGCCCTGGGAAATCCTGAACACCCCAGAAGAACACGAGGCAAGGGCGTTGTTCCGTGGTATGAGGGCTTTTCGGACTGGAACGCCGACTACAGAAGCCGTGCAAGAAGGAAGATGGAGGAGGAGAAGAAGAGGAAGCTGGAGGAGGAGTAGAGGAAGCAGGAAGCAGAACGCCTTCAAGGCCTAGAATTAGCGCACGCGGACTTGGCACTCAAATTCCAGCGGCAGCAGCAGCAGATCGACTCACTTAGCCAGGAAAGGGGGTCTCAGCAGCGGCAGCGGCTAGCGGATGATCCAGCATTGGATAGCACCGTCCCATCCATTCCGAGAAGCAGCGTGGGTTCCGCCTCGGGCGACGCACTACTGGATAGATACCCTGTGGATGACATCATGGCGAACACTAACTGTGAGCTACACTTCAAAATGAAGAACATATCCATGAAGGTGGCAGACGCCGTTGCTTATACAAATCACCCCGAAGCAACCTTCCATTGCAACCCGATTCCAGCCGGCTATGCTCGTGTCGTGGTTGATGAGGTGGTGGACCAATATTCGGGGCTAGAGCTTAACATTCCTGGAGGTGACAAGGAGCACACACTCGAAGAGGCCATACATCGTATCATCCTATGGAGAAAGGATTGCATCATCTTTCGAAGGCCACCGACACTGCGTCAGCCGACTCCTCCTCGAAGTCCGCCACCGCGTCAGCAGACTCCCGCTCCTCCAAGTCCACCAACGCATCAGGCCACTCCTCCTCCTCCAAGTCCGGCACAGCGTCAGGCCACTCCTCCTGCTTCAAGTCCGGCACAGCATCAGGCCACTCCTCCTGCTTCAAGTCCGACACCGCGTCTGGCCACTCCTCCTGCTCCAACTCAGCCACGTCAGCCGTCTCCGCTGCCTCAGCAATCGCGGAAGAGAGCCGTCGCAGCTATGGTGCATAGCTGTACAAGTCGAGGTAGTACAGGAGGTACAGGAGGAGGCAAGCGATTTCAATATGGTCCAAGCCTCGCTCCTCTTTCTCAGAGGCCTTACGACATGACCGAGGAGCAAAACACAGCCATAGTGAAGGCCCAAGTGGACGCCCATTTTGGACCGAAACCGCCACCAACGCCAAAGGAGAAAGTGCCTGAGAAAGTCGTTGACCACTTTATTCATATGGCAAGAAAACCAGCTCCCAAGCCTGTTGACTCAGACTATGAGCGCCAAATCAGGAAGGCACATCGAGCACGACTATAGAAGGAGTCGAGCTCGAGCTCGAGCCAAGCAGCTGGCAAAAAATGCGGGAAAATCGTTCCCCAGCTGGGAAAACAGGCGACGCAATTGATCCCCCCGCTTGTTGTACCAACACATGAGAGTACCGGCGCCGGTCAGCTGGTAATAACCGACGAGCATAGAAGGCAGGCTGAAATGCTCGGTATCACTGTTGGACAACTCCTCGAGATCGAGCCCATGTCTCCTCTTAGAGAGGAGGACATAAAACGGAAATATGTCTGCGGCGAACCTTTGGTCAAGCCTGAGGAGTTCAATAACCTCCCAATGAGAATGTATGAATTGCATGATTGGTACATGAAAATTACCAAGAGTTTCAATCAAGAGTCCCTCATGGTGAACGTCAAGGAAGAGCATTACTTCCATAAGCTAGCTCTGTCCGTTGAGTATTCAGAACTATTTCAGTTATTCAATCAAGAAGCAGTCGACAAACCTCTCGTCAGTTACTATTGTCTGTAAGTGATTTCTTTCTGTAATTTAAGTCTCAAGCTAGCTGTAGTGCTCATTGATCGATCATTACATGTAATTATCCTCACTATATTCTTTTCTGTGGTATTATGCAGGATGAAGATGTATGAAATGAAAAAAAACTAGACGCTATGGCATTGGGTTCATTGACCCAAATACCATTAATAAAGACACATGGAAATTGGAATGGTATAAAGCAAATGTAGAGAAAAACATGCTAGAGTTCTTGAAGCGCCTCAATACCAATGAAGATATACTACTTCCTTACAACTTCCTGTGAGTCACACTGTCTTGTACTACAAATTCTGTTTTTGCTTACTAGCTAGCTAGATGTTAATAATTAAGTGTATAGGGTTTAGGGTAGTTGATGAGTGTTATGCACATGCCCGCTTAATTAAGACATGCAAACGTGTGTGCATGCAGTTACCACTGGATCTTGTTAATCATTAAAGTTGAAGAAGGAACAGTTGAAGTACTGGACTCACTACTTAGAAAACAAAGTGACTACTCAATCTTGAAGGGGATAGTCGACAGGTAATTTCAATCATTATTAACTATATCATGGCCTATTTAGTTCGTCATTTCCTGATATCAACTATTTAATAACTCCTTTATTCATTTTCTTTGCCGGCGGGCAGGGCTTGGGAAAAGTTCATCAACGTGACTCCATGCCAATGGTGAAAAAAGCTGTATTGGTTTCGACCCAAGGTAAGTAATTAAGTAGTACTAGCTAGCTACCATTTCTTTAATTCTTGTTTCAATACCATTAATTATCATGCTTGATTAATTATTATCTGATTAAATTCCATTCTCGTAAAGGCCCTGAAGCAGACGTCGGGGACTGAAGTGTGTGCATACTACGTTTGCGAGAACATTCGCACGATGGCGTCCGAAAGGAGCAAATCTGATAGATAGCTATGGGTACGGTCCTTGATAACACTATTCATAATTTTTACATCATTATCGATATCTAGTCACACAACTAATACACATGCATATTGATCCTTCTTAACAGTTCAACGAGGTGCGGGAGCAGCTCCTACCAACAGAGCGCATACGAGCACTTCAAGAGGAAATAGCGGGATTTTTGCTCGACCAGGTCATAGATCCCAAAGGAGAATACCATTACCCGCTACCGCCCCCATGAACCACTGCCAATTGTCATCGTGCTCCAAAGGCACCAAGGCAAATGCCACTGGCTCCGAAGGCAACATGTAGGAGAAATTCTATGTATATATATGCATAATGTGTACAATATGTAGTATCGTAAAATACCAGCAAACGAAAAAGAATTAAATGGAAAACACAAAATTAAAGGAAAAATAAATCATGAACCCAAAACCCCCAAACCTTTTAGTGTTGGTTGGTGTTACCAACCGGTACTAAAGGGCTCCCCGCCCCCGGCGCTGGCTCGTGCCACGTGGTGGCCCTTTAGCGGCGGTTCGTGCGGAACCAGTACTAGAGGGGGGGACCTTTAGTCCCCACCCTTTAGTGCCGGTTACAGAACCGGCACTAAAGGGCCTTACGAACCGGTGCTATAGCCCGGTTCTGCACTAATGACCCCGAATGGAGCGACCTTACATTTCCCAGTTGAAGTTATAATCCACATTGATCAGTACTACTCCCTTCATTCCACAATGTAGTGTGCCCACGCTTTTTGAGATCTAACTTTGATCATAAATTTAGCCAACGAAACCAGTTGCGGCAGGAGCAAAAATTATACCACTGAATTTGGTATAATTTTTGCTCCCTCTACAGTCGATCTTGTTGGTTAAATTTATGGTCAAACTTCGATCTCGGGAAACACGGGCGCACTACATTGTGAAATGGAGGGAGTACTCCCTCCCTCCGTCCTAAACTAAATGTCTCAATTTTGTACTAACTCTAATACAAAGTTGTACTCCCTTCTTCAATCTATATAGGGTCTAATACGTTTTTCAAGACTACCTTTGACTATCGATAAGATTAATAGTATGTGAGATGTGTAATGTGAAAATTATATCATTGGAAGCTCCTTTCACGTACGGATTTGACGATATACTTCGTGTAACTTGCATATCATATATTATTAGTCTAACATTTGGTTAAAGTTAGCCTCGAAAAACGCATTAGACCCTAAATATATGGACAGAGAGTACTAAATTTGAGACATTTATTTTGGGACGAAGAGAGTAGTACTACCGAATCGGCACAAAAAACAGCAGCATCAGCAATGATGATGATGATACCAGAAGCATTGTGCACCAGTACAGCAGATCAATCATCGACAAAGATCAGAACAAAGTTGCAGGGCAATGATCACTTCACCATGCTAACTTGCTAAGCATAAATTAACCGCCGCTTTCTCCCTCGTTTAGTGCTCCCCAAAGCGGGAACGGCAAAGCGCAAAAGCCCACTCCTTTGGAGACTGCACTGTCTGTCCCCCGTCTTTTGATTACTCCAGCGCCCGATGTCCTTGCCGTCTGCTAATCTGGACGAGTTGTGCGTAGGACAGTGGCATGTTCTCCCTCCCTTCCGGTTTAAAAGCCCCATCTCAAATTCTCTCCCCGCGCGCTGCTGTGGGACCAAGCGGAAGCCTGATCTGACGGCCGGGAGTTGACGCATCGGACGCACGGGATGCGACCGATCGCCCGGCGCCTAGCGCTGCCCTTTGAGATATGCCCTTTAAACAGGAGGGGGAAGTACATATACTCTTGTAAGGTATCTTCATTTATAACAGAATTACTACTGCATTGTCTTGTCTGCCTGACATCAGTTGATACCACCAAATTAGTCTGATTTAGAAAGGCGTGTAACACCCGTGCTCATCAGCCTGACATCTTTCTTGCCCACCTGCGCAGTTATTTTCCGACACTTGTAAGGGCAGGAAGAGGACGAGACTGACATCACAAGCTCACAACACCCACTAGTTGACACCAGGTCCTTTACCTTTCTACATGAACTCCGATCATGAAAGAGTTAAGTTCCACATACTAAACAAATCATCTTAATGACATGTCTGATCAAGTGCTCATTCTTTTCAGGCGAATTTGTGACCTCGCATATATAGTTTCTCAAGAAAAACTTGGAATTGAATTGCATCAAGTAAACCTCCTGACTAATCAGAGGTGATTTATGTAGTATTAATAGAATTTCATGACGACGACGACGACTTCATAACATCTTACATACAGAATATTCACTCGCTACATATGTTACAAATACAGACTACCTGAGTTCTAACATGACACGACATTCTCTCACAGTACCTTGACCCTTGCCGCAGAGTTCATATGTGAGGTACCATTATCGGACTACAAGTCGTACTCCGGTCGCGGATAATCGGCTGCCCAGCCCAGCTTTTAAGATGGACCTGGTTCCAAGGACAAACGTAACAGATAAGCTTCTGCAACAACTTATATAAAAACAAAACTCATATCATGTCTGCATAATGAATAAGCCTGACCTAGAGCAAGGGCTGTTGCGCTGTCGGAGCTGCATATTGCAGACCCGCCGTTCGTGTCTCCGGCAAGTGACGGAAACGAGGGGATGGATTTCAGTATCAGCTTCCGCCCTCCCTTTCGGTTTGGTGAAATGCTGAGCGCGTTATGTGGCGGTGAAACTCTTTTTCCATTAGGGGAACAAGTCTTCACGATGCCAGGAGAAGAAGGCTCCCTTAGAATATCAGGCATTTCCTCAATGAACACGCTATCACCAACCTTCGAGATTTTGCGAGACTGAACTGTTTCAGAGGCTTTTGAAGACCGAGAGGAACTCCCGCTGCGGGCTTTACATGGTCTAGGTGGCTTTGCATTAGAGAAGTTTGGCTGTTTGAGCAAAGAACTGGAAAACATTGTACAGCTATTAATAAAACATGTTAAATGCAGTTATTTTTTGAACTTGTTCAAATAGTCCACATATTAGACTAAAATGTACCAACAAACCTGGAAACATCCAAAGGTGGTGTTATTGGGACGACAAGCTCAACCAGTTTGTGATCTTCACTGTGTACATTAGCCTTTTGTTGGTCATTTTCCTTCTCTTTTTCACAACTTTCAGTCTGATCGCCTTCTTGCTTCATTTCTTCATTCTCAGCTGATACGGCAACTGACAACAGAATATAAATATCAGATTGAAGTAGAAACAGCAAAAACCAGGGTAGCTGTGTTCACTTGATCATTTCAGACACTAAGTTGGGCACATTAGGCACTCTATAATCTATATCCTAGATACCTCTAAAGTCTGAATGAAAACAGACATGTAGCACTGTCATGCATACAAAATGTTGATCATTCAGAGTGAAACTGTATTAGAAGACGATGTGTGTCATTAAAAACCTAAAGTAGCATGGCATGGTACCCTGAAATTTCATGATTAATAGTTAAAACAGTGGTTCATGCGAATAAGAATTGGTAACTTGTAACCAGGATAATTCGGTACTTTATGGATCTTCAGTTCAAAGAAATGTAAGGCGCTACGACACAAGTTATCAATACATAAAACAATGCAACATACTGTGCTTGCTTCTAGAAAAATGATTTGCATGTCTGTAAAGTAGCATGGCTGGACAGATTACAAAAGCAGAACGCTCACCATCTCTAGTGCCAAAAGTGTTTTTGCAGGTTTCGCATCTGCAGTTGTTGGAGCAACCAACACCTCCCTTTTATTAAATCAAACAGTTCAAGCATAAGTAACAAACCAGAAGTATAATTCCAAATGAAGTCACCAATATCAGTTTCCAAAGAAATTATAGTACCTGATAGCATTCGCAGTACTTCTTGAGACAGCTTGACTTCTTGCAATTGCATCCTCTCTTATGACGAGCAGAAGCAGGAGTGTTTTTAGGATCTTCCTGCAACTCATTACATGATTTCAGCATCACATAATAGGGTATAATGACCAACAGAAGTAGATATGAATTTATTAATAAAATTACCCACCTGAGTCTCCTGACCAGCCTCAGACATGCGGATCACTTTTGGAGCAAATGCCAGCGGATTCCGGAATTCTATCTGCTTTCGAGTGGAGAGAACAATTTCCTCATGTATAGGCTTGTTAAGGCATCCTTGACATGAACAAGGTTCAGAACAGTACACGCCAGCAGCAAAGCACTCACAATAACTGCACATGGCAACATTGCACACAGATTATCAAAGGCGTACAACATAGCTTCAATTGACTGTACGCATACTAAAATGTGCAGTATAAGTAAATGGGGTGGTGGCATAAATTTCCATGGCCAAGAATTTTAAGAAGAGGGTTCCTGTGATTAGGTTGAAAAGATCTCAACTATGGAAAACTGACTCACAGTTTCAAGCACTTTGACTTTTTACAGCTGCAACGCTTGCATGAATCATCGTCACCATTATCTGATTTACGCCTGCTCTTCAACGTAAAGATGTCAGGTAACTGGATTATAATGAAACACAGAAATCAAATTGGCTATCACTCCCAAAGTAATCAGAAGTAGAAACAAACCTCTTCTTTGGGGGGCTGCTGCTTTGACTTGAATTATGATCATTTCCAAGAAAACCTCCAACTGAGCAATCATCATTATCCATCTGAAGGTCTAACAAACCACTACCTGAATGGACAAAATTTCCTCCAGCAGACAGCAAATTCCCATGCACGTCCTGTTCAGTTTTCAGTGATGGAACCAAGGCAGTAGCCAAAGGGTCCTGACAAGCCATTTTGTCTTTTGATGTTAAGGCAAGAGCATTCAAATGAAGACCAATACCACGGAATACATGTGGTGATGGAGTTTTTCCTGGATTTCTGTGATTTTGGGCAGAACTTTTGCCTTTGCATGTTGAGAAGGACAAATCCCCAACAGATTCTTTCTGCACAGTCCTATGTGAATACCCAGCTGCCTCAAAAACAAGGCAGCGTCTTCGAACTCCTCGTTGTTGGGTCTCAACCTAAACATGCCAGCAGGAAGAAAAAATAATTAGAGAATATTATGATGGAATATTTAGCCATAATACCATATTGAATTCATACTCCAGACAGTTGCTCTAAAAGTCTGAACTTATGGAGAGAGGCGGGCAATAATATTTCAACACTCGCCCTCAAGGCAAGAAGCCTCTTAGAGATAAGATGGATGCAATTCCTATCTAATCCAGTGCAGTGTAGGAATACCAAATATGTCTCTAACAACAGTAACCTACTGCTTACAAATTTCCCGCAAAAAAAAAAAAAAAACAAACTTCTTACAAATGAAGTTAGAACTACGTGAAGCATGAGGAAGATTGCATAGTGTCAGTACCTTGCAGCCTAATGGAATACATGCATTCTCTTCATTAATATTATCCTGTATTTCTTCACTTAAGATTGTTTTTTTATCTTCAGGAAAGAGCTGGCCATTTTCTGTCTTATCTTCTCCCACTACCATCTCATGATAGTATGCTTGACTGGATGTAGCGGGGTGTGTTCTATCAGAGATGTCAGCACCTCCTGCAAGTTTTGATAGCAAATATCCACAAGATTCTGCATTATTAACTGCCAGCTGAACTCCTGTGTGATGTTGGTCCATTGATGAGTCAAAGGCCAAAAGTTCGCCCGAAGTGACAGAAACTAAGTCCTCCCATTCACATCCCATAACTTCATTATTTTCTTTTGCAGGCTGGCAACCATCCTGGAGCTGCATGTCACTGGAAAACAAACATTTCCTTTTCTCCACAGTATTATTAGTGGTTTGGACTGTTTCTAATTTCGGACATTTGTCCTGTTTAAGATCTGACCTAACACTAACACCGTGGCAAGGCGCTGTGTTGTGATCCGGACTGCCAGAATCGAATCGACCAGGTTGAGGAAAATCATTAGGCCCTTTGGGAGGATCAACAATGCCTTCATTTACTGAGCAGGTAATCATCGTGTGGCTCTCTCGAGTTATGGTGCTAGTGCAGGCGAACAATCTAACAGCCGTTGAAGAAGTGGGTGACTTGTTTTTATCGGTGCCGTCCTCCATGCAAAGCTCGTTTTCAGTGTAGTCAGCGAAAGAGCTCCTGAAAAGAATAGGTACCAGCATGAGCATCAGGATTAGCTCCAAAAGTAAAATGTTTTCACTCGGTAAGTACCCACAAGTGTGTGAAAGAAAGAAAGAAAAGATGGCACGAGCGAGCCTACTTGGAGAGTTTTGATTCCTTGTGTGCATTGTGATGCGGGGACGTGAAGATTGAGGAAACGGAGGTGACGTTGAGCGACTGATGGTATGCTTGGAGGCCATTCCCGGAGTAGGCAGACTTGAGAGGCTCGATCGGAGACAAGCTGTTGATGAAGCTGAAAAGCGGTGAGTCCTGCATTCAGAAAACCAAGAGGTCAGGGGGTGCAGAGCAGTAGATCAGGACACAATATATTGGAATAGTGAAAATTAACAACCATTCAACAACAGCAAAACAAAATGATAGGTGGTTCATCTTGCCTACTTGCGACTAGAGTATGAATGAAAGTCGCATTTTCTGACAATAAAGAGGTAAATCCTCCATCCAACTTGTGGACAACACCATGAGTGCAATCATTGCACCCAAAAAAAGCCACCCGCAGGAACCACAAGTCAAACCTTGAAGCGAAATGGATCTGCCCCTGCCGGCTGCCGGAGGGTATGCATGAATTTCAGGAGCAGAGACCACACCGCAAGAACAGGGCGGAGCACTTGTCTCCAGGACAAGATGAATGAGCAGATCTAGAGCGAACCGCACGCGCATTCTGACCGTGCAAATGTCACACCTGCACTGTGACCGTGAGAGGCATGTACTGCTGTGTAGTACTGAACTCTGAGCCCATCTGAAAGTTCTCTGCCGCTCTCCCTATCTTCCTCCTCTCTCTCCAGGCTTCCCGTACAAACCGGATCCCGCGGCCTCCCAGTCCAAGGTTCGTTAGTTAAAGCAGAACCGCTGGGTTCCGAGATAACCGCTGTATGGATTTCCCCAACCCAACCTCCGCGGCGAAGATGGCTCTATCTAACGACTCCCCGGCAGCACCAAGAAGACGAAGTGCAAGAAATCAACCTCGGCGACAGACACAACCCCCGACGATTTGGCCCGCCGGCGGAACCGGCCGGCCAATTGGCCGGAGGAAAGGGCTTTCCACGGCCGGACGGAGGGGAATCCGGCGTCTAAACCGCCGGAAGCGAAGCAGGAGGGGGCGAGAAATCAGCCGGCCAACCAACCGTCGAAGCGCTCCCCCCGCCGAAAAAGAAGGCAAAAAATTGAAGAAAAACCCGTCCGGCGACGCTCCGCGCAGCGGCCGGATCCCGCTCCTCCCCGCGGAGCAGAGGAAGCGCGACGGCACAGGCACGGCAGAGGCGGCGGCGACTCATATAAACAAAACAAGATCCCCCGGAACAGAGCAAACGGAATTGGGGAAGAGAGGGGGCGGCGTCACCTCCGCCCTGGCCGCCGCCGGGGCCGCCGCGCGGTCAGGCGTGTCCATCAATCTCCGCCCCGAAGAAGCTCCCTCTTCCGGCAGCCTCGCTCTTCTCCCCGCCCCTCGCCCGTCGTCGTCTCTCTCTCTCTCTCTCTCTGTCTCTCTCGCTCTCTCTGTCTGGGACCCTTGCGTTGGATGGAGTAGTATACGGCGAGGGGAGCGGGTGGTGCCACGGATCGATGCGGCGACGAATTTGAGAGGCGCGAGGGCGGGAAGGCCGCCTCTTTTGGGGCCTCCTTCCGCTTTTCTTTTCTTTTTTCTTTTTTCTTTTTCGGCTGCACTGCAGGCCGGCCCGGTGTCCTGTTGCGCCTGATCTGTCCACTGGACCGGGCGTACAGTAGGAGTAAAGGAATTTAAAAGGAAGCGAAGGTCGCGTGACCAGCAGGCGGAGACAGGTGGGCCCCCAGCATCAATATACGTATACTAGTACGTGGTACAATACTTTACTACCAATCACCGCAGCTAATTAAATACTATATTAGTACATGTACTAGTACTTTGCATTTACGACCCAGGCCTATATCCAGATGTGTACACAGGTCCAGTAACCGGCCCATGTTCGGTCCATCCAAGGCACTGTGGTGTGGTTGGTTGGATCCGGTGACGAGGGTGCTTGAACGTCGCTCCCTTCTCGAAGGCGGTGTTGCTGAAGAAATCTCGTCGTCTATGTGGTGTCATGAGATGGTCGGTGCGGATATGGTTATTCTGTAGTTTGCCAACCGAAGATCGAATTGCTTTGGGTTTTCTTTTTTCCTTGTCATGCATTTTTTAGAAAAGTAGGATGACCTCCGGCCTCTGCATCTGGGAGATGCATACGGCCACTTTATTAATTATTCTCGAGGACCTTACAAAGTATTACAAACAATATTCCTGAATCCACCATCTCGGCAACATATGCCGCTACTCTTATCCATATGATGAAGGGATGCTAGTGGGGCCACTACCCAAACCACTCACCTAAACCTAACATCAAAAGCCGGAAGCCCCAGCCGAGCCACATACCGGGTCTGGGGCACAATCCGGTCAGACACACTCTTGTGTCGTCGCAGCCATCTTCCACAGGTCCGTCTTCAGAATATATTGAGTCTTCTACCTTGTGTAGGCCACTCCGCCATCGACGTCACCATGACGCCAGACAGCTACCTCCTCCTGCGCGAGTCCATCTCCGCGCATCGGGCGGCGCGCCTCCACAGCGCCATGCCGCCGATCTTCGCCGCCATTAATGAGTGAGATGAAGTACCGCTCCACCACGGCATGTACTGATACAGAGCGCTAGACAGAACAGCTCAAAGGCAACAGCAGCTGCGAGGAAAGCAGCGCTAATGCCATCACCCTACACAAGGACCAACACCGGAGGGAAGCAATGGTCTCGTCGAGATGCCATCACTGCCACCGGCTCAGCCAGGGCGCAGGACGAAAGCCGTTGGAGCAGCCGCAAGTGAACAAGGCCGGCACAAGCCGCCAGCCTCCACCACCAGAACCACCACTGCACACCCGCCACCACTGCTTTCCCCGGACGACGCCTCCAAGAAGGAATACGACGTCGCAACACCGTCGCCGCCCAAACAGGGGACCAAGGTCTTCACCAGTAAGCAGGGGGCAGGAAGAGGAGGAGGGGAACCTCACCGAAGCCTCCAAGGAGGGGATCGGCGCCAAAGGCGTCGACTTCGCTGTGGCCGCCGCGCTGGCCAAGGGGTTACCCCGGTTCCAGCTCACAACCTCGAGCTCCCAACCACCCGAGCCGAAGGACAGCACCACGCCGGCCACCGGAATCAGAAGGGGACCGAGCAGATCGGGCAAGATGAGGCGGGCCTTCTCCACAAGACGCCGATGCGGTCCGCGAGGAGACCACCGCGTCGCGACCCACGCCCGCTGCCCCCTTGCTACCCCACGCAGCCAAGAGGACGGCCATCCAGCGCCCACCGGCGCCACCTGCCGAGGGATCCACGCCGGGCACACCATCCGGGGCCGCCTCCCCGCCGCCCTAGGCCCTCCACGAGATGCGGAGTAGCCAGATCCCCGCCGCCACCATCATAGATGACGCGCGCGCGAGCCGGGGGCGCATCTCAGGCGGCGGCGGAGTGGTAGGAGGAGTGAGGAAGGGGGGTGGCGGCGCTAGGGTTAGGAACCCTCGAGTCGCCTCAGAGAGATGACGCGAGGGTCGAGCAAGCCCTCGTGTGCATAGCTTTGGTTTTATATGACTTTGCTACTTGTCGGGGTGTCTCTTTTTATGTGTGTGTGCGCGTGCGTTCGTGTTGACTATGTGCATCCTAATTATGCAGAGCTTAGGTGTGTGCTTATTGTGTTTTATATCCTTTTGATGCTTCATTTTGAGCAAATAAAATCCACCATTTCTCTATCTACTCCTGTAAAAATCCGAGTTGGTGATGATGGTGTGTCTGTCATTCTTGACCTGCAACCATCGGATCTGTATTTAACGGACATAAGGCAATTTGTGGCGATTTTGCAGAAATGCGCCCGCACTAAGGATGAGCACTTGTATGTGGAAATAAAATATCTCAATGAACGGCACATTGATGCATGTGTGGGATCGTCTCCCGCCGCTGTGACATGGAGGTATGGAGAGCCAAAGGTAGAAAATAGACATCTCATGTGGGACACATAGAGGCAGCTGAAATCCAAGTCAGATTTGCCATGGACCGTCATGGGCGATTTCAACGAAGCGCTATGGCAATTTGAGCACTTTTCCTTCACCACTCGAGCTGAAGGGCATATGGTGGCCTTCCCAGATGCCCTTGATGATTGTGAACTTGTTGATCTGGGCTTTAAAGGAGTTTCCTTCACTTATGATAATAAAAGGGGAGGTAGGAAGAATGTCAAAAGTAAGGCTTGATCGTGTCATGGCTGATGCAGGTTGGCGAGATACTTTCCCTAATGCCTCGGTCAAACACATTATTTCCTCATGCTCTGATCATTGTGCACTGCTGGTCCGTCTTCAAGCTGAGAAATTGCCACAGAATAAGAGACGATGCCGGCAGTATGAACTCTTTTGGGAAAGGGCGTCTGATTTGCCGGAAATTATTGAACAGGCTCGGGCTGCAGCTGGTGATAAGAGTGACATGGGCGCTATCCAGGATTGCCTAGGAAGCGTGATGAAATCATTGCAAGCTTGGAGCAGTCGCAAGTTTGGTAACATACTTCGCGAGCTTGAATCGGTCCGTTCTGAACTGAATAGTTTGCTGCTGTGTGGAGCTGGCAGTAAGGTGGTGAGGAAGCTTTTGGACAAGCTGAATGAACTCTTATATAAAGAAGAAATGCTATGGTTGCAATGCTCTATAGTTAAGGAGCTGACAGTAAGGAGGTGAGGAAGCTTTCGGACAAGCTGAATGAACTCTTATATAAAGAAGAAATGCTATGGTTGCAACGCTCTATAGTTAACTAGCTAAAAGAGGGGGACCGTAATACAAAAAATTTCCATCGGAAAGCAATGTGGCGTGCAAAAAAGAACAAAATCGTGAAACTTCAGAAGGTTGATGGCAGCTGGGCAACCTCACAGGCTGAGCTTGAAGGGATGGACACACAATTCTTTCAAAATCTCTTCTCCCGGGAACCCAATCTGAACCCAAGTGACATCGTCAATCTGTTTGAAAAGAAGGTCTCTGAAAATATGAACGAAGCCCTATGTAAGGAGTTCTCTGACAAAGAAATATTAGATGCTCTCTTTGAGACTGGGCCATTGAAGGCTCCAGGTACAGACGGTTTCCCGGCCAGGTTTTATCAAAGGAATCGGGGGACTATAAAAACGGAAGTTATTGCAGCAGTCAAGCTATTCTTTGCTACAGGTAATATGCCAGCCAATATTAATCATACCGCAATTGTTCTCATCCCTAAAGTTTATCAACCATCAAATCTGTGTGAGTTCCGGTCTATCAGTTTGTGCACTGTACTTTATAAGGTGATTGCAAAATGCTTAGCAAACAGACTAAGACCCATTCTTGGTGATGTCATTTTGGTGAACCAAAGTGCATTCGTTCCTGGAAGGCTAATTACAGATAATGCCCTCGTGGCTTTTGAGTGCTTTCACTTCATTGAATAGAACACAAACCTAGGGAAGAACTTCTGTACATACAAAATTGACTTGTCAAAGGCTCGAGTGAATTGGGGTTTCCTTGAGAAGGAGATGAAAGGCTTAGGTTTCTCTCACCGGTGGATCGACTGGATCATGTCATGTGTGACCACGGTGAGCTACTCTATCAAATGCAATGGAACCTTGCTGGATTCGTTTACCCCGTCCCACGGCTTCCGCCAAGGCGATACCTTGTCGCCTTTCCTGTTTTTGTTTGTCGCAAATGGCCTCTTGGCATTACTTTAGAAAGAGATCAATGACAACCAGATTGAGCCTCTAAGGATATGTCGTAGAGCCCCAGTTAGATGTGCACACACGTCCAGTAACCGGCCCATGTTTAGTCCATCCAGGCCATTGTGGTCTTTGGAGTCAGATTGGATGGCTCCACCTTCCCTCCCACCACCCCTAAAAAAGACCTTCCCTTCCCCTCTACCATACAGATAAGCTTCTGGCACACCCAGTCACCCACCATCTTCCGCAGCACCTTAATCCCCATATCCTTTTTGCCATGAGCATGACTACTCTCGCGTCGCCATGGTCGCTCTTTGGATCACACTTGGGGTCCACAACGCCATGGGTATGGCTGACCAAAGTTGCTGCCACAGCAGGTGGTTCACCACGGCGACGGCTCGGTAAACCACTGTTATCTTTGCATCACTTTCACCTCCTCGCAATGAGATGCTGGTCTCGGCACTCCTACAAGACATCCTCGGCGGATTTGCGCCACTTTTCGTCGTCATCCAACTCAACATCCTGAACTTTGCCTTCTGTGCCACATCAACCCTGACAAGAACAATCATCCTCGACCAACAACCCATCTGATAACCCACAAGTATAGGGGATCGCAACAGTTTTCGAGACTAGAGTATTCAACCCAAATTTATTGATTCGACACAAGGGGAGCCAAAGAATATTTGCAAGTATTAGCAGTTGAGTTTTCAATTCCACCACACCTGGAGATTAAATATCTGCAGCAAAGTGATCAGTAGCACAGTAGTATGATGGTTTGATAGCGATAACAACGGTAGCAGCAACAATAGTAACTTAGCAAGAACAATATATGAAAAGCTCGTAGGCATTGGATCTGTGATTTATTTGGATGATATTCATCATATAACAGTCATAACCTAGGGCGGCACAGAACTAGCTCCCGTTCGTCAATATGATGTAGGCATGTATTTCGTAAATAGTCGTACATGCTTATGGAAAAGAACTTGCATGGCATATGTTGTCCTACCCTCCCGTGGCAGCGGGGTCCATAAGGAAACTAAGGGATATTAAGGCCTTATTTTAATAGAAGAACCGGAACAAAGCATTAACACATAGTGAATACATGAACTCCTCAAACTACGGTCATCACCAGAAAGTTTCCCAATTATTGTCACTTTGGGGTTTACGGATCATAACTCGTAACACGTGCATATAACTTGCAAGATCGGATCAAGAACATAGATATAATGGTGACCAGTCCCTTATATCATGTGGGAGCAACGTATGTTGTTATGCGGTTTGACCGATAAAGATCTTCGTAGAATATGTGGGAGCCAATATGAGCATCCAGGTTCCGCTATTGGTTATTGACCGGAGATGTGTCTCGGTCATGTCTACATTGTTCTCGAACCCGTAGGGTCCGCACGCTTAAAGTTCGATGACGGTTATATTATGAGTTTATGTGTTTTGATGTACCGAAGGTAGTTCGGAGTCCCGGATGAGATCGGGGTCATGACGAGGAGTCTCGAAATGGTCGAGACGTAAAGATCGATATATTGGACGACTATATTCGGACATCGGAAAGATTCCGAGTGATTCGGGTATTTATCGGAGTACCGGAGAGTTACGGGAATTCGCCGGGGAGTATATGGGCTTTAGGGGAAAGAGAGAGGGGAGGCTGCGCGCCCCCGCAAGGCCTAGTCCGAATTGGACTAGGGGGAGGGGCGGTGCCCCCTCCTTCCTTCTCTTCTCTTTTCCCTTTCCTTCTCTCCTACTCCTACTACATGGAAGGGGAGGAATCCTACTCCCGGTGGGAGTAGGACTCCCCGGGGCGCGCCATAGTAGAGGGCCGGCCCTCCCCCTCCTCCACTCCTTTATATACGGGGAGGGGGGCACCCCTTGGAGACACAACAATTGATCTCTTGATCTCTTAGCCGTGAGCGGTGCCCCCCTCCACCATATTCCACCTCGATAATATCGTAGTGGTGCTTAGGCGAAGCCCTGCGTCGGTAGCATCATCATCACCGTCACCACGCCGTCGTGCTGACGGAACTCTCCCTCAAAGCTCGGCTGGATCGGAGTTCGAGGGACGTCATCGAGCTGAACGTGTGCTGAACTCGGAGGTGCCGTACGTTCGGTACTCGGTTCAGTCGGATCGTGAAGACGTACGACTACATCAACCGCGTTGTGCTAACGCTTCCGCTTTCGGTCTACGAGGGTACATGGACACACTCTCCCCTCTCATTGCTATGCATCACCATGATCCTGGGTGTGCGTAGGAAATTTTATGCGCAGATGTTATATGCACGAGTAGAACACAAGTGAGTTGTGGGCGATATAAGTCATACTGCTTACCGGCATGTCATACTTTGGTTCGGCGGTATTGTTGGATGAAGCGGCCCGGACCGACATTACGCGTACGCTTACGCGAGACTGGGTTTACCGCCGTGCTATGCACACAGGTGACTAGCGGGTGTCAGTTTCTCAAACTTCAGTTGAACCGAGTGTGGCTACGCCCGGTCCTTGCGCAGGTTAAAACAACACTAACCTGACGAACTATCATTGTGGTTTTGATGCGTAGGTAAGAACGGTTCTTGCTCAGCCCGTAGCAGCCACGTAAAACTTGCAACAACAAAGTAGAGGACGTCTAACTTGTTTTTGCAGGGCATGTTGTGATGTGATATGGTCAAGGCATGATGCTATATTTTATTGTATGAGATGATCATGTTTTGTAACCGAGTTATCGGCAACTGGCAGGAGCCATATGGTTGTCGCTTTATTGTATGCAATGCAATCGCCCTGTAGTTGCTTTACTTTATCACTAAGCGGTAGCGATAGTCGTAGAGGCAATAGTTGGCGAGACGACAACGATGCTACGATGGAGATCAAGGTGTCGCGCCGGTGACGATGGTGATCATGACGGTGCTTCGAAGATGGAGATCACAAGCACAAGATGATGATGCCCATATCATATCACTTATATTGATTGCATGTGATGTTTATCTTTTATGCATCTTATCTTGGTTTGATTGACGGTAGCATTATAAGATGATCTCTCACTAAATTTCAAGATAATTGTGTTCTCCCTGAGTATGCACCATTGCCAAAGTTCGTCGTGCCCAGACACCACGTGATGATCGGGTGTGATAAGCTCTACGTCCATCTACAACGGGTGCAAGCCAGTTTTGCACACGCAGAATACTCAGGTTAAACTTGACGAGCCTAGCATATGCAGATATGGCCTCGGAACACTGAGACCAAAAGGTCGAGCGTGAATCATATAGTAGATATGATCAACATAGTGATGTTCACCATTGAAAACTACTCCATTTCACGTGATGATCGGTTATGGTTTAGTTGATTTGGATCACGTGATCACTTAGAGGATTAGAGGGAT
Source organism: Aegilops tauschii subsp. strangulata (assembly GCF_002575655.3). Lineage (NCBI taxonomy): Eukaryota > Viridiplantae > Streptophyta > Magnoliopsida > Poales > Poaceae > Aegilops > Aegilops tauschii. Next base: position 11,271,649 of record NC_053038.3, on the reverse strand, counting down.
GTCTATCTAAGTGGGAGTTCTTAAGTAATATGATTAATTGAACTTTAATTTATCATGAACTTAGTCCTGGTAGTATTAGCATATCTATGTTGTAGATCAATAGCTCGCGTTTAGCTCCCTTGTTTTATTTTGATATGTTCCTAGAGAAAACTGAGTTGAAAGATGTTAGTAGCAATGATGCGGATTGGATCCGTGATCTGAGGATTATCCTCATTGCTGCACAGAAGAATTATGTCCTTGATGCACCGCTAGGTGACAGACCTATTGCAGGAGCAGATGCAGACGTTATGAACGTTTGGCTAGCTCAATATGATGACTACTTGATAGTTTAGCGCACCATGCTTAACGACTTAGAATCGGGACTTCAAAGACGTTTTGAACGTCATGGACCATATGAGATGTTCCAGGAGTTGAAGTTAATATTTTAAGCAAATACCCGAGTTGAGAGATATGAAGTCTCCAACAAGTTCTATAGCTAAAAGATGGACAAAGGAAATATGCCCTAGAGGCAATAATAAAGTTATTATTTATTTCCTTATATTATGATAAATGTTTATTATTCATGCTAGAATTGTATTAACCGGAAACATGATACATGTGTCAATACATAGACAAACAGAGTGTCACTAGTATGCCTCTACTTGACTAGCTCGTTGATCAAAGATGGTTATGTTTCCTAGCCATAGACAAAGAGTTGTCATTTGATTAATGGGATCACATCATTAGGAGAATGATGTGATTGACTTGACCCATTCCGTTAGCTTAGCACTTGATCGTTTAGTATGTTGCTATTGCTTTCTTCATGACTTATACATGTTCCTATGACTATGAGATTATGCAACTCCCGAATACCGGAGGAACACTTTGTGTGCTACCAAACGTCACAACGTAACTGGGTGATTATAAAGGTGATCTACAGGTGTCTTCGATGGTACTTGTTGAGTTGGCATAGATCGAGATTAGGATTTGTCACTCCGATTGTCGGAGAGGTATCTCTGGGCCCACTCGGTAATGCACATCACTTAAGCCTTGCAAGCATTGCAACTAATGAGTTAGTTGCGGGATGATGTATTACGGAACGAGTAAATAGACTTGCCGGTAACGAGATTGAACTAGGTATTGAGATACCAACGATCGAATCTCGGGCAAGTAACATACCGGTGACAAAGGGAACAACATATGTTGTTATGCGGTTTGACCGATAAAGATCTTCGTAGAATATGTGGGAGCCAATATGAGCATCCAGGTTCCGCTATTGGTTATTGACCGGAGATGTGTCTCGGTCATGTCTACATTGTTCTCGAACCCGTAGGGTCCGCACGCTTAAAGTTCGATGACGGTTATATTATGAGTTTATGTGTTTTGATGTACCGAAGGTAGTTCGGAGTCCCGAATGAGATCGGGGACATGACGAGAAGTCTTGAAATGGTCGAGACGTAAAGATCGATATATTGGACGACTATATTCGGACATCGGAAAGGTCCCGAGTGATTCAGGTATTTTTTCGGAGTACCGGAGAGTTACGGGAATTCACCGGGGAGTATATGGGCCTTATTGGGCTTTAGGGGAAAGAGAGAGGAGAGGCTGCGCGCCCCCAAGGCCTAGTCCGAATTGGACTAGGGGGAGGGGCTGCGCCCCCTCCTTCCTTCTCTTCTCTCTCCCCTTTCCTTGACTCCTACTCCTACTACTTGGAAGGGGGGATCCTACTCCCGGTGGGAGTAGGACTCCTCCTAGGGCGCGCCATAGAGAGGGCCGGCCCTCCCCCTCCTCCACTCCTTTATATACGGGGAGGGGGGCACCCCTTGGAGACACAACAATTGATCTCTTGATCTCTTAGCCGTGTGCGGTGCCCCCCTCCACCATATTCCACCTCGATAATATTGTAGCGGTGCTTAGGCGAAGCCCTGCGTCGGTAGCATCATCATCACCATCACCATGCCATCGTGCTGACGGAACTCTCCCTCAAAGCTCGGTTGGATCGGAGTTCGAGGGACGTCATCGAGCTGAACGTGTGCTGAACTCGGAGGTGCCGTACGTTCGGTACTCGGATCGATCGGATCATGAAGACGTACGACTACATCAACCGCGTTGTGCTAACGCTTCCGCTTTCGGTCTACGAGGGTACGTGGACACACTCTCCCCTCTCGTTTCTATGCGTCACCATGATCCTGTGTGTGCATAGGAAAATTTTGAAATTACTACGTTCCCCAACACATATAACCATCCCTCAACGTGCGATGAAGAATCACTCCAAATTTCTTATCTAGCGGAGAACATAAGAAGAAATTGTTTGTAGGGTACGAAACCACCTCAAAGCTATTCTTTCTGATCAATCTATCCAAGAGTTCGTACTAAAATAAAACCAAGTTCCCTTTCCGATCGATCTATCCAAGAGTTCGTACTAAAATAACACCATATGATACACATCAACCAACTCTAATGTCACCTAGATACTCCAATGTCATCGCAAGTATCCGTGAGTTGATCATACGATATGCATCAAACAATTTTAGATTCATAATACTCAATCCAACACAAAGAACCTCAAAGAGTGCCCCAAGATTTCTACCGGAGAAACAAGGACGAAAACGTGTATCAACCCCTATGCATAGATTACCGCAATGTCACCTCGGGAATCCGTGAGTTGAGTGCCAAAACATATATCAAGTGAATCAATATGATACCCATTTGACACCACGGGTATTCATAGAAAGACATACATCAAGTGCTCTCAAATCCATAAAAGTATTCAATCTGATAATAACGAAATCTCAAAGGGAAAACTCAATTCATCACAACAAGATAGAGAGGGAGAAACACCATATAATCCAACTATATTAATGATGACCCATAAGTATAGGATATCTATCGTAGTCCTTTCGATAAGTAAGAGTGTTGAACCTAACGAGGAGCAGAAGAAAATGACAAGCAGTTTTCAACAAGGTATTCTCTACAAGCACTGAAATTATCAGTAACAGATAGTTTTGTGATAAGGTAATTCGTAATGGGTAACAAGTAACAAGTGTAACAAAGGTGCAGCAAGGTGTCCCAATCCTTTTTGTTGCAAAGGACAAGCCTGTACGATCTCTTATATAAAGCAAAGCGCTCCTGAGGACACATGGGAATTATTGTCAAGTTAGTTTTCATCATGCTCATATGATTCGCGTTCGTTACTTTGATAATATGATATGTGGGTGGACCGGTGCTTGGGTGCTGTACTTACTTGGACAAGCCTCCCACTTATGATTAACCACTCTCGCAAGCATCCGCAACTACGAAAGAAGAATTAAGATAAATCTAACAATAGCATGTGTCGGGGCTCAGGAACGACACCTATGGGATCATAGGGAATCCCTACTACGGTTGGCGGAGCGCGGAGCTGCGAAAAGAGCAGGTCTAGAAGATCAACGCGGGGGGATTTTTACCCAGGTTTGGGCCGCAAACGATGCGTAATACCCTATTTCTGCTTTTGTGTATATTTGGTGTTCTTGAGCTCTTGAACTAGCTGCGGTGCATGCCCAGTCCAAAAAGCCTGAATCCTTCCTCGGTACGCCTCGGGCCTCCTTTTATATGTCAAAGGGGTCACCACAGTGGCACACAGGAGGTGGAAAGTATCTACAGTGTACAAGTTTATCTCTTGACATCATAGGAGAAACGCATTTAATGCGCCGCCTATGTGTCCTCTTGCTTTATTGGGGGCGGTAACAAGGCTCGTCCCGCCCGTCGCCGCCTCGCCTTACTTGGACGCGCGTCCAAGCTGACGAGGCATGCAGCGCCACGCTGGCTGGCTGGCTGCTGTGCTGGTGCGGTGACAGAGTCTTCACGAAGATCTGCATGCCACCACGCAGGCGCTTGCTTAGTTGGCCTAGAAGCTGCACGCTGCCATGCAGGTGCTCTCCTAGTTGGCGGCTGATTGCTGTGTTGGAACGGCCGCGGGGTGGCGGAGCCTTGGTAGGTGTGGGCCTGGCTACGGCCCTGCAGATGCCCCCGGCAAGGGTCTTGCCGGGGCCTCGTAGGCGTCCCCGGCAAGGGTCTTGCCGGGGGTCTTCAGCCGTCCCCGGCAAGGGGTCTTGCCGGGGGTCTTCATCTTCTGGTTCTTATCTAGTCTTGCAGGCCTTTGGTCTTCACAAATATCTGCATGCCACCATGCAGGCGCCCCTAAGCCTTGGTCTTGATGTTTGTCGATGGTTTCAGGACTCTCAGGCTCAAGGGTCGCGGCCTTGCTGGTGTTGGGCAAGTCGCTCCGGCAAGGTTCCTACCGGGGCTGTGTAGGCCGCCCCGGCAAGGGTTTTGCCGGGGGAATCCACCTTGCCCCTTTTCTCTTCATGCTTTTGGCTTGAGTGCTGCCTCGGCAGCCTTGTACCTTCCCTTCCTCTGCCCTGCCAAGCCCGGTCGCAGGCGTGGCTATGACTGCCCGTGCACAAGTAAAGGGGTACAGAAAAGGCCCCTACTTTTGTACACCGACAGGAGCCCCCGGGCCTAGGCTACACACATGAAGGAAATATGCCCTAGAGGCAATAATAAAGTTGATATTTATATTTCCTTATATCATGATAAATGTTTATTATTCATGCTAGAATTGTATTAAACCGGAAATTTAGTACATGTGTGAATATATAGACAAACTAAGTGTCACTAGTATGCCTCTACTTGACTAGCTCGTTGAATCAAAGATGGTTAAGTTTCCTAGCCATAGACATAAGTTGTCATTTGATTAACGGGATCACATCATTAGAGAATGATGTGATTGACTTGACCCATTCCGTTAGCTTAGCACTTGATCGTTTAATATGTTGCTATTGCTTTCTTCATGACATAGACATGTTCCTATGACTATGAGATTATGCAACTCCCGAATACCGGAGGAACACTGTGTGCTACCAAACGTCACAGCGTAACTGGGTGATTATAAAGGTGCTCTACAGGTGTCTCCGATGGTACTTGTTGAGTTGGCATAGATCGAGATTAGGATTTGTCACTCCGATTGTCGGAGAGGTATCTCTGGGCCCTCTCGGTAATGCACATCACTATAAGCCTTGCAAGCAATGTGACTAATGAGTTAGTTGCGGGATGATGCATTACGGAACAAGTAAAGAGACTTTCCGGTAACGAGATTGAACTAGGTATTGAGATACCGACGATCGAGTCTCGGGCAAGTAACATACCGATGACAAAGGGAACAACGTATGTTGTTATGCGGTTTGACCGATAAAGATCTTCGTAGAATATGTAGGAACCAATATGAGCATCCAGGTTCCGCTATTGGTTATTGACTGAAGACGTGTCTCGGTCATGTCTACATAGTTCTCGAACCCGTAGGGTCCGCACGCTTAAAGTTCTGTGACGATCGGTATTATGAGTTTATGTGTTTTGATGTACCGAAGGTAGTTCGGAGTCCCGGATGAGATCGGGGACATGACGAGGAGTCTCGAAATGGTCGAGATGTAAAGGTCGATATATTGGACGACTATATTCGGACATCGGAAAGGTTCCGAGTGATTCGGGTATTTATCGGAGCACCGCAGAGTTACGAGAATTCGCCGGGGAGTATATGGGCTTTAGGGGAAAGAGAGAGGGGAGGCTGCGTGCCCCCCCAAGGCCTAGTCCGAATTGGACTAGGGGGAGGGGTGGTGCCCCCTCCTTCCTTCTCTTCTCTTATCCCTTTCCTGCTCTCCTACTCCTACTACATGGAAAGGGAGGAATCCTACTCCCGGTGGGAGTAGGACTCCCCAGGGCGCGCCATAGTAGAGGGCCGGCCCTCCCCCTCCTACACTCCTTTATATACGGGGGAGGGGGGCACCCCATGAACACACAACAATTGATCATTGATCTTTTAGCCGTGTGCGGTGCCCCCCTCCACCATAATCTACCACGGTCATATCGTAGCGGTGCTTAGGCGAAGCCCTGCGTCGGTAGAATCATCATCACCGTCATCACGCCGTCGTGCTGATGGAACTCTCCCTCGAAGCTCTGCTGGATCGGAGTTCGTGGGACGTCACCGAGCTGAACGTGTGCAGAACTCGGAGGTGCCGTGCGTTCGGTACTTGGATCGGTCGGATCGTGAAGACGTACGACTACATCAACCGCGTTCTCATAACGCTTCCGCTTACGGTCTACGAGGGTACGTGGACGACACTCTCCCCTCTCGTTGCTATGCATCACCATGATCTTGCGTGTGCGTAGGAAATTTTTGAAATTACTACGTTCCCAACAGTGGCATCCGAGCCAGGTTTATGCGTAGATGTTATATGCACGAGTAGAACACAAAGAGTTGTGGGCGATAATAATCATATTGCTTAGCAGCATGTCATACTTTGATTCGGCGGTATTGTTGGATGAAGCGGCCCGGACCGACATTACGCGTACACTTACGCGAGACTGGTTCTACCGACGTGCTTCGCACACAGGTGGCTGGCGGGTGTCAGTTTCTCCAACTTTAGTTGAACCAAGTGTGGCTACGCCCGGTCCTTGTTGAAGGTTAAAACATCACATACTTGACGAAAAATCGTCGTGGTTTTGATGCGTAGGTAAGAACGGTTCTTGCTCAGCCCGTAGCAGCCACGTAAAACTTGCAACAACAAAGTAGAGGACGTCTAACTTGTTTTTGCAGGGCATGTTGTGATGTGATATGGTCAAGACATGATGAGATATAAATTGTTGTATGAGATGATCATGTTTTGTTAAAGTTATCGGCAACTGGCAGGAGCCTTATGGTTGTCTCTTTAGTGCATAAGATGCAAGTGCCATGTAATTGCTTTACTTTATCGCTATGCGATAGCAATAGTTGCAAAAGCAATAGCTGGTGAGACGACCATGTGACAACACGCTGATAAAAGATCAAGATGATGGAGATCATGGTGTCATGCCGGTAACAATGGAGATCATGACAGTACTTTGGAGATGGAGATCAAAAGCGCAAGATGATGATGGCCATATCATGTCACATATTTTGATTGCATGTGATGTTTATCTTTTATACATCTTATTTTGCTTAATTCGGCGGTAGCTTTATAAGATGATCCCTTACTAAAATTTCAAGGTATAAGTGTTCTCCCTGAGTATGCACCATTGCGACAGTTCTTCGTGCCGAGACACCACGTGATGATCGGGTGTGATAAGCTCTACGTTCACATACAACGGGTGCAAGCCAGTTTTGCACACGTAGAATACTCGGGTTAAACTTGACGAGCCTAGCATATGCAGATATGGCCTAGGAACACTGAGACCGAAAGGTCGAGCGTGAATCATATAGTAGATATGATCAACATAGTGATGTTCATCATTGAAAACTACTCCATCTCACATGATGGAGTACATGGTTTAGTTGATATGGATCACGTGATCATTTAGATGACTAGAGGGATGTCTATCTAAGTGGGAGTTCTTAAGTAATATGATTAATTGAACTTCAATTTATCATGAACTTAGTCCTGATAGTATTTGCATAACTATGTTGTAGATCAATAGCTCGCGATGAAGCTCCCCATTTATTTTTTGATATGTTCCTAGAGAAAAATAAGTTGGAAGATGATAGTAGGAATGATGCGAACTTGGTCTGTGATATGAGGATTATCCTCATTGCTGCACATAAGAATTATGTCCTTGATGCACCGCTAGGTGACAGACCTATTGCAGGAGCAGATGCAGACGTTATGAATGTTTGACAAAGCTCGGTATGATGACTACTTGATAGTTTAAGTGCACCATGCTTTACGGCTTAGAACCGGGACATAAAAAATGTTTTGAACGCCACTGAGCATATAAGATGTTCCAAGAGTTGAAATTGGTATTTCATACTCATGCCCGTGTCGAGAGGTATGAGACCTCTGACAGTACTTTGCCTACAAGATGGAGGAGAATAGCTCAAGCAGTGAGCATGTGCTCAGATTGTCTGGGTACTACAATTGCTTAAATCAAGTGGGAGTTAATCTTCCAGATAAGATAGTAATTGACAAAGTTCTCTAGTCACTATCACCAAGTTACTAGAACTTCGTGATGAGCTATAATATGCAAGGGATGACAAAAACAATTCCCAAGCTCTTCACGATGCTAAAATCGGCGAAGGTAGAAATCAAGAAAAACATGAAGTGTTGATGGTTGACAGGACCACTAGTTTCAAGAAAAAGGGCAAAGGGAAGAAGGGGAACTTCAAGAAGAACGGCAAGCAAGTTGCTGCTCAAGTGAAGAAGCCCAAGTCTGGACCTAAGCCTGAGACTAAGTGCTTCTACTGCAAAGGGACTGGTCACTGGAAGCGGAACTACCCCAAGTATTTGGCGGATAAGAAGGATGGCAAAGTGAACAAAGGTATATTTGATATACATGTTTTTGATGTGTAATTTACTAGTGTTTATAGCAACCCCTCAGTATTTGATACTAGTTCAGTTGCTAAGAGTAGTAACTCAAAACATGAGTTGCAAAATAAACAGAGACTAGTTAAGGGCGAGGTGATGATGTGTGTTGGAAGTAATTCCAAGGTTGATAAGATCACCATCGCACACTCCCTTTACCTTCGGGATTAGTGTTGAACCTAGAATAAATGTTATTTGGTGTTTGCGTTTAGCATGGATATGATTGGATCATGTTTATTGCAATACGATTATTCATTTAAGTCAAAGAATAATTGTTGTTCTATTTATATTAATAAAACCTTCTACAGTCATACACTCAATATAAATGGTTTATTGAATCTCGATCGTAGTGATACACATATTCATAATATTGAAGCCAAAAGATGCAAAGTTAATAATGATAGTGCAACTTATTTGTGGCACTGCTGTTTAGGTCATATTGGTGTAAAGCGCATGAAGAAACTCCATGCTGATGGGCTTTTGGAATCACTTGATTATGGATCACTTGATGCTTGCGAACCATGCCTCATGGGCAAGATGACTAAGACTCCGTTCTCCGGAACAATGGAGCGAGCAACTGACTTATTGGAAATAATACATACTGATGTATGCGGTCCGATAAGTGTTGAGGCTCGTGGCGGGTATCGTTATTATCTGACCTTCACAGATGATTTGAGCAGATATGGGTATATCTACTTGATGAAACATAAGTCTGAAACGTTTGAAAAGTTCAAAGAATTTCAGAGTGAAGTGGAAAATCATCGTAACAAGAAAATAAAGTTTGTACGATCTGATCATGGAGGTGAATATTTGAGTTATGAGTTTGGTCTTCATTTGAAACAATGTGGAATAGTTTCGCAACTCACGCCACCTGGAACACCACATCGTAATGGTGTGTCCGAACGTCGTAACCGTACTTTATTAGATATGGTGCGATCTATGATGTCTGTTACCGATTTACCACTATCATTTTGGGGTTGTGCATTAGAGACAGCTGCATTCACGTTAAATAGGGCACCATCTAAATCCGTTGAGACGACACCGTATGAACTGTGGTTTGGCAAGAAACCAAAGTTGTCGTTTCTTAAAGTTTGGGGTTGCGATGCTTATGAGAAAAAGTTTCAGCCTGATAAGCTCAAACCCAAATCGGAGAAGTGCGTCTTCATAGGATACCCAAAGGAGACTGTTGGGTACACCTTCTATCACATATCCGAAGGCAAGATATTCGTTGCTAAGAATGGATCCTTTCTTGAGAAGGAGTTTCTCTCGAAAGAAGTGAGTGGGAGGAAAGTAGAACTTGATGAGGTAACTTTACCTGCTCCCTTATTGGAAAGTAGTTCATCACAGAAATCTGTTCCTATGACTCCTACACCAATTAGTGAGGAAGCTGATGATGATCATGTAACTTCAGATCAAGTTACTACCGAACCTCGTAGGTCAACCAGAGTGAGATCCGCACCAGAGTGGTACGGTAATCCTGTTCTGGAGGTCATGTTACTTGACCATGACGAACCTATGAACTATGAGGAAGCGATGATGAGCCCAGATTCCGCGAAATGGCTTGAAGCCATGAAATCTGAGATGGGATCCATGTATGAGAACAAAGTGTGGACTTTGGTTGACTTGCCCGATGATCGGCAAGCCATCAAGAATAAATGGATCTTCAAGAAGAAGACTGACGCTGACGGTAATGTTACTGTCTACAAAGCTCGAATTGTCGAAAAAGGTTTTGACAAAGTTCAAGGTGTAGACTACGATGAGATTTTCTCACTCGTAGCGATGCTTAAGTCTGTCCGAATCATGTTAGCAATTGCCGCATTTTATGATTATGAAATTTGGCAAATGGATGTAAAGACTGCATTCCTGAATGGATTTCTGGAAGAAGAGTTGTATATGATGCAACCTGAAGGTTTTATCGATCCAAAGGGTGCTAACAAAGTGTGCAAGCTCCAGCGATCCATCTATGGACTGGTGCAAGCATCTCGGAGTTGGAATAAACGTTTTGATAGTGTGATCAAAGCATATGGTTTTATACAGACTTTTGGAGAAGCCTGTATTTACAAGAAAGTGAGTGGGAGCACTACAACATTTCTGATAAATATATGTGAATCACATATTGTTAATCGGAAATAATGTAGAATTTTCTGGAAAGCATAAAGGAGTATTTAAAAGGAGTTTTTCAAAGAAAGACCTCGGTGAAGCTGCTTACATATTGAGCATCAAGATCTTTAGAGATAGATCAAGACGCTTGATAAGTTTTTTCAATGAGTAGATACCTTGACAAGATTTTGAAGTAGTTCAAAATGGAACAGTCAAAGAAAGAGTTCTTGCCTGTGTTACAAGGTGTGAAATTGAGTAAGACTCAAAGCTCGACCACGACAGAAGATAGAAAGAGAATGAAAGTCATTCCCTATGCCTCAGCCATAGGTTCTATAAAGTATGCCATGCTGTGTACCAAATCTATTGTATACCCTACACCGAGTTTGGCAAGGGAGTACAATAGTTATCTAGTAGTAGATCACTGAACAACGGTCAAAATTATCCTTAGTGGAATAAGGGTATGTTTCTCGATTATGGAGGTGACAAAAGGTTCGTCGTAAAGGGTTACGTCGATGCAAGTTTTGACACTGATCCAGATGACTCTAAGTCTCAATCTGGATACATATTGAAAGTGGGAGCAATTAGCTAAAGTAGCTCCGTGCAGAGCATTGTAGACATAGAATATTTGCAGAATACATACGGCTCTGAATGTGACAGACCCGTTGACTATACTTCTCTCACAAACAAAACATGATCACACCTTAGTACTCTTTGGGTGTTAATCACATAGCGATGTGAACTAGATTATTGACTCTAGTAACCCTTTGGGTGATGGTCACATGACGATGTGAACTATGGGTGTTAATCACATAGTGATGTGAACTATTGGTATTAAATCACATGGCGATGTGAGCTAGATTATTGACTCTAGTGCAAGTGGGAGACTGAAGGAAATATGCCCTAGAGGCAATAATAAAGTTGTTATTTATATTTCCTTATATCATGATAAATGTTTATTATTCATGCTAGAATTGTATTAAACCGGAACTTAGTACATGTGTGAATATATAGACAAACTAAGTGTCACTAGTATGCCTCTACTTGACTAGCTCGTTGAATCAAAAGATGGTTAAGTTTCCTAGCCATAGACATGAGTTGTCATTTGATTAACGGGAGCACATCATTAGAGAATGATGTGATTGACTTGACCCATTCCGTTAGCTTAGCACTTGATCGTTTAATATGTTGCTATTGCTTTCTTCATGACTTATACATGTTCCTATGACTATGAGATTATGCAACTCCCGAATACCGGAGGAACACTTTGTGTGCTACCAAACGTCACAACGTAACTGGGTGATTATAAAGGTGATCTACAGGTGTCTTCGATGGTACTTGTTGAGTTGGCATAGATCGAGATTAGGATTTGTCACTCCGATTTCGGAGAGGTATCTCTGGGCCCTCTCGGTAATGCACATCACTATAAGCCTTGCAAGCAATGTGACTAATGAGTTAGTTGCGGGATGATGCATTACGGAACGAGTAAAGAGACTTGCCGGTAACGAGATTGAACTAGGTATTGAGATACCAACGATCGAATCTCGGGCAAGTAACATACCGATGACAAAGGGAACAACGTATGTTGTTATGCGGTTTGACCGATAAAGAACTTCGTAGAATATGTAGGAACCAATATGAGCATCCAGGTTCCGCTATTGGTTATTGACTGAAGATGTGTCTCGTTCATGTCTACATAGTTCTCGAACCCGTAGGGTCCGCATGCTTAATGTTCTGTGACGATCGGTATTATGAGTTTATGTGTTTTGATGTACCGAAGGTAGTTCAGAGTCCCGGATGAGATCGGGGACATGACGAGGAGTCTCGAAATGGTCGATACGTAAAGATCGATATATTGGACGACTATATTCGGACATCGGAAAGGTTCCAAGTGATTCGGGTATTTATCGGAGTACCGGAGAGTTACGGGAATTTGCCGGGGAGTATATGGGCCTTATTGGGCTTTAGGGGAAAGAGAGAGGGGAGGCTGCGCGCCCCCCAAGGCCTTGTCTGATTTGGACTAGGGGGAGGGGCGGCGCCCCCTCCTTCCTTCTCTTCTCTTTTCCCTTTCCTTCTCTCCTACTCCTACTCCATGGAAGGGGAGGAATCCTACTCCCGGTGGGAGTAGGACTCCCCAGGGCGCGCCATAGTAGAGGGCGGGCCCTCCCCCTCCTCCACTCCTTTATATACGGGGGAGGGGGGCTCCCCATGAACACACAACAATTGATCATTGATCTTTTAGCCGTGTGCGGTGCGGTGCCCCCCTCCACCATAATCCACCTCGGTCATATCATTGCGGTGCTTAGGCGAAGCCCTGCGTCGGTAGCATCATCATCACCGTCATCACGCCATCGTGCTGACGGAACTCTCCCTCGAAGCTCTGCTGGATCAGAGTTCGTGGGACATCACCGAGCTGAACGTGTGCTGAACTCGGAGGTGCCGTGCGTTCGGTACTTGGATCGGTCGGATCATGAAGACGTATGACTACATCAACCGCGTTCTCACAACGCTTCCGCTTACGGTCTACGAGGGTACGTGGACGACACTCTTCCCTCTCGTTGCTATGTATCACCATGATCTTGCGTGTGCGTAGGAAATTTTTGAAATTACTACGTTCCCCAACAACACAAGCGCAAGGCGTTGTTGGGCCAGGCCCAGAACGGTGCGCGGGCATGCGTGGAAGAGTTTTCACCGTGGTAACTCCCTCACCAGTTGCGCTTCCCCATGATCCACATTGAGTGCATGACGTGGGGGTCGTGCGTGGAGTGGCCGCAGTGTGCTTGCGTCACCTCACGGTGTAGTAATGAGGCGGTCCGTGTCTTCCCTATAAAAAAGAGGAAACCGCAGGGGCGCTGCTCATTTACCCTCTGCGCCCTTTCCAATCTTGGAACCGCTGTTCCCTTCTCTTTCCTCAAGCGTGCATCGAAGTTTTCGCCTCTGCTCGCCACCGCTGCACCCCCATTGCCCTTGATCCCTCATCCCCTCTCAGCCGCCATGGCACCCAAGACAAGCAAGGGCAAGGGAGCGGCCAAGGACGCCGGGGAGAAGGAGGCACCGGAGAGTGAGTTGGCGGAACTGCGGACACAGTACGCCGTCTTCACCTCGACGGTCGACGCGCTCACCCTCAAGGAGAAGTTCAGGCCCCTGTGGGGAAGGGAGACGTCGGGGCATCCCGCCACGCGCGTCATCCACGCCTCCTGCACCAAGGCCGGTCCAAATCGGTATCCCTTCTTCCTCGACTACTTCTCCTGCGGGCTCTGCCCCCCTTTCTCAGATTTCTTCAACGACATCATGCACACCTATGGCTTTCACCTCCTGGACCTTACGCCGAACACCGTGGCGTGCATGTCCTTCTTCGCCCATCTCTGCGAGGGCTTTGCCAGAGTGCTCCCCAGCACGGCGCTCTTCCGCCACTACTTCACCCCTCGAATCTAGCCAGGGGGTGCCATCTCTGGCTGCATCACTTGGATCCCGAGGACCCAGAGCAGGGGCACGTACCTGGAGGGCGCTCAGAAGGAGAGGTGGGAAGAGTGGCGGAGCCGGTGGTGCTGGATCGAGGAGGCAGGTCTGCAGGAGTTCTGCCGGGTCCGTCGGAGGCCGCCGGTCCGTCGCGAGGACTAGGGCGAGCTCGACGCTGACGACTAGAAGCTCATGGTCGCCACCACCAGGATCCATCACCTCACCTCGGCCAGGCTCACCCTCGAGATGATCGGGGCCGACTTCATCCTCCGCCAGATCGCTCCGCTGCACAACTTCATAGTGCTGCAGCATGCCCATCTCTGCCAGAGGATTTTTTAGCTCAGGGTTGATGAGGTCGACATGGTCGAGAGGACCGGCAAGGCCGTCCCGGCTTGCAAGTCTCTGTTTGGGCTGCCAGCGGGGGTGGTCCCGTTGAGCAACAACTCTTACCAGACTGCCATCATCGTCATGATGCCGGAATTCAACACGCATGACCTTGATCCAACCTGGGGCGAGCCAGAAGCAGAGCGGGTGCAGGAATTCTTTGACAACTTGTCGGAGAGGTATGTCCGTGACGAGCCACTGCTCAACCGTGACACCACTGAGGAGGAGCTGGCGTACATTGCCGCCAGGGCGGAGGAGGAGGCACTTGCCGCGGAAGCCGGCGACCTCGGCACCGTGGAGGACGATGCTGACGCGGCCACAGAAGAGAAAGAGTTCGCCGAGTGGACAGGGTCTGCCGGGGGAGCCAGTGGCGTTGGCGCCAAGGTGTAACACCCCGGATGTAACTTTCCATATTTGTAACTCCAACTCTTGCCATTTTCGGCTATGTGTTATGATATTCCCTCCGTGGTTGGGTTTTGTCTTTCGTTTTGCATTTTGTTCATGTCATGCATCTCATATCATGTCATCATGCGTATCTCATTTGCATACGTGTTCGTCTCATGCATCCGAGCATTTTCCCCGTTGTCCGTTTTGCAATCCGGCACTCCCACATGCACCGGCGCACCCCTCTTGTTTCTTTTCGTGAGCGGGTGTTAAACATTCTCGGAATGGACCGAATGCCAAGTGGCCTTGGTATACCACCGATAGACCACCTGTCAAGTTTCGTTCCATTTGGAGGTCGTTTGATGCTCCAACGGTTAACCGGGTAACCGCAAAGGTCTTTTGTGTGTTGCAGCAAAACCCCCTCCTAACAGTACTATAACCCACCTAAGTCACCTCCATGCTCTCGGTCGTTCGATCACGATCGTGTGGGCGAAAACCCACTCCATTTGGAGTCTCCTAGCTCCCTCTACCTATAAATATGTGCTCCCTCCTCCAAATCCCGGGTCCCGAAACCCTAGCCCCGCTCCCTCCGCGCGCCGGACACGTCCGCCCGGCGCCGGACGAATCCCACCGCCGTGCCCGACCAATCGGGGCGCGACACGTGGCGCGCCGCCGCGTTCCTCCGCCTGCCGGACCGCGAGCCCGCGCGGGGCCCTCCCGGCCCGCGCGCCCGACCCCGCCGCCCGGCTCCCTCCGCACCCGTCCTCCTCCGGTGACCCCGCGCCTCGCCGCCCGGCGTCCCTCCGCTCCGGTCGCCGCCCGGCCCACGCCCGAGCGCGCCTCGGCTCCGCCGGAGCCCGAGCTCCTCGCCGCCACGCTCCTCTCCTCTGACGAACCCCGGCGACCACGCCTCTCCCTCCTCTGCATCTCCGGCCGACGCCCTCCTCCTTCCCCATCTCCGGCGAGCAGCAGCCTCACCTCGGTTCGCCTGCCGACGAGATCTGGACCGAAGGTTGACTTTTCCCCCCGTGTTTTTCTGCCAAGTCTCGAAATTATTGTATAATGTGCTCATGTTCATCGCATCATATCTCATTGCATACTACTCTGTTTTGCGTGCATGATATATCGAAATGTTTGTCACGAGATGCTCTTCATTTTGTTCCATTGTGCCATGCTCGTTTGAGTTCATCTGGATGCCCAAATCTCTGGTGCAAGAGTGCTATATGATGTTTACTGCTGTTACTTATCAGAACTTGTTGTTCTGTTATTTTTCCTACATTTGATGTGTGCATCTTTTGGGCATGAGCCCTACAGGTGTTTGGATCTATGCCATGCCACCTTTACAGAGGTGTATGCCATGTATTTTTGTGATTATGTGGTGACTAGCACAAGCATGCAAACTAAGCTTCGTGATGTTTCTGTTTTCAGGGACAGGATTTTTGCTGTCTGTTACTGCTGTTATTTTGTTGCCATGTATCCATGTGTCTACAGAGAGATCCATGCTTCTTTTGGGTATATTCAGTAAGGATGTTTTGTAGATATGGTTATGCTCTATCCATCCATGCCACTGTTTGCAATTATGGAGTGCCCTAGCATGTCTTAATCTTGCTCTAGGTTTGCTATAAAATGTTCCTGGCAGAATGTCAACATGATATTCAATTTTGCCAAGGTTGTTGTAGTTGCTCCATACATGCTATGAACCTGCTCTTGGCATGGTTACCTTCATGAACATGTCTTCTTGCTATAGGTATGCTTGTTTTGTCATGCATTGCTTTGTGATGAGTAAATCAAGCTCACCAAGATGCCTTCATAAATCTGGTAATGCCATGCTCTGTTTTCTGCTAAGTCTGGAACCTGTTAACGAAACTTGCTATGTTTACATGGGTGCCATCATATCTTCTGTGCCCTTTTGGCTCATGGTCAGTAAGGGACGTTTGTTCTATGCATTTAGTAGATTCATGCCATGCCTTGGTTTGCTATGATATGTTCCCGTAGCATGTGTTTGGCTTGCTCTGAACATTGCTACCTGATGTTGTTTCAGCCATGCTCAGTATTTTCAGTCTGTGAAGCTGATATCTTTTGCACTTTTGCCATGCTTGTTTGAACCTGTTATTGTGTGATCTAGCCGTAGCTCAGTGCTCATCTTTTGTCAAGCATATCCTGTAGATTACTTTCATATGCTTTGTTGCTATGTTGGGGTGCTGTAGCATAGTTACTTTATGTATTCTAAGTGCTATCATGCTTTTAATCGCATAATCGTGTCATTCTTGTTTTGCTTGCCATTTGCAAACCGTGTATCAGTTTCCGGTGATCTTTATATCGATTTTGACCGAAATCATCTCATCTTTCTAGTGGCATACTTGGTTTGCCAAGTTACTGCCTTGTTCATCCTTTTTCTTCCGGAGCACGCATATGCATCGCATATCACATCTCGCATATCATGCATGTATTGCATCATGTTGCTTGTGCATTTCCCGTGATTGATTGTGGTTCCATTGCTTGTGTTTTTGCTGTGGGTAGAGCCGGGAGACGAGTTCGTGAACGAGGAACCTGTTGAGTATGCTTACGAGGATCAAGCTTTCGACCACTCTGAGAACCTTGCAGGCAAGATGACCATACCCTCGAAATCACTTCTATCTTTGCTTTGCTAGTTGTTCATTCTATTGCCATGCTGCGCTACCTACCACTTGCTATATCATGCCTCCCATATTGCCATGTCAAGCCTCTAACCATCCTTTCCTAGCAAACCGTTGTTTGGCTAAGTTACCGCTTTTTCTCAGCCCTTCTTATAGCGTTGCTAGTTGTAGGTGAAGTTGAAGTTGGTTCCATGTTGGAACATGGATATTTTTGGCATATCACAATATCTCTTATTTAATTAATGCATATATGTATTTTGTAAAGGTTGGAAGGCTCGGTGTTGGGGATATAACTACTAGTGTAACCCGCCTAGGAGGGGCCGGGTTACGCAATGGCAATTCATCATATGAAGCCCAATATTAAGCTTGAGGATGGCGGTTCAATAAAGGGCCTAAAGCCCGTAGGCGACTTAAGGCCCGTAGTGATAAACCGCCGTAATGGCATGACTTGTGTTGTAAGGCAAAATTAACTAGTTACCGAGCCGGATACTGTTTATAAGCCGGCTGGGACTCTGTAGGCCGCGGGGCGTCAACCCATGTATATAAGGGGATGACCCGCCGGCGGCTTAAGGCAAGTAACATCAAATCGGTAGCCAGGCATAGCGGATTCGCTCCCTGGTCATGGAAACCCTAGTAATTGCATCTCAACTGGAGTAGGCTTTTACCTTCACCGTAAGGGGCCGAACCAGTATAACCCTCGTGTCCTTTGTCCCGCTTTAACCCCTTTAAGCTTCCTAGTTGTGATGGCTCCACGACTAAGTCCTTTCACGAGGGCATCTGCCGTGACTATTCCACGAGAGTTGGCGCCCACCGTGGGGCCAGCGAGCGGTGGATTTGAGTTCTTGAAGGGCAGCTTCGAAGGGCTCAAGGGATACGCTGTGGGCCGGATGACCAAGAGTCATCACGGCAAGCTCTACATCGACGACGCAGGCTGGGGCCCCGACGCCGGCTCAATCGAGTACGGGTACCGGGTCCCCTTCGGCGGAATCCACGTTTTCATTGGCAAGATCGGTGAGCCGGGCCCTGAGCCGGACATCTGCACCGACCTCATCGAGACGGCTCAGCGTGTGAGACCCGCCTGGACTCTGACTGCCTTGAAGCGTGCTTTCGTGGGATGCATCCACGGAGGACTCTCTGAAGGATCTAGATCTAGCGATGAGACGACCATCTGCTCTGATGGTGAATCATCCACAGGTGAGATTGAATCGTTGTATCAACTTCGAGACGGCAGGCTCGGGGGCTGTTCTGATGGCGACAATATTTCGGACCCTTTTGAGCCGCCAAGCCGGGTTGGAATCTTCATGGCCGGCACGTAACCTGTTCAAAACTCCGCCGCTGGGGCAGGAGGCCCTGTGCACTCGCCGGCTCAGGTGCTGATGGATCTCACGGATAAGATGACTGCCCTGTTAACCGCCACGGTCGTCCCAGCGGATCAAGCAGAGGTGGCACAGTTAAAGCTGGATATAGCATGAGCCAAGGAAGATCTGGCAGCGGAAGGAATCAGGATGGCTGCAGAACGGGCGGCTCTGGACGCCCAGACTCAGCTGATTCAGGCGCAGTCTTTCCGGCTCACGATGGATCAGAACGCATCCAATGAGGTCATGAGAAGGAGGCATCAGAAAGCTCAATCTCGGTTCCCTCCGGTTTATGATCCTCGAAACCTCTTCAACACGCCCGGTGCAGGGCCTAGTGACCCGCCAGAAATCACGGCACCCGGGGCTGGAACGCTGGTTCAGCCGCAAGTGATGGGGCCTCCCCGTGTGAATACTGCCCCACCTCAATACGTGCCAATACCACCGGGTCATTATTCTAATCCATTGGAAAACATGATCGCTGCAGCGGCGCGACTGGCGGCTCTCCCAGTCGAGGGTGATTCTCCAACGGCGGTCGAAACCCGCAGGGTCAGAGAACTTCTTCAGACGGCTTTGGCACAACAGGAGGCATATTCATATAGCCGGGACAGGATTCATTCAACCCCTCGTCCAAGCCAGAGCCCAAGTTATAGCAGACACATGGTTTCAGCGGCCGGCTCAAGCAACGTCCGGTGCCGTGACTTGCCAGCTGGCCATGGCCCGGCGCACAATGGAGCCTTTAACGCGGTAGATCAAGACAGAGCACGTCAAGAGGCTGAGCAGGCGGCTCAGCTGACGGCTTACCAGCCTTTTCCGGTTCACCCAACAGCCTCTATCGAGGCAGGCATAGCTACGAGGACCGGAGGTGTCCCTTGTCTGGTGCCGGCTCTCCGTAACGAACGTCTACCCAGAGATTTCAAAGGGCCTAGGAAGGTACCTAATTACACGGCTGATTTACAGCCCGGAGCATGGATTGAAAGCTACGAGATGGCTATGGAGTTGCTGGAGGTCAGTGAAGCGGCGATGGCCAAATACTTTACCATGATGTTGGATGGGACTGCCCGCACTTGGTTGAAGGGACTGCCACCTAATTCCATCGGGTCATGGGCAGAGCTGAAAGCCCGCTTCTTCCAAAACTTCAAAGATACATGTAGGCAATCTATGTCAATTGTGGATTTGACTAACTGCAAGCAGCAAGAAGGTGAGTCTACAACCCATTGGGTACGCCGGGTCAAGGAAATAATACATTCATCTGATAAGATGGATGCCGGCTCTGCGGTCTTAATGTTGGAACAAAATTGTCGTTTTGCACCCCTGAAGATGAAGGTTGGGCGGCTCAAGCGCGATTGCAATGATATGGGTACGCTGATGGCGGCTCTGGTCAAGTACGCCGACTCTGATAGTACCAAGGATCCCGCGTCTGATGAGGAAAAGACAGGGAAGGGAAAGAAGAATGGCAACGGCAAGGGCCCTCAGCATAACCCGACGAGTCAAGGAGGTAATAAGCGTAAGGCTGATGATGGTATGGAGTTTGTGGCTAACACCAACGCACAGGGTAACAATCACCGACGTAAGGGGATACCATCTCCCCGGTCTGGCGGGTCTGGCCCGACGCTTGAGCAATTGTTAAATGAGCCCTGTCCAAGGCATGGCTCTAGGGAGAAGCCGGCCACTCATCTATGGAAAGAATGTGCAATCATGAAAGCTTTCAAGAATTCCAACATGTTCAACGGTAACAATGGGCAGGGCGGCGGCTCAGGTGGCGGCGGCTTTCATGGCCCGGGCGGCGGTTCAAACTCCAATTTTCAGAATTCTCAAGGTAATCAAGGTGGTTTTAACCAGCAATCTGGCCAGGGTAATCAGCAGCAGCAGCAGGGGGGATACCAGACCCATCCAAAGCAGCTCAACAGTGGACAGTATCATGTGTTTACTACCAGTTTGTGCAAGCGAGACCAGAAGCTTCATAAGAGGGCTGTGAACGCTGTTGAGCCGGCAGTTCCACGTTACTTTCGATGGTCTGAGCAGCCGATTGTATGGAGTAGGGAAGATCACCCTCCCCGGGTTGATAATTCGGGTCTCCTGGCCTTGGTGGTGACTCCTCAGGTTGGTGGGTATAAATTCACTAAGGTACTCATGGACGGAGGTAGTAGCATCAACATCCTCTATTATGAGACCTTCCGTCGTATGGGATTAACTGATAAAAGCCTCAACCAGTCCAATACTGTTTTCCATGGTGTGGTGCCCGGTAAGTCGGCATATCCAGTTGGTAAGATCGAGCTGGAAGTAGCCTTTGGAGATGAGTACAACTACAGGGCGGAAAAACTAACTTTTGAGGTGGTCAAAATCAGAAGCCCGTACCATGCTTTATTTGGGCGGCCGGCTTACGCCAAGTTCATGGCACGGCCGTGTTACGTATATTTGCAGCTCAAGATGCCGGGTCACAATGGGACCATTACGGTTCATGGCAGCCGAAAGATAGCTTTGGAGTGCGAGGAAGGTGACGCTGGCTACGCTGAATCTGTTTGTGCGACAGAGGAATTAAAGTTTTACAAAGATAATGTTGACCCGGCAGATATGACGTCTTTGAAAAAGCCGACCACGGAGCATGAGCCGGTAATGAAATTTAAGTCGGCCGATGAGACTAAGCTTATTGACTTTGTGCCAGGCGACTCATCTAAGCAGTTCAGCATCAGTGCCAATCTGGATCCTAAATAGGAAAGCGCGCTCATCGAGTTCATCCGTGAGAACCGGGACATCTTTGCATGGAAACCTTCTGACATGCCGGGTGTACCGAGAGAACTCGTAATATTGATCCAAAATTTAAGCCAATCAAGCAATTTCTCCGGCGGTTTAATGAGGAGAGGCGGAAAGCCATTGGTGAGGAAGTAGCCCGGCTCTTGGCGGCCGGGTTCATCGTTGAAGTCTTTCATCCAGAATGGCTAGCTAACCCGGTGCTCGTGCTCAAGAAGAACGACACCTGGCGTATGTGTGTGGATTATACGGATTTAAACAAGGCTTGTCCGGCTGATCCTTTTGCTCTCCCCCATATTGATCAAATTATTGATGCTACGGGGGGTTGCGAGCGTTTGAGTTTTTTGGATGCTTACTCTGGATACCATCAGATCAAAATGGCAGTTAAGGACCAAGAGAAGACGGTGTTCATTACCCCTTTTGGAGCCTTCTGTTATGTGTCTATGCCTTTTGGGCTCAAGAGCGCCCATGCGACTTACCAGCGGTGCGTACAGAATTGTCTTCATAATCAGATTGGGCGCAATGTTCATGCCTATGTGGATGATATTGTGGTAAAATCCAGAGAGAAGGAGACCTTGATAGACGATCTGAGGGAGACCTTTGGTAATCTCCGGGTCTACAAGATGATGCTTAACCCGGCCAAGTGTGTTTTTGGTGTTCCTGCGGGCAAGCTCTTGGGTTTTCTGGTTTCTCATAGAGGCATTGAAGCTAACCCGGAGAAGATCAAGGCAATCACCTCTCTAGCTAAGCCGGCGTGTATAAATGACGTCCAGCGTCTGGCAGGTCGGATTGCTGCTTTAAGTCGATTTATAAGCCGGTTGGGTGAAAAGGCCATACCGCTGTATCAGATGATGAAGAAAACAGATGACTTTGTCTGGAGTGATGCTGCCAACGCCGCCTTTGAGGATTTGAAAAGACAGTTAGCTGAACCGCCAATTCTTGCTGCTCCTGTTGATAAGGAACCCTTATTATTGTATGTAGCCGCTAACGCACGAGCCGTCACTGTGGCCATAGTGGTGGAGCGCAAGGAGGCGGGTAAGGAACATCCGGTTCAGCGGCCGGTTTATTACATCAGCGAAGTACTCATTGAGTCCAAGCAACGGTATCCACATTGGCAGAAGCTTGTTTATGGGGTATTCATGGCAAGCCGGAAGCTTAAGCAATATTTCCAGGGCCACCCTATCACTGTGGTTAGTTCTGCTCCTTTAGGAGATATCATCCAAAACAGGGAAGCCACAGGAAGAGTCGCTAAGTGGGCCATTGAACTTGGGCCTCATGGTCTAAAGTATGTGCCACGCACGACTGTCAAATCACAAGCATTGGTAGATTTCATCAATGATTGGACAGAGCTGCAGATGCCTGAAGAGAAACCGGATAACACATACTGGACTATTCACTTCGACGGGTCCAGGCAATTGGAGGGCTCGGGGGCTGGAGTCGTGTTAGCTTTCCCTCGAGGTGACAAAATTTGTTATGTACTACGGTTGATGTTTCCCTGTACTAACAATGCAGCTGAGTACGAGGCCTTACTCCATGGTCTTCGGATGGCTAAGGAGATGAGCTTAAGCTGAGTAAGGTGCTTTGGCGACTCAGATTTGGTGGCCCAACAAGTATCAGGCAAGTGGGATTCCAAGGACCCCCTCATGGCGGCTTATCGCCGTGAAGTTGATGCCATTGCCGGACATTTTCAGGGTTACCAAGTAGAGCACATTGACCACAGAAAGAACGAGGCGGCTGATGCCTTAAGCCGGCTGGGCTCTCAGCGAAAGCCGTGCCACCTAATACTTTCTTGGATATTCTGCATAACCCTTCTGTCAAGTTACCTACAGAGGAAGACTTGGCTGTTCCGGACCCTGAAGCACAGTTGGTGGCGGCTCTTCATGTTATCCCAGATTGGACAGTGCCATACTTGGCTTACATGACCCGGGGAGAATTGCCTGAGGATGAAATTTTGGCCAGACAAATAACCCGGCGGTCTAAGTCAATGATAAGTGCCAATGGCGAGTTGCATCATCGCAGTGTCACTGGGGCTTTTCAGCGTTGTGTTTCCCCTGAGGAAGGTCAAGAAAGTTTACGAGAGATTCACGAGGGGGATTGTGGCCATCATGCCGGCTCAAAATCCCTTGTGGCCAAAGCTTTTCGTCACGGTTTTTATTGGCTGACGGCTCATGCTGATGCAGAGGACTTAGTCAGTAAATGTGACAGTTGTCAGAAATTCTCAAGACGTGCTCACGTGCCGGCTCAAGAGTTGAGGATGATTCCAATCACTTGGCCGTTTGCAGTCTGGGGGCTTGATATGGTTGGACCTTTCAAAAGGTCCAAGGATAAGAAGACCCAGCTCTTGGTGGCGGTTGACAAGTTCACAAAGTGGGTTGAGGCAGAGCCAGTTAGTAAGTGTGATGTAGCCACGGCGGTTTAGTTCATGAAAAAGGTGATATTTCGCTTTGGTTTTCCACACAGCATTATAACTGACAATGGTACCAATCTGTCTAAAGGCGCCATGGAAGAATTTTGTCAATGAGAGCATATTCGACTTGATGTTTCATCAGTGGCTCACCCCCAATCCAATGGTCAAGCTGAGAGAGCCAATCAGGAAATCTTGAAGGGCATCAAGCCCCGGGTTTTGGTCCCTTTGCAGCGGACGCCGGGTTGTTGGGTGGAGGAGTTACCCTCTGTGATATGGAGCATCAATACTACTCCTAATAGGTCTACGGGTTATACGCCTTTCTTCATGGTTTACGGAGCTGAGGCGGTTCTCCCTAGCGACATCCGTCATCACTCGCCTCGTGTGGCGGCTTATGTTGAGGCGGACAATGAATAAGCGCGTCAGGATGCTCTTGACTTGTTGGACGAACAGCGTGACGTAGCAGCTCGCTCGGCGACTTACCTACAAGACCTGCGCCGCTATCACAGCCGCCGGGTTAAGTCCAGAACCTTTCAGGAAGGTGACTTGGTGCTCCGGCTCATCCAGGATCAAACAGATGCACACAAGCTATCCCCACCTTGGGAAGGGCCCTTTGTGGTCAGCAAGAACTTGCACAACGGGTCACACTACCTCATCGATGTTCGAGAACACAAAGATTCACGTAAGTCGGAGGAGGAGACCCGTCGGCCGTGGAATATAGCTCAGCTTCGGCCTTATTACACTTGAGCCACCGGCTCTCATAATGTACATACTTCCGTGACAATGTATATATTATGGTAAATAAAAAAGTAGGACCTCTGTCCTTTTTCCCCTCAAAGGTAAATGTGTCATTGTTATTTTCATTATGATATCACATGATCATTTGGGGGCTGATCCGGCTTACGATCATATTCGAATCTAGTTAAACATCATGATCACTAGGGGGCTTCCTGTTCAAACATAGGTCGTATTTGAACCAAAGAGAACATAGCTGTCGATACCCTTTTGATCGGCACATTGCCGAGCTCATTGGGGAGTTTCTTGGTCATATTTGAACCATAGCTCAACCCCCTTTGGGAACCGACGTGGATCGTATTCGAATCAGCGTCGTTAAACAACTCTCAAGGTCATTTGGGGGCTTCCTGTTCAAACATAGGTCGTATTCGAACCAAAGAGAATATAGCTGTCGGTACCCTCTTGATCGGCAACGCCAAAGCCACTGGGGGCTATATGATCGTATTCGAATCTTAGCTTAACCCCTTTGGGACGGTTTTCTGGTCGTATTCGAATTAGAAGCCTTCAAAAAAATTTGAAGTCATTTTTTGCAAACAATTTTTGGGGGTTTTATTTGAAGTTCTTTTGATCATGTCTAAAGTGTTCAAGGGTGGTTCCCATTCCACCGGCTTAACCTTGATCAATAAAGATGATCGCATATAATAAACATCGTATTACAGAGTTGGGTCCTCACCCTCATTGTCCGGGTCACATAAACCGGAAGTGTAATCGAAGGGTCACAACTGCCAAGGGACTTGTGATTTGTTTTATATGCAGGACAACTTCAAGCAGCTCTTTAAATGTAAGGAAAGCAGAGGATCAAGCATAACCCGGGGGAATATAAGAGGGCGACTTAAACAGTGTTGAGTGCCACACAAGTGCGCGATGGCACGACAAAAATAAGTGTTCTCCTACTCTATTACATGACTCCCCGAGTCCAAATAGTGAAGCATTGTTTTTTATCAAGACATAAATATGAGCCGCCTGAGGGATCAAAGGTGTTGTTGGGCCGACGCTTCCGGTTCACCCCTTTCCACTCCGCCAGCTGTTTCCCTGTCCTGGAAAGTTGATGATTTCCAGTCAATGCCACTCAAGGCTTCAAATTCAGCTTCATCATCAATTAACCCGGCCGGATCAACTTCAGAGGCGAAGGTATGCTTACGAGTCGGAGGGATCAGGCTGATTGCTTCATAATGTGGTGTTGGAATTCTCTGATTCTCGGCGTCATAACCCGGTTGGTATTTGGTAAGATCCGTATCATTATCGATCAGAGTGGCCATAGGACGTACGTCCTTCACGCAAGCGGCGAAATCCTTCTGGTCAAATGGGATGCCGTCCTCCTTCAAACTGGGATACCCAAGGGCGATGTCGGCCGGGTCTAGCCCCGGTAGCCACGCCTTGGCCCGGCTTAAAGCAGCTATGGCTCCGGCTCTCGCAGAAGCTCGTCTCAATTCCTGGAATCGTTGAGGTAGTACGGCAAGCCGCCTTAGCACATCCGCCAGATGAGTGGGAACTTCATTTGACAGAGCCACGACGGCTAAGGCACGTTGTGACCCGGTGTAGAGTTGTTCCACCAGGGTATAAACGGCCTTCAGTTTTGTCAGCATGTTCTGGTTGAGATTGGCACTCCTGGAGCCTGCATTACAAGGTCAGGTGAGCTGAGAACAATTGAGATGTTTGTTGAAAAAGATTCAAGCTAGCTAACACTTACAGAGTAACTTACCAAAGATTGCTGAGACCATCTGAGATATATGGCGTTTTAAGCCGGATAGCTCGGCGATTGTTTCTGCAAGAGTGGCCTCCGCTTGTTCAGCCCGGTTGAGCAAGGCGGTCTTTTCATCCGCCCAGGCCTTTCTCTCTGCCTCAAACTTCTTTTTAATTTCTCTTATGCGGATACACTGACTTCAAACTTGGAATTCGCCTTTTGGGTTTCACTTTCTTGTGTTTTCAGGCGATTCTTCAAGTCGGAGATCTCCGATTCAAATTGCTTAATGGCGGCCTGTACAAATTCCGGGTTACAGTTAGGATTATCATGCAACATTAAGTCCCAAGCACTTTGCAAGCAAAGATACTTGGCACTTGGGGGCTAATGTATGCTAAAGAGCTCTAATTACAGTGGCATGGAAATAAAGTCCCAAGCATTTTTCAAGCAAAGATATTTGGCACTTGGGGGCTAATGCATATTGCTGTTCAAGTACTTGGTTAAAATACGGTGAAGACCGGTTCAAATATGTTGTCTAAACCGGCCCTTGGGTGCTACCGGATAAGCCGGTTTTCTTGTAGTGATTATTAAACTGGTGATAAGTCTATAACATATTTCATCATAAGTAATAGACTTGGGGGCTGGCATAGTAAGGATAACTAAGGAACACGCAACAAGAGTTATACCTAAGATTTTTGGTGTATTTGTTTCACCATATCAACTTCCAGATCCCGGCTGTTGTGCACTTGGTTTACATAACCAGAGATGATTTCTCCAATACTCAGATGAGCATAATCAGTGACATCCAGCCGGGTTTTGCGGCGTTCCAGAAGTTCTTCTTTGGCGGAGCACTTGGCCAGCGCAGTGGGTCTCCCCGGTTCAACGAAGTCAGTCCAGATGATTTCGACGTCCGGGTCATTCGCCTTGGCTGGGCTAGGGTTCTCCGGGTTCTCAGAACCTTCCATCACTTGTTCAACGGATGGATCAGTGGTGAAAGTTGGAGTATCATGGGCTGGTTCAGGCGGCGGCTCATGAGCGGAAGTATCAGGAGCAGCCGTTTTGAGCTCCGGTTCAGCAAGGATTGGCTCTTCGGCCGACTTATTTCTCTTCATCCTCTTGCTGGGCTTTACTTGTACACTGAAAATTAAAGGGTTAGCACAAGAACATGAATAAGATAAGCACAAGATAAACAGATTATCATTACCCTGGAATGGTTTTAAAAGCCGGCATGCTGGACTGCATTGATTCGCCGGAGGAAGGTGAAGTTCCCTGATAGTTTGAGTCAGAGGAATTGAGTGGTTGACGAATGAAACCCGCCAAAGGATACAAAGAATATAAATCAGAGATAACCTCAGTCTGGCGTTTTCTTGTTGCATCGGGTAAGCCAGAGGAGAGGTCCGCATCTTTACTGGTCCGGGTCTGCCTCCGACTCTCGTGAATCTGTTGCTTCAAAAGAAATTGAGGATCTTGATAAGCTAAAGGATGTGAAAATTTTACTTTCCGGGTTACCCTTCGGACTTTCTGTCTCGGCAAAGGCTCGGAGTCGGAGGAAATTATAGTTACCTCTTCAGTTACTGCATGACTTGCTCCCGTATCCTCCTGCTGATAATCAGTGTCAATAAGATGGTTAAAGAAGGAGCCTAAAGAGTGAAGAGTTACCTCTGACTCGGAGGTATCGTCTAGATGAAACATATCTGAGGCGCTAGGTTTGTTTCCCTTCTTACGAGCAGTGGCTTTCCTGGCGGCTTTCTTGGCCTTTCTGGCTTTCTTTGCAGCCTCATGGTCATACTTGACCTTCCATAATTTATCACCAGCCTGTAAAATATAGCAAGAGTTTTTGAGTAAAGATGAAATTATCGAAGTGGAAATAAGATGCTCAAGTTAATGGTTTATCGCTGGAGCCGGGTTAGCCTTGCAGAAAGGACTTAAGCCCTCTTTCCCGCAATCTGCCAGGCTCTCGTTCAGAAGAGACTTGGTCATGTCATCAACGACATCTTCAGGTAAGTCGTCAGGACTGTGCCGTAGAGGATCATTTTTCTGGCCTGTATAATCGCACATCAAGCCGGGGCGGCGGCTCAAAGGAATCACCCGCCAGGCAATCCAAACCCGGACCAAGTCAATGCCGTTTAGGCCATTCCCCAGAAGAGCTTTGATCTTGTTTATGGTGGGGGCAAGTGTCTGACGTTCAGCCGGAGATAATTTATCTGGTAAGGGATGAGTTGACTCCAGGCGCAGGGCGCGAAAGCCGGGCAAAGGGTTCTCATTGGCCGGAGAAGTGTCTTGACAGTAGAACCACGTCTGGTTCCAATCTTTAGGGTGACTCGGCGGCTCGGCATAAGGGAAGAGACAATCTCTACGTCGCTGGATTGAGATTCCGCCAAGTTCCAAGCTGGGCCCGTGGGCACATTCGTTTTGACGGTTCAGATAAAATAACTCTCTAAAGAGTAGTATGCTGGGTTCTTATCCAAGGTACACCTCACAAAATACTTGGAAATTGCAGATGTTTGACACGGAATTGGGTCCGACGTCTTGAGGCCGCAGGTCAAAAAAGTGCAAGACGTCTCTGAAATTTTTTGAGCCGGGTGGAGCAAAGCCCCGGCTCATGTGATCAGTAAAAATGACAACTTCCCCATCCTTGGGTTGTCGTTTTTCTTCTGACGGGTCAGGAGCACGATAAGACAAGATCTCTTTCTTCGGTAGGTGACCAGTCTTCACAAAACCGTCTAAGATACTATCAGTGACGGTGGATTTAACCCAGTTGCATGTGATGGGTGCTTTGGGAGCCTTGAGCGGCATTATGAAGGATGGAAGCCTATGACAAAATAAAAATTTCCGGTTCAAATTTAAGCCGGAGAAAATATTTCAATTCATATTCAAGATGGCGGCTTACGAAGGGGCCAAATGATATATGGCTAATTGTGTCAGATTGTTTAAGCCGCCATGGGCATCATAAGCAATTAAGTTATTTAAATCCACTATGAGTGATCAGGATTATTCATTGAGCATTGCCTCGTTAAAGCCGGCGATAAGAGCCGCCATGGTTAACGGATACAGTTTTTTTGCCTAAGTATCGCACAAACAGGTTTCACAGGTTGCAGCTGCTATTTTGGATCAAACGATGGTTCAGAAAGGAAAATATTCTAGACCTAAAAACTAGTACAGATGAGTTCGTGAGCTCTAATACGGTCTTTTCACAAGCAAAAGGGATCTGCTAGTATTGAAAATGGATGAGAAGCAACTACCGCATGAGTTCCATACTACTTTTGGATCAAATAAAGCCGCGGTGGAGGAGCTACGAAGAAACTGTGTTGAACCATGAAGAACACGGAAGAACTTGGAAACCCTAAATGCAGATCTGAAGTGCGGGAAGGTGAAGACTTACGGCTGTAGATTTACTGCGGAGGATCGCCGCCGTTCTCTGGTCGATTCAGGTTGATGCAGCGGCCAAGATCGACGAAGATGAGGTGCTCTGCTGCGGTGGCGGCGGCGGCGGAGCTCGAGCAGCAGCGGAGTCGCGAGAGGAAGAAGACGACAGAAAGGGAGAGAATGAAGAAAGACCTAAAGGCCGTGCATATTTATAAGGGAAGACTGATAAGTGGGCGCGAAAAACGAGGAGGCCGAAAACATGGTTATCCAGCTACTCCGACGCCTCGATTTTTGGGATGGTCATTAAGATAAAGATCTGTTCTGATATGACAGAATAAAAATGAATTTAATGGAAGATGACGTCATGGCGGGTTATCATGAATCCAGAAGATGACGTCATGGCGGGTTATAACTTTTGCACAGACAGAAGCCAGAAGGTTTTTTCTTAAAGTATTGAAGATTGACATGAACCGGTTCAAATCAATCTGGGGCCTAATGTTGGGGATATAACTACTAGTGTAACCCGCCCAGGAGGGGCCGGGTTACGCAATGGCAATTCATCATATGAAGCCCAATATTAAGCTTGAGTATGGCGGTTCAATAAAGGGCCTAAAGCCCGTAGGCGACTTAAGGCCCGTAGTGATAAACCACCGTAATGGCATGACTTGTGTTGTAAGGCAAAATTAACTAGTTACCGAGCCGGATACTGTTTATAAGCCGACCGGGACTCTGTAGGCCGCGGGGCGTCAACCCGTAAGGGGATGACCCGCCAGCGGCTTAAGGCAAGTAACATCAAATCGGTAGCCAGGCATAGCGGATTCGCTCCCTGGTCATCGAAACCCTAGTAATTCCATCTCAACTGGAGTAGGCTTTTACCTTCATCGTAAGGGGCCGAACCAGTATAACCCTCATGTCCTTTGTCCCGCTTTAACCCCTTTAAGCTTCCTAGTTGCGATGGCTCCACGACTAAGTCCTTTCACGAGGGCATTTGCCATGACTATTCCACGACACTCGGCCTTATGCCGAGTGTTTTGTTCCACTCTTGCCGCCCTAGTTTCCGTCATACCGGGATTATGTTCCTTGAGTTTGCGTTCCTTACGCGGTTGGGTGATTTATGGGACCCCCTTGACAGTTCGCCTTGAATAAAACTCCTCCAGCAAGGCCCAACCTTGGTTTTACGTTTGCCTACCTAAGCCTTTTTCCTTTGGGTTTTCGCGAGCCCGAGGGTCATCTTTATTTAAACCCCCGGGCCAGTGTTCCTCTGAGTGCTGGTCCAAACTAGAGCCACTTGCAGCGCCACCTCGGGAAACTCGAGGGCTGGTTTTAGTTGTACGTAGTGTTCATCTGGTGTGCCCTGAGAACGAGATATGTGCAGCTCCTATCGGGATTTGTTGGCACATCGGGCGGCTTTGCTGGACTTGTTTTACCATTGTCGAAATGTCTTGTAAACCGGGATTCCGAGACTGATCGGGTCGTCCCGGGAGAAGGTTTATCCTTCGTTGACCGTGAGAGCTTATAATGGGCTAAGTTGGGACACCCCTGCAGGGTATTATCTTTCGAAAGCCGTGCCCGCGGTTATGAGGCAGATGGGAATTTGTTAATGTCCGGTTGTAGAGAACTTGACACTTGACTTAATTAAAACACATCAACCGTGTGTGTAGCCGTGATGGTCTCTTTTCGGCGGAGTCCGGGAAGTGAACACGGTTTGCGTTATGCATGAACGTAAGTAGTTTCAAGATCACTTCTTGATCATTTCTAGCTTCGTGACCATTGCGTTGTTTCTCTTCTCGCTCTCTTTTGCGTATGTTAGCCACCATATATGCTTAGTGCTTGCTGCAGCTCCACCTCATTACCCCATCCTTTCCTATAAGCTTAAATAGTCTTGATCTCGCGGGTGTGAGATTGCTGAGTCCTCGTGACTCACAGGTTCTACCAAAACAGTTGCAAGTGCCGACGATACCAGTGCAGATGACGCAACCGAGCTCAAGTGGGAGTTCGACGAGGAATGTGGTCGTTACTATGTTTCGTTTCCCGATGATCAGTAGTGGAGCCCAGTTGGGACGATCGGGGATCTAGCATTTGGGGTTATCTTATTTTCATTTGGATTTGACCGTAGTCGGTCTATGTGTGGATTTTGAATGATGTATGAATTAATTTATGTATTGTGTGAAGTGGCGATTGTAAGCCAACTCTTGTTATCCCATTCTTGTTCATTACATGGGATTGTGTGAAGATGACCCTTCTTGCGACAATACCTACAATGCGGTTATGCCTCTAAGTCGTGCCTCGACACGTGGGAGATATAGCCGCATAATGGCGTTACAAGTTGGTAATCAGAGCCATCCCTGACTTAGGAGCCCCCTGCTTGATCGAACCGCTGGCGTTGTTGAGTCTAGAACAAAAATGTTTTGAGTCTTAGGATTATATATATCGGAGAGTAGGATTCTTTTTACTCCTCAGTCCCTTCGTCGCTATGGTGAGGCCTCCTGACGTAGAAGTTTTGACTCTTCTCTCCTCAAATTTCACTAAATTTTTTTTAGGATCACGCGGGTATCTTGGAATCGTTTCGATGGTTTTGTGAAGAGAACATTGTTCTTGGTGCCTCCTGACATTTAGGGGTTGTGGCAGTGTCCCGGGGAGTTGAGCTCCGAGGTGTTGTCGTCACAATTTTATCGTTGCAGTTCTGGAATACCTGAGTTTCGCCGACATTGAAAATCTCTTTTATGTAGTTGTTGGTGAGATCACCGTGACGCCACCCAGTACTGGGGCGGGAGTTCGGGAGTATTGCCATAACTCGTATAACGGATGCTTTTTGAAGGTTGAGGTACACGATTTCCGAAGGTTTCTTGGTTATGTGTTGACGGATGGATGAAGCTGGATCTAGGGATTGCTAGTTTGGGTGATATATTTTGTGTCCCCTGTATCCCCAACACCAGTTTGCATAACCAGAAAGTTTCGGGAGTTTATAGGTGGGATTCATGTAGCTCTTAGCATTTCTTCCCGCAGATATTTGGTTTGTGATTGGGTAATCCTTACCATTTATTTGTTCCAGTTGCACCTTGTTATTTTATTCATCAATCCCTTATCAAGTGGCTTCTCACCTTATGGAAGTGTGATGATTTACTAAGGAATTCATTCGTTCATCCTCGTTCGAATGTTTATTGTGAAGACTATATGTTGCAATTTCTATCCGTTGATTCAACTTGTCTATTTGTCTATCAAGATGCTAACGGATGTCACCCTCTTCAGGATGGCTCCGCCAACGCGTCAGAATTCGGAACGCAATGAGGGGAGTCAGGCAAACCCTCCGCCACCACCTCCGCCTCCGGAGGCATGGCAAGCTATCATGGCAGCCACCAATGCCAATGCTTAGATGATTTTGCAACTCTTGCAAGAACGCACCCAAGGGCAAGGCAATCAAGGAAATCAAGGCCAAGGCAACAATCAGCCTCACTTCGCTACCCTTAACCAGTTCCTCGCAAACCAGCCGAAGTCTTTCAGCTACTGTGCCGAGGCCACAGACGCCGATGATTGGCTCATGGACATCAACAAGCATTTTGAATGTAGCAATGTCAGGCCTGAGGACTTTGTCAAGTTCGCTTCTTTTCAACTCAAGGATCAAGCTGCCGAGTGGTATCAACAATACAAAGATTCCAGAGGAGGTCGTGTGATTACCTGGGATGATTTCCGCCGAGACTTCAAAGCTCACCACATTCCACAAAGTGTTGTTGAGAGCAAGCGTGAGGAGTTCCGCAATCTCAAGCAAGGCAGCATGTCCGTGTATCAATACAATACCCAGTTTCAGAAACTCGCTCGCTTCGCTAAGCAAGACGTTCCTGATGAAAAGAGCATGATCTATCAATTCAGAGGTGGCCTCAGAGAAGATCTGCAATTACCTCTCGTGCTTTTTGAGCTGACCAAGTATGATGATTTCTACAATATGGCACTGAAGCAAGAGGCTGATCAGCTCAAGTGTGAGGCTTCTAAGAAGAGAGTCAGGGACACAGTTCAGTCTTCTTCTTCCTCACTAGTGGCTGCTAAGCAACCGAAGTTCTGGTTGCCTCCTCCTCCTCCGTTTCGTCAGCCTTTCCAGTAGAAGAACAAAGGTGGCCATGGATCTTCCAACCCACCCAACCCTGGCTATCAGAACAAGTCTCAGAATCAAGCTCCAAAGTCGAATGCTCCTTATTATCGTCCAGTCTCAGAGGTGACTTGCAACAAGTGTCAGCAGAAAGGTCACTATGCTAACAAGTGCTTCAACCAAAGGCGCCTTCCGCCTCCTCCTTCTGTGAGATCTTCCAGCAATGCAGTGGTCAAGCATAATCCCAAGTCTGGAAAGGTGAACATGATGAATGCAGCTCAAGCGGAGGAATCTACTGATGTGATAATGGGTAATCTCTCAGTTAATGATATTCCTGCAAAATTCTTATTTGATACTGGTGCATCTCTTTCTTTCATTTCAAGACCTTTTATTGCCAAGCATGATTTTGTGACGGAAAAGATTCCTATCCCGTTGAAGATTGTGTCCCCGGGCAAGCAAATGTCTTCTAATAATTGTGTCCCGGATGTTTCCATCAAGATGGGAAACTATAAATTTCTGTCTAAACCAATTGTCCTTTGTGACTCGGATATTGATCTAATTCTCGGGATGGACTGGCTTTCTAAGCAGAAGGCTCAACTTGATTGTGCTGCCAGGGAAATTAAATTGACACACTCTTCTGAGGATGTATCATCTATGCCGCTCGTGATGAAACCATTCGGTTGTTTTCTCTCAATGAGAAGGGCGAGTTGGATGCTATTTCTCAAATTCCAGTCGTTTGTGAGTACCAAGATGTCTTTCCAGAAGAGCTTCCGGGTATGCCTCCTCACCGGCCAGTTGAGTTCGTTATCAATCTTGAGCCTGGCACTGAACCCGTTTGCAAGCGTCCTTACAAGCTTGGACCCAAGGAGCTGAAAGAATGGAAGAAACAGCTCGATGAACAGGAGCGTCTGGGTTTGATCAGACCGAGTTCATCTCCGTGGGGTTGTGGTGTTCTTTTTGTCCAGAAGAAGGATGGCACGGACCGACTTTGTGTCGACTACCGTCCATTGAACAAGAAGACAATCAAGAACAAGTATCCACTTCCCAACATCAATGAGCTATTCGAGCAACTTAAAGGTGCTAAAGTTTTCTCCAAGCTTGACCTTCGTATGGGTTATCATCAGATTCGCATTCGTGAAGAAGATATTCCCAAGACAGCATTCAGAACAAGCTTTGGTTCTTATGAATATACTGTCATGTCTTTCGGCCTTGTCAATGCTCCTCCAACATTCTCTCGAATGATGAACTTCATCTTCAACCCCTATACCAATGAATTCGTCCTGGTGTATCTCGATGATATCTTGGTCTTCTCCAAGAATAAGAAGGATCATGCCAAACATTTGCGATTGGTGCTCGACAAGCTCAGAGAGTATCAATTCTATGCGAAGTTTTCCAAATGTGAGTTTTGGCTCGATGAAGTTCTTTCCCTTGGTCATATCATCTCTGCCAAGGGCATCGCTGTTAATCCCGAGAAGGTGTCTGCAATTGTGAATTGGGAACCTCCTCAGAATGTCAAGCAGCTCCGCAGTTTCCTTGGTCTTGCAAGCTATTGCCGAAGATTCTTGAGAATTTCTCTAAGATTGCAAAGCCTCTTTCCAACCTCCTCCAGAAGCATGTGAAGTATGTCTGGACTCCTGAGTGTGACGTTGCTTTCAACACTCTCAAAGAGAAACTCGTCACAGCTCTTGTCTTAACTCCTCCTGACGAATCTAAGTCATTCGAAGTTTTCTGTAATGCTTCTCTTCAAGGTCTCGGTGCTGTGTTAATGCAAGAGAAGAAAGTTGTGGCCTATACCTCTCGTCAGTTGAAGCCCAACGAAAAGAACTACCCCACTCACGATCTTGAGTTGGCGGCAATTATCCATGCATTAATAACATGGAGACATCTCTTGTTGGGAAGAAAAGTGGACATATTCACCGATCACAAGAGTCTCAAGTACATCTTCACTCAGTCCAACCTCAACCTCAGGCAGACTCGATGGGTCGAGATGATTCAAGAGTACAATCCGAGTATTGAATATACTCCAGGCAAGGCCAACGTCATTGCAGATGCTTTGAGCAGGAAGGCTTATTGCAACAGTTTAATCCTCAAGCCATTTCAACCAGATCTTTGTGAAGCTTTCCGCAAGCTGAATCTCCAAGTTGTTCCTCAAGGCTTTCTTGCCAACCTCTTAGTCTCTCCTACTTTGGAAGATCAAATTCGTGAGGCACAACTCCTGGATACCATGGTGAAGAAGGTGAAACGTGGTATTGACAAGGGTCTTTCCAAATACAAGTGCTATCGCATTGATGACAGAGACACTTTATTCTTTGAGGACCGGATTGTGGTTCCTAAAGGTGATCTAAGGAAAGTCATTATGAACGAGGCGCACAATTCTCTTCTTTCCATTCATCCTGGAAGTACGAAGATGTACCATGACCTCAAGTAGTCGTATTGGTGGACTCGAATGAAGCGAGAAATCGCTCAATTCGTGAACGAATGTGATGTCTGTCGAAGGGTGAAAGCAGAACACCAACGACCAGCTGGTCTCCTCCAACCTCTTGCTATCCCAGAATGGAAGTTTGATCATATCGAAATGGACTTCGTGACTGGATTTCCCAAGTCCAAGCGCGGAAATGATGCTATCTTCGTTGTCATCGACAAGCTTACTAAAGTGACTCATTTCCTTCCAATCAAAGAATCTATCACAGCAGCTCAGTTGGCAGAGCTATACACCTCCAGGATTGTCTCCCTGCACGGAATTCCACAATTGATATCTTCAGATCGTGGAAGCATCTTCACTTCTAAGTTCTGGGACTCCTTCCAGAAGGCCATGGGTACCAACATTCGCTTCAGCACAGCTTTCCATCCTCAAACTAGTGGCCAAGTCGAGCGAGTAAATCAAATCCTTGAAGATATGCTCAGGGCTTGTGTCATTTCCTTTGGCATGACGTGGGAAGATTGTCTTCCATATGCCGAGTTCTCCTACAACAACAGCTTCCAAGCGAGTTTGGGCAAGGCCCCATTCGAGATTCTCTATGGCAGAAAGTGCCGTACTCCTCTCAATTGGTCAGAGACTGGTGAACGCCAACTTCTTGGCAATGACTTAATCACAGAGGCTGAAGAAATGTGTAAAGTCATCCGTGAAAATCTCAAAGCCGCGCAATCGCGCCAGAAGAGTTACTATGATAGCAAGCACGGTGATGTGGCTTTGGAGATCGGAGACCATGTCTACCTCCGCGTCTCTCCAATGAAACGCACTCGTCGCTTCGGTATCAAAGGGAAACTTGCCCCTAGATATGTGGGTCCTTTCAAGATCATTGGCAAAAGAGGCTACCTCGCCTATCAACTTGAGCTTCCCTCCAACTTCGCAAACGTGCACGATGTGTTCCACGTGTCACAGCTTTGCAAGTGCTTCAAGACTCCTGAGCGCATCATCAACTTCGAAGAGATTGATCTCCAAGAAGATCTGTCTTATCATGAGCACCCCGTTGCTATTCTTGAAGAAACTGAGCGCAAGACTCGCAACAAGTCAATCAAATTCCTGAAAGTGAAGTGGTCGCACCATTCTGACCGAGAAGCCACCTGGGAGCGCGAGGACCACCTCCGTTCCGAATATCCGGAGATCTTTCAGTCCTAGATCTCGGGATGAGATCCTCTCGTAGTGGTGGAGTGTTGTAACACCCCGGATGTAACTTTCCATATTTGTAACTCCAACTCTTGCCATTTTCGGGTATGTGTTATGATATTCCCTCCGTGGTTGGGTTTTGTCTTTCGTTTTGCATTTTGTTCATGTCATGCATCTCATATCATGTCATCATGCGCATCTCATTTGCATACGTGTTCGTCTCATGCATCCGAGCATTTCCCCGTTGTCCGTTTTGCAATCCGGCACTCCCACATGCACCGGCGCACCCCTCTTGTTTCTTTTCATGAGCGGGTGTTAAACGTTCTCAGAATGGACCGAAGTTTGCCAAGTGGCCTTGGTATACCACCGGTAGACCACCTGTCAAGTTTCGTTCTATTTGGAGGTCGTTTGATGCTCCAACGGTTAACCGGGTAACCGCAAAGGTCTTTTGTGTGTTGCAGAAAAACCCCCTCCTAACAGTCCTATAACCCACCTAAGTCACCTCCATGCTCTCGGTCGTTCGATCACGATCGTGTGGGCGAAAACCGCACTCCATTTGGAGTCTCCTAACTCCCTCTACCTATAAATATGTGCTCCCTCCTCCAAATCCCGGGTGCCGAAACCCTAGCCCCGCTCCCTCCGCGCGCCGGACACGTCCACCCGGCGCCGGACGAATCCCGCCGCCGCGCCCGACCAATCGGGGCACGACACATGGCGCGCCGCCGCGTTCGTCCGCCCGCCGGCCCGCGAGGGGCCCTCCCGGCCCGCGCGCCCGACCCCGCCGCCGGGCTCCCTCCGCGCCCGTCCTCCTCCGGCGACCCCGCGCCTCGCCGCCCGGCGTCCCTCCACTCCAGTCGCCGCCCGCCTCCGGCGCCGGCGCGCCGCCCGGCCCGCGCCCGAGCGCGCCTCGGCTCCGCTGGAGGCCGAGCTCCTCGCCGCCCCGCTCCTCTCCTCCGACGAACCCCGGCGACCGCGCCTCTCCCTCCTCTGCATCTCCGGCCGACGCCCTCCTCCTTCCCCATCTCCGGCGAGCAGCAGCCTCGCCTCGGTTCGCGTGCCGACGAGATCTGGACCGAAGGTTGACTTTTCCCCCGTGTTTTTCTGCTAAGTCTCGAAATTATTGCATAATGTGCTCATGTTCATCGCATCATATCTCATTGCATACTACTCCGTTTTGCGTGCATGATATATCAAAATGTTCGCCACGAGATGCTTTTCATTTTGTTCCATTGTGCCATACTTGTTTGAGTTCATCTTGATGCCTAAATCTCTGGTGCAAGAGTGCTATATGATGTTTACTGCTGTTACTTATCAGAACTTGTTGTTCTGTTATTTTTCCTACATTTGATGTGTGCATCTTTTGGGCATGAGCTCTACAGGTGTTTTGATCTATGCCATGCCACCTTTACAGAGGTGTATGCCATGTATTTTTGTGATCTATGTGGTGACTAGCACAAGAATGCAAACTAGGCTTCGTGATGTTTCTGTTTTCAGGGACTTCAGATTTTTGCTGTCTGTTACTGCTGTTATTTTGTTGCCATGTATCCATGTGTCTACAGAGAGATCCATGCTTCTTTTGGGTATGTTCAGTAAGGATGTTTTGTAGATATGGTTATGCTCTATCCATCTATGCCACTGTTTGCAATTATGGAGTGCCCGAGCATGTCTTAATTTTGCCCTAGGTTTGCTATAAAATGTTCCTGGCAGAATGTTAACATGATATTCAATTTTGCCAAGGTTGTTGTAGTTGCTCCACACATGCTATGAACTTGCTCTTGCCATGGTTACCTTCACGAACATGTCTTCTTGCTGTAGGTATGCTTGTTTTGTCATGCATTGGTTTGTGATGAGTAAATCAAGCTCACCAAGATGCCTTCATAAATCTGTTAATGCCATGCTCTGTTTTCTGCCAAGTCTGAAACCTGTTAACGAAACTTGCTATGTTTACATGGGTGCCATCATATCTTCTGTGCCCTTTTGGCACATAGTCAGTAAGGGGCGTTTGTTTTATGCATTTAGTAGATTCATGCCATGCCTTGTTTTGCTATGATAAGTTCCTGTAGCATGTGTTTGGCTTGCTCTGAACATTGTTACCTGATACTGTTTCAGCCATGCTCAGTATTTTCAGTGTCTGTGAAGCTGATATCTTTTGCACTTTTTCCATGCTTGTTTGAATCTGTTATTGTGTGATCTAGCCATAGCTCAGTGTTCATCTTTTGTCAAGAATCTCCTGTAGATTACTTTCATATGCTTTGTTGCTATGTTGGGGTGCTGTAACATAGTTACTTGTTATATTCTAAGTGCTATCATGCTGTTAATCGCAGAATCGTGTCATTCTTGTTTTGCTTGCCATTTGCAAACCATGCATCCGTTTCCGGTGATCTTTATATCGATTTCGACCGAAATCATCTCATCTTTTCAGTGGAATACTTGGTTTGCCAAGTTACTTCCTTGTTCGTCCTTTTTCTTCCGGAGCACGCATATGCATCGCATATCACATCTCGCATATCATGCATGTATTGCATCATGTTGCTTGTGCATTTCCCGTGATTGATTGTGGTTCCATTTCTTGTGTTCTTGCTGTGGGTAGAGCTGGGAGATGAGTTCGTGAACGAGGAACCTGTTGAGTACGCTTACGAGGATCAAGCTTTCGACAACTCTGAGAACCTTGCAGGTAAGATGACCATACCCTCGAAATCACTTCTATCTTTGCTTTGCTAGTTGTTCGTTCTATTGCCATGCTGTGCTACCTACCACTTGCTATATCATGCCTCCCATATTGCCATGTCAAGCCTCTAACCATCCTTTCCTAGCAAACCGTTGTTTGGCTAAGTTACCGCTTTTGCTCAGCCCTTCTTATAGCGTTGCTAGTTGCAGGTGAAGTTGAAGTTGGTTCCATGTTGGCACATGGATATTTTTGGCATATCACAATATCTCTTATTTAATTAATGCATCTATATATTTGGTAAAGGGTGGAAGGCTCGGCCTTATGC
The DNA here is from genome assembly GCF_002575655.3 of Aegilops tauschii subsp. strangulata. NCBI lineage: Eukaryota > Viridiplantae > Streptophyta > Magnoliopsida > Poales > Poaceae > Aegilops > Aegilops tauschii. The sequence goes on along the minus strand of NC_053038.3, from coordinate 11,231,311 downwards.
CTAGTGTTTTGTTCCACTCTTGCCGCCCTAGTTTCCGTCATACCGGGATTATGTTCCTTGAGTTTGCGTTCCTTACGCGGTTGGGTGATTTATGGGACCCCCTTGACAGTTCGCCTTGAATAAAACACCTCCAGCAAGGCCCAACCTTGGTTTTACATTTGCCTACCTAAGCCTTTTGCCCTTGGGTTTTCGCGAGCCCGAGGGTCATCTTTATTTAAACCCCCGGGCTAGTGTTCCTCTGAGTGCTGGTCCAAACTAGAGCCACTTGCAGCGCCACCTCGGGGAAACTCAAGGGCTGGTTTTAGTTGTACGTAGTGTTCATCCGGTGTGCCCTGAGAACGAGATATGTGCAGCTCCTATCGGGATTTGTCGGCACATCGGGCGGCTTTGCTAGACTTGTTTTACCATTGTCGAAATGTCTTGTAAACCGGGATTCCGAGACTGATCGGGTTGTCCCGGGAGAAGGTTTATACTTCGTTGACCGTGAGAGCTTATAATGGGCTAAGTTGGGACACCCCTGCAGGGTATTATCTTTCGAAAGCCGTGCCCGCGGTTATGAGGCAGATGGGAATTTGTTAATGTCCGGTTGTAGAGAACTTGACACTTGACTTAATTAAAACACATCAACCGTGTGTGTAGCCGTGATGGTCTCTTTTCGGCGGAGTCCGGGAAGTGAACACAGTTTGCGTTATGCATGAATGTAAGTAGTTTCAGGATCACTTCTTGATCAGTTCTAGCTTCGCGACCGTTGCGTTGTTTCTCTTCTCGCTCTCTTTTGCGTATGTTAGCCACCATATATGCTTAGTGCTTGCTGCAGCTCCACCTCATTACCCCATCCTTTCCTATAAGCTTAAATAGTCTTGATCTCGCGGGTGTGAGATTGTTGAGTCCTCGTGACTCACAGATTCTACCAAAACAGTTGCAGGTGCCGACGATACCAGTGCAGATGACGCAACCGAGCTCAAGTGGGAGTTCGACGAGGAACGTGGTCGTTACTATGTTTCGTTTCCTGATGATCAGTAGTGGAGCCCAGTTGGGACAATCGGGGATCTAGCATTTGGGGTTATCTTATTTTCATTTGGATTTGACCGTAGTCGGTCTATGTGTGGATTTTGAATGATGTATGAATTAATTTATGTATTGTGTGAAGTGGCGATTGTAAGCCAACTCTCGTTATCCCATTCTTGTTCATTACATGGGATTGTGTGAAGATGACCCTTCTTGCGACAATACCTACAATGCGGTTATGCCTCTAAGTCGTGCCTCGACACGTGGGAGATATAGCCGCATCATGGGCCTTACACAAGGTTCCCCTTGCTGAGGAAGAGGTCGAGGAGTCGGCCGAAGGGGAGACCAAGGCGGGTGACTCCTCGGCCCCAGGGAGGAGACGCGTCCCGCGACGGGCTAGCTCTGGTGAGCCGGTCCAGCCTGGTAGGACCACACAGCAGCAACTGGCCCAGGTGCAGTCCATGCGCGAGACGAGGACCTGGGCAGCGAAGAAGGCAGCGGCCGCTGCCTCTTCCTCGTCCAAGCGGCATAGGACCCCATCCCCTTTTCCTCCTCCTTCGGACGGCACCCCGGAGGCCGATTTCGACCTCGGGTCCTTCAGCCCGAAGAGGAAGAGGAGGCCAGCGGAGGAGGTGGAGGACGAGTAAGTACTTTGCCCCTCATCATCTCCTGACCCCCCGCCTGCACTATCTTCCCTTAACTTGATTTTATCTTCACAGGGACACGGAGACGCTGGCCCAGAGGGCGGCCAGGAGGTCCAAGGCTTCGACGGGCGACAAGCCCCCAGCGAGCACTCCGCGCACGCCCGTGTTGGTGGAGATCAACCTGGACAATAGCCCTCGACGCAGCCCCCGCTTCAGCCCCCAGCGTGAGTTCATTACTCACTCCTCATTGATGGGCGTTGGGGCATGAATCCTTGGTGCTGACCTTGCCGGGTTTGCAGGAGGAGAGCGGCAATAGGAGGAGCCACTGAGGGCCGCCCCTGACATGCCACCCCCATCGACCACGCCGCCCGGAGGGGCATCCCCGGCAAGGGCATCCACCACCGAGCCCACGCGCACGGAGGAAGAGGAGGCGGGCTTGGGTGCCGGCGGCTCCGTCCCGGCCACGAACGTTGGCGGGGAGGGAACCACTTCTTCTCAGCTTGGCACGGGTAAGCGGCCTACCTCCCGTCCCTGTTTTTTTCTTTTCATTGTTCTGAACCTTGATTTTGGCCTCGTTTCATTCTCCTTTCTGGTTTCCAGACCCTCCCTCGACGGACCAGGAAGATATCGACACCGTCATCGAGGAGGTCACTAAGGACGCCGAAGCCGAGGCCGCCAAGATTGCGGCTGGGGAAGCCGCCAAGTCTGCCATCGAGGAGGCCGCCAAGGGGCTTGCCGGGGAGCCCGACAAGGGGCCTGCCAGGGAGTCCGGCGAGGCCGCTGCCGAGGAGGCCGCCAAGGAGCCCACTATGGAGGAGGTGGCCAACGACCAACCTTCCTCTCCGGCAGCTCCCGCCCCGGGCAAGTACCTGAGGGTGGGCGACGACCTGTTCGTCCGCCTCCCAGGGACGGTGAGCACCAGAGCGGCAGCCGAAGGGGAGGTGTTTGATGGTGAGGCACTTGCCACCGCCGGGCTCCAGGTTGTTGACGAACCGAGCGCCGGCGATGGCGGTTCCCAAGAGGAGCAGCTTCTTCAAGCCATGAGCGCCAACTTCCAGAAGCTCCAGGCGCTCCATCGTGCCCGCCAAGACAAAGTGAAATCTAAGATGGCGGCGGTGGACAAGGTGGAGGCGGATTTTGAGGAGCGCGTCGCTCAGACGCAGGTCTGGTTTGGTGAGGCCCGGGAGGAACTGAGGACTACCTAGGGTGAGTTGGATGAGCGCAAGCGAGAGCTCATCCTGAAGCAGGCTGATATCAAGAAGGCCTAGGAGGCGGCGAAGGAACAGGCCGCCAAGGACGAAGCTGCCCGGCGGCAGCAGAAGGCTCAACTGGACACCCAGGAGGAAGACCTCGTTGCTCGTGAGCACGTGCTTGCCGCCACGCTTCACGACAAGGACAAGGAAATCGGGAAGATCATCGCCCAGCGGACCCAGGAGTTGGAGCAGAAGCACAAGGACACACTTAATGCTCTGGCCCGGGACAACGCCGGCAAGGTGGAGAAGCTGGAGCTGGAGCGGGATGGGCTGAAAAAGGAGATCTTGGAGCTGACGGAGGAGAGGGACACGGCCAACCGCACTCTGGCGGATTCGCAGGTTGCCATCTCCGACAAGGCCAAGCTGCTCTCCGAGGCCAACGACTCCATCAACGATCTGAAGCTGAAACTGGACTGCTTGGAGGGGATGCTTTCAGAGGCTAGGGCCTGTGAGGAGACCCTGAACAAGGCCCTGGAGGACGAGAGGCAGCTGAAGAAGGATGACGCCGCTGCCCACAAGGACTATGTGGCCAGCGTAAATCTCTGGATCAGCCGCCTCATCGACGTTGCAGAGAGGCTCACCGCGCAGCTGGCCGTCATGGGCATGCCGAATTTAGGTACTCCCATGAGGCGAACATAAGCCCCAATGCCAGGCTAACCTTGTTCTTCGAGGGCGTCCTCGAAGCCCTGGAGCAGCTCCGCTCCAATCGAGCAGCTTATTTGGCCAACGAGGCCCGGAGGCTTTGCCGGGGCGCCCTGACCAAGGTGCTCACCAAGGTGGCGTTCTGGAACCCCAGCGTTGACTTCGGCAACGCGCTAGAGAGCTTGCCGGAGGGCCCATCATCAGCTGCGTCGATGGAGTCAAGAGGGTGGAGGGCTAGCGCCGGGACTAGGCACCCCGTTTCTCATCGCTGCTGCGGATTCATGACCAAGACAATATTATCTTAAGTTAGAACCGCAGGTATTGATGTAATATAACTTTGCAGTATTCTGAAATAGTGTGTGCTATCTTTGTGTTTGATCTTTCTTTGTATGTACGCACCCTACGCTTAGTTGGATAGGCTTGCCGACGCGTAAACCCGTGCTTTGGCGCTTCGAGGAACGGATCCTTAGTAGCCTGCCGGGGGCGCTTGCTGCCGGGCAAGCCACCTTACTGTTCTCAGCCCGGCCGCTTGAACTGTTGAGCGGACTCGAAACAGAACAAGGGCGTTGCCAATAGTGGAAGGGTTCCATTGCGTGCAGGTTTTCCATACAAGGAGCAAGATCTTTCGAGGAGAATAACCTTATAAAAAGAAGAAATTGCTCAAGGTTTTGCGTGACTTAGCTTTTCCGTCGCCACGCGGATGGTTGTTGCGGCTGCGGACGGCACCAGAGTGTGGCTGATCGACGTCGACTTCTTCTCTCGAGCCATCCCGATGAGGGAGTCGATGCGTTGGCTTCAAAACCGGAATTTCACAGCTTGCGCCCCCTACCTGGCGCGCCAAAGATGTCAGGGCTCTATGAGATCACAAGGAGTCGATGCTCTTGAACTAGCTACGGTGCATGCCCAGTCCAAAAAGTCTGAATCCTTCCTTAGTACGCCTCGGGCCTCCTTTTATATGTCAAAGGGGTCGCCACAGTGGCACACAGGAGGTGGAAAGTATCTACAGTGTACAAGTTTATCTCTTGACATCATAGGACAAACACATTTAATGCGCTGCCTATGTGTCCTCTTGCTTTATCAGGGGCGGTAACAAGGCTCGTCCCGTCCATCGTCGCCTAGCCTTGCTTCGACGCACGTCCAAGCTGACGAGGCATGCAGCGCCACGCTGGCTGGCTGCTGTGCTGGTGCAATGATAGATTCTTCACGAAGATCTGCATGCCACCACGCAGGTGCTTGCTTAGTTGGCTTGGAAGCTGCACGCTGCCACGCAGGTGCTTGCCTAGTTGGCGGGCTGATTGCTGTGTTGGAACGGCCGCAGGGTGGCGGAGCCTTGGTAGGTGTGGGCCTGGCTGCAGCCCTGCAGATGCCCCCGGCAAGGGTCTTGCTGGGGCCTCGTAGGCGTCCCCGGCAAGGGTCTTGCCGGGGGTCTTCAGCCGTCCCCGGCAAGGGGTCTTGCCGGGGGTCTTCGTCTTCTGGTTTTTATCTAGTCTTGCAGGCCTTTGGTCTTCACAAAGATCTGCATGCCACCATGCAGGCACCCCTGAGCCTTGGTCTTGATGTTTGTTGATGGTGTCAGGACTCTCAGGCTCAAGGGTGGCGGCCTTGCTGGTGTTGGGCAAGTCGCCCCGGCAAGGCTCCTGCCGGGGCTGTGTAGGCCGCCCCGGCAAGGGTCTTGCCGGGGGAATCCACCTTGCCCCTTTGCTCTTCATGCTTCTGGCTTGAGTCCTGCCTCGGCCGCCTTGTACCTTCCCTTCCTCTGCCCTGCCAAGCCCGGTCGCAGGCGTGGCTACGACTACCCGTGCACAAGTAAAGGGGTACAGAAAAGGCACCTACTTTTGTACACCGACAGCATGAAACTTGTGGATCGAAATCAGCCCCTTACGAAGCAACGCATAAACTAGGGTTTAAGCTTCTGTCACTCTAGCAACCCATCATCTACTTATTACTTCCGAATGCCTTCCCCTAGGCCCAAAGAATGGTGAAGTGTCAAGTAGTCGACGTTCACATAACACCACTAGAGGAAAGATAACATACATCTCATCAAAATATCAAACAAATACCAAATTCACATGATTACTTATAACAAGACTTCTCCCATGTCCCCAGGAACAAACGTAACTACTCATAAAGCATATTCATGTTCATAATCAGAGGGGTATTAATTATTATTAAGGATCTGAACATATGATCTTCCACCGAATAAACCAACTAGCATCAACTACAAGGAGTAATCAACACTACTAGCAACCCACAGGTACCAATCTAAGGTTTTGAGACAAAGATCGGATACAAGAGATGAACTAGGGTTTGAGAGGAGATGATGCTGGTGAAGATGTTGATGGAGATTGACCCCCCTCTCGATGAGAGGATCGTTGGTGATGACGATGGCTTCGATTTCCCCCTCCGGGAGGGAAGTGTCCCCGGCAGAACAGCTCCGCCGGAGCCCTAGATTGGTTCTGCCCAAGTTCCGCCTCGAGACGGCGGCGCTTCGTCCCGTAAGCTCTCCCTTGACTTTTTCCAGGTCAAAACCCTCCATATAGCAGAAGATGGGCACCGGAGGTCTGACATGGGGCCCATAAGCCACAGGGGCGCGCCCCCAAGCTTGTGGCCTCCTGGTGGGTCCCCTCTAGTATTTTCTTCCCCAATATTCTTTATATATTCCAAAATAATTCTCCATAAATTTTCAGGACTTTTGGAGTTGTGCAGAATAGGTCTCTCAGATTTGCTCCTTTCCGGTCCAGAATTCCAGCTGCCGGCATTCTCCCTCTTCATGTAAACCTTGTAAAATAAGAGAAAAAAGGCATAAGTATTGTACCATAATGTGTAATAACAACCCATAATGCAATAAATATCAATATAAAACATGATGCAAAATGGACGTATCAATTAACAAAGATCGCGATACATCAAGATCGTGCCAAATCAAGAACACGACAGAGAGAGAGAGAGAGAGAGAGAGAGAGAGAGAGAGAGATTAAACACATAGCTACTGGTACAAACCCTCAGCCCCGAGGGTGGACTACTCCCTCCTCATCATGATGGCCGCCGGGATGATGAGGATGGCCACTGGTGATGATTTCCCCCTCCGGCAGGGTGCCGAAATAGGGTCTAGATTGGTTTTTCGTGGCTACAGAGGCTTGCGACGACGGAATTTACGATCTAAGGTTATTTCTGGGGGTTTCTGTATTTATAAGATTTTTTGGCATCGGTTTCACGCGAAGATGGGCTTTGAGGGGCCCACCACCCACCAGCACACGGGCAAGGCCCCTGGCGCACCCTGGTGGGTGGTGGCCACTCCTTCACCTTCTGCCCCCCATGAAGCTTCTCATGCCTCTTTTGTTCCAAATTAAATCGTCAAAAAGTTTCAGCTCATTTGGAGAACTTTGATTTCTGCACAAAAAACAACACCACGGTAGTTCTGCTGAAAACAGCGTCAGACCGGGTTAGTTCCATTCCAATCACACCAAAACCATATAGAATTGTTGTAAGCATGGCATGAATACTTCATAAATTATAGATATGTTGGAGACGTATCAGTTGACATTCAAGATAAATCATTATCCACTCCTAGGTACTTAAGCATGACATGAGCAACTATAATCTCTATTTGTCATTGCAAACATGTTTAATCATAATATGCTGAATCATGGATACTAATTTAAACATATTTACAAAAAAAATAAGTTGAGTTTCCACCCGCTTTTCCTGCCACAATCACTTCATCATATATCGTCATTATTGTTGGGGAACGTAGTATTTCAAAAACATTCCTACGATCACGCAAGATCTATCTAGGAGAAGCATATCAACGAGCGGGGAGAGTGTGTCCATGTGCCCTCGTAGACCGAAAGCGGAAGCGTTTAGTAACGCGGTTGATGTAGTAAAACGTCTTCACAATCAAACCGATTCAAGTACCGACGTACGGCACCTCCGTTTTCAGCACAGGTTCAGCACGATGACGTCCCTTGAGCTCTTGATCCAGTTAAGGATGAGGGAGAGTTCCATCAGCACGACGACGTGGCGACGGTGACGATGAAGTTACCGGCGCAGGGCTTCACCTAAGCACTACGACGATATGACCGAGGTGTGTAACTATGGAGGGGGAACTGCACACGGCTAAGAGATTTTCTGTTGTGTGTTCTAGCGATGCCCCCCCACATATATATAGGTGGGAGGGGGAGGGAGCAGTAGGAGGTGCGTCCCAAGTAGGAGGAATCCCACTAGGGGCTGGTCTGTCCCGCCCTAGGCCCAATAAGGCCCATATCTTTGCCAGGGGTGCCCGGAACCCCTTTCCGGTGACCCGATACATACCCGGTACCCCCGGAACACTTCCGGTGTCCAAATACTATCGTCCTATATATGAATGTTTACCTCTTGACCATTTTGAGACTCCTCGTCATGTCTGTGATCTCATCCGGGACTCCGAACAACATTCGGTCCTCAAATCACATAACTCATACAATATAAAATCATCATCGAACGTTAAGCGTGCGGACCCTACGGGTTCGAGAACTATGTAGACATGACCGAGACACATCTCTGGTCAATAACCAATAGTGGAACCTGGATGCTCATATTGGTTCCTACATATTCTACGAAGATCTTTATCGATCAAACCGCATAACAACATACGTCATTCCCTTTGTCATCGGTATGTTACTTGCCCGAGATCTGATCGTCGGTATCATCATACCTAGTTCAATCTCGTTTACTGGCAAGTCTCTTTACTCGTTCCGTAATACATCATCCCGCAACTAACTCATTAGTCACATTGCTTGCAAGGCTTATAGTGATGTGTATTACCGAGAGGGCCCAGAGATACCTCTCCGATACTCGGAGTGACAAATCCTAATCTCGATCTATGCCAACCCAACAAATACCTTCGGAGATACCTATAGAGCATCTTTATAATCACCCAGTTACATCATGACGTTTGATAGCACACAAGGTATTCCTCCGGTATCCGGGAGTTGCATAATCTCATAGTCAAAGGAATATGTATAAGTCATGAAGAAAGCAATAGCAATAAAACTTAACGATCATTATGCTAAGCTAACGGATGGGTCTTGTCCATCACATCATTCTCCTAATGATGTGATCCCGTTCATCAAGTGACATCACATGTCTATGGTCAGGAAACTTAACCATCTTTGATTAACGAGCTAGTCTAGTAGAGGCATACTAGGGACATAGTGTTTTGTCTATGTATCGACACATGTATCAAGTTTCCGGTTAATACAATTCTAGCATGAATAATAAACATTTATCATGATATAAGGACATATAAATAACATCTTCATTATTGCCTCTAGGGCATATTTCCTTCAATTATTGCCTTTCACTTGCACGACCGAATGATATGAAAATAATAATAGTGCAAGAGTGTCGTGGACTATGTTGGAATCTGCAACATTTTATTCAGCGGAGAAGACAAAATAACATGGGTTGTTCGTTAGATCAACAATAATGCATATGAGAGCCACTCGACATTTTCATCGTGGTCTTCCCCTTGGTACGACTCAACAAAAGAAAAGAATTTCAGAGAAACACACTGACATGTTTTCAGAGTTTTTTTTTTCTTGAAAGGAAACAAATTAAAGAAAGAAAAAACAAGAACGAGAAAACTATTTACACGGGAAAACTCCCAACAAGAAAAAGAAGAAATGAGAAATCCTTTTGGGTTTTCTTTTAATGCTACAACTAAATTAAACTAGAAAGAAAAACCGAAAGAATTGAGAAATGTTTTTGGATTTTCTCAAAGTTTTCAAACACATAAGAAGAAAGCGAGAAAAGTAAAACTAACATGGATAATACAATGAAAAAGTATGAACACCGGCAGCTGGAATGAAGTGTGTGAACATGAATGTAGTATCGGTGGAAATACGTACTCCCCCAAGCTTAGGATTTTGGCCTAGCTCGGTAATCACCACCCGTGGCCTGGATAATAGTCAGAGTGATAAGTCGTGGAGGCTCTCGGTCCGGCCTCCTCAGCCCGATGAGAAGCCTCTACTGCCGCGTTGTACTCAAGCTACTCTCTCTCTTAGATGTAGTATCTTCCTTCACTCTGATAATCAAAGAGAGCAGGTGTAGGCAAAATAACAGGTATAATGTTTTTTTTATTGAACATCAAGTTATAGTTGTAGTTTGTGGCCTTATATTTAATGAACTCATGACACTGCATGCCCCAAAGTCTAGGTACTGGGTAGGTAAGATAGGATCATTGGGCAAAGGTGACACACCCAGCTTCCTAGCTATTCGGGAGGCATAAATCCCTCCATAAAAGTGACCGCTATCAGCATTGCGTTGCAACCTTCGTGCAAGGATTGTTCCAAGATTATAACATTTAATCCCTGTTAGAGGATTGATGGAAATTTTATACTTTTATTCTAGCTTGTGTCAGTCCTCTGTCCTCACCACAACAAAGATTAGTTAGAAACATCTCATACTCAGATTTTGGTGGTTCGTCCAGCGAACCCCAACATGGAATTTCGCACGCAACACAGAATTCTTGTAGATGCATGGTGAAGGCACTATCATAAAGGCTCAAAGAACCTCTAGAATCACGAGAATGGTATTTAAATTTTTTTAGTGAACGTCTCGGTGAGGTTGAGATGTTGAATGCACTTATCTGAGATGAAGGGAGCTGATGTGGCTTAGATTCGCGTCGGTATTTCCCCAAAGAGGAAGGGATGATGTAGCACTACTACAGTAAGTATTTCCTCATTTATGAAACCAAGGTTATCAATCCAGTAGGAGAACCAAGCAACACTATGTAAATGTTACCTACACACAAAGAAAAAATACTTGCAACCCAACGCGAAAGAGGGGTTGTCAATCCCTCTACGGTAAAAAGATAGATTAAATTGTATGAGATTGGATAAATAGATCTAGCAAAAACACAAAATAAAATAAGTAAAGAAAAAGTGCAGCAAGGTATTTTTGAGTTTTTTGGAATAACAGATCTAAAAACAATATGATAAAAGATAGACCCGGGGGTCGTAGATTTCACTAGTGGCTTCTCTTGAGAAAATAGCATACGGTGGGTAAGCAAATTACTGTTGGGCAATTGATAGAAGAACAAATAATTATGATGATATCCAAGGCAATGATCATGTATATAGGCATCACGTCCCAGATTAGTAGACCGACTCCTGCCTGCATCTACTACTATTACTCCACACATCGACCGCTATCCGGCATGCATCTAGTGTATTAAGTTCATGGAGAAACGGAGTAATGCAATAAGCATATCAATACTCAAGCATATAAACAAGCAACCATGTATTTCAAAATATCAACACTAAAGAAAGTTATCCCTAGCCCATCATGCTCAATCTTTTATCCATTCACGAAACACACTCGAATATTAGCTACATCCAATGCACAAGTATGATCATAGTGCTCCCTAGTTGGTGCTTTATAAGAGAAGATGGAGACTCAAATAAAAATAAAAATTACATAAATTAAATAGATAGGCCCTTCGCAGAGGGAAGCGGAGATTTGTAGAGGTGCCAGAGCACAAAGCTTAAATTGAGAGATAATTTTTTTGAGAGTCATGATTTTCCCGTCAATGAAAACGACCGAGTAGTTCCCAATACTTTCCATGCTAGATACATCATAGGCGGTTCCCAAACATAAAATAAAGTTTATTCCTTTTTCCACCATTCTTTCACAATCCATGGCTAGCCGTATCCACGGGTGCCTTCCATACCAACACTTTCCAAGGAATTTATTATTTGACAACATAAAGTAAATTTCTTTTTCATTTCGGGACTGGGCATCCCTATTATCGCCACACTGTCGTGCATGGAAATATATTGGCCACCCCCCGCCGCTTCATAAGCGGTATGGGCACACAAAAAGGAAATTCATTTTGAAAATTAGATTTGGCACATTCAAATTTACTTATAATGGCATGAAAATACCCCATATAGGTAGGTATAGTGGACTCATATGGCATAACTGGTTTAAGGATTTTGGATGCACAAGTAGTATTCCCACTTAGTGCAAATGGAGGCTAGCAAATACTCCCTCCGTTCCTAAATATTTGTCTTTTAGAGATTTCAAATGGACTACCACATACGGATGTATATAGACATATTTTAGAGTGTGGATTCACTCATTTTGCTCCGTATGTAGTCACTTATTGAAATCTTTAGAAAGACAAATATTTAGGAACAGATGGAGTAGATTGAGAAGCAACAGACCAAGAAACAAAAATTCGCATAAACGAGCATTAAGCATAACTAACACCAAATAATCCACCACAAGTAGGATGTAATTTCATTGCATAACTATTGACTTTCGTGCTTGCATTGGGAACCACAAACCTTAACACCAATATTCTTACTAAAGCATAATTACTCACCAACATGACTCATATATTACTATCATCATATCTCAAAACTATTACAAAGAATCAACTTTATTTTGTCCAATGATCTTCATGAAAGTTTTTATTATATCCCTCTTGAATATCTATCACTTTGGGACTAATTTCATATATTGCAATAGCTTTTGGCAAGCTCAAACAAATTTAAGTGAAGAACATGAGCATAAAAATTTTCATCTCTCAAAATTATATAAGTGAAGCATGAGAGAATTTATTAAAAAAATTACTAAATCTCAAATTAATCTAAGTGAAGCATGAGAGTATTACTTAAAAAAACACACCATGCTCAAAAAGATATAAGTGAAGCACTAGAGCAATTCCACAGCTCAAAATTTTTAAGTGAAGCACATAGAGCAATTCTAACAAATCATAGTATAATTATGGCTCTCTCAAATAGGTGTGTCCAGCAAGGATGATTTCGAAAAAAGATCAAAACAAGCAAAGACTCATAATACAAGACGCTCCAAGCAAAACTCATGATATGTGACGAATAAAAATATAGCTCCAAGTAAAATTACCGATGGTTGTAGAAGAAAGAGGGGATTCCTTCTGGGGCATCCCCAAGCTTAGTTGCATGGTTCTCCTTGTATATTACATTGGGGTGCCATGGGCATCCCCAAGCTTAGGCTCTTTTCACTCCTTATTCCTTCATCCATCGTGATCTCACCCAAAACTTGAAAACTTCAATCACACAAAACTTAACAAAACCTTTGTGAGATCCGTTAGTATAATAAAGCAAATCACCACTTTATGTACTGTTGCAAACCCATTCATATTTTATTATTGCATTATACCTACTGTATTATAACTTTAACATGGCTTATACCTCCCGAGACAATCCGTAGATTCATCAAAATAAGCACACAATGCAACGAAAACAGAATCTGTCAAAAATAGAACAGTCTGTAGTAATCTGGACTTTGACGATACTTCTGTAACTCCAAAAATTCTGAAAAATTAGGACAACGTAGGCAATTTCTATATCAATCTTTTATAAAAAAATTCAGAATTTTATCACGCTTCTATGATTTTTAACAATTCTGCCACTGGGCGCAAAAGTTTCTGTTTTTCAACAAGATCAAATCAACTATCACCCAACATGATCCCAAAGGCTTTACTTGGCACAAACACTAACTAAAACATACAAACATAATCATAACAGTAGCATAATTGTGTGCACATAAAAACAGAAAGAAAAAAGGCAAAAATAAATTTTATTCATTGGGTTGCCTCCCAACAAGCGTTATCGTTTTATGCCCCTAGCTAGGCATAATGCATATGTTCAAGTATTGTCATGTTTGGTTTTTGCCCCATAGGTTGCCCTCCTGATTGATTCATATGGTGGCTTAATTCTTGTTCTAGGGAAGTGTTCCATACCCTTTCTTAGTGGAAATTGAAATTTAATATTCCCTTCTTTCATATCAATCACGACACCTATAGTTCGTAAAAATGGTCTACTAAGTATGATGGGACAAGACAGATTGCAATCAATATCAAGAACAATAAAATCTATGGGCACATAGTTCCTATTTGCAAGAATAAGAACATCATTAATTATTTCCAAAGGCTTTTTAATAGCGGAATCCGCCAAGTGCAAATTAACAGAACATTCTTGAATATTGGTAAGACCAAGCACACCACATAGAGATTTCGGAATTGTGGAAACACTAGCACCCAAATCACATAAAGCAAAGCACTCATAATTTTTAATCTTGTCTTTAATGGTAGGTTCCCACTCATCATATATTTTTCTAGGAATTGAAATCTCTAACTCCAACTTTTCTTCTAAAGCTTCCATCATCGCTTCTACAATATGTTTAGTAAAAGCATTATTTTGTTCATAGGCATTGGGTGAATTTATCATGGATCGCAACAAAGAAATACATTCAATCAAAGAGCAACTATCATAATTAAATTCTTTGTAATCCAAAAGAGTGGGCACATCACTAGTAATGTTTTGACCTCTCCAAACCCACTTTTATCAACTTTTTCAACAAGATTTTCACCCTCCGAATTATGAGGACGCCCTCTAGCTAAAGTTAACTCGTCTTCAATCCTCTTTTCATTAAGTTTAATATTGCTAAACAAGGAATCAATAGAAGAAACACCCATCATTTTAAGATCTTCAAAAAATTTATCCTCTAGAGAAACTGGCTTAGCGGCCATTTGATTTACTAGTGTAGCTTGTGCATCGGATATTTTACCTAGTAAATTTTCAGCATGGGCATACTTAAATTGGATATTAGAGACTTCTCTACTAACATGATCAAATTGTTTTGTTTAGCATCTAGCACAGTAGAGTGTTCCTTAAGCTCTTCGGTAAAAAACTTATTATGGTCAAATTGTGTAGTCATATATTCCTGGGTACTTTTGTCAATTTCAAGCAAAATATTGGGGTAATGAACATCGTAATACTTTCTTTGAGACATCGACTACGAAAACAAGATTGCAAGCAAACAAGACATCTGATGAGAAAAGGCGTACGAAAAAGAAGGCAAATAAAAGGGCAAATTTTTGTTAAGTGTGGGAGATGAAAATGAGAGGCAAATGGAAAATAATGTAAATTTTAAGGAGCTGATATTTGTGATGAGGAACCTGATAGATGTTGATGATGTCTCCCCGGTAATGGCGCCAAAAATCCTTTTGACGTGGCTTAGATCTGCGTCGGTATTTCCCCAAAGAGGAACGGATGAGGCAGCACAATTACGGTAAGTATTTCCCTTAGTTATGAAACCAAGGTTATCAATCTAGTAGGAGAACCAAGCAACACTATGTAAATGGTACCTGCAGACAAAGGACAAATACTTGCAACCCAACGCGAAAGAGGGGTTGTCAATCCCTTTACGGTTAAAAGATAGATTAAATTGTATGAGATTGGATAAATAGTTCTAGAAAAAACACAAAAAGAATAAGTAAAGAAAAAGTGCAGCAAGGTATTTTTGAGTTTTTTGGAATAACAGATCTGAAAACAATATGATAAAAGATAGACCCGGAGACGTAGATTTCACTAGTGGCTTCTCTCGAGAAAATAGCATATGGTGGGTAAACAAATTGCTGTTGGGCAATTTATAGAAGAACAAATAATTATGACGATATCCAAGGCAATGATCATGTATATAGGCATCACGTCCAAGATTAGTAGGCCGACTCCTGCCTGCATCTACTACTATTACTCCACACATCGACCACTATCCAGCATGCATTTAGTGTATTAAGTTCATGGTGAAACAGAGTAATGCAATAAGAACGATGACATGATGTAGACAAGATCTATTCATGTAGGAATAGACCCCATCTTTTTATCCTTAATAGCAACGATACATGCATGCCTTGCTACCCCTTCTGTCACTGGGTGAGGACACCGCAAGATCGAACCCATCACAAAGCACCTCTTCCCATTGCAAGAAAAATCAATCTAGTTGGCCAAACCAAACCAAAGTTCTAGAGAAGAAATACGAGGCTATAACAATCATGCATATAAGAGATTAAAGAGAACTCAAATAATATTCATGGATAGATCTGATCATAAACTCGCACTTCATCGGATCCCAACAAACACACAGCAAAAAGTCATTACATCAAATAGATCTCCAAGAACATCGAGGAGAAGATTGTATTGAGAATCAAAAAGAAAGAAGAAGCCATCTAGCTACTGCCTACGGACCCGTAGGTCTATGGTGAACTAGTCACGCATCATCAGAGGAGCACCAATGAGGGTGATGAACCCCTCTGTGACTGTGTTCCCCTCTGGCAGAGTGCTCTAGATTGGACCTCGTGGTTCTAGAACTTGCGGCGGCTGGAATTGTGTTTTGATCGCTCCCCTAGGGTTTCTGGGATATCTGAGTATTTATAGAGCTGAGAGGCGGTGGAGGAGACCTCCATGGGCCCCACCACCCATTAGGGCGCACTAGGGGCCTCTGGTGCGCCCAGGTGGGTGGTGGGCCCCATGGGCCTCCCCTCGTGCACTTCCTTGGCTCCTAAGTTGTCTTCCGGTCCAAAAAAATCTCATAAAAAGTTTCGTGGCATTTGGACTTCGTTTGGTACTGATATTCTGTGAAGTAAAAAACAAGCAAGAACAACAACTGGCACTGGGCTATGTCAATAGGTTAGTCCCAAAAAAAGATATAAAGTAGCTATAAAATGAAGGTAAAACATCCAAGAATGATAATATAACATCTTGGAACAATAAAAAATTATAGATACGTTGGAGACGTATCAGGAGCGAGCTCGGTGTTGTGAACATACTGCTCAAATTCTTCCTTAATACCCGCTCCTATCATGAACTCGTCACACGGTCATAAGCATGATTTAGTATCGGCATCCCGCATCGAGCTTGCACTTGGCTCAAGATAAGACAGTCGTATCGAGCTCCCAGTCGATGATGCCTCCGGGGACCTCCTCCTCGAAGAACTCCTCCCAAAGAGGTACATTTTTGTAAGAATAAATTTCTGAAATTTTTTGGGTCACAAAATTTTGTGAACAAAACTTCACAAGATTGATAGCAACTACTCATATGGATGCCTAGAGGCCATATCAATCATTCAAACTACTTGGAACTCAAAGATTCAACATGCAAGCTCATTTATAGCAGCACCAAGAGTAGCTAATTACTCAAAATACAAACCACTACACAAAACTAATTGGAGTAATGGAGGAGTCACATACCAAGTAGCAATCCCCCAAAACTTTTTCGAAAACGGAGCTTCGAGCAAAGATATCGAAATCCGCGGGTTTGTGAGCAAGAAAACGAGAGAGAGAGAGAGAGAGCTACTGTGATTTTTTCTGGAGGTAGGTGACGAAGTGAGCTAAAGGGATAAGTGAGGGGGGCCTTGTGGGGCCCACTACCCACCAGGGCTCGCCAGGTAGGTGTGGCGCACGCTGGTGCCTAGTGGGCACCAGGGCACCCCTTGTGATGTTTTAAGTGCCAGAAATTCTTAATTATTCAGAAAAAATCGTGTTAAAATTTCATAGCATTCTGAGCATTTTTCTTTTTGGGCATTTTTTATTGCACGAAATATTCAGAAAACATGATAAACATGGCATTTTATTGTATTTAACTAAAAATAATAGAAAATAAAAAGTGGGTACAGAAGGTTGTGCCTACTAAATTCATCGACCACATGCCTCTTGAAAATAATCCATTAATAAGGTTGATCAAGTCTTATTAACAACCACTTTCGATTTGCATGAACCCGAAGAATTTTCGTAAAACACTAAGTTACCTCAACGGGGATATGCATCTCCCCAATAATAAGTGTTTCATATTTCTTTTTGATAGTAGGTAGAGGGAGTTGAAAACTTCCAATAGTAATTGTCGGAGATTTTTCAATAACATTAATACCATTTACTTGAAATTGTTTCTTCGGAAAGTGCACCGTATGCTCATTACCGTTGATATGAAAAGTGACTTTGCTTTTATTGCAATCTGCAGTATTCAAAAAGGGTCTACCAAGAATAATTGACATGTTGTCGTCCTCGGGCATCTCAAGTATAACAAAGTCTGTTAAGATAGTAACATTCACAACAACAACGGGCACATCCTCACAAATAGCGATAGGTATGGCAGTTGATTTGTCAGCCATTTGCAATGATATTTCAGTAGGTGTGAGTTTATTCAAATCAACTCTTTTGTATAAACAGAAAGGGATAACACTAACACCGGCTCCTAAATCACATAAATCAGTTTTGACATAACTTCTTTTGATGGTACATGGTATAGTTGGTATTCCTGGATCTCCTAGTTTCTTAGGTACTCCATCCTTAAAAGAATAGTTAGCAAGCATGGTGGAGATTTCAGCTTCAGGTATTTTCCTTTTATTAGTGACAATGCCTTTCGTATATTTAGCATAAGGGGCCATCTTTAAAATATCAGTCAAACGAGTACGTAAAAAGTCTGGCCTAAGCATTTCAGCAAAGCATTCAAATTCTTCATCATCCTTTCTCTTAGATGGTTTAGGTAGAAAGGGCATGGGTTTCTGAACCCATGGTTTTCTTTCTTTACCATGTTTTCTAGCAACAAAGTCTCTTTTATCATAACATTTATTTTTAGGAGGTGGGTTATAAAGATCAACAACAGGTTCTATTTCAACATCATTATCTAGTTCTTTTTCGTTGTCTGGTTGAGCATCTTTATGAACATCATCATTGTCATTTTCATTATCACTAGGTGAATTTTTAGAAATAGAAACATCACTATCGTCAGAAGGTTTTTCTGTTTCAGGTTCACTAGAGGTATTCAAAGTCCTATCAATTTTCTTCTTCTTTTTCTTTTTAGAAGGACTAGGTGCATCAGTATTAATTCTGTGAGAATATTGTTTAGTTCTTTTAGGGTGACCTTTAGGATAAAGTGGCTCCTGAGTCATTGTGCCTCCTCTAGTCATTACTCTAACAGCATGATCATTCATATAATTATTCATTTCATTGAGTAACTCACTTTGAGATTTAGCAACTTGTTCTAACTGAGTTTGAACCATAGGAGCATGTTTTCCTACCCCTCTAATATCATTAGTGATTCTAAATAACAAGTCACTTAAGCAAGCAGTTATATCAGAATTTTGTTTTAACTATTTCATAACATAGGCATTGAAATGATCTTGCTTCATAATGTAATTGTCAAATTCATATAAGCATTGACTGGGATGTTTATTGTAAGGGATATCACCTTCATCAAACTTTAAAAGAGAATTTATCTCCACCACCCGTGGTGGTGTGTCAAGACCGTGTATTTCTTCAATAGGTGGTAAATTCTTAACATCTTCAGCTTTAATACCTTTTTCCTTCATGCATTTCTTTGCCTCTTGCCTATCTTCAGGACTGAGAAATAAAATACCCCTCTTCTTCACAGTGGGTTTAGGCAGTGGTTCAGGAAGTGTCCAATCATCATAATTCTTCAATATATTATTCAATAACTCCTTAGCTTGTTCAACAGTTCATTCCCTGAAAACACAACCATCACAACTATCTAGGAAGTTCCTAGAAGCCTCGGTTAGTCCATTATAAAAGATGTACAGTAGTTCATTTTTCTTGAGAGGATGATCAGGCAAAGCATTAAGTAATTGGAGAAGCCTCCTGCAAGCTTGTGGGAGACTCTCTTCTTCAATTTTCACAAAGTTAAACATTTCCTGTAATGCAGCTTGTTTCTTATGAGCAGGAAAATATATTTCAGAGAAATAATAAATCATATCCTGGGGACTACGCACATAACAAGGAGCAAGAGTATTGTACCATATCTTAGCATCACCCTTTAATGAGAGCGGAAATAACTTAAGGATATAGTAATAACAAATTTTTTCCTCATGAGCAAATAGGGTGGCTATATCATTTAATTTAGTAAGATGTGCCACAACAGTTTCAGTTTCATAGCCATGGAAAGGATCAGATTCAACCAAAGTAATTAACTCTGGGTCGACAGAGAATTCATAATCCTCATCAGTAACAAAGATAGGTGAAGTAGCAAACTTAGGATCACATTTCATTATAGCATTCAAACTTTTTTCTTTCAACTTGCATAATAATTTCTTAAGATCGTCTCTATATTTACAAGCAAGAAAGTCTCTAGCTACCTCTCCATCCATAACATAACCCTCAGTTATATCAGGCAATTCATATCTAGGAGAGCTAGGTCTAATAGGTGTTCATAATTCTCAGTTTCAAAGACTTCATCAATTTTAGTAGTTTCTTCAGTTTCAGCATTCTCGATATCTTTAGATTTAGCAATTTGTTCATCAAGAAATTCACCCAGTGGCATAGTCTTATCAAGCAGAGTACCAAAATCATCATAAGCACCATTCATAGCAGAAGTAGCATCATCAATTACTTGCGACATATCAGGATTAATAGCATGTGGTGGTGTTGCAAGTTTACTCAAAACAGAAGGTGTAGAGCTAGATAATAGTTCCTTACCTCCCCTCGTCTTTGAGGGAACGATCTTGGTTATGTCATCCTTAAGATTCTTCATAGTGATAAATAGATATAAGTCCCAAGTGACTCAACAAATATAGCTATTCTCCCCGGCAACGGCGCCAGAAAACGGTCTTGATGACCCACAAGTATAGGGGATCGCAACAGTTTTCGAGGGTAGAGTATTCAACCCAAATTTGTTGATTCATCACAAGGGGAGCCAAAGAATATTTGCAAGTATTAGCAATTGAGTTGTCGATTCAACCACACCTAGAGATTAAATATCTGCAGCAAAGTGATCAGTAGCACAGTAGTATGATAGTTTGATAGCGATAGAAACAGTAGTAGTAGCAATAGTAACTTAGCAAGAGCAATATGTGAAAAGCTCGTAGGCATTGGATCGGTGATTTCGTTGGATGATATTCATCATATAACAGTCATAACCTAGGGCGACACAGAACTAGCTCCCATTCGCCAATATGATGTAGGCATGTATTCCATAAATAGTCATACATGCTTATGGAAAAGAACTTGCATGAAATCTTTTGTCCTACCCTCCCTTGGCAGCGGGGTCCATAAGGAAACTAAGGGATATTAAGGCCTCCTTTTAATAGAGAACCAGAACAAAGCATTAATACATAGTGAATACATGAACTCCTCAAACTATGGTCATCACCAGAAAGTATCCCAATTATTGTCACTTTGGGGTTTACGGATCATAACTCGTAACAGGTGCATATAACTTGCAAGATCGGATCAAGAACATAGATATAATGGTGAAAACATAAACGGTCCAGATCTGAAATCATGGCACTCGGGCCCTAGTGACAAGCATTAAGCATAGCAAAGTTATAGCAACATCAATCTCAGAACATAGTGGATACTAGGGATCAAACCCTAACAAAACTAACTGGATTACATGATGAATCTCATCCGATCCATCACCGTCCAGCAAGCCAACGAAGGAATTACTCACTCCCGGCGGTGACCATCATGAAATTGGTGATGGGGGATGGTTGGTGATGACGAAGACCAAAGATTCCCCTCTCCGGAGCCCCGAACGGGCTCCAGATTTGGCCTCCCGATGAAGAACAGGAGGTGACGGCGGCTCCGTATCATAAAACGCGATGAAACTTCCTTTCCTATTTTTTCTCCAAAAAAAGGATTTTATAGCGTTGGAATTAGGGTCAGCGGAGCCTCATGGACCCCACTACCCACCAGGGCGCGCCTGAGGGGTGTAGCGCGCCCTGGTGCCTAGTGGACAACTGGCCCCCCTCCAGTGGGTCTTGGTTTCAGTAATTTTTATATATTCCAAAATAATTCTCCAAAAAGTTACGTCCAATTCCGAAAACTTGTATTACGGTACAAAAAACAACACTATAGTAGTTCTGCTGAAAAAACGTCAGTTCGGGTTAGTTTCATTCGAATTATGCAAATTAGAGTCCAAAACAAGAGCAAAAACGTTAAGAAAAGTAGATACGATGAAGACGTATCACCATCCACCAAAAGAAATCCGCCATCCATTTTATCCAATGAAAAAAATAGCGCGCTACAGCAAAATAGCGGCGACCTCAAAATATGCTATTAGCGTGCTATATCGTGCTATAGCGTGCTATTAGCGAGACATTGTATATCGATATATTTAGCGAGGCAATTCTCAATACGCTATAGCGTGCTATTAGCGACGCTATAGCGCGCTATTTTTTTCAGTGATTTTATCCCATCATCAGAAACACACCGGCCATTCATGCTTGGAAAATTGTCGCTCTCGCAGCTTCTTTCCATCACTGATGCCATAGTAGAAGCCTTCAGGAAAGATTTATGTCGCACCACCCTTTACGCCCCTGCATGCAGGTCCATCATATGCGTCATTCAACTACCGCTCCATCTCTCTAACGACACTCTTGCATAGGTCATTATCGCACTTTTCGACGGATGCCTCTCCTCCTTAAGTACAATTGCATGTAGGTCCTTCGCCGCACTGACTGCACAATCGTAGAAAGTACCTTAAGTTATATCAAGATTAATTCAAACTTATGATTGGAAATCACCATTGCACTATTGGGAAAAGGCTTATAGATGGCCTCAAATTAGTGGCGAGCGCAGTCAGGCACCCGCCACTGTTTTTTTGGAAAAGTACAAGTGGCAGGTAAAATTAACTGCCCGCCAGTGAAATTGCGACAGCAGTGACGAGCCAAATTAGTGACCCGTCACTCATGAACTCTTCCAAATTTGTTCGCGTGATGAAAGCAAGCAGTGGCGGGCACGTCAGGAATGCCCGCCACTAGTTTGTCTCGCAACAGTGGCGGGCGAAACTTATGCCGTCCACATCAATATTTAGGCAAACGGTACAAAAAAAATCAAAATTTCCAAAGAGTTAGCAGTGGCGGGCTATATGAGCCGCCCGCCACACATATCTTAGGTCCAAAAAAATCCTCAGAAAATCATATTTACTAAACCTAGAATAGTACTCGGCGTATCAAATTTGAGCATGGGCTTTGGATGGTGTGTATTACGTACTAACGTAAAATGTATGAAGTCCAAATGATTTAAATAAATGGAGTAGCCCGGGTTTCGTTCCAAACCCCGACACTTCATGGGAGAGTGTTTAGTTTGTACATGAAGTGCATCAAGTTTTTATAGTAATGTTGTCAATTTTTTACCACGCCATATAGGGGTATTACAAAGATACCATCTCATGTTTGATCCCTTTTCGATCCTGTTTGCACGCTCAAAGCTTTTTGCACTTTTTAGTGGTCGGAAAATCAGTTAATGCCTCGAAAATAGCAGACCAACTCAAAAAATGACCAAATTTGAGGATGGGGCTTTGGATGGTGTTCATAAATCATAAAAAAGTTTGAATTTCAAATAATTTTTAAAAATGGCTTCAGCGTGGCAAGTTGTGGTTTTCCGTTTGAAACCATGACACTTCGGTGAAGAGTGTTTGGTTTGTCCACCAGGTGCATCAAGTTTTTATCTTAACTCTCTCAAATTTTTATCACATCCTACATGGGTCCAATGAAGACACCATGTCAAGTTTTATCCCTTACGGAGCTCATTTGGACGCTATTTCCATCTGAAGAGCGTTTCCTTTCGAGTGCCCGGAAAATCAGCTAATGCCTCGAAAATAGCGGATCAACCCGAAAAGTGGCCAAATTTGAGCATAGGGCTCTGGATATTGTGTATCAATCATATAAAAAGTTTGAAGTTCAAATGCTTTGGATGGTGTGTATTAATCCTATGTCGTGGCTCAAATACTTAGTTGTGGCGGGCGCTTAGTGCATCCCGCCACTTCAAATTAGCTGTAGCGGGCGCTTAGTACCACCCGCCACTTGAAGTTAGTTGTGGTGGGCATTACACGCCACCCGCCACTGCATGGTATCGCCTTATCCACCCGCAACCGCTCATACCTTATCCCCAAAAATTTCTTTCTCCCTTTCTCTCGTTGCCGCCGTCGCGATCGTCCTCGCGCCCTTCCACATCGCCACCATCGTCCTTTTGGTCCACCGCCTCCAACGTCCTCGCCCATCCCGGCACAAGTCAGGCCGTGCTGAAAGGACCCTAGACCCGCGCCCTCTATGCAACATCGCCAGGGAAAAACCGCCGGCGCGCTGCATCAAACCCGCCGCTGCGCCCCTGACGCCACCCTCCAGCTTGCCCGCACCGGCGAGCGCCATCGTTGCCCCTAGCCTACCCAGACAACTGCCGATGCCACCAAGAGGAGCCTCCGTCGGCACCGTTTGGCGGCAGGGGGCCACCACCACTACACGGCGATAGGAACCGGGGGCAGCGGCATTCAAGAAGCATGAGAGTGGAGGTGTTTGGGCGGCGGCGGTGGTGACAGTTGTCCGGGGCGCGGCACCGGAGGAAGGGGGGGGGGGTTGTTGTTACGTAATGGCCCACTGGTCACTAGTCCATTATTTAAGATGTTTTCCATTCCAGTGATATTTCTATGTATCATAAATTCATAATGTTTGAAGTGTGTATATGATCATATTACGTTTGATTGTATAATATTAATGTCGACAAACCACATACTCCCTTCATTCCATAATGTAGTGCGTACTTAATTTTGCAAAAGTCAAACATTTCTATGATTGACCAAGATTATAGAATAAACCACCGGGCTATAAAATACTAAATAAATCAAATACAGAAGTACACTTCATGATGATTCTAGTGATACTAAATTTGAATTTTGGATGTCAATATTTTCTTCAACAAACATGGTCAAACATAGACATGCTTGACTTCCTAAAAACCTAATATGGACTACATTGTGGAATGGAGGGAGTATGTAAAAGAAAATCACACAATTAGACAATATAGACTGACGAGGGCTGAAATTCCCCGCAAAAAAAAAACAAAGATAAATAAAATGGAAACATGATAATGGATTAAATGCTCATTGAACAAATACAGGATGTTGAATTCTGAAGATGTCCAAATCTTAATCCATAGTCTCGATAGTTCTAATGTAAATGACCGCACATTTACACCACCTTTGGTCAGGATGAACACACCCTATGCTATTTCATCGCCGCGACGACGCACCTCCAACACTGGCTCACCATGCTCATCACCATCTCTAGGGTCTTCATTCTCACCGGCGTTCTTCGTTAGCGACATAGCTTCCCGCAGCTCCTTCCCTTTCCCCCACAGAAATGCGTATAGCCCCACAATGACCAGCACCGTCCCAATCATGCTGTTGATGATATCATGGGAGCTGAGATTTGACATACATATATGGACTGACTAAACTGATAAGGTTTATCCTCCTGGTCGAGAGGCTAGCTCACCTGCCTAAGAAGATGCTGGTGCCAAGCAGTGTCGAGTCCATGATCACCGTCGCTACCATCGCGAGGGAATTAAACATGGAGGGGTAGATGGGCCCACGACGCTTCACCGCCCACGACATGAGGACCAATGCAACACCGGTGTTGAACACCCCCTTGGAAGTGAAACACAAATTAAGCATCGACATGATTTCATGTTTGTGAGACGTACGAGAGATGACAGACAGGAAGCCAACGTCTTACCGAGTAGACAACGGTTAGGAGCTGCAGGTCCCACTTGAGCCTCCATGCGGACGTGTGAGGGTCGATCAGGATGCCGATGACGAATGCTTGCAGGCTTCCCGACAGACACGTCAGCGTCGCCACCCAGTACCTAGATGGGAATACCTTGGCAAGCTTAACCTGTAGATGCAATTGCAAAAATGTTGAGGTGAAGCAATTGCAAATGTTGAAGTGAAGCAATTGCCAAAATGTACTATTGCCAGATTATTCCAAGGTCAGTATGGCACCTGTATGATGAACCAGAAGGCATATCCGAGGCAACTACCGCAAAGGAACAACGTGCCGATGACCATGTTGTGGTGAGCTGCCGGAGCTGCGGCCGCCTGAGTATGGGACCTCAGCAGGTGGGTCGGCCAAGGATGGTGCAGCATCTTGCCCTTGTACAGGCTAACCACCATTGTTCCCCCGGCGCAGGCCACGATGCCCAAGAGCTTCATCTTTCCATGCCACTTCCTGAATACCAGCTTCTCTGCCCTGGAGAACCAGAGAGGCCGGGGGAGCTCGTCAATGATGCTACGTAGCTAATTACTGTCACGTTGCGCACGTGAAGATTTGTTCATGCATGTCAGGACGAGTACCGGAGTAGGATGGCGACCACGGAGGTGACGATGGGGATGAGGTTGAGGAAGACGACGGAGTAGGTGGCGTTGGTGCCGCGCAGTCCATAGTAGTACAGCCCCATCGCCAGGATAACCCTGTGTATGTCAGCAGAAAAATGGTCAAGGGAATAGAGTCCAAAGTGTATCTTGGGCGGACAGTACGCACGAGTGGCATGTTTGAGTGTACAACGTCGCCATCTGCATGCCTCGTGTCCTCAACGTGCCTGCTCACACCGACCTTACTAAAAAAAGTAGCGTAGTGAGTAAGTTGGCAGATTGTGCTAACCCGGATGTGGCATTCATGGAAATCCAGCCCCACTCTATGAGGTTTGGGATTTTGGCTTTTTTCCTGCGAGATAAGGTGATGTCAGTCAGGAAATGACAAATTAGCAACGGCACTGCCAGCAAGTAATCACTGGGAACGTTGAGCGGAAAATGGTGTATTGAAATGACAAGGCGTCAAGCATTGGTGCAAACTAGAACATCTTCGCTTACCGCATCCGACTGTGTGTTTGGTATTTATCTTTGTTTTCAGTCAAGGATTATGCATGCCAGGAACTGACAGATAACCACCGTCGTAAGCAATATCGTCTTTTTGGTTAAGATATCTGGCTCTCTTAGAAAAATAAGTTATGATACATGTGGGGTGGGGTTTTTTCGTTTTTGCAGACCAAAGTCAACTTTAAAGAACTGAAGTAGTAGTAACTTGGAGTAAATTGTTCTTATTTTACTTTCCCTTTTTCTTTTTCAGGACATAGGCTACAATCCCTGGGCCACAGAGCTAATTGTCTGGCTTTCTATGCTGAAGGGTAGATAAGTGGATCACGCCGTCTTACATACACATTGTTGTGTCATGGCGATCATGCAGCTAGCGAACTATGCAAGCATTGTAGCAGGTCTTATTATCAGAAAATTTTAGTGGTGCTCTCTCCGATGGCCAGTGTCTCTTATGTCTTATAATGTTCATCCATTAATTGCGCGATTGGAAATTAATTTTTATTTTTCTTTTTGAGAAAGGAAACTAATAATTATTCTACAAACAAAACTAGCCGACCGAAGAAGAAAATAATGGAGAGAACAAACAAGTTATGTTATTGCTTTTGTGCGTGACAGAACCGTTTATTACCTCTAAGAATTAGCTAGAGAACCAAATTAAAGAGGGGCGTCGATGGTGTGCGCGCACGAACAAACCTCTCGAAGACGAAGGTGAGGGGCGCGACGGCGGCGGCGCCGATGAGGTTCCGGTAGGCGAGGAGGACGAAGGGCCGCATGCCGGTGTTGAGGGCGAGCTTGGAGAGAAGCACTAGCAAGATGGAGAAGAGCTGCACCAGCACCATGCTCGCCGGCAGCATGACGCTCTCCATCGCGAACATGGCCATGGCTTCGTCGCTGGCAGGCCTCCCTTCCTATGCTTGACCCAAGCCCCGCCGTAAGAGAGTGACCAGACCACTGGCCAGGCAGCGGCGGAGGTTTATATCAAGTTTGATTATGGGTGAGCCGGGAGTGTTAATGTTATGCGTCACTTTCCTTTTATACTGTAGCATGCATGCCACACGTGCCGTACGTTGTGGTCGGTTTCGGTGCCTTCCACGTCAACCCATATCCATAATCGGAGTAGCTATTTGGTGCATGCATTTTGAGCACATTATTTCCACTTCTAGCATATCTCTATATCTATATTATATCTATATCTATATCTATATATGTTTATCTCTATTATATTTTTTATATTACTTTAAAAATACTGTAAGATTTCATGTTTCACTTTTATTCCCATCACCTCTTTGTCCAACCTTACCCGTATCATAATCAATCACCTTAATTTATTTATCTTCTGAACCAAGTTCATTTTAATTTACTTACCGGACTTCTTATTTAACTATAAAGTACTAAAAGAATCACGGACATGGTTTGATAAATATTTCTTTACACCATTGCATTAATATGGTCATATAAATCACTAGAATATTTTTATCCCGTTGCAACGCATATGCATTGTCCTAGTCAATCAAATAATCATTACTAGTATAATACATTATATTGTATTCACCTGGAAAAAAAGAATCAAATCGTTGATACTGAATCAATGTCGATTGGTTTTAAATGCTCATATATTCTTCCATATAATTGGTCAAACTTCATAATTGTTTTGTTTTGCATGAAAGGGGCTTTCATTAAACTTAGGACAAATTAAATATGCATTATATTTCGAGAGTGGTTTTTTAGCTCCCGACTGTCTAGTGGCGGAGGTAGAGGTGGACATGGTGGGCCACGGCCCACCCTGAAATAGGGAAATAGCCTTTATACCAAATGATAAAAAAGAAAATAAATTTATATGTACAGTTGCACTGTTGGCACACCCTGGCCCAATGGGCTAGGTCCGCTACTGAGGCTGTCCCTACACCCTTATGAACAATAAATTTGAAAAACTAGAAAACAAAATAAAACAATCTCAAATTTTGTGAAATCAAGTATGCTCAAACTTTGTAGGTGCTTACAAGATTTCATGGAGAAAAAACATTTGAGGAGCTCTACAGAAGAAGAAAAAACATTCCTCAAAGTTTTGAGCACTTTTGAGCAATATTTTTTTTCTCATTTTAGGGCTCACCAGATGCTATTTCTCGACGAAAATTTGCAAGCATCTAATTGTATGAGTATATTTGATGTCGAAAAAATTCAATTTTTTACTTGGTTTTCTATTTTTTTGAATTGACTGTTCATGAGGGTGTAGGGACACACGGGAGCTACCACACCTTTCTCTTATATTTTGGGATGGAGGGAGTACCTACAGAATCAAAACAAATTTTATCGCCATGCTCTCCTCTAGTGGGTATCTTATCCTCCACATGTACTCCATCAACATATTTTTATTTCATTTGTCGAATCCAGAGGATTCAAGAATCACAGTCACAAATACCGAAAAACTGGCCTATGCTAGTCCGAAAAGATACAAAACAAAAACATGCAACTTTATATACCAATAGGGCATCAAAACTACAAAAATCATGATGCCTCCCAACACCCTTTCGGCTATATCTTCATCCTAGCCTAAAACTTTTGAAAATATTTTTTCCTATATTTTTTCCTTGACCCAGAGAGCCAACGCCTTCTTTGATCTTCGTCCAGGAGGGTTGTCTAGAGGCTGACTCCGCCTCGAGAGAGGAGATTCGACCATTGTCAACTTCACCAATCCATTCTCCATCATTGCTATCGTGTTTCCCCGTACAATTGTGAGTAATCTGATGTAACCACATTGGGTGGATGGGAATTGGATCGTACTTGATCTAGTACTTTTATGACTTTGTTAAGCTCAATGACTATTAGAAGGGCCCGAGCAATAAGACCTCATATATCTGAATCATTTATGTTGTCATGATATTTATGTGTTTGGATTGTATCGGTAAGTTGCATGAACCTATCATACTCTCAACTAGCAATCCCGAGGGTGACAAACCGAGATATCAATGGGGAGCACCATAATTTAAGGATTACATGTATTCATAAAGTGTCAATGTAGTGGCACGATTGTCTTCGGTTGGGTTGAACTATTGTATGGAAAAGGATGTGTTGAGCCGTGATAATCCTAACCGGAGCCATAGAAAATATATCGCTTTTCTGGCCTCCCATGTCAGCCTTTACATGGGGCTGGGCCCGCTCAGATGGTCGAGAATCGGGGAAGCACTCTTTGTCTTGGTTTATGAAGCTCGAGTAGCATGAGCCCCACCATGGAGTTAGAGGTACCTCGTATGCTCGTACTAGTGTCTACATTGTGCCTTATGACACCAATGTGCATCCCTTAACGGAGGCTATGCCCTTTTGCCTTGACATCTCGAGGCACTAAGGATGGTGCACTGCGGTTGAGAAATCCACAGTGCTTGTCATCCCAAGATAGCGTCATATGCTATCTGAGCGTCGATGAGGTTGAAGTTACCTCCTTCTCCGAAGGTCATGCGTAGATTGCAGTCACTTGTGGCTTGAGTATTAGGCTTGGAAGCGGAGACTGGATTTTTCGTATGATAGCTCCTAGGAATAATAGAGGAGAATTCTCCATCAGTTAGTACGATCTTGCCGTTGTCGTTGTTTATCGTGGCGGTCATGATGAGGGAAAGACTACCGGTCGAGTCTCTTGGCAATATTCAAGTCCAAATGAGATTTCGTCCTGTGACCAAGTGAGTTGTGTCATTGCCTCGGATGCTAGCTCGCAGCTTGGCTTGTCCCACCCACTTCAGAGTAGATGGCTCTTTCAAATTTATGATTGACGGATCACTCCCATAGCTGGTCATGATGATCCTCTTTTCATGATGAAGTCTTCTTTGACCCTACCCCCTCCTTGGATGAGCAACCTATGTGGCACACACCCCCTCAAGGAAGGTTCCGGTATACTAGGCGGTTAGATAAGAGTGAGAGTGAGTGCCATACAATGGGTGTCACTCAGGAGCTGGGTCCGGTGGCATGTA
The DNA here is from genome assembly GCF_002575655.3 of Aegilops tauschii subsp. strangulata. Lineage (NCBI taxonomy): Eukaryota > Viridiplantae > Streptophyta > Magnoliopsida > Poales > Poaceae > Aegilops > Aegilops tauschii. Next base: position 11,201,339 of record NC_053038.3, on the reverse strand, counting down.
CACCCAGGCCGTCGAGCACAAACCTCAGATATGATGTCATGTGTCTCATTGATAGTGAGGTGCATGCGATGATTTCGTCAATCTTGAAATTCCACAAGAAGAGGTGCATGCGATGATTTCGTCAACCTTGAAATTCCACAACTTCAGTCTTCAGTTCATGCGATATTAGTGTGCATGTGGTGTACTTTGCCTGCTTGCATCCACATTAAGCTCCATGTTTCTAATAAAAAAAGACTTTGCACTTGAAATTTCGTAACATGTAAAACATAGATTGTGTTAATGCACTCGATAAATTTTTGAAATTTAACAACTTCTGAGTTGCGCTCCTATTCCATAGTACCCCTAGGAATGTTGTCGATCACATTCGTACATGCTAAGAGGACATTCAACCACTCTGAAGCTACTACGACCAGACAAATTGATAAGCAACATCAACTGAAACGCCTTAAGTGGAATGGAAAACCACAACTAGAAACATCCTTTTGTGGCCCTAAAGATTGAGTTGAGGCCCTAAGTAATTCAAATCTTTTCATATAGTCCATCGTCTTTTGTGTGTACCAGGTGCAAACAAGATGAGAAATGGCATCCTTGACAAAGTGAAATACCGTCAGATCCCTCGGTAGGGTTCATGACGAGGTCGGAAGTACCAGGACGGAGTCTGCTCAAACAGGTTACCCAGTTTCGAGCCTCCGAAGAGTAATGGCCTACATCCTACTTCTTGTTATTCATGGCGAGGGGATATTTCGTGCAGAGGATTACAATGGTATATGAGATCGCTACCGAGAGTGTGTTGACCTAAGATTGGAAGCCTTAGAGGGTACCCAGACCTCCCTTTAATATATAACCAGGGAGGTCTAGGGTTTACAGGATGACCGATGCAATCGACGCCGTTGCCGCCCTTGCCATAGAGAGTAGGTCATGATAAGGTCGGTTCCTCCTGTTGTTTGGGCCCGGGTCGCCGACCCATTTCTTCGCTTGGTCTAGCTTGGTCAGCCACCCCCGGCTCATGGCCCCATCAGTAGCCCTTGAGCGTGCGGAGATTGCATGCATTAGCTTTGAGATCTTCGTCAGGCTCCCTTCTTGGTGATTTTAACCCTCCTTACGTCCTCGAGACCCCAATGGCAGCACAGGCTCCATCATCTCCTTCCTCTTGCCATTGCTCTGTTGCCAGGGCGATATCGTTCCGATGCCACCAAGAGGAGCCTCCCTGGCACCGTTTGGCGGCAGGGGGCAGCCACCACCAGGGCGATAGGAACTGGCAGCAGTGGCATTCAAGAAGCATGCATGAGAGAGGAGGTGTTTGGGCAGCAACAGTGGCAGTTGCCTGGAGCGCGACACCAGTAGGGAGGGTATTGTTACATGGTCCACTGGTCACTAGTATATTATTTAAGATGTTTTCCAATCCGGTGATATTTCTATGTATCATAAATTCATAATGTTTGAAGTGCGTGCATGATTATAGTATGTTTGATTGCATAATATTAATGTCGACAAACCATATATGTAAAAGAAAATCACACAGTTAGACAATGTAGACTTATGAGGGCCATGAAAGGGAAATTCCCCGCGAGAAAAAGAAAAATACATGTGTTCGATGAGATTTTTTGCACTACGAAGAGTATGAAAATAAGGAGGGAGGATAATGCAAAAATAAAAGTTGTCTAAATGGTGACTTGAACCAATGATATTTAGCTGTACACATGGAGCAAGAAGTGCCTATATATGTACGCACCTATATTGCATGTGCTCGTACGTGTGAAGTACTCCTGGCCCAAAGTAATGGTTAATGGGCTAATGGCCGGCTAGTCAATTGGCCCGGTATTGTTACATGCATACGTACATTCAATACACACGCAGGTGGCAACACTTTGCATGGAGTTCGTACATACACACTGCGTGTACGTATTCGGTATCTGCGGCCGGCAAGCACGCGCATGTACGTACCCAAATACGTAAGAGAAAAGAAAAGGAGAGAAAGGGAGAGTCATGCACGTCACAAGCCCTTGCTATTTTCATGTACATGCATGAAGTGTCAAGAGTACGTTGGTGTGTATGTATTTATACTCGTATACCGGACGGCAAGCTTGCGCGTACATATCCGAATACCGGCAATCAGAAGTGTACTATGTATATGGAATGTATCCATGTGTTGCCAACTTGGCATTGGGTGTAAGATGCACTCATACACGTATGATGTTGAGATTTGGCCTGACACGCACTCGTACGAGCCTGAGAATTGGCAAGTAAATACTGGACTTTACTCTCAATCAGGTACATTTCCTTTTTGGTTTTATTTTGCAGGCTCATGAGATCAACCAGTCGGTCAACCGGGGACGAGGCGCAATGCAAGAACGGGAAAGAGTGCAAACAATCGGCAAGCTTTAAATTGGAAAGAGAGGAGAAGATCATCATTCAAAGGCATATACATGACCGTATCAGCTTATTTTCCATACTTGGAGTAGGCTTGTGCGTCAAGAAGAATTAAGAAAGAAAACCTTGTGGGCCAAGCTGTGTGTCGGCCCTCCATTAGACCCCGGCCCTCCCAGCCTATAAATACAAGAGCAAGGGAACCCAGGGCAAGGACACCAACATCCACGGCACGCAGAAACATCCAGCGACCGGAACTCACGCAGCGAAGCAGACGCCTCGACAGCAACATGAACACCATATCGATCTTCCCAAACGGTAAAGTTATCATCTAATCACTCCTTCATCCTTTATTATTGCATGCATGCACAGCACATGGTGGCGCGGTGGAGCTCGCGATCATGCAGCACCTCGTTGGCGTTATCATCATCTTCATCAAGCTAACCAAGACGACGAGGCTACTCCCGGACTTCACCAAGGCATGAAAGATGATGGCGTGTCGATGGGGCTGCCGGCGCGCAGCCCGTTGGCCTCCTTTGTGGTGGCCACCCTTGGTGATGAGGCCGACGACGTCTACTTCGTCAAGCTGAAGCCCCGGAGGCGCGGAGCTCGCAAGGATTCCGCCGTGTGCCGCGGAGGATGCTGCCGCCGTGCCGCAGTGGATCGCGGCGCGGAGTTCGCCAAGACGACGCCAGTGTCAACTTCATCAAGCCGGCGCCATGGAGGACGATGGCGTGGAGGCTCGGAGGATACCGCCGCCGTGCCGCGGTGGATGGCGTCACGGAGTTCGCCAAGACGACACCAGTGTCAACTTCATCAAGCCGGCGCCATGGAGGACGAAGGCGTGGAGGCTCGAGAGGATGCCGCCGCCGTGCCGCGGTGGATGGCGCCACGGAGTTCGCCAAGATGACGCCACTGTCAACATCATCAACCTGGTGCCATGGAGGGCGGAGGTGTGGCGCCCGTTGAGGATGCCGCCGACGTCTACTTCGTCAAGCTGGAGCCCGAAGGCATGGAGCTCGCAGGGATTCCGCCGTGTGCCGCGGAGGAAGGTGAGACGGAGCTCGCTAGGATGACGCCCGTCTTCTTCTTCATCAAGCCGGTGGCATGGAGGACAAAGGCGTGGAGGCTCGCAATGATGGCGCCGCCGTGTCGCGGTGGAGAGCGGCGCGGAGCTCGCCAAGACGACACCAACGTCAATATCACCAAGCCGGTGCCATGGAGGACGGAGGCGTGGAGCTCGCAAGGATGCCGCTGCTGTGCCGCGGTGGATGGCGGCGTGGGGCTCGCCAAGACGACGCCCATCGCCAACATCAACCCGGTACCGCGGAGGATCGTGGCGTGGAGCTCGCAAGGAGGACACCACCAATGTCTACCTCGTCAAGGTCGAGCCCGCGACCTGGAGCCATGAAGATGACACACGCCCTCGGTGCTGCCCACAACATGGAGCTTGCGATGCGAAGAAGATGGCGCTACGCAATGACGTGGTTTCACCAACCATTACCACTACATGGTGCTATTTGTGACACAAAGCCCATGAAGACGAGGCGTGATGGCGAGGAGGCGACGTGACTTCACCAACACTAACTCCCGATGGCCCCGTGAGGTGGTGCCCTTGTCTTGGAGGACCGCCGTAAACATGGCGTCCAGCCGAGACGAGGTGCCAACCACCCCGGCATTGCCAATATGAGCAAGCGTTGGTTTTACACCGACGCCGGTCTCCATAAGAATACCCCCGCGAGGCGATCCCCTTGCGTACCCCGACGAAGTCGCTACATTGTGAAGAAGTCCGAGCAGAGCAGGACCCATACAACGTCAACGTCGACTGTATCAACGATGTCAAGACCGACAAGGGGCGACGGCGAGGGCGGACATGGCTGGCACAAAGCCATGTTTTTAGTGGCACGTGTACAGACGAGGACATGGGATTTGCCGCCGCCCACACCACACACACAGCATCATCATCATGCATGGAGAACGCGAAGCGAAGACGATGAAGACGACCACACGACTTAATCGGAGGTATCTCGCGGAGCAACCCACGGGAGTAATTAACCGGGAGCTTTTCGTGGCCCCGGGAACCAGGAGACCGCACATCGCCATAGTCAGGCAGGCCGCGCTAGTAGGGCACGGAGCGCAACCATATTCTGTGGGATCTTGTAATTTTGTTCATCCAAAGAGATAAATGAAATACTTGTTTCCCGTATTACTTTTCTTTGTGTACTATGGTACACTGGCACGCCCGCATTTTTCTTTTTCCCCGGCGCATGAGAGAAATCCATACTCCTACTTTCCCTTCTCCCGGAGTGCTTATAAGATTTTTCTCGTGTCAAACAACATGATAATGGATTAAATGCTCATTGAACAAATATAAGATGCTGGATTCTAAAGATGTCCAAATCTTAATCTATAGTCTCGATAGTTCTAAAGTAAGTGACCGCACATTTACACCATCTTTGATCAGGATAAACACGGCTACAGTCCCTATGCTATCTCATCATCTCCAGGACGCACCTCCAACACTTGACCACCACGCCCATCACGGTCTCCGATATCTTCATTCTCACCGGGGCTCTTCCTTGCAGACATAGCTTCCCACAACTCCTCCCCTTTCCCCCACAAAAATGTGTGTAGCCCCACAATGACCAGTAGCGTCCCTATTATGGCCACAGATGATTTTGGATGCATGGCATGTGAAGCTGAGATTTGACACACACATCTGGACTGACTAAACTGATAAGGTTTATCCTCCTGGTCGAGAAGCTAGCTGACCTGCCTAAGAAGATGCCGGTGCCAAGCAGTGTCGAGTCCATGATCACCATGGCTACCATCGTGAGAGAGTTGAACATGGACGGGTAGATGGGTGATACGTCTCCAACGTATCTATAATTTATGAAGTATTCATGCTGTTATTTTATCATTCTTGGATGTTTTACAATCATTTTATAGCAACTTTATATCATTTTTTGGGACTAACCTATTGATCCAGTGTCCAGTGCCAGCTGCCGTTTTTTGCTTATTTTTTACATCGCAGGAAATCAATACCAAACGGAGTCTGAATGCAACGAAACTCCACAGAGATTTTTTATGGACCAAAAGACATCCATTGGGCCAAAGAACCACATGGGGAGTGCCCTGAGGGGGGCACAACCCACCAGGGCACGCCAGGGCCCCATGGCGCGCCCAGGTGGGTTGTGCCCACCTCGGTGGCCTCCCGCACCCCTTCTTTGCACTATAAATTCCCAAATATTCCGAAACCCATTGGGGTTAACCTAGATCAGAAGTTCCGCCGACGGAAGGCTCTGTAGCCACTGAAAACCAATCTAGAACCCGTTCCGGCACCCTGTCGGAGGGGGGAATCATCTCCGGTGGCCACCTTCATCATCCCGGCAGCCATCATGATGAGGAGGGAGTAGTCCACCCTCGGGGCTGAGGGTTTGTACCAGTAGCTATGTGTTTAATCTCTCTCTCTCTCTCGTGTTCTTGAGATGTCACGATCTTGATGTATCGCGGGCTTTGTTAATATAGTCGGATCATATGCTATTTTCCCCTCTCTATCTTGTTGTGATGAATTGAGTTTTTCCCTTTGAGATTTCGTTGTTATTGGATTGAATACTTTTATGGATTTGAGAACACTTGATATATGTCTTGCAATTGAATACTCGTGGTGACAATGGTGTATCGTATTGATTCACTTGATATATGTTTTCGCACTCAACTCGCGGATTCCCAGGTGACATTGGGGTAATATATGCATAGGGGTTGATGCACGTTCTTGTCTTTGTTTCTCCGGTAGAAATCTTGGGGCACTCTTTGAAGTTCTTTGTGTTGGATTGAGTATTATGAATATGAATTTGCTTTGGTGTTATTTTAGTACGAACTCTATGATAGATCGAACGGAAAGAATAGCTCTGTGTTATTTTAGTATGGACTCTTGAATAGATCGAACAGAAAGAATAGCTTTGAGGTGGTCGTACCCTACAAACAATTTATTCTTATGTTCTCCGCAAGATAGGAACTTTGGAGTGATTCTTCGTTGCACGTTGAGGGATGGTTATATGATCCAATTATACTAGCATTGTTGAGAGATTGCACTAGCGAAAGTACGGACCGTAGGCCTCATTTTCAAGCATTGCAATACCGTTTTTGTGCCCGTTTACTATTTGCTACCTTGCTGTTTTTATTTATTCAGATTATAAAAATATATTTCTACCATCAATATTACACTTTTATCACCATCTCTTTGTTGAACTAGTGCACATATACAATTTGCCATTGTATTGGGTGTGTTGGGGACACAAGAGATTTCTTGTATTTGGTTGCTTGGTCGTTTGAGAGAGACCATATCATTCTGCGCCTCCCACGGATTGATAAACCTTAGGTCATCCACTTGATGGAAAATTGCTACTGTCCTACAAAACTCTGCGCTTGGAGGCCCAACACGAGTCTACAAGAATAAAGTTGCGTAGTGGACATCAAGCTCTTTTCTGGCGCCGTTGCCGGGGAGGTGAGTGCTTGAAGGTATATCTTTAGATCTTGCAATTGAATCTTTTATTTTCTTGTTTAGATCCATGATGATGATAATGATATGCAAAGCCATAAGCTTGGGGATGCTATGTTTGATGAAGATGATATTTTTAGTCCCCCATATTTTGATGAGAAAATTTATTATGATGATTGCATGCCTCCTATTTATGATGATTATATTGATGAAAGTGGATTTGGAGAGGTCATGACTTTATTTAATGATGAGTCCACTATTTTGGAGAAGATTGCAATTGATTATGACAACAAAATTCCTATCTATGATGATTATGGTGATGACATGTATGCTATATTGAATAATGATAACCATAAAACTTGTCATCATGATTTTAATTTTCAATCACATGATAGTTATTTTGTTGAGTTTGCTCCCACTACTATTCATGAGAATAAGTTTGCTTATGTGGAGAGTAGTAAATCTTCTATGCTTTTGGATCATGAAAAGAATGCTTTATGTGATATATTGTTGAATTCATTCATGATGCCACTGAAAATTATTATGAGGGAGGAACATATGCTTGTAGAAGTTGCAATAATATCATGTTTCCCCTCTATGTGTTGAAAATCTTGAAGTTATGCTTGTTTTGCCTTCCTATGCTAGTTGGTACTTGTTCCCATAAGTTGTTTACTCACAAAATCCCTATGCATAGGAATTGGTTTAGACTTAAATGTGCTATTCATATGCTTCATGATGCTCTCTTTGTGTTTCAATTCTTATCTTTTATGCGAGTATCATTGAACTCATCATGCCTAGCTAAAAGGCATTAGAGAAAAGCGCTTGTTGGGAGACAACCCAACACTTTTACCTATTGTTTTTGTGTGTTCACATCATTATGCTACTGTATTGATCACGTTTTATTGCTTTTGTTTCAATAAAGTGCCAAGTAAAGCCTTTAGGATCATGTTGGGTGATAGTTGCTTTGATCTTGCTGAAAAACAGAAACTTATGCGCTCACGAAAATAATTCTTATTTTTAACAGAAGATTGATTTTGAGTTGATTCTTTTTTAATAAGTTTAATATACAAATTTCTCACGTGGTTCTAATTTTTAAATAATTTTTGGAGTAGCAGAAGTATGGTTTTAGTACAAATTACTACTGACTGTTCTGTTTTTGACATATTCTGTTTTCAATGCATAGTTTGCTTGTTTTCTAGTTTCTATGGCTTATATTGCTCAATATAAATTGTGTAAATGATATGCTACAGTAGGAATTGTGTGGAAACAATTATGAATCTTGTCTTTGACTGTACCAAAGTGAAAAGGCTTGTCCTTTATCATACTAACCTATCTCACGAAGTTCCGTTAAGTTTTGTGTGATTGAAGTTTTCAAGTTTTGGGTGAGATGTCGATATGAGGATAATAAGGAGTGAAAAGACCCTAAGCTTGGGGATTCCCAAGGCACCCCAAGGTAATATTCAAGGAAGATCCAAGCAACTAAGCTTGGGATGCCCCGGAAGGCATCCCCTCTTTCGTCTCCAACATTATTGGTAACCTTACTTGGAGCTATGTTTTCATTCGTCACATGATATGTGCTTTGCTTGGAGCGTCAATTCATTTTATTAGAATTTGCTTGCTGTTATTTAGAATAATATTTTGCATATTTTATTTCAATAAAAGTGGCATTGATAGCCTTTACTATGCTTATTTTACAAGTCTACATGTTGCTGTTTGAAAGCAGAAAGTTTACCGCTGTTGCAAAAATTCCCTAGAAAAGTCAGATTGTGATAAAATGTTGAAACTTTTTGCATAATAAGCTCTGATAAATTTTCTACAGTGTGGTGGAATTTCATAATGTTTGTAGTTAGAGAAGTAGTGATACCCTTGCATTCTTTACTGACTGTACTGTTTTGGCAGATTGTTGTTATGTTTGCATTGTTTGCATATGCATGCTTGTTTAATGAATCTATTTGAGGATAGGAGTATTAAATATGCAGAGGCATTTAGTATGCAATGTTGAATAATAATTTTAGTGATTTTCTAATGTAGAGAATGATAAAGCTTTTGCATTGGTTTATACTAACATATCTTACGAGTTCTTTTTGAGTTTTGCATGGATGAAGCTTTAGAGATTTAGGAAAACCCTGATATGAGAGGAATTAAGGAGACACAAAAGCACAAGCTTGGAGATGCCCAAGGCATCCCAAGATAATATTTCAATAAGTCTCAAGCATCTAAGCTTGGGGATGCCCCGGTAGGCATCCTACCTTTTTCCTTCAACAATTATCGGTTAGTATCGGTGGAGCCTAGTTTCTGCTTCTTCACATGATGTGTGCTATCCTTGGAATATCATTTTATTTTTGTTTTACTTGCTGTTTTAATAAAATACTTAGATATGAAAGTTTTTTTAAATAAAATAGAGTCCTCAAATAGTTTCCAAGGAGGCTAAGTAAGCGGCATTCACATCCCATCAACGAAGCTCCTTTCTTTGGAATTGCTCTTGTGCTTCACTTATATCCTATGATTAAATTGTTGAATAAATTGAATATCATGAAGTTGAAATTGTATCGTGCCTAGTGGTAGCCTCACATTGGGTTTAGAAAGTGAAATCTTTTGAGGCTTGACAATCACAATTTTGGTCATACAAGCAATTCACGAATAATTAGTATAAGGAAGAGAACTTTCACATGCAAATACACTATCATGGAAATCTTTTGTGGTTGTGAGCCCCCATCAAAATATTATATGCCAAAATTGTTGACGTTGGACAAGGAAGACAACATAATGATTTATGTTTGCTCATATTCACATAGAAGTCATATTGTCATAGATCCTTCAACATGTGGTGCTTGCCCCTTATCTTTGCTAGCCAAAAATTCCGCACTAAGTAGAGATACTACTTGTGCATCCAAAAACCCTTAAACCCAAATCTTATCGTCAAGAGTCCACCATACCTACCTAAGGGTTGAGCAAGATCCTTCAAGTAAGTTGTCATCGGTGCAATAAGGCAATACAAATTGCTTCTAAAAGTGTTAGATCATTTAGTGTAAGAGAAAATTGAGCGTTGTACGAACTTGTGATGGCAAAGCAATAAAAGCGACGGACTGCATAATAAAGGTTGCTATCATAAGGGGCAATATAATGTGAAGTTCTTTTGCAGTAAGGGGTTGAGCATACAAACAAATAAGCGCATGTCAACCTCTTCTTCCCTCTGCGAGGGTCCTATCTTTTACTTTTCAGTATTTACTTTTATGCAAAGAGTCAAAGTTTTTCTCTCTATTCCTTTTTATTTTTCTCCTTTGGCAAGCATCATGTGGTGAGGAAACATCTAGGCACATATGTCCAGTTGAATATGGGTAGCATGAGTTATTATTGTTGACATCACCCTTGAGGTGAATACGTTGGGAGGCAAAACATTAAGCCCCTATCTTTGTATGTGTTCGGTTGAAATGTTTTGCTCATGTGTATGCGGTGAGTGTTAGCAATCATAGAAGACGATATGATGGTTGAGTATGTGGAGCTCTTACTTAAACTCTGTTGAATAAGTTGAATTGCAATTGCTTGGTGACTAAGAACATAGGTTGTTGAGTTTCAAGAGAGTTCATTGTTTGAACCTTAATATGTGAATTGGTTGCTACTATAACATGAGAAGTTTTATAAGAAAGAATTGCTGTTATGATGCTAGGAAAAGTGATTGAAATTGTCATTGATCAAAATTGTGCACTTTGCTAGCATTCACACTTCATAAAATTATCTCTTTTATCATTTACCTACTCGAGGACGAGTAGGAATTAAGCTTGGGGATGCTGATACGTCTCCAACGTATCCATAATTTATGAAGTATTCATGCTGTTATTTTATCATTGTCGGATGTTTTACAATCATTTTATAGGAACTTTATATCATTTTTTGGGACTAACCTATTGACCCAGTGCTCAGTGCCAGTTGCTGTTTTTTGCTTGTTTTTTACATCACAGGAAATCAATATCAAACGGAGTCCAAATGCAACGAAACTCCACGGAGATTTTTTATGGACCAGAAGACATCCATTGGGCCAAAGAAGCACCTGGGGAGTGCCCCGAGGGGGGCACAACCCACCAGGGTGCGCCAGGGCCCCATGGCGCGCCCAGGTGGGTTGTGCCCACACTACTAGAAAAAAGCCTACCAGTAGCGTGGGTATTCTGCCTAGCAGTAGCGCGGGGTGCCGCACTACTGATAAGGCGCTACAGCTAACATGTAGCAGTAGCGCGTGTCACCCCACGCTACTGCTATAGATGGCTACCAGCAGCGGGCTTTGGAGACACGCGCTGCTGCTAATAGCTGCAGCGCCCTTAGCTAGGACGCTCTACTGGTAAGAGAGCACTACTGCTAACTTTATTCCCCTCGCTACTGCTAGTTTTATTAGTTTCTTTTTTTCTGCATATTTGTTTTGTATTTGAACAGGTTTTATACAATAATCTTTAGCATATCAAACACATACAAATGTAATCATAGCATATATATACAGATAGTCTCATCAAATCATGTCATCATCATAATCATCATCCAACACAAAGTGGTCTCTCATCATCATCTCAAAAATAGCTATACAAGTCTCGATTACTTGCAACTACATCGTCATCCATCTAAACAATGATATACGCGAGAAGAGCTATCACTATGAGTGAGAGCGGAACTATGCAGTACATGAGTTTGTATCTCTCTCTCGCATTAGCGTGAACCTAAACTAATTGTCGCTCGGAAACCGGAAACCAGTACACCTGGGCCTGACACTCCGGCCACTCATCGTATACTCCTGGCGTTGCACTTCTTCGTCATCGATGATATATGCACCTGCATCATCACATGAGTCGATGATATGCAACATACATAGTTGAGCAACAGAAAGAGACAGACTTGGCAAAAATAGAAGCAACATATCATAAGCATAAATAACAAAGTTCATCGTACCCAAAATGCCCTTACCAGAGTGATCTTCGCTAGTTGAGGAGGATGGTTTAATTACATCACAAATAAAGTTTACTCGTGCATAACTCAAAGTTTTGTCATCCAGAAAGTATGGACTAAACGGACACATTGTCATATATCGACAATCACTCCAACGTGTCGTTCCATCCATCCAAGTCAGGGAGATAGTCCCCGAGCTTAGTGAAAGGCTTCAGGTTGAGACGCTGAGCGGCTAAGTGTGTTCGGACGTCTTCCCGCGACATTTCCCTTCCTCGTAGAACAAACCTATTTTGTCGAGGACCTCCTTCACGATGACTTGGGCAAGTTCATGCTGGATGTGATAGAACTTAGCTCGAAGTCGATGATCTGGGATATCTCCTATGATCTTTGCCCATTGCAGAATATGGGCATCGCCGGATTGAGGTGACATGCGAAGGTCTTGATGATCCCGTATGTACTCCAGCATGTGGTGTAGGACATAGAATCCATTACTAAGAGAATCCCTCGGTTGCTGGATGCAGCAGAAGTCGGTCTTATGGCCGAAGGCGGGCCTTCCGTCCCTTTTCTTCTTTTCCTTGATCTCTCCACCCCGTACGTCGTAGTAAAAGATAGCACTATCGAGAACAGACTTGATGTGCGTGTAATCCTTTTTGTTCATGTTCTTCGACGAGTCCAAGTAAAGAGCGTGGGAGTACCGGGGGTAAATGATGATTAGGACGGCGCGCCCGCAGCTGCGCAAAATAAGTACACCTCAAATTAATTAGCCTCCACTGTGCAAATGAATGATTGAAATCGAAGGAAGGATATCCGCGCGGATGACTTACCACTACTAGGGAAAACCCTAGTAGTAGCGCGGGTTTTGAGGCTATCAGCAGCGCGGGCAGCCGTGCTACTACTACGACGCTACAGCTAACTGTTAGTAGTAGTGCTGTCTGTACCCGCGCTACTACTATTGACTATATCAGCAGCGCTTTTCCGGAACGTGCTACTATTAATTAGCTGTAGCGATTTCCTAGCCCGCGCTACTGCTATATCTTTCATCATTTCCCCCTGGCTTCCTACCCCGTTTCAGCTTCAATAAATTGCAATTTCCAGATACTAGGTACTACTAGATATCAATTTCATAAAGCATTATAGGTACTAGGTAGTACTCCCTCGGTTCCAAATTACTTGTCGTGGTTTTAGTTCAAATTTGAACTAAAACCACGATGAGTAATTTGGAATGGAGGGAGTACTAGATAAGAATTTCATATATACTCAAATTACTCGTCATGGTTTTAGTTCAAATTTGAACTAAAACCACGATGAGCAATTTGGAACGGAGGGAGTACTAGATAACAATTTCATATATACTCAACATGCATCCTCAAGCAGTACTAGGTGATATCGTCGACGATCATCATATGTAGTTCTAGATGATATCGACGACGATCACCATATGTAGTTCTAAATGATATCGACGACAATCATCATATGTAGTTCTAGATGATATAGCCACACACACATATGTAGTTCTACATGATATCGATGACGATCATCATCCTCAAGCCTGGGCGGTGTGGGTGTTCCTGGTAGTAATTAGGATGGCCTGTCCAACACAAAGATTCTTGCCAACGAGGAATCTCTTCCACCCAACCGAGTTTAAGTGTGTGCGACCGTCTGTGTCCATGCGGTAAGTACAGGTGGTGACGGAGCCCCTTGCGGTAAGGCGTAGTCCAGCTGAGCCTTCTTCATTAGGCTCGATACCACAACTCACAGATAGGTTCTTTGGCCATTTCTGAATAAGAAAAACATATCAATTAATAAATAGCCTCGCACATACTCTTGCAAATATATTTCTATTAAATATAGATTTCTACACTATCAAAAGACACAGTACTACACATTTGTACTAATTAAGGATTAATTCTACTAATAAGTATATATGGATTATCTTCACTATTAATAGTTCCTTGGATTCTACACTAATAAGCATGTGATCAGACTCTACACTAAAGCATATCATCGACTAGATTCCACAGAGCATATCATTGGACTCTACACTAAGCATATCATCGGATTCACTAAGCACATCATCGGATAATTTGCAATTGTAAGTATAACAATAAAGCATATATATATATATATCATCAAATTACTACAGTCAGTATAACATACCATTTCATGCCGATCGACCATGGTACTTGTCAGGCGGGTCAAGAATGGCACCCCGACAAAGTCATCATGTGGCGGAATTATGTCCCATAGGTTGCACACCTCCTCCTTGCTCAGCCTCATTCTTTGAGCTATGCTGGCTTCATGAAGTGGGTTCTCATCATCTTCATCGAGTGGGTCCTCATTATCTTCATCATCTTCGTCATCTTCATCATCTTCCACCAGGTTGATATAAATGACAGCCAACTTGGGTCTTTCTGCTCTGAAGGAGAAGCTGATCAACTCACCACCAGTAAGATGCACGCGGGCGAGGAAACGGGCCCATCCATCTCCTCCAATCTGCGACATATTGCGTCCTTTCTCGACCTCCATAGTGTACGGCCCCCCAGGAGCCTCAAATGTCACAGTGTCTCCTGTCAGCTTGTTGAATTTCAACTTCACATTGCATGGGACGATCTGTGTAAAGAAAGCAAAATGTCACAATGTAGTAATGCCAACACTAAAAATAAAATAGTTGTTACATTTCATCAAATTTCTTACCGCCGCATGACGAAAACTCGGCTGGAAGTAGATGCCGAATAGCTTGCCAGTTGCAAGGCTACTGGCGCACCTTGACTTGCACAGTCGACATGGTGGTGGTGGTGGCACCATTTTCCTAAAGCAATATGAGCAAAGGATTAACGATCCACTTCACAGGAAAGAAAAACAGTAGCATGTGATATTTTTGGTTCTTCTTCGGTTATATTTTCATAGTGGAACCCGATCCAAGAAAGTAAGCAACAAGCTGTCAATTTGATGAAGAGATTCTTCCGCGAGAAACAATTTGATGGAAACTTATAATCCTAAGATCTAGTAACATACAAGATGACAAGGTATCACCTACGAAAGCATTTCAGTGGCACCTATTGCCGAAAAAACTATTTGGCCCCTATCAAAGGTATAAACCTAAGATCTGTAATAAGTTATCTACCAAATCAAGGTACCACCTACCAAGACACATTTCATCTAATTTGGCCCCTATTGCCTAAGATAACTGATTAAAAAAACAAGTGGCAAATTTAATTGGGATTAACTTAGCACTTGCAAACTAAATACTTGTATCAAAACCAATATCTAGCAGATCACGGTACCACCTACCAAAGCATTTCAACTAAATTGGCACCTACATTTTGCAAAAAATAACTTATTACAGAAAAACAAAAGCATCTAGTTATCCATATGAAATTCGTAAGCCCTCGCTGCATCTAGGTAGGGAAGCCCTCGGGGGTGCTGTCGAGGAGGGGGGATGGCAGGGTGACCTCGGTCGGGGGTGCTGACGAGGGGAAGGCCGGTGACTTTCCTACGAGAGGGGGCGACGACAGCGGCCGGCGAGGGGATCGAGGGCGGTCGGCCAAAGGCGCCTGGCCAGAGCTCGCAGGCAGCGACAGAGTGGGCGGGGAGAGGGTGGAGGAGCAGCGGAGGGGCGGTGAGAGGGGGAGGAGCATTACCTGCGGCGGCGGTGGCGGAGGAGAAACCCTAACCGCAGCTGGCGGCGTCGGGCGGAGGGGGACGATTGAGAGATGAGCGTGCGGGGGCCCGGCCGGGCCGCGTGTTTTGTTTTGCTTTAGCAGTAGCGCGGGTACAGGGAGCGCGCTACTGCTAAGCCCAATATCAGTAGCGCTTTGTCCTAAAAAAACGCTACTGCTAAGTCTAAGCATGTAAAAACATCAAAAATATACGTTGGTCATCATTGATCTTTTTGTGTAGAATCTAAATAGTCAACATGAATCCTCACCGTACATGTATAGGCACAGGCGAGGATTCATATTGCAGCGACAAATCCTACACATATAGTTCAATGAAGACCAAGTGCTTGAGATAGTTTGAGAAGTAACATATTTAAGGTGGTAAACACCTTGTTCGCTAAGCAGTATGGGACTAAACTTAATTAGTTGCAATGGGGTGATACTTAGCAGCAGCGAGTTTTGAAGAAAAACGCTGCTACTAAGTACTTTATCAGTAGCGCGTCCAGAAGAAGGGCGCTACTACTATATCTAGCCTGGAGGTAATGCCGTGGCAATTATAGTCGTAGTGCTTGTTTCACCTAGAGTGCTACTGCTACTGGGCTATTAGTAGCGCGGTTTCCTGAAGCTCGCTACTGCTAATTAGCAGTAGCGTTTGTTTTTAAACCACGCTGCTGCTAAGATTCTGTGTATAAGGTTTTCCCTAGTAGTGTACATGGGATAATAAGGCACGAGAATCGCCTCCTTGTCCTTATTGGCGACCATGAAATCGGCGATGTAGTCCCTCGCGTATTCACGGTGCTCTGCGCAAACTACCAAGAAGCCCTCGTGCATGATGTACGGGTCAGCGACACAGATATAAGGTATCTGCTCTTTCGCGGTGATGTAGTTCATGTACAAGGCAAAAAGGCGGACAAACGTAAAATCCAGCTTCTTCAAGTGAAACATGTCGAAGATGTAATCGAATCGAAGGAAGAACTTGTCCGCGGGGCATGTGTGGACATACGACCTTTGCCGCGGCACGTTAACCATGTAGAGTGGGTATCCTGGATTTTCCGAGGCAATGAGGCTTTTGTCTCTCCGCAGCACATCGTCATGAAGTCTCCTTAGATTGCCGTGTGTGGCCTCTAACGCTGCCTTAGGTAGGATTGGTTCACCGACGATATGCCATTTTGCCGCACCGGGGATAGGTATACGGTCTTGAACCCGAGGCTGTTGAGGTGGCTGGATCATAGAAGCATCTTTGTTGCCTTTCCTCCGTCTCTTCCTATGCTTCTTTCCTACTGGAAGTTCGTCTATAATACGTTCAGCCTCCGGAGGCGGCAATTCAGGCACCGACTCATGACGCTCAAACCCTGAGTACTCATCATAGGCACCAGTATTGAGATACTGTTGAGTGTCATCGTCATCCTCATCCTCATCTATGGCGACTAATGGAGCCTCTTTCTCACCCCGTCCGCTATCACCCAGCACGACAGCCGACGCTAATTGGGTAGGTGGGGTGTTGATGTTCATACCTTGTTGAGGCTGCATGCTCGTGGGTGTCGCCGCCTCTAGACGAAGCTGACTCTTTGGCCACAACAGGACCCACCCATTGCAACCACCAAGCCGCCGCGGGGTCTCGTCATCATCCCCCTAGTACCAGAGGAGCCAAATTCTTGTGGCCCGATTTGACACTGACCACGGAAACCTTGAAGACGTCAGGGGGGATCGGCCGGCTGTGGAACAATGGTTCCTTCGGCTTCATTATCGTCGCCTTCCCCACGTCCACCTTCTGGTCGCCGATGGTGTACAATATGGTGCACGGGGTTATGTCGGCCTGCAAAGACATGTCTGTGACGTGAGACATCCGAAAGGCAACGGAAACGGGAAATTATCCATTTATTGAAGAGGGCCGGTGTGACAGATACCGTGAAGGCGTCGAGCTCAGCTAAGGATGAAGCACCGCCGAGCACGTCCGAGATGGAGGACGGGCTGCTATGAGCTGGTGTGGGAGACGGTGCAGGAGCAGGTGCGGGAGCCGGTGCAGGAGCAGGTGCAGGTGCTAGTGCAACGCTAGTCGAGCTGCTCCCGAAGAAGTCGGCAAGGGGAAAGTCCGCTGCATTTTTTTCTTCTGGATTTCGCCTGCTCCAACTGAAAACGGCCGGAACCAAGACACCAGACATATCTGCAATCACCCGTTTTGCGGGTGCTACCGCTGTTGCGACTGTCTCAGCTGATTTCTTCTCAACCGGAATCTCAACCTTCTTGTCGATGTTCTCTTCAGTTAACCTCTGTCTTTCTTTTCTCTCCTCCGTGGTCTCACGGTAGTACTTCTTCCATGTGGCGCCGTCTCCGACACCGTGCACGCGTCCATACGACAGCCGAGTGTCCACCGGGAGTCCTTTCAATATGTTCAATGCCTAGTTGAATTGGGTGTCCCACTTGGGCCTCGCCAACGCCTCAGACGGCGAGTCACTTTCGGCTACAATCCTGTGCTGCTCTCTCTGCAAAAGGAACAATGATCATTTACAAATATGACTAAACGTGCAGTCGAATTGATCAGAAACTAAAATTACCAGCAGTCTCATGAACTCCGTCGTGACCGGGTCCGTCTCGAAAACCTTTTTGACTGAGTCCCAATGGTGACGTGCCCTGAGGACGTCACGCTCCTACGGGACGGTGAAGTCCGCCAAGGGGTCTAGGATGCCCAGACTTTCGTGTTCCGCGTCCTCCTTGGCCCATATGGACCTCTTCCCGACGTAACCACGGCTTCCGAGGTGATGGCGCCCCATGTTCCTCTCTTGAAGCCCCTTCATGTACTTCGACTTTTCTTTGGCAGCTTCCGCCTCGCATGCCGCCTTGAATATTTGAAACCGCTCTTCCGTGATTGTCGGATTATCCTTCAAAATCTCGGAGTAGGGTTCCTTTTTCTTGATGATCCGATGTTTCACCCTTGCTTTTGTAACATCCTAAAATTCTAAATTTTGGAATGTTATAATAAATAGATAGACTTGATTGATTGTTTGATTGTGGTGTGACTGCTTGAGTGAAATTCGAAACTTTTGAAAGTTGAATGAGAGGGAATAAAAGGACTTTCCCAAATTTTCATTTTTTGCATTTGTGATCTCCATGAATTCAAACTCTTTTCAATTACAAAACCCTTGAGTGAAGAGGATATGACTTCTTCCATTTAATTAAATAAAAAGGGTATTTGAAAATATTTGAATTCCATTTGGAACTATTTTCAAATTCAGAAACTTTAATCAACTCAATGATTTTCACGAGAGAAGATAAAATGACTTCTTCAAAACATATGAAATATGAGTTGGAAGTTTCAAAGAATCAAATTTAATGTTATTTTGAAATTATTTTTTTCAATTTTGAGTTATTTGGGTTTTCTTCAAATTATTTTTCTCCAAAATAAAAATATATGGAAAATTGGGTAACATGATTCCCTACATCAGAAAATTGGAGATAAATAAATTTGAAATCATTTTGGTATTTAAAAAAAATGCTTTTTATTGGATTTTATTAGAGCTGTAGCACTGTTTGAATTATTTGAATTTCCATGGATTTTATTTGATGCTAGGAAAATGTTCAGCTTGTAGGAAATCTTTTTCTGAAAATTTTGATATATAATATGCATATGTTATATTTTATTTGCATTTATTTATTTTTTCTGCTGTCTGCAAAATTATTATTAAAAAAAACTTTCTTCGACTGGGCCGGCCCAGCCCAGCCGCCAACCCCCATCACCCCCGACCCCGTGCCCACGCCGGACTCCGGCACGGAGTCCGAGCCATCGTCGCCGCCGTCGCCCCCTGCTCCAAGTCGGGACCCCGACCCCGGGGCCTTTATAAATCGCCACTGCCGCCTCGTTCCCACCACCAATCGCCGCCGCTGCCGCTGCCCCGCGCCGCCTCCCCGCGCCGCGTAGCCACCGCCCCACCCCGCCGTCGCCGCAGATCTCGCTGGAGCCCGCCGCTGCGTCGGATTCCGCCGCCGCTGCCCGGACTCGCCGGATTTCGTCCGCCGCCGCCGGTTTTATTTTGCGAGCCGGTATAAAACCGCAAACCCGCCCCGGTTTATTTTTATTCGTTTTCGGTTTTTAGCGTTAGATCGTTTTTTTAGGTTAGCTTATTTAGCGGACGTTCGTCCTTTAGATCTCTTTAGCGAACGGTTTTGTTAGTTAGCGTTCGGCAGCGAACGTTCGCTCGGTAGAGTTTTTCCATTTCTTTTTCTTTTTCTTTTTATTTTTCTGCCAGGGACCTAGTTGTAGTTGTTTTATTTACAGTTTAGCCCCTGAACTTCACACCTTCGATACTTTTTACTCGATTATCCAAATTCAACGAAACCAATGCTCACTTCTTCGTTATGATCCCTTCTATCCAGATAATCAACTTAAACATGTTTTTGAAAGTTTAAAATTTGTATTCAAACAATTTTGTATTTTACCTTCGTTTGATCGTAACTTGAGTTTTATAACTCTGATTTAATTGATTCTTTTTGCTAATCGCAGCTCTTGACCTAAACTTTCTGATAAGGCCAAATTCACTTAATTTTGGTACTGTTAGAAATTGTTTTCTGTTGCAAGAGTTATTTGCTTGGTTTTCATGTTTTCCGAATTGTCTGCTTCGTTCTTTCTGATCTTTTGAGTGATTGCCTATGTGTGGTTACTATTGCTTGCTTACGATAGATTGAGCAGAGTGTGACGAGTAGAACTATCAAGAGTTATGAGTGCGAATCATCTTCATCAACAGTACGAGGCAAGTTCACACTTTGATCATACCTCTTTACTACCCAGTTTTATTGCATTAGATCATCCTCAAACAATTGCATGGTTAGGATCTGATTTAAACTGTGGGTTTTGGGAAGTAGATGAGGTAGTACCTATTCACCTATTTATTATCAAACCTTTGGGAGTTACTTCTACGTTGCTTATATTGCTATGCTATGCTCGTAGACGTGGATTGGGTTTGAGTGTATTCGTGACAGATGTGAGATTGTTAATTAATGGTTCAACTTAAGGTGGCCACTTAAATACACATCTGGGTGGATTGCTTGTGGACACTTGGAGAATCCAGTGTTGTCCTAGGATATCCCGGAGGACCCGTGTGATCATCCTACGGCCCGCCACCCAGGCTCAAAGGGATCATAAGATTATTCATGCTAGAAACTTCCGTGTGCAGCCACAAGCTATTATGGGCTCTAGCATAGTTGAGTAAGTTGCGTGAAGCTCTTGAAGAGGTAGACTAGCAGATGTAGTGGGTTATAGGTGGTACTGTCTACCTAGAGTAGAGAGTTAATGCTTCAGAAAGGCTGTGTCTCGAATCTCTGACCATGTATGTATTCGAGTCTTGTGGGGAAAGTGCACAAACCTCTGCAGAGTGTACAAACTAATCATGATTAGCCGTGTCCTCGGTTATGGACATCTTGAGTATCTAGTTCTTGGATTATCATGTTGGTCTCAACACTTTATTTAATTAATTTGATTGGGTTAATGATTATTATTTTGGGATTGGGTTGGAGGAACCTTCTCAATATTTATCAACCAACTTTCTAGTTAAATAAAATATATTCCTTTGATGTAGGAAAAAATTGGCTTTTCGCAAAAAAGTTATAACCATAGAGTTTTTCCACCAGCCATATATGCATGTAGAGATAGCCTTTATTCATCATTATCCTATGGTGTGAATTTGCCTGTACATTCCATGTACTGACCCTCTGTGGCTGCAACGTCTCATCTTGCAGGATTCTTACGACGAGTAAGTGATACGTTAGGGTTACGATTTCTACACTCAACTTTGCCGTTGGTGTTGATGGGAATCCACAACCTTGTTGTTACTTCCGCTATTTGGATTGAGGTAATAGTATTTACGTTATTTTATACATGTGATTTACCTCAGTTATAAATCCTCGAGTACTGTGTGTGTCAGCTTAACGATCCAGGGATGACACTTAAGCATAGAGACTTGACCGTATGAGGTTGGGTCGCTACAAGATGGTATCAGAGCACATGTTGACTGTAGGACGTGACCCTAGAAACTGGCAAGCCCGTAGGAAAATATTTTTCTCTACAACTTCCTTTTCAAAAGGATCTTTTACCTCTCTTCTCTTCTAAGCTTATTCAAATATTCCCTTTTAGTGAGACTATACCCCTTTCCCCTTTTGACCACGAAGATTCGACTAATGAGACCACTCCAAGAAGAACAAGATACTGAACAACCAAGACCACTTCAGAATGAAGTGCATTTTACGGAGCATTACAATAATGGAGACTACAATGGTTGAAGACTCCAAAGACTAGGAGAATTTGAAGGCTCTGAAGAATTTCTACATTGGTATGAAGGCTACCCTTATGGAACTTGGCAGACTAAGGAAGCTGTCAATACCCGAGATCAAGGTGTATCGGAGAAAGACCGGAACATGGAGCATTAGAACTCAAAAGTTTTGTCAAGAAAACCCTAAGGCAGGAGATATCAACTATGGAATGATAGCTCATGGAAATGACAAGAGCAGAAACACGGCTATCCATGATGTTATCGCCCGCTTATGCTATTGTCACCGTGCTGAATTAAGCATGCATTTCTTTGGAAGGATTGGATAGAAGAAGGCTGATGGAGCATCTATCAGCAAAAGAAGAAGTTTTAACTGTAGCTGGTGTATCACCAGGATCTGGAGTATTACATCAAGAATTTTAAGATGGACTTGCAGGAAGCCGTATTTGACAAGGAGGCATTTCGTGAAGAAATCAGAATCAGAAACTGATAGTAGCCAAGCTGAAGGAGCAAAACCTCGAGATACAGGAGATTCGTCAGGAACTGAAGAACAGTAGGACCATGGTTCATGCCAAGGATGTTCAAACCCAGAAGTTTGGAACGCAACTCCACAATATTAAAGGATGCCACGAGAGACTTCGCGTCAACAGAGAGGATCTGGCAAGAGAACTTGAGAAGGACAAGCATGATTGGATGAAACCATCGGAGACATGAACAAGACTTGAAGAGTTTGGCGACGTTGACCTTTAGAAGACCAAACCCCTGTTATATACCTACGTTAGATGCGACGATTGTGAGCTGTCATTTTTTTGATGTTTTTCCGGCAGCCACAAATAAAATCTGACTTTTCAAAACTATTGTTTGTGTTGTGTGTATCCCTCCCTATCTCTTTTATCTCACCCCAAAACCCATGGACCCAATAGAGGATGAATGGAGATGAACTCATATTTTCTGGACCGATGACTCAATTGGAGACGGACCGATGGATTCAGAACATGGAAGGTCATATGGAGAATAACCCTATAGTCGGAAAGGATATGGCCCAGCATGCTCTTTAGTGCTTTGAAAGAGGTGCTGCTACTTGGTGGAGGATGTACCAAACTATCAATGGATGGCTAGGAGCAACCACTTGGAAAGAATTTAAGTTGACTCTGCTAAAGTCTCGGCTTGTGTCCTAGAAGTTGAAGCCTTATGGAAGTGATATGAAGAAGCCTTGTGCATGCAAGCTCTGTGGAGAAATAGGACACAACCATAAGGAACACAAGGATGAATGCCCCCATTGTGAAGGAAATCACCCAACTAAAGAATGCCCCACTATGCACGTGACTTGTTTCCTGTGTGAAGGGACTACCCACTACCCTGCTCAGTGTCACATTTACCCTATGGTACAATGAACCATCCAGCAGAAGAATGAAGCAATGAAAGGAGCCCTCGTGGAAATTTTAGAAGAACCAGTGATGAAGGAAGAGGTGGAGGACACACCCAAAAAGGACCCAATTAAACCCTGCACCAAGTCGTGCTATTCATGTGGAGAAGAAGGACACATCTCCCAGAATTGTATGAATGGGGATCTAGTAGAATTCCCGACGGAGGAAGTAGAGTATGACCCACAGGAAATAGAAGCTCTGATTGGAACGAAAATGTCCAAAAAGAGAAGTAGATTGGATTCCAAGAAGGATCTGAGTCATATCACCTGTTTTAGGTGCAAGGAGTCAGGGCACTACATCAGCTGTTGCCCAAAAAGGAAGCCGAGGACCCAAGGAGGCTATGTAGTCATAAGGAAACCACGAGACTTGTCGGAAGTAATATGGTTTCGTTGTAATGAAGCAAGGCATTTTGCCAGAGATTGTCCCAAGGAGAAGGAGACTTGTGATAATTAGTTGTGTCTGTAAGAAGTATAGTAGTAGTAGTGGGAACAACTCTTCTATATTGAGGTTGAGTTGAGGCATGTAATGGAAAAGCAAGAGATTATCATTGGAGAATCAATAAAGTTAGCATCATTGGTACTGATTTGGATTTTATGAAGAAATATTTTGACCATTTTCGAGGATATGAGAAATTTGGTCTATGGAAGATTGGAGCATTTTAAGGGTGGTAGTACCCTGTGAGGACACTTGACCCCTGGAAAGGATAATGATGTTCCACGAAGTGGAGTACGGACAAAATAAGTACGAGTTTTATCTCGATATGTTGGATGCCCCAAGAATATGAAGGGATGAAGTACTATTGGATATAAAGGAGGTAGGATGTTGGTAATATGGAGCAAGTGTAATTCCATGATGAGTCTGAGTAATCACGTCTTAGTTTGGTGCCAATAGAAGGAAGAGAGATAATACAATTGGATGGATTTTAAGTACGCTAGGAAGCTGGAAGTTGGATGTTGGATTAAAGATTAGTTGCCCCGAGGATGAGTTCAAGGTTTACAAATGATGAGATGGGCCATAACCCACAGGCCCCAGGACCTGACAAGAAGCAAGCACACTCTTGCTGAAGGAAAAACCCTGGAAGAAGTTACGACCTTACCCACAGACGATCCTATAGGAGTTTACGCAAAACCTGAGAGTTGTGAAGGAATGATAGATGTTTGTTTGGCTTGCAGAATCAATGGATTTTTCTAAACTTGGTTCGTCGACAAGAGAAATTCTGCAATGCTTGAGAGGATGACCGAGTGTTAGAATGCGAGATTCGCTAAACCATATACAGGGTACTGATTTGGGTGCGGGATGGATTGATCACCATACCGACTTACTCTCATTATTCGCCTTGCTATATGGGATGGTAAATCTGAGTAACTTACCTATAGTAGAGAGACGACGATCAAAACCTTGTTTGAACCTTAGAATGATATAAGTATTTTTCCCTTTGTACAAGGCAGCTTTTGCCAATCGTAGGATATACGGTGAGGTTCAACCCAGACCCATTTCCTGCAGGAGAAACCATAAATTGTTGAGCACCATGAGATATCGATCGTTGTTTAGTATTGGCGCCAGACCTGTCAGCTAAGAAGACCCAGTAATGGAAAAACCTTACTAAGATGAAAGGACAGAAGTATTGAGGAAAAGGTTATGCCACTACTGGAAGAGCCATAGAAGGAATTATACTGAAGATCTGAGAAGACCGACACTGTCAAGAATAAGGATGGAGTATATGAGTATTGATGGGACCGTAGCAATGTTTCTAAGGGTGGTAGCACCCCAGACCCCCGGAGACGATAGATGGATTTTGAGAAGACACCCAAACCTAACTTTTTCTTTCTAGCCTCTCCGAATGTCGAGGACGAGATTCATTTTAAGGGTGGTAGGTTTGTAACATCCCAAAATTCTAAATTTTGGAATGTTATAATAAATAGATAGACTTGATTGATTGATTGTTTGATTGTGGTGTGACTGCTTGAGTGAAATTCGAAACTTTTGAAAGTTAAATGAGAGGGAATAAAAGGACTTTCCCAAATTTTCATTTTTTGCATTTGTGATCTCCGTGAATTCAAACTCTTTTCAAATACAAAACCCTTGAGTGAAGATGATATGACTTCTTCCATTTAATTAAATGAAAAGGGTATTTGAAAATATTTGAATTTCATTTGGAACTATTTTCAAATTCAAAAACTTTAAGCAACTAAATGATTTTCACGAGAGAAGTTAAAATGACTTCTTCAAAACATATGAAATATGAGTTGGAAGTTTCAAAGAATCAAATTTATAGTTATTTTGAAATAATTTTTTTCAATTTGCAGTTATTTTGGTTTTATTCAAATTATTTTTCTCCAAAATAAAAATATATGGAAAATAGGGTAACATGATTCCCTACATCAGAAAATTGGAGATAAATAAATTTGAAATCATTTTGGTATTTTTTAAATGCTTTTTATTGGATTTTATTAGAGCTGTAGCACTGTTTGAATTATTTGAATTTCCATGGATTTTATTTGATGCTAGGAAAATGTTCAGCTTGTAGGAAATCTTTTTCTGAAAATTTTGATATATAATATGCCTATGTTATATTTTATTTTATTTTCATTTATTTATTAATATTATTTTTCTACTGTCTGCAAATTTTTTTTAAAAAACTTTTCTCCGACTGGGCCGGCCTAGCCCAGCCGCCAACCGCCATCGCCCCCGACCCCGTGCCCGCGCCGGACTCCGGCAGGGAGTCCGAGCCATCGCCGCCGCCGTCGCCCCCTGCTCCAAGTCGGGAACCCGACCCCGGGGCCTTTATAAATCGCCCCGCTGCCCCGTTCCCACCACCAATCACCGCCGCCGCCGCCTCAACCTCCGCAGCCGCCGCCGCCCGCATCTCGCGCCGCCACCGCCCAACGCCCGCGCCGCCGCCTTGCCGCGCCGCCGCTGCCCCGCGTAGCCACCGCCCGACCCCGCCATCACCGCAGATCTCGCCGGAGCCCGCCGCTGCGTCGAATTCCACCGCCGCCCAGACTCACCGGATTTTGTCCGTCGCCGCCGGTTTTATTTCACGAGCCGGTATAAAACCGCAAACCCGCCCCGGTTTATTTTTATTCGTTTTTGGTTTTTAGCGTTAGATCGTTTTTTTAGGTTAGCTTATTTAGCGGACGTTCGTCCGTTAGATCTCTTTAGCGAACGGTTTTGTTAGTTAGCGTTCGGCAGTGAACGTTCGCTCAGTAGAGTTTTTTTTTCTTTTTAGATTTATTTTTCTGCTAGGGACCTAGTTGTAGTTGTTTTATTTACAGTTTAGCCCCTGAACTTCAAACCTTCGATACTTTTTACTCGATTGTCCAAATTCAACGAAACCAACGCTCACTTCTTCGTTATGATCCCCTCTATCCAGATAATCAACTTAAACATGTTTTTGAAAGTTTAAATTTGTATTCAAACAGTTTTGTATTTTAACTTCGTTTGATCGTAACTTGAGTTTTACAACTCCGATTTAATTGATTCTTTTTGCTAATCGAAGCTCTTGACCTAAACTTTCTGATAAGGCCAAATTCACTTAATTTTAGTACTGTTATAAATTGTTTTCTGTTGCAAGAGTTATTTGCTTGGTTTTCATGTTTTCCGAATTGTCTTCTTTGTTCTTTCCAATCTTTTGAGTGATTGCCTATGTGTGGTTACTATTGCTTGCTTACGATAGATTGACCGGAGTGTGACGAGTAGAACTATCAAGAGTTATGAGTGCGAATCATCTTCATCAACAGTACGAGGCAAGTTCACACTTTGATCGTACCTCTTTACTACCAAGTTTTATTTCATTAGATCAATCCTCAAACAATTGCATGGTTAGGATCTGATTTAAACTGTGGGTTTTGGGAAGTAGATGAGGTAGTACCTATTCACCTGTTTATTATCAAACCTTTGGGAGTTAGTTCTACGTTGCTTATATTGCTATGCTATGCTCGTAGACGTGGATTGGGTTTGAATGTATTCATGACAGATGTGAGATTGTCAATTAATGGTTCAACTTAAGGTGGCTACTTAAATACACATCTGGGTGGATTGCTTGTGAGCACCTGGAGAATCCAGTGTTGTCCTAGGATATCCCGGAGGACCCGTGTGATCATCCTACGGCCCGCCACCCAGGCTCAAAGGGATCATAAGATTATTCATGCTAGAAACTTCCGTGTGCAGCCACAAGCTATTATGGGCTCTAGCATAGTTGAGTAAGTTGCATGAAGCTCTTGAAGAGGTAGACTAGCAGATGTAGTAGGTTGTAGTTGGTACTGTCTACCCAGAGTAGAGAGTTAATGCTTCAGAAAGACTGTGTCTCGAATCTCCGACCATGGATGTAATCGAGTCTTGTGGGGAAAGTGCGCAAACCTCTGCAGAGTGTACAAACTAATCATGATTAGCCATGTCCCCGGTTATGGACATCTTGAGTTTCTAGTTCTTGGATTATCATGTTGGTCCGAAGACTTTATTTAATTAATTTGATTGTGTTAATGATTATTATTTTGGGATTGATTTGGAGGAACCTTCTCAATATTTATCAACCAGTTTTGTAGTTAAATAAAATATATCCTTTGATGTAGGGAAAAATTGTCTTTTCGCAAAAAAACATTATAACCATAGAGCTTTTCCACCAGCCATATATGCTTGTAGAGATAGCCTTTATTCATCATTATCCTATGGTGTGAATTTTCCAGTACATTATCCTATGGATGCAGGATTCTTACGACGAGTAAGTGATACATTAGGGTTACGATTTCTACACTCAACTTTGTCGTTGGTGTTGATGGGAATCCACAACCTTGTTGTTACTTCCGCTATTTGGATTGAGGTAATAGTATTTACGTTATTTTATACATGTGATTTACCTCTGTTATAAATCCTCAAGTACTGTGTGTGTGAGCATACCGATCCAGGGATGACACTTAAGCACAGAGACTTGACCGTCTGAGGTCGGGTCGCTACAGCTTTCCAGGCGGCCAATGCGTCGCTAAAATTGGTCATGGCGCATTCGTTTATCTTCTTCATTGCCGGGTCTTTATCTGGATTTTTATATTCCTTTTCATCCCGGCCCGGGAACAAGAATA
This sequence comes from Aegilops tauschii subsp. strangulata, assembly GCF_002575655.3. NCBI lineage: Eukaryota > Viridiplantae > Streptophyta > Magnoliopsida > Poales > Poaceae > Aegilops > Aegilops tauschii. The sequence goes on along the minus strand of NC_053038.3, from coordinate 11,173,124 downwards.
TCTGGTGTAGCTTCTTTAGGAGGGAGGGCCTCATATTTTCTATCTTCTTTAGTTTCTCATCGTTGATGGTGGCGGTTGTCCGTACGATGCAGGCTACACTACAAAAAAAAAATACACTTCCGTGATGATACGTGTTTGTCACAGTAGGTCGCGCCTTTTGCCATGCATGTACATCCATGAAAAATTTATGACAGAATCAAGATAGTCATATCTGTGCTGTCGTAGAAGTGTTCCATGACATTACCAAAATTATCATCACGGAAGTGTCCACTTCCATGACGATAAATCGTGCGTCACAGAAGTGCTTTCGTCAAGGGTGATCGACACATGGCATCCACCGTAACGGAACGCCGTTAAGCTATCGGGTCGGGTTTTTGATCCGATAACCCGTTAACAGCCCCGACCAATGGGGATTTTCCACATGTAAAATCATCATTGGCTGGAGGAGACACGTGTCAGGTCCGCGTTGGCACAGGTGTCACTCATCCAATGGGCGAGACGCGCCTATGATATGTTGACACGTGGACCGGCCCATCAAGTTTAAATGGGCCGGCCCAACTGAAGGCCCACAAGATTTTGCGGACCATAATGGGCCGGCCCAGCTAAAGGCCCACGAGATTTCGCGGACCATAATTGGCTGGCCCAGCTAAAGGCCCACAAGATTTTGTGGGCCATAATGGGCCGGCCCAGGTAAAGGCCCACAAGATTTTTGTGTGCCATAATGGGCCGGCCCAGGTAAAGGCCCACAAGATTCTTGCGGATCATAATGGGCCGGCCCAGCTAAAGGCCCACGAGATTTCGCCGACATTAATGGGCCGGCCCAGCTGTAGGCCCACAAGATTTGGAGGACCCTAGTAGGCCGGCCCAATAACTGGCTGCCATGTTTTGGGCCAAATGCCGGCCCATATTTGATCCGGTCCATTAATGGCCTGCCACGCTCCGGGCCTAATAGTGGCCCATATAAGATCCGGCCCGTTAAAAGCCTACCACGTTCTAGGCCAAATTACGGCCCAGATCAGGTCCGGCCCTTTAAGAGGCTTTGGGCTCAATTATGGCCCATATCAGATTCGGCCCGTCAACTGGACACTATGCTTTTTGGCCCACTTAGTAATTCGGCCTGATATTAGTTTTGGCCTGTTAAGGGCCCGTTTAACATTTCGGCCCTATATTAATTTCAGCCTGTTAAAAGCCCGTCATATAGATGGGCCTAACTACGGCCCGGTTTGCATCCGGCCTGCTCGCAGCCGATATCTGATTGGGCCAAACAAGGACCGAGACAATTTTGGCCTGTTAAAAGCCCGTGATTTGATTCACACAATCATGGGCCGGGGTTCATTTCGGGCTGCTGCCGGCCCGTGAGCTGTTCGTTACATTTGAGGCCCAACCTACATCGTGATTGCATGACGGCCCGATTATGTACCGTAATTTTACGGTTTGGCCGGTTTACTGTGAAGAAAGGATATATATATATATACAGTAAAATAACTGCAGCATCGTGAATAAGAAAAAACCTAGACTATACAATAAAGAAATTACGCCATATTACATCCACTGGGCATCAAAGTTCGCCACTATGATAATAAAGCACAAGCAGACAGCAGATTACATACACTGGGCATCAAAGATCGCCACCAATGCAAATAAACATGCCGACAAAGTAATATACAAAACCGACAGCACTTCAATAGAGTTCAAGAAAGGTTAGCCCTACTGGGGAGCTGCAGCGCAAGCAGCTGAGCAAGATGATGAGACTGCGCTTGTTCAACACTTATATCTTCCTCACTCTGAAAGATAAACAAGCAGATATATGACAGGTTTTGCACATAAAAGTATCAGTGCTGACAATTCATCACATTTCTTACGGACGAATAAAGTGACACAGTTTAAAATTGCATTAACACAATATGGTATTGTTCAGGTCAAGACATGGCAGGAAACGACATTGTGAAGGAGTTGGCAGCTTCACGACACCACTGGATTACAGATCAAGAACTCATAAGTATCAATGGTTAGTGTGCTGTCAATTTATACCATTTTAGATTGGCAAATAAAGAGACGGTTTAAATAATAGTAGAATGATATGACATTGTTCATAGTTAAGACATTGCAGAATATGACATTGTGTTGTAGTGGGTAGGTTCACCACACCACTGGATTACGGATGAAGAACAGAAGCATACATGCAGTGCAAAAGAAGATCACTTGCTCTGTATAGTTTAATTTACATGGTATGAAGAAGGAACTTGGTTGTACAACTGAAAACTTAAATTGAGAGAGGACAAACTTTTGTTTATGAACAACATAATAAACTTTAAACAAGCAATTTGATGCAAACACCAAAAATAAACAGCTGTTGCACTCATGCCTAACCAAATATATACAGGAAAGTTTGAAGGCTTGAGATGGACAAACTTACATTATTGGTGAAGACAGGCTCTATAAAGGCCTTGTCCATGCTGATGGGGGGGGGCAATTCAAGAAGTTTACCAGAGAATCTTCTTCAAATGCATTGCCTTTATTCTACATTTTGTTAAGAGTAAATATAGATGTGATAATATACGAAAAAATGGAGAATATTTAAGATAAGATGAAGAGTGATGCTACATAACCAAGTTAATATAAATCTAAGTGCATCGATACAGGCAAAAGGTACAGCCAAGAGCAATGCACAGCTAAACTTCTTCAGTACCAACCTTGTGGTAAGAGTAAATATAGATATGATGTGTAGAAAATGGAGGGCAAAGGAAAATAAGCTGCAGAGTGATGGTACATGAACAACTACCTGTCATTATAAGTACACTGATAAAGGACATCATGTACTTACAAGAACAATGCAGAGCTAAAAAAACATTGGAATTGGATATATTCTACACTAATGTAACCATTCATACAGATCAGATAATTTGGAGCGAACAATTGATAAGCAAGCTATCATGCATACTGCTGTCACATAATGAACCAGGTATGTATGCAAGTACAGTGATACAGGACAACATGTACTAACAAGAGCAAAGCAGCAGGCAGCATATTTGCGATATCCTGTCGTTCTTGTCAAACCGGAATTCTTCTTCGAGCAGATTTCCTGCAAAAAAGATCCGTAAGGCACATGCGGAAAAGTAGAAGTTCAAATTGTCATGTGATTTCATAGACAGTACCTCATCCTGGGAACGAGACCAGTTTATAACAAGGTTTTCTCATTCAATGTCTTCTAGATTTAGCACAGGAGACTTCACCGGAAATTCGTTTATAGACTTGCCATCAAAGTGTGATTTCCTCAGGTAACACCGATACTACTGCAATGCTTCCTTGAAAAGCACAAGCAAGCTTTGCTCGTCATGACTATCCAGATTGACCCTCGCCTAGTTACAACAATGTAATGTAAATCATTAATGTGTTCAATCAGCAGAAAACAGGAAAATAATAACCATGAATAATAGCACTTACACGTAAGTTGGACAGGAAGATGTGAAAATGGTGTTTGTCTTCACAATAATATTCCCATGATGGGAATATATGCACGTAGTCCCTAACAACATTGAAAGCATTGTCTTTTAAACTGGGAATAAATGGAATGGGGTTCCAATCTGCAGGAATTGGGCGTCTCTGCAGTTGGGATAGGTCTTCGGCCGGTGGACTTGCTGTACTTTTTGCTGGAGTGGGATTTTTCTGTGGTACAGTTGGTGCTATGGCACATGAAATCGGTATACCTTTTGCTGGAGTGCATGTCCTGTGTGGTGGGGCTAGTGGTGTGGCCAGTGAAGTATGGGTACAGTCTGCTGGAGTCGGTCCTACGTTTTGTGTCACTGGTTGTACAACCAATATAAGTGGGGTGCTGTCTGATTTGTCCGGCACCACCACGTTTTTCAAGGACTTTGCTGGTGCTCCTTCAGGTTCGGCAATTACCCTCTTCCTTTTTGATGTCTGATGCACAAGAACAGCATTTGAGTGGAAAAACATAGTAAGATGACAGATGGAATATGTATTGATAATGGATGGGCATGGCATCTCGACATATATGATGAGTAAACTAAGCAGATGGCGGTGCAACAAAGTAGAAGAAATGCAAGACAACATATGCAAGATACCCGCAATCAATAAAACATTGCCAAATTAGAAGAGGCACCTTGATGGGTGAACAGGACAGGCCATCTGCCTTTGACTCCTCGAGGTTAGAATAGTCATTAGGATCATATTCTGAACAAGAATCAACAGGTGGGGAGCGTATGAGTTTCATTGCATCCAGAATGGCACTCAATGCCTTGGTGCCAATTTTGTAAGTCATTGCAGTGTTTAGCTTCAAGAGTGGACTGCTGCTAGTGCAACACAAAGCAGCTACACAGATCATAGTGTAGATATAACGGGAAAACCTTAAGCATCAGAGTAAAATCAGCAAAGTGGAACTTGCTGGAATATATGTGCTAGTATTGCCGGTACGGCTAGAAAGGCTTCGGATACCAACTCTCTTCAAGTGAAGGTGCGGTACTGTTAATATCAGTGTAACTCTCAAAGGCGACACAGCTACCCGCATTTCCTTGCTATTCTTATAGGATTCAAGTGGGCAGGCCACTACAAATCCTATTCCTATGTTTACAAGATCCTACGAATCAAAGAGGCTCAAAGTGTCCATCACAACCGACCGTATAGACCTCTACACTGCAAATGTCCCTGATCATCTTCAGTACAAGGAACATACTGTACTACTATCATACTCCCTCCGTTCCAAAATATAAGTCTTGGTAGAGATTTCCACTATGGATCACATACAGATGTATCTAGATACATTTTAGAGTTTAGATTCACTCATTTTGCTCCATATGTAGTCCATGGTGGAATCTATACAAAGACTTGTATTTAGGAACGGAGAGAGTACATATTAAAGTACAACGGAAGAGGAACATGGTAAAGAAGAGCAAGCAGATTTTGGATAATAAAATGTTGGTTGCGCAGTGCCCACACATGATGAACCAGAGCGCATTAAGAATGCAACTCCCAGCTGTCTCTCGACCATTTCAGGCGGTTGTATGAAGATCCTACGTCTCCTAACCCTTCTTCTTCCTTGTCTCTGATTCTTCCCATGCAGAACACCGCACGGGTCGCCGGCCGGACCACCGGCCCCCACCGGCTGTGTTCCTCCGCCACCCCCACCCCCCACCCCCGCCCCAACCCCCACCCGCGTCGAGTTTTCTTCGTTCGGCGAGGCCCCACAACCACCCGAGCCCCTTCGATCGCATCGGCGAACTCCGGCGAGCTCTGAAAAATTGACTGACCCAATTTTGAAATTTAGTCTATTGTGATTTAACTAGTGTGGAATATAAAAGGGGAAAACCATAAGCATTGGGAGTATAGTGTTGAGCGTGCCATGGCGGATCTGAAGGTGCAAACCGGACAAAGGCAACTTCACAACCAAGACAAGAAATTAGAGTAAAGCAGTGGCGATCTATTTTCTTGTTGCGATAAATAAGTTGAGCAGATACGAAAGAGTACCGCCTCTGGTGCGGCGTCGTGTACGCAACTGCTGAGAATTTGACGGTGCTGCGGTAGCGATGGCTGTCGGCGGCGTGGAAGCAGATCTAGGAGGGTAGACGGTGGGCGGCGGGGCGCGGTGGACGAGACGGTCGTAGGAGCGGCGCCGGCAAGGTGGACGACGGCGGGGATGAAGCGAGAGGACGGGATGCAAGGATCCCGGTCTGAAGCCATGGATGAGAGAGGTCGATCTCTTGTAATGGACGGTGGCGTTGGGGTATCAGCTCCGGCATGGTGGAGGAGGACGGCGGTGGATGGGGTGGCGGACGGCGGCGGACGGAGGAGGGTAGGGTGGAGAGGGTGTTTTGGCGCCCACGGAGTACGAATGGGGAAAAGGGAGGTAGAGAGGAAGGGGGGAACCATGTATTCAGGGCGCGCTTGTCTCAAATGCGAGTAAATTTACAAACTTAGCCCCCGTTTCAAATTTCTACTACATCATAGCAACATTAGTCGGTTGGGGATAGGACGGTAATCTCGCATACACCGAATATTTGCCGACGAGAGTTTGTTTTTGGCGCCCACCGTGTATGAATATGAATCGGGGAGGGAGTCGATTTTGGCCGAGGACACACTGTGTTTTGGCGCCCACCGTGTATGAATCCGGGTGGGAGGCGGTTACGTCACGTTTGGGTGAAATTACAAACCTACCCCTATCGAAACCTATAGAAATCCAGCATATAGGCTTTGCGTGGCAGGGATAGGCAGTAGTGATTTTTATCTCGCAGATTTTGGTTTCGGGCGGTTACTGCGACTTTCCCCGCTTCGTTCAAATTTTGCAGAGTGCACGTTTACCGTGCCAACTCAATTCGAATCCCGTTTGTATTCTAACTTTTTCGGGCGGGATCCATTTTCAATTGGAATTACATTCTATATACATCATTTTTTTATATATACTTTCAAAAGCACAACAAAGAATTCTGCTCCTTTATATGTATAATATGATTTACAAATACAACGATCTCGAAATCTTAAGGTTGAATTCGAAAATTTTTAACCAAATTATGTTCTACTAAAATGTATGGATCGGTAATATCAACATATTAAATAACATAGATGTGCGTGAATTCATATGAGTATGCATGTTTGATAGATCAATTTTGGTTCGAGTATGGATTACATGTATCATCATCTCGAATTCAAATATTTGAATCCCTTTTTTGTTCACTCCTTTCACGCCCATCTCTCTCGCATGCATGCTCCTTCAGGTAGCTATCACTCTCTTTTCTCCAGCTCACCCGCACGCTCACTTCATGTTTCTCCTATCCTCGCAAACATGGTCTCTCGACGTCTGCCTTGAGAAGTGTCACACTCTCCCTATCATTATACATTACACGGTTTTCATTATCTCTCATGTCTCTACTGTTCTCTGGTATCACTCGGTACCTAATCTTTCTTTTTCACCGCCACACACACAGTCTCCACTCATCTTTCACTTTGTCTTTCTCTCTATGGGATTCTCTCACACACCCTATATGTCTCTACATATGACTCATACCACTAAAATTACTCTCTCTCTCTCCTGTAGACACAACATTTGTTGCGGTCTCCTTTTCGTCTCCATCCCAGACTGACATTATTCATTTGTTTACTGATCAGACAACCCCAACTACCGTCTCCTCTCTCTCTCTCTCACAGACACACACACACAACTCCTTCTTCCACTCCCCTTCCCGACTACCGTCTCTCTCTCACACACAGAAAACTCTCGCTTTCGCACCCCGACTCGTATTTCTCTCACAAACATTTATCAACTAGCTAACCTCTAGATAGGTTTATACACCCGCACACTCGTGCTTCCACCATCGCATACATGTCTCTCTCTTGCTCCTAGTATCTATGTAGATTTTTCTTCCCTTCTTGAGACATGCCCTCTCGATCGTGCACACACGAACTATCGCCTCATTTTAAGCTGATACCTATCGCACACACACTCCTTGTGTCTTTGTCACACATGCACTCCATCCTCCTCCACTCTCCCTCTCTCTCACACACACACATCGGCTTTTTGCAACAACTAGCAAGATGCCCATGCGTTGCACGGAACATCAGGATGCATTTGTATGAGTAGTTTATCTTGTGGGGGAAAAGGATGAACGAGGGAAGGACTTATTTGCAAATGTGGAGAGGGGTGTGGGTATATTTTTGCAAAATTGCCATAGTTTCCTTCCTATCCGTCAGATATAGATCGGACGGCCTATATTGCAGGATGGTAGGCACACGATCATCACCGACAATGCTTTTTATAAGGGTAGGGATAAAAATAGAGTTGGTGATGATGGTGGGCCTGCCATCCTGCAATGTAGGTCGTCCGATTTATATCTGACGGATAGGAAGGAAAATATGGCAATTTACCCGCACTTTTCACCACATTTGCAGATAAGGCCTTCCCTCGTTCATCCTTTTCTCCCACAAGATCTTGATGTTCCATGCAACGCACGGGCATCTTGCTAGTAAGAGTAGAAATTAGACATATACCACTTCTCGAATCTTGAAACCAACAACATTCCTCCCTTATCCCATCAAAACCGCCAAAGGAATATATTTTGAGTGAAACATAACATATTTTTAGTGATATATGTATTTCAAAACTAGACTTTTTTCTATCAAATCGGTGAATATGTATTAATCTACTTTGATCGTGTGGCAACGCATTGGCACATTGCTAGTAGTTATTATAATTTTTTGGACACCAGACAAACGGTGGAGTACATACACGAAGAGAAGAGGCGCACGCACGTAGTCGGCCTCTCGCTATCTCGCACACATGAGTGTTACGTAAAGGCGATGTTAACAAATAAACCCTAAATCCCTAGGTGCACGATTGCTGCATTCGCGGGTACCGGGTACGTGGTGGAGCACCTTTGTAGGAATAGTCAGCTCGCGTGATAATTTGATCCGTAGGAGTTGATGGTCGGGACCACAGGTGAACGACTTGGAGCGCGGTGGCTCGCCAGTTGCCACAGATCGAGTAGCCACGTGTAAAATATCATTTTTTTAGCGGGGTTAAGAGTTCCGATTTTCAATGGCGCGTTATAAGTATTAAGTAGTTTTTAGAACGATTGGTATGGAGCGAAAATGGAATTTATAGTACTACGTACCTCCTTGGCGTATGGTTGTATGGTTTTTTTTTGTGATGGAGGTTGTATAGGTTTATGTTGCGAGATGTTGAACCTGGTAGTTCTAGGGCAAATACTATGGTTTAGATTTAGATGCTGGTTTTCAGTAATGAAAATCGGAAGGGGAAACCCTTCTTTGATTAAAAAAGAACTACTACCTCCATTCTGGTTTACTAGTCCCCATCGTACTTTGGGTCAAAGTTTGTCCACGAATTTTACTTGTAAAATGTGAATGGAAAACGAGATTTTGTTATACCCAAACAAAAAAGGACTGGAGGGAGTGATTGCTCTGACACGGACGCGACCTCTCATAGCGCAGGCATTGAACCGGCGCGCCGGCCAAGAGGGCCGCACTCGCTGCAGGGCCGGCTGAGCACGCCTCCTCGCCGCGTGCAACCAGCTTAAGACTGCCCCGCCTGCCTTCATTGAATTTGCGCGTGTGCCGGCAACACGTCCTTCCGCGAGCCGGCAGGCATTTTAGAACACAAAAAATGACTAAAATATAATTAATTTACGCATGGTCTCGACTTGTTGTGCTCGCACTGGTAGCAGGAACTAGTAGAGGATTTTCTTTATTTATAACTCTCCTCACATTTTTTTGGCTTTGAAGTGAATCATGGTTGTGGACATTATGTATGAATGTGCAGAAATCTGTGAACATGAGTTTGATGTGGAAGTTGAACTTGGAATGTCGGGCTTGCGCGTGAACTATACCATGTCCAATGCTTCGTCTGTTATTGTTTGGAAAGTAATTTCTGTTATTACATGACCCAAAAAAACATTTTGTGCCACATCAGCAGATGCACGGACATCACAACAGGCATGCTGACTGGATAAACATTTGAACCTAGCTATTATGAAGGAAATTTTGTATTGACAACAGTTTTAGATAGCAGGAGACGCCTAGCCTGCTCTGCCTCTGCTAGCTTATTTCTGGCTTCTTCCATCTCTTCTTTGGCTTGGGTGAAGAGAGCATCTGATTGCTCTTTTCGCTTCTTTAGGAACTCAGCTACATTCTCAAGGGCTACTGCACGCTTTCTTTCAGCCTTTACTAATGCCACGAGGACACGAACAGCTGACGACTCCACCTGGCTTGTGTCTAATCCAACATCATCTGGGAATTTGCACCTTGTGTCTAATCTGGCATCATTAGGGAACGGGCACCTTGTGTGTAATCCAGCCTCATTTTGGAAACATGATCTCGAGGTTGACCATACTTCCCTCCTCGCAGGAACTGCATCCTGACATGAAGTTACTTCTTTTTTAGATCAATACTCAGAGCAACCTAGATCCATTTAGTAGAAGCCAAATAAACAGAACTCGGAGAAGTGAATTCAAAAGGAAAATAAAAATAAAAACAGACTACAAGGTGAGAACACCCACTTCCTACATCAAGCTAAAAACGAAAGCATTAGGATGATTAAGACTCTTCTTATTACACATCGAAGAACACCACGCTTAAGAGAAACATAAACTACAACATATACACATCGAAGAACACAAGGCTACACGAAAGTAATTGAAAGGGTGTTACTTACCAACGCTCGTTTTACAGGTTCGGTGCAGCTCCTCTTTAACTTGCCACGCTCCTTGAAGATGTCCCGAATATCCCGTGTTTGGTCTTCATTGCTCCTCTGCATGTTCGCACTCGTGGTTTTAAAATCTCAACATGGCAAGAAAAATATACTACTAGTAATACTCGCGCATCTTGTGGGCAACATTAAAGCACTCGTCTGCCATGTTAGAGCATCTCCAATAGAATCGCAACGCGCGGCGCTTTAAAAAAGCATTTACAGTGCCGAGATCGAGAAGTAGATACTAGAGAGTAGAGGATAGTTCTCAGCATAGATAGATAAAAAAAGATAATTCAACTACTCCTCGTTGTCCGACTCCTCCTCGGTGATGTCCTCCTCCGACGTCTAACTGTAGGCGTGAAGATACCAATCATCGTCGGATTCCCAGGGCGACGCTGCTCCTAGCCTCATGTTGAATTGAGCCTCCGCTCTTCGCCTACGCTTGTCCTCGCGAGAGGCGGCTCGCTCCGCCCTCCTCTTATCCCTCTCCGCCCTCCTTTGCGCGTAGAACTCGCGCTCGTTGATGATGTCCTGCGGGAAGTGTTGGCGCCACATCGCCCTAAGCCGCGGCAGAGGCGCGAGCTCCTGCGCCCGCTCCTGCGTCGGCACGTTGGGGAAGTTCAATGTTCTATGAGGCCACCGGAGGCGCCACACCGCCGCATCGTACGCGCGGGCGGCCTCGTTGGCGGTGTCGAAATTGCCGAGGCCGAGGCGCATCCCGCGGAACCGGATCTCGACGGAGAAGCCGCCGGAGGGGCACGCGTGGACGCCGCGGTATCCCCAAGTTTCCTGGCGACGCGGCGGCATGGTGGCGCGGCGGTGGCGAGGAGAAAAAGAGCGGGGAGAGAGCGGTGGCGAGGCACAGAGCGGGGAGAGAGCGGTGGCAAGGCACAGAGCGGTGGGAGGGCGTTGGATTTTATAAAGCGCGCCGGACGCCGCGCGCCAAAACTAGCGCACGCCCGGCCGCTTTTTCCCGCGCGCGCGCAATCCTTTCCCGATGTCTCTGCTATCTCTACTCTCTTCTCTACTAGCGCGATACAGGAGCGACGCACAATTACAAGCTGATATTCTATTGGACAATGGAGGCTATAACCAATTACTTTTACGGGAACAATAGCACCCAGGAAATTTGAAGGGTAGGTATGAACAAAATTGGAACTGCACATGTACTGCTAAGTGATTCAATACACACATTACCAATCAAGGAGGAGAACGATGGTCGTGGCGGCCTTTGTGAGTCATGGTCGGCAACGGGAGTCAGTTCATTGTCCACGACGGTGGTACTTCTACGCTTGGCGTCGGCTTCCGGGAAGCAGATCTGAGACCGTGGAAGACGATGCCGGGGAAGAGGCTCCGTGTACGATGATGACGGTGGACCGGCTCCAGTGCAGTGTACGAGGTCGTCGATGAGGCAGATGCGCTGCGGTGGACGAGTGTGCCGATGTAAAGGGAAGGAGCACGAAGGCTGCGGTGCCGTGGAGAAGTCTATTTTGCGGTGGGGATAGAAAATGGGGAGTATTCAGGTGTACTACTCTGGGTGCCGGGGTGGGGTTGGCTGGGTAGGGTGAACCTGAAGTTACGAAAACAGCCCCCTACCAAGCGTCATCCGTAGGCCTGTTCCGAAGGCTATGATGGTAACTTCCCACTGCTCGAATCAGGGTCGCGGGAGATTTTCCCGCCGACCTCCAAATTTTGTGACACTGGACTCCCCGTGTGGCATGTTGAGTGATTCGGCTAAGCAACTAGCGAGTAGTAGTAGTAAACTCTGCATGTTAGGTTTGACCGAAGTCAAACTTCCTAAAGTTTGACCATGTTTATAGAAAAATATAAACATTTACCATAACAAATATGTATGATGTGAAAGTACATTCAATAATGAATCTAACGGTATTTATTTGTTATTGTATATGTTAATATTTTTTTGTTATAAGCTTTCTGAGAGTTTACAAAACTTGACTTTGACCAATGCTAATACGCGGACTTAAATAAAAACGGAGGGAGTACACATTTGTTTTCTTAGTTTGTAGTGAACTAATCATTTGTTGAAATTGTGAAATAAATATATTAGGCTATTGACTTCGAATGTAATGGTCTATACAATTCAATAGTTACAATCATTGTCGAATCCCAAGATGTATACAAGGTCTATAGTACTTCACAACATGCTCAAACTCACATAATCCCAGTCAAATGAGAATCTAAATGCATTTCATAGTTATTACTTTGTAGGATGCAACAAAAACAACCATAACTCTACATCAGCCATTATAGAAGCAACATTTTGACATATCCCAATGTGTGAATGAAACGTGCAGAGAGAGCTTTTGAAGATGGAGCAGATAGGGCGGGAAAGATTGTATGTATGTGGACGAGAGAGTAGGAGACAAACCTAACGAGACAGAGAGAGAGAGAGATAGAGAGAGAAAGAGAGAGGAAGAAGTTAGGTCTGTGAGAAAGATGGATACATGTAATATACATGAGATGCGTGTGCATCTGGATTCTGTATACGTGGAAGGAGAAGAGACAACATGTTTGATGAGAGAGCTGGAAAAACATGGACGAGAGGGGAAGGATCTCGTGGGTTGAGGGATTGACAATTTTGTGCGGGGGAGAGAGGGATTGGTAATTTTGTGCAAGAGAGAGAGAGGGTGGGGGGAGGAGTCAGTCAGCCGTCATCACATCACCTTGCTTCCAAATGACTCCGCATTCTCTAGCGCGGTGTGGTCGCCATCTTCGATCTGCTCGATGCCCTCTTTGAAGATTGAGGTGTTGTGCATGTTGGGGTGCAAAGAAGCACAAGCGAGAGTGGTCGCCGTATAACCTTGGATGGGGATGAATTGTGTGCTCGGGGGAGTGTGTGTGTGTGTTGTGCTGCGTGTGTCTGTGTGTGTGTGTGTGTCAGATATTGAGAGAAAACAAACCTAAGGAGAGAAATGGGTATTCACGAAGAGATTGTGCGGGCCTTGAGGTGGGCAGGGGCCGGGTGAGGGTGTCAAAATGTGCGCGTTGATGCATGTGTTGCATGCGACCGTGCGAGGGACGGACGAATCGAGGGAGATGGTTGTTGTGTTACGGATGCTCCTCTCTCTGTCTCTCTCTCTCCGTCTCTCTCTCTCTCTCTCACACACACACACAAGTAAACTAGAAGACCGTTCTCTCTTGTATACACAACGTATCGGCATCTGTCTATGTCTCACTCATGCATAATCATTTGCACATTCACACCTCTCTATGTCTGTATCACACGCACACCGTCTCCACATTGCCCTTCCACCACAACACACATATGGACACACACACACGTTCTCTCTCAGTCACACACACAAAATCAGTATTAAAAAAAACTAGGGCGCACCTAAAACGTCCCAATCCAAATAAACACGAACTGGAGCTAAATTCAAATATATGGAAATATTGCAGCGTCAAGAACTTTCACAGGAAAAAAAGTTGAGTAATGTTCGAGGATTGTTTTCACACACACAAAAAGGTTCGGTGGATGTCCTTCGAGCGCGACACGGTGACGCACCGTTCGATCGACCGCGCGGCCGCGGTTCACGCGCTTGCACATGATTCCGTATCGTGGCTGTGGTACTAACTAATAAAAGCGCTGCCTAAGTCTAATGTTTACGTGTACTAGTACGGTTTTCTTTTAAGTTTGTCCAACCTTATATATAAAACTAAAGTAAGCTCCCACACGCGCACTCATCAATATGCCGTTGTCGCCGTTGCGCATGCCAGCGCCCGCCTGCTCCGGCCAATAATTTCTCGCCCATCACCGCCGTGTTGCCGCCATCCCTGTGCCATGAAGCCAAAGGCTCGCCCGCTCACGTCGTCTGCAGTCCCTCCTCGCGATGCCGCCGCGCTGCCAAGCACGTGAGCAGCTGGTGGAGCCGCGTCTATGCACGCAGCGTACGAAGAGGAGCACGAGCGCGTGCTCCAGCACGCTGGCGAGGAGGAACTAGCGTGTCATTGTCGTCACCGCCCGTGCGGAGGAGGCGCGCATGGTGGCTGTCACGGCGGAAGCCGGTTGCGCGCGCGTCGAGCCCGCAAACCGGGTGCGGACGTGGAATCTACCTTCGAGACCTTGAATGCCACGTGGATCCTGCAATCTGAAGGAGCAATTTGGGTCAGTCGACTCATGTGAGCCGTTTGATGCAATATGGATGGCTAGAAGGGCTTCTTCCACCTCTTCTATCGTCTTCTTCCTTCGCTCCGTCGAACTTCTTTCACAAATCGACTGACCCAAATTATACTACTAGTACGAACATATTAAGTACAATAGGAACACGAAGATACGAGCAGTAGTACCAATTGCAAGAAGAACAGTAGTAAGACATAGTACTAGTACTACTGTACGTACTAAAGAGTTCAAATAACGAGAAAGAACATAAACATAGTTCTGCTGGGGCCTCAGCACAACACACCCTTGAAAATAAACTAAGCAACTAGTCCGCTTGACATTGCAGTAGAACCAGCATGAGCGACGACACTACCACCTACTCGGAGTCCGAGTCCACGTCCTCGACTTCGTCCTCGTCCCTCTTCCTCTTCCTCTTCGCCGACGCTTCTTTGCTTGAACCGGACATTGGGCTCTGCTACTTCATCCAATCCTTGTAGATATTTAAACAAAGGTAGGCATCCATTGCTACGTACAGGATGTGATCTTCATCTAATGTCTTCGACTCCCATGCATGATGAAACTCGTGATGAGGTTTCTTCAGTTTAGCGTAAGAAGGATCAATCATGGCTGCTGCCAGGGTCAGCATTGAAGGTTGAGAGGAGGACACCAGGCTTGCCTTCTGGAGATCGAAGGGCTGGCCTACAACGAGACCTATCCGACGCAGGACATCCCTGTCGTTCTTAAAGCCTACAGTAACGAATTTCACTCTTTTGTCCTTGAGGAAGTTCTTAAAATCCTGGCACTCAACGTCGGCATGGCATATGTGGTAGACCAAGCAAACTTTATGTATGCAAACCTGGATCACGGTGGGCTTCTTCCTCTCTTCGTCCTTTAGATCCTTCTCTCGTCCCAGGACTGTGGTGTACTCAACATCTCGCCCAGCGACCCACTCATCCGTTGAACTGTTGAACATGCGTAGGAAGCGAGCAAGCCATGCTTTCACCGTCTCGGATCCACGTGTGTAGATGACGATGAACTGATCGCCGGTGATGGCTCGAACCTGGTACTCAGCGGCGACCATGGAGATTTGGGAGGCCATGGATTTTGGAGGAGGGTTAGGTGAAGTTGAACTGTTGTACCCTGCAAAAAAAACTGGGAGCGAACTAATGTGAAAGGACGGGACGACTGGGAGCGAACTGTTGTAAGGTAGAAGACGGGGACGAGTAGGGCGTGCGAACGACGTGGGGTTGCTGGCTTGCCCGGTGGATAAACGGCTGCAAGCTCCCAAAGAGTTCTCGAGAACTATGTCGGACCCACTAGATGTCATGTCTACTAGACCCATATCGTAGGCCTGACGGTATAGCTTCTGCCTGTTCGCACGCCATGCCGGTGCGTGGATGTAACTTCACTTAATTCCGTCAAAGGTCGCGCCTCCCACGACCTTCGCCTCCCTCGCGCGGTCGCGCCCTTTGAGACTTCGACCGGCTATAAATGAGCATTTTTTTGCCTTTTTTTAGACAAGCAATTTTTTGCCTACTCCGCATGCATGATACTCCCTCTGGTCCTTTTTACTCCCGTCAACCGTTTGCAAAGTGTTTGACCAAATTTATACTTTTTTTTGAACACCACCTTATATTAATTAACCAGCCACACCAGTACACTCATTCGATACAATATTCACCACACAGGGCGGTACGTTATTTACAAGAATACCATCTAATCTATTGTCAAAGCTATACTTAGCGATTAAGTGTGCCATCTTATTGGCCGAACGGCTAATCTTTGACAATTGAAGATTGTTGATCAACTTCGAGATGCTCAACGCTTTCATCTTCAGGTCACGCATAGCAGACCTGTCATAGTCCCCCGATGCAAGAGACGCTACCACAAAAGCGCAACCAGTCTCTAAAATTACAGGATTATGAAGAGAAATACCTATGTAGAGACCGGCAATGCAAGCCCTAAGCTCCGCTTCCTCCACGCTTTGACAGGCATCAATGAAATCCCACGACCAAATTTACACTAAAAATATCAATATCTACAATACTGATTATAATTAGTTAAGAACTACGTTTTATAATGAGTGTAAAAATATTGATTTGACATTGTGAATGTTGACACATTTTTCTATAAGTCTGGTGAAAGTAGAGGTACATTGACTTCAGGCAAAACTTAAATGCACAATGCAGACTAGTTCCTCCGTCCAGGTGCGTACCATGTCCTACCTTGTCATCACACAAGGTTAGCTATTAGGCTGGCCATAGTGGGGGTAACATAAGTAGTATCATGCACTTGGGACTCGCAAACATGCTAATGTGGTAGGCAATTAAAAAAGAGAGAGATGGTTATAGTAACATAGGTAGATACCATAACATAATAAATGCGATGCTACTATGTGTCATGCATGGCAATAAATGAGACAACCTATGATACTAATCTATGCTACTATGCACTATAGAGGTAGTAACATAGACTACTAACATATGCATGTTACTAGTCTAAGTTACTCCCCACTATGACCAGCCTTAGAGTACCACTACCTCCCTTCTAGTTTAAAGGGCTCGATTCAAAAATTTCACCTACTCTTAGCAAGATAGTAGAGGCGGTGGAATAGTTTTTGAAGTCTGCAAAAGTACTCAACTAGTGCTGTCGTTCTTCACAAAAAAATGTGTTTACCAATGCATGCATGAACACTAGTTACTCTAACTCCCCTCTCTTCTTTAATTCTTTGTCACATCAGCATGTTTGCTATTCCCGTGTGCATGATACCAGCTAAGATACCACCATTATAGACAGCCTTAATCATCGCATGCAATAATTTAGTGCACCTTGAAATATGAACATGTGTGGGGCGTGTATGTTTTTAATGACTTGAGACTATACCTAGCCCAGCATGCAAGATGACTTATTATGCACCGTTCCCCATACCTGCAGGAAGCCCGTTCGTCTCCAAATCTTTTCCTCTCCATGTGTGGAAACAATATGCCTGCCAAACTCTCCTTCTCCCTCTGGCGGTCCCACCACTCCACCCCGTGTGAAAAAATCTGCATGCATGACTCTCCTCCCCCACGCTCGTCCAATCCGTTGTGACCAGCAATATTTCCACCCCTTCGCTCCCCCATAATTTACTCCAACAAATATGCCCACGTAGCTGTTACTTAACTGCAGGTGCATTGGATCACTGACATATGGGCCCAACAGGGGTCTGGCCCACATGTCAGTGACGAAACTGGACCTGCAGTTAAGTCAGTGCAGCTCAGTCCATATCTTATGTAGGTGTGCCATTGCTCGCTATAAATACTGCGCCTCCCACGACATCACTATCTCCTCCCCCTCACGTTCACGTTCATCGCTATCTCCTCCCCCTCCCTCTCACGTCGACCACCATGGCATTGCCCCTCCCAAGCCCTAGGAGCCCCTCGCTGCACCGCGCGGACGGTCACGCGTCGCCGTTCCGTTCCTCGCTGCCACTAGTCGAGGAGGACGCGTCGGTGTTCCGCTCCTCGCCGCGACGCGACGCGTCGTCGTTCCGTTCCTCGCCGCCACTAGTCGAGGAGGACGCGTCGGCGTTCCGCTCCTCGCCACGACGCGTCGAGGTGGACGCGTCGGCGTTCCCAATCTCGCCAGCATGCGCGCCGGAGGACGCGTCGGCTCCCCACTACGAGGAGAACGCCGCGCCGCCCGCCGAGCCCCCCCCAGCCTTGAGGAGCTTTGGAAAGAAATGGATGTCGCCTTGTGGGAGGCTTTGCCTCCAGCAGAGCGCGCCAAATAGAGGCGGAGAAGAAGGCCGAGGAAGAGAAGCGCACCGCGGAACAAGCTGCCTGGGACGCCTATGTCGCGTCTGAGAGAGTCAGGCAATTGGCTCTTTGGCAGAAGGCTCGTGCGAGGGCCGTGAGGGTGGCGGAGGACGCCCGTGCCGACGCCCCGAGTGCAGTCGGGCCCAAGCGCCTCATCTACGCTTGGCGGTACGTGGACCGGGTGCACGCTTCCGGCGAGGAGGAGTACCTATTGGCGCCGGATCACCACACTAGAGAGATCGCGCTCGCCCGCCGGCAAGCCGCCAATCAGCACCTCGTGAGTTGTGACGCTGAGGAAGAGGCGTTGTGTCGGCGCGCTGGGAAACGGCCGCGCACCAGGTCACTCGTGGCGCGCCGCAAGCGCTGCTGCGAGCACCGTGGCTTTTAGGAGGAGTATAATTTTTGTTTCGTAAGGCGATCTCATTAGTTTTGGGGCGCAAATAATAAATCCCGAACGTTCAGGAATTTTTAGCGTCCTTAATTAAGTATGTAAAAGGGAAAGTTTGGAAACCTTGTGTATTCGTACGCATTTTGCATGTACGTGCATATAGCGCAAACTTTACTATATACTATCGCACTACACGTCTCTCTCGATATATGCTTGCAGACTGTGCTACTCCCTCCGTCCAGGTCAATAAGTCATCTTTGGTTGTGCACCGTGACCAAGAAGGAGGGAAGACTTATACACCTAGACGGAGGGAGTACTACTATTACTTATGTACGTGCAAATGCATGTTTTAGCATTACGATGCGGTTTTTGTAAAAGTAGAAAAACAGCACTAGTCAAGCTTGTGAAACGATTCAATGCAAAACAAATGCAAAAATGCTCATTTGATTGTTTACTTTTAGCTTCCTTCTCTGTGGTTATTTCTCGTCGTACTTTGTACGGAGTATCTCACTGGTTGGAAAGGCATGCAAATTCCCAAACCGCTTCCTACACCCTGTATCGAATTTTTTGCCTAACAAGTTGTGCCGTGCAATTGGAATTCCAACTTGAGTACTACTAGTAGTAGGAGTACCAGGGGCCAGATCTTTTAGGCTTCTAGATTAGTGATCCCATAACTACTACCTCCGTCCTGGTTTATTGGTCCCCATTGTAATCTGTGTCAAATTTTGATCATAAATTTAACTAATGAAATGTTAGTGCACGTCACATGCACTACTCCATCTGTCTAGGTGAGTAAGTCATCTTAGGCTGTGCACCGTGACCAAGGAGGAGGAGAAAACGAGAAACGTTAATGTTTATTTGCTAATTAATAGTATTGCATGCAATCAACTAACCATTGCATGTCGTGTTTGATATCTCAAGTCACTAAAAGCATGCACACTCTTTATCCCTTATTGGTTGATATGTCAAGAAACAAGAAACGAGGTACGGAGTAGAAGTTAATGCACCGCGCCTAAGTGTTTTGGGATTATTTGGTTTTCGTAAGATGACTTACACACCTAGACGGAGGGATTACAATGGTGAGGAGTAACCAGTTAAATCTTTTGTCAAAATTTAGCACAAATTACAATGGTGAGGAATAAACCAGGACGAAGTAGTAGTTTAGAAGCCCAAATAAATGAGTGAGGCGCCTTATTGTTACTCTCCACTGTGACTAGTCTTGTGGGAAAAGCTGGGGAAGCCGCCAAAAGAATTGGCCCTAGGAGTAGTAGCTAGGGATCGAGTGTGCGAGATGAACCGAAGAAAGTAAATGCAGAGAGATGAAATGCAAAAAAGACGGAGGGATGTGATGGTTGCTTGTCTGTTTATTTTACCAGGCCACTTATTACCGGGAGTGGTTGGGTTTTGTGATATGATGGCTTTACTGCCGCGCCACGAGCAGGGTGAGAGGTGAGACTCCCGTGCAGTGCCGCCCTCTACACTTGTACTACATCGGTCGTGGTTTATTAGTCCCCCATTGAATTTGACTGAAGATTTAACTGACAAAATGTTAGTGCATGTCAACAAAAACTATATCGTTGGATTCGTATTTGAACATAGTTTTGAATGATATAATTTTAGGTGACATGGATCAGCATTTATCGTACTATATATAATGTTAGTTCAATTTTTGGTCGTACTAATCTATAGTAGTAAGGTGCCCGTGCGTTGCACCGAAGAGTGAAATGCATTGATTAGGGAGTTGTTTATTTTGACAAAGGATGTGGGGGTCATCTCATGTGTAACGGGTATCGATAGGTTTCTTCCGATATTATTTCATCTCTAGAGCTCACAAACATCCGGATGAAATAGATAAAAAGGTATCTTTTGCAGACAAAAGCGTTCAACTGTTCAACCTGCATCCAAAACTTGTGATGAAATAACACTTATTGTGCTTTGCAAGAAATGATCTTTAAGAATTAGTTTTTGAGTATCGATTGTTATACATGTTGGCTACAGATGACATGACACTTTCTTATAGTCAACAGTTGGCTATACTATTAAGTAATATTAACCATGCCCTTATACACCTAGACGGAGGGATTAAATCAGGATGACTTGCAAGCAGGCAGAGGAGATGTAAGAAATGGTTCATCGTAAGTCTTTCACCAGTACTGTAGTAAAAATTCATACATGGAAGATTCTAGACTAAACCATAAACGGATACACTTTTATTCATGCGCGATACTCCAATAGAGCAAGATCCTGCATGGAAGTCTCCACATGCTTAGACAGCGGATTACATTGAGCGAAGACTAATGATCAACATTTAACTTGATAATGCGTATGTCCAGGTGAACCTCCTTAGAGTCCCCGTGCACCGCGTCGGCGGGTAAAGGATGCCATGGGTTTTCCAAGTCCACATTGGCGGGATAGTCCCAGCTCCCCAGAGTCCAAGTCCGTTCGATGAGGCCGGTGACTCCGCCCACGCGACCCGGAGGGGTAGTAACAATGACCACGCACCCGTACATCGGCCTCGTGTCAGTGTCAGCGTCAGCGGCGTCGCCCCTGACGCACATTACAGAGACAGGGCGGCGGCCTCCGCGGGCCTCGCAGGTGCCCACGATCAAGAGGAAGACGCTGCCGTCCTCCTCCGAGACTAGCAGGCGACGGTGATCCTCCAGCGACTCCGGCATGGTGAACGGGTAGCACGTCTCGTACTTGATGTTCTCCGCCAAGGGCCAGCAGTGACCGCTGCATGCATCCGTGAGGTGATGCACCATGTCCGCCGGCGAGCCAGAAAACGGCATCGGGCACTCATAGCAGTGGACGAAGGGCTCCTTGGAGGCATCGACCAGGCCGTCCATGAAACGGGAGTGGCTGTAGGGGACGTTGCGCCAGTTTAATATATGAGCAAGTTACTACGAGATTTAATCCGAATAAGCACAAAATAAATCATGACGGCTATAACCGAGATGAAACTTATCATGTGGACGAGCATAATAGTAGGATACAGAGTAGAAACATGAATTGTACCACGATTTCGAATAGGAAGGACAGAAACACATACGGTGCAACGGGAGCAGCACCGTTGGCGTTGAGGTTGTCGCCCATGTCCAAACACCACGTAGACACGGTCTTTGAGCACGGTTCGTAGTCATTCCACGCTCGGGCATTGAAGTTTGTAACTATTTTAGATTAGAATATGCTACTCCTCCGGTGCTAGTAGTAGAGCAGAGTCCTACTCTACTACTCTACTCAAGCAAGTTAGGGCATAGCACTGTAGGGAGCACCAGTACTGTGATCACTCAAGCAAGTTGTGGCATCGACATGACCCAACGCTGCTGGTATGTGTCTCGTAAGTCAAGCGGCGTGCTGTAGTCATCATCACCTGTCCACTTCCCGTAGCACATATTCGCTTCTCCATCTTTGTCCGCACATAATCTCATCCAATCTTCCATCCCCGCTAAGGCGCCTCCCCCTCGTCCGAAACCAAAGCACTAACAATGGCAGAACCGAGCAGCGTCCGCCGAAAGAGTGGCTGGAAATTGCTCCCCACAGAGGTAATCAAGCTCATGCTTTCGCGTGTGGACAATCTCAGTACCATGCCGCTCGCCGCGTGCTCGTCGGGGCTGTATCGTTTACTCAAAGCCCTCAGGCCGGAGCTTTTTAAGCCAACTCCTTGCTTGCTGATGCCGCCTGATCTTCAGAAATGGCGTGTCACGCAGCATAACGATCGTAGGGTGGCGAGCATCAACCCCCTTGACTGCGATCCGATCCCCGTCAGCCTCAACTACATTAACGGTATGTACTGGGTCGGCATGAACATGTCTTGGATGGTGCTCGTCGACGGTCGCGGCAGCTGGATGCTCGTGGAGGTCTACACCCGGCGATTGATCCCTCTTCCTTCGATTAACACTGCACTGCTTTGGCACCGCGGCCCAGAATACTCGGAAACTTACAGTAGCCAACATGATACCAAGTTTGATTTGCTCAAGGTTGTAATCTGCCAAGTGCCCACAAGATCTGCGAATTATAAAGACTTCAGGCTAATTGCGTTCTTCAACCGCGGTCTCGCCTATCTGACAGGTCACGGCGGTAAGTGGATAAATCTGCATGTCCATCGCAGGATCATACATCCTCCATGGTTCTCTGATGCCATTGAACACAAGGGCTTCATTTACGTTGTCGACTCCTTCTATGGCTGGACGTATTGCTGGCCTACTCCAGTCATCGCTACAAACGGCTGTTACAGCAGTATGTTACTTTCCTATGATATCATGATGGCTTGCTTATATTACTGTCAACATTTGCTGAAAACATATTCATGCTCATAACATGCTGTTCTTAGGATTGACTAAATCAAGAGCCCTTTTTTATTGGACTCCAACCCTATATGATGTTGTAGGCCGCCTGGTGTCCCTACCCTTCCTAATCCCAGAACCTTTCAAAGAAAAGCGGCATGGCAGTTGCAGGTGGTTCCTGGCTCGATCAGACGACGGCGAAAGATTGATGATCGTTCGCACGTACCGGACGTGTTGTTTCGCGGAATACAATCACAGTCACTGCAAGGTCTTTGAGCAGGATCCTAGCTTCTCTGGGCCTTGAGGAATTTTTGACTGGAGGCTGGTAAGTAGCCTTGGTACACGCTCTCTGTTTGTCAGACTGAATTATCCGATTAACCAGGAGATAATCGACGGCAAGGATCATGATGGCAGCGCGGTTTCGTTCATCAGGCAAAACTGTGTGTACACAGCGTACCATGCGTCTCTGCATGCACCATACCCTGATATGTGCCGCCACGCTCTGCAGCCCAAAGTAGGAGAGAGGGTCGCAAGTATCAGACTTCGACCTGCTGGCTGTTGTTTCCCCTGTCAGGCACCCATCTGGTTCAAGCCGTCAGCCAATCTCCACAGCTTAATAAATAGTAACGTCTAACTGAGCCAGTTAGTTAGATGCGTACACTTGGTGTAGTAGGATCTTTATTTAGTTTGATGCATACACTTGTTCTTTTTTGGTAGCCCTTTTGTAATGATGGCTGATGTTTGGTTTGGAAGAGAGAGCTGCGTCTTCACTCTTCTGGCCTACTTACTGCTTCTGTTTCACCCCCAGCCCTGGTTACTGCTGCTGCTGTTTTCAATGTACAATCAGTAGTATATTTCGTCTGTTGGTTGAATAAATGTGTTGTTAGAACGACAAACACAATGTTTTGGAAGTCGTTGCACGGTTCGATCCTTTAGTGCCCCGTACCGTATGTAGCACATACTATTTTTCATACGGAACACATTTTCCACTTGTTGATAACATGCAGCCCACTGATGAAGGCCAAATAGAGAAGCCCATAATTAATTGGAAGGGAGGCTCTCACATGAATCCGGCCCAGGTACATGCTCATGGTCCCCTAAACATAAATAAGTAAATAAATAAATAAATAAAGCTAAATGCTCATGCACCAGTTCTTTGGGAAAATAGGTAGCCCAGTATTTCTTTTTGAAGAATACCCAAGCTAGGCCTATTTGTTTTCTCCGAATTACTGGGCTGCAAATCTTTCAAGACGAGGAGGGATGCATTCCGGCCTGGCTTAAGAGTATGGTCAATGTCTGTTAAAAGTAATATCAAAAGGGGTTGAAAATTCCAAAAAATTTATAGGAAATGGGATATAAGTTTCTTTTTTTTGTTTTTGTTCTTCACTGATATCTTATACGTATTTCATTGGATTTAAGATGACATAGTACTAATTTATTTTTAAATTTGTTTTAGTATGTTTATTAATTTTTGGATTAAGAATATTTCGTTCCCCAGCAAAAATTTGCGAATTTTCAAAATTTCCCACATATTTAGTTAATTTTTTGACCCTAGTACTGACCAGAAAATGGCCAGCAATTTTAAAAATGGAAAACGGGCTGCAATAAATTCCATATGAATTAGAAAATGAGTAGAAATTATAAAAATAATAGCAAATGGGTTGTACACGCCACAGATTTCGAGGCTGACTTGTTTACGCAAGGCTTTGTCAGTGAACACACGATTCTAGCAGCAGTGACTGTTGGATGTCCATCCAACGGCCGACGTGCTTCTTCAATGTCTGATCTTCCTGCTCCAGCTGCCTAAACTAGCGCCGGCGGGACTGCCTGCTCTCTCCTCTTGTGGCCCGCTGTGATGCCGCGCAGGCTTCCCCGGCCCACCCTACTCCCTCCGCTGGCCTGGCCGCACGCAATCAACTGCCTCCTTATTACGCGAAAAAATGATTCCTTCCACTGACATCTGGGGCGCACCGGTTGGGAGGCTGACCTGTGGGCCTACTAAGTTGACGCGTACGCAGGGCTTGTCAACTTAGTCAACAAACGATTCTAGCAGCAGTAACCGTTGGATTTGAATCGAACGGTCCTGCTATTCTTCAATCGCTGCTCTTCTTGCACCAGCCGCCCAAACCAGCGCCGGGGAGACTGCCTGCTCCTGCCTCCAGTGGCTGGCCGTGCTGCCGTTGAGGCCTCATCGCCCCCTACGACTCCCACCGCTAGCCAGGCCCTGCGGCGACGGCAGCCTCACACCGCAACCGAATCAGTGAACCCTCGTACTCCTCTCCGCGTGGGCATCCATTGCCGCGTCTTCCCCGGCTCCACGTCGTCCCCTTCCTAGGCCTCGCTGTCGTCCACCGCCTTGGTGCTCTCGGCGCGGCGTGGTCAACGTGGTCAACGACATTCCATCGGAAGAGTACTGTATGTGGAGAGGCTGACAGCTGGGTCCACGGCCACAGCCCAGTTTTTTTGTGATTTGCCAAGTAAGTCGCTTTGTCAGGCCTGTTGGGCTGCAAATCTTTCAAGACGAGGAGAGCTTTCATTCGGCTGCCGAAAAAATGGCCCATCAGTAATGAGAAATGGGCTGTACATTTTTAAAACACATCAAACCGGCAATTAGTTTCAAATATTTTTTTTCATTTCGAGATTTTAAATTACAATAATTTTTATGTGTGGAGAATTTGTTGGATTTTATATTGATATACATTTATTTTTAAAATCATTTTGAATGTGAGTCGAAATTTCGGGATTAAAAACAGTTTGGACCGCACCGAAATATGCAAAATTTCGTATAATATTTTAACCGTGGCCACAATATGGGCTGTAATGCTAACAAAAAGAATATGGGCTCCAAAAAAACCTTAATAATTAGCAAATGGGCTGTAAATTATTAGAAATAATGGCAGATGGGCTATATGCTGTTTTCCACAGATTTGAGGCTTTCCTAAAAACAGGTTGACGCACAAGCAGTGACTGTTGGATGGCCATCCAACGCCCGTCGTGCTTCTTCAATCTCTGCTCTTCCTGGTCCAGCCGCTCAAACAAGCGCCGGCGGGACTGCCTGCTCCCTCCTCCCCGCGGCCGGCTCTGCTGCCGCGCAGGCCTCACTGCCCCATCGTACTCCCATCGCTGGCCTAGCCATCCCTCTACTCACCCACACCTGCTGTTATTCTCCGGCGATGGCAGACGGACCAGTAAACCCTCGTACAGTCGTACTCCCCTCCGCGTGGGAAACAACTACCGAGTCTTCCATGCCTCCATGTCGTTCCCTTCCTAGGCCTCACCGTCCTCCACTGCCCTGGTGTTCTCGGCGCGGCCTGGTCAACGTAGTCAACGACCGACATGCATCTGAAGTGGACTGTACGTGGAGAGGCCGACAGCTGGGTCCACGGCCGCACGCAAGGAAATGCCTCCTTATTACGCGCAAAATAATGATTCCTCCACCTGACATCAGGGACCCACCGAAAGGGCCTCTGTATTTCGCGAAAAAAATGTTACCGCCGCTGACAGCTCGGACCCACCAGTTATATCTTTGCACGCAAGGAAGTGCCTCCTTATTACGCAAAAAAAAATGAATACTCCCCCTGTTAGCTGGGACCCAGTATAGTGGCAGGCTGACTTGTGGGCCAACTATGTTGACGGGGACGGTGGGCTTTGTCAACTTAGTCAATATGCACGATTCTAGCTCCAGTGACCGTACGATGTCCATCCAACGGCCGTAGTGCTTCTTCAACCTCTGGTCTTCTTGCTCCAGCCGCCCAAACCAGCGCCGGTCATGCCTCGTGCTCCTGCCTCCCGTGGTCGGCTGCGATGCAGCGGAGGCCTCACCGCCCCCTACTACTCCCACCGCTGGCCAGGCCATCCCTCTACTCGCCCACACCCCCTATTATTCTGCGGCGACGGCAGCCTCACACCGCAGCGAACCAGTGAACCCTCGTACTCCTCTACGCGTGGGCATCCACTGCCGCGTCTTCCCCGGCTCCGCGTCGTCCCCTTCCTAGGCCTCGCCGTCGTCCACCGCCCTGGTGCTCTCGGCGCGGCGTGGTCAACGTGGTCAAGGAACGGCTTCCATCGGACGTGGACTGTACGTGGAGAGGCTGACAGCTGGGTCCACGGCCGCAGCAAGGAAGTGCCTCCTTATTACGTGCAAAATAATTATTCCTCCACCTGACAGCGGGGACCCACCGGACGGGCCACCATATTTCACGAAAAAAGCGTTTCCCCCTGACTGCTGGGACCCACCAGCTACATCTTCGCACGCAAGGAAGTGCCTGACAGTCGGGACCCACCTGGTCGAAGCGTACGTAGCGTTGTCATTCTGGTCGCGAACGTGTATGTACATATATACTGGTGGATGTAGAGGCGCGCACGTGTCGTAGTAGAGGCGCGCACGTAGCATGTACACGTATGTACAGCGGCCAGGGTGCAAGAAAGAAAATACGGCCACGTATGTGTACATACGGGCGGGGTCTCGAACGCCTACTCGCGCATACGTACGGCCAGGGCTCGTGTACATGGCTGGGTCCGAACGGAGAAACAACGTCGTTGTCGTGTTCATGGGGAGGCAACGGAATGTGTCGTGTTCATGGGGAGGCAACGGAATGCGTCGTCTTCATCGGGAGGCAACGGAACGCATGGGGGTCAACCGGCTGGGTCGGAACGGAATGCGTGGTCGTGTTCATCGGGAGGGCTTGGACGGAACAGGTGATGGAAACGAGGCCTGGCGTACCGCAAAACGGAGGAAACGGACCTCCTACGTTCGGAACGGGGTCCTGTTGATCGGGAGGGGTGTGGCGTACTGCAAAACGGAGGAAACGGACCTCCTACAGTCGAAACGGGGGTCCTGTTGAACGGGAGGGGTGTGGCGTACCGCAAAACGGACGAAACAGACCTCATACGGTCGAAACGGGGGTCCTGTTGATTGGGAGGGGTGTGGCGTACCGCAAAACGGACGAAACGGACCTCCTACGGTCGAAACGGGGGTCCTGTTCATCGGGAGGGGTGTGGCGTACCGCAAAACGAGACTCCACGGGATACTGTTCATCTCCACCGTCGACCTCCTCCAGCCTCCACGGGCTACCGTCGACCTCCTCCAGCCTCCACGGGCTCCTGTTCATCCAACCTCCACCGCGTGCTACTCCACCGGCTACTGTTCAACCACCCCTCCACGGGCACCCCTCCACCGTCTACTGTTCATCCAGCCCTCCACACCACGGGGTCCTGTTCATCCAGAGGCAACGCCACCCCTCACTGTTCATCCACACCCCCCCCCCCCCGCAACGCTCACTGTTCATCCAATCAATTGGCTTCAGTTAGCAGCAGTAGCGAAGGAATCGCTCGATCGAGTTCAGTTAACAGCCATCGATCGATCGCTCGGGTTCAGTAACGCGTAGCCTGCAGTGCAATCGCTCGGGTTCAGTTAGAGCCCAACGCCTCGCTCGGGTTCAGTTAGAGCCAACGCCTCGCACACAAGCGCGTACGTGTACGAGAGAAACGCGCATCGCTCGGCCCCCGACCTCCCACCGTAACCGGGAACTCCCCGAAATTTTCCTCCCCCTCGCTTCTACCACGGTTTTTTCCGTCATGAACGGCCCAAAGAATGTCATGCAGCTGCGTCTCCGGCCCGCCCAAGACGAAAAGCCCATTTTCTGTCATGATTTTTTGTCATAGAAGTAGGAGCCCACCACATCTATGATGATACCGGGTTTTGTCACAATTATCGTCATAGAAGTGTCATATGTATGACAGAAAAAAAATTCGTTCGGCCCAAAATGTCACGGATATGTCTTTTTTTGTAGTGCTATTTGATTGCCGTAGCACGATCACGCTTCCTCGGGCTCTTTTGGTTCAAAATTGCCGTCGTCCACCTCCGTGACCACCACTCTAGTTTTGATGAGCTAGTTTAGGCGCCGTTGCCTCTTTGGTTTCGGTTCTATACCGACTCCGCCAGACTCGATGCTGGTCTCGGCGCCGGTCTCAGTCTCAGCGCCGGTCTGGATGTCGGTCTCAGTCTCCGATGCGACAGGTGGGCCCAGCAAGAACAACCATTGATCATCAGCAAGGTTCAAAAATTCGTCTGTCGCCCGGTAGACGTCGACACAATCACCAGAACTCTGTCCTTCATCGTTGCTAGCCATGTTTCCTACGATTAAATCTAGTCAATTAATTCTAGACCTAATAAACTGAATAATGACAGAAAAAAGCCTATGTTTTGCAGGAACGTTGATTCCTTCCCGGTGCGATAAATCCCGGACACTCGATATGTCCTAGTTTGTAGCACAAGTCATGCTGAAATTCACGGAAAAATTCGGCATGTCCTTTGCTAAAAAGTGGACAAATCTAGCACGTGAAATTTGCCGGAACGGAAATGAATCAACATTCCGGCAAAACATAGGCCACTCGGCTTCATTCCCTGGAAACAACAAAAGGCCACTTGGGCACAATCGAACTACTTCAATGAAAAGATATAACATGACCACTTAAGAATATGTACATGAGAAACTACAACAGTAGATAAACATGAGCAAACACAATTGAGGAATTTGCATATATCATGACCACTTCAAATTTGCATCTCCTAGTGTTTGACACTTCAAGAAAATCTACACAAATCTCATGCTCTCTCAAACTCAACTCAAAAACAAATATAGATTATATTTAGTTAACTACTGAACTAAATTTTACTCTAAACTAAACCCTACTGCCCTAATTAACATCTAGTTAAACAAACTCAATTCAAAAACTAAACCCTACTGAACTAATTAACATCTACATTATCTACTACTTAACATCTATTATTACCCTAAATAAAAAAACATCTACTATTAACCCTACTGCCCTAGTTAACTAGTACCACCACTACTACTAATTAACATCTACTACTACTACTACTAAAAACATTATCTATGAACCCTACTACTAATTAACATCTACTACTACTTCTAATTAACATGGAAGGAAGAAAATGTAGAGAGAGAGGGGTGGGGGGCTTACAGAGAGGGGAGAGACGGTGGCGGGGAGGTGCTCGGCGACGGAGGCAGGGGCGGCAAGGGCGGGCTCGGGCTCGGGCGGCGGCGGTCCTGGGTGGGCTCGGGCGGCGGCGGTGAACTCGAGGGCGGCAACGGTGAGGTTGAGGGCGGCGGCGGTGAGGTTGAGGCCAGCCTCGGGCGGCGGCGGTGAGGTTGAGGGCGGCGGCGGTGAGGTTGAGGCCAGCCTCGGGCGGCGGCGGTGAGGTTGAGGGCGGCCTCTGGCGGCGGCGGTGAGGTCGAGGCACTACTAGGAAAAGGGCTATAGATGGAATGGCCACTAATGGCGCACCAGACATGTGGTGCGCCATTACTATGTAGCAGTGGCGCACCATGTGCTGGTGCGCCATTAGTGTGAAATACACTAATGGCGCACCAGACACACGGTGCGCCATTAGTAACAATTTTTTTTATTTTGCCAGACATACTAATGGCGCACCAGGACATAGTGCGCCATTACTAGTTGTAACTAGTAATGGCGCACCAGCAACATAGTGCGCCACTACAATATTTTTTTTATTTTTTACTTTTTTGCAAAACTACTAATGGCGCACCTGGGGCAGTTGGTTGATACGTGGGACGCCGCAGAGAAAGAATATTTCCCTATGAGAGCCGCACTGCTCACGATGGTGCATGACTATCTCGGTTTCGGATATCTCGCGGGGCAGGTGGTTTCGGAGAGAAAGAATATTTCCCTCCCCCGCTCCACCGACCGCCGTCGCCGACCCCCGGCCCGCGCCCTCCCCCACTCCACCGTCGCCGACGACCCACCGCACCCTCCCCCGCTCCACCGGCCGTCGCCGACGACCCCCCGCACCCTCTCCCCCTCACCCTCCCCGGCCCGCTCCACCGGCGGCGGTGAGGTTGAGGCCAGCCTCGGGCGGCGGCGGTGAGGTTGAGGGCGGCCTCTGGCGGCGGCGGTGAGGTCGAGGCACTACTAGGAAAAGGGCTATAGATGGAATGGCCACTAATGGCGCACCAGACATGTGGTGCGCCATTACTATGTAGCAGTGGTGCACCATGTGCTGGTGCGCCATTAGTGTGAAATACACTAATGGCGCACCAGACACACGGTGCGCCATTAGTAACAATTTTTTTTATTTTGCCAGACATACTAATGGCGCACCAGGACATAGTGCGCCATTACTAGTTGTAACTAGTAATGGCGCACCAGCAACATAGTGCGCCACTACAATATTTTTTTTATTTTTTACTTTTTTGCAAAACTACTAATGGCGCACCTGGGGCAGTTGGTTGATACGTGGGACGCCGCAGAGAAAGAATATTTCCCTATGAGAGCCGCACTGCTCACGATGGTGCACGACTATCTCGGTTTCGGATATCTCGCGGGGCAGGTGGTTTCGGAGAGAAAGAATATTTCCCTCCCCCGCTCCACCGACCGCCGTCGCCGACCCCCGGCCCGCGCCCTCCCCCACTCCACCGTCGCCGACGACCCACCGCACCCTCCCCCGCTCCACCGGCCGTCGCCGACGACCCCCCGCACCCTCTCCCCCTCACCCTCCCCGGCCCGCTCCACCGTCACAAATGTATGCAAGTAAATTTGCAAAAAAAAGCAAATTTGATTATATTTTCAAATAACAAATTTGATGATATTTTTTAAAAAATCATTACTGTTTTTATAAAAAAATATTACTGTTATGATTTAAACAAGTTTGAACATATTTAAACACAAATAAATATCAAACAACATTTTAAATGCATATCCCCCGCTCCACCGGCCGTCGCCGACGACCCCCCGCACCCTCTCCCCCTCACCCTCCCCGGCCCGCTCCACCGTCACAAATGTATGCAAGTAAATTTGCAAAAAAAAGCAAATTTGATTATATTTTCAAATAACAAATTTGATGATATTTTTTAAAAAATCATTACTGTTTTTATAAAAAAATATTACTGTTATGATTTAAACAAGTTTGAACATATTTAAACACAAATAAATATCAAACAACATTTTAAATGCATAAAAACAAAAATTGGGGAGCCTGGGAATCGAACCCAGGACCTCCTAGTGTGTGTGCTGCGTGCTGACCAGTCAGGCTAGTGGGCGTGTTTTGATGGAGATAGGGTTAGGTGGAATATAACCTGACCAGTCGGGCTAGTAAGTAAAACAAAATTCTAATGGCGCGCCTTGGGGCGGTGCGCCATTAGAATCGACGTACTTATGGCGCACCAGGAGGAGGTGCGCCATTAGAATCGACGTACTTGTTCCCCTCGCACTGTGGCCTCCCTCCCTCCCTCGCCAGATCCCCCACTCGACCCCAACCGTACGCCGCCGCCCCCTTGCTCCGCCCCCTCCGTCCGCCGCGCTTGCACGTCGTTCGCCGCTGTGGTCTTGCGCTGCCTCGACGCCGCCGCCCCGACCCCCGCCGCCCCCCACCACTGCAGCTCCCTCGCGCCGCCGCCCCCGCGCCCGCCGCTCCTTCGCCGCCCCGCCCCAGCACGTACGTCCCCTCCCTCCCTTACCCCATCCCCCTAGCTTCTCCTCCTCCTCCTCTCACCACCCGTGCCTTCTTCTGCTCAGAAGGTCAAGAAGGCGGCCAAGGACGCCGACGACATCACGGGCCCCTTCCTCCGGATCGCTACCCGCAGCCTCCTCGACGCCGGCGTCCTCTAGGTGATTCCTCCTCTCTCCTCCCCTCCTTCCCCCTTGGTTTCTCTCCCAGCCGGCGTCCTCTAGGTGATTCGAGGTGATGCCCCTCACCCCCAACATGCTGTACTGAATTTCTAGGAAAATATGTGATGATGCAGTGTGTGTCAGGTTCAAAACGGAAAGAGAAAAGAACAGGGTTTCTTCAAGTACATGATAGTATTAGTTTTTATCTCAGTCCTTGTGGTGATGTTTTTGTGTTTGGGGTTAAACATATGGGGTACAAGTACAATGTGGCATCAACAATTTGCAAGGGGCACCAGAGACTCATCATTTGCCAAGAACAGATGTCAGTCATTAGCTTGGCATCATGTAAGAAAATGGCCATAATGTGCCCTGATAATGATGTATTTTGTCATAAAAATATATAGTGGACTGCCATGATAATGACATGGTCCTCGTTAGTTACATGTATAGGCTTAATTGAGCTGTGGAGTTCTTGTTACCTTGTCTGTCTGTCCTCGTTAGTTACATGTATCTCTCTGTTTGTGTTTCTGCGTAACAGGTTCGATCGCGGTTGGAGAAAAATTGAGGCGTTTGTTGGCTCCAAGACAGTGATACAGGTATATACATGTGCTCTGCTTACTTGTTTGGTTTGCAATAGTTATCATCTGACAAAGTATGCTTAGTTGTTTGGTTTGCAACCCATATTTTATAGTTGATAATACATTTTCCAGATTTGCTTGGTTGCAATCTTTTATCTGAACGCGGTCATTATAAGTTTATAGCTTTCCCACTGTCAGGCTTGTTCCAATAAGTAGATGCACTTGCTCCTTTCTTACATATTTGTGCAATAGTTATCATCAAGTCTACTTCCATGTTGCTGCTAGTAGTAACCTGACAGCACAGCCATACTTAGACCTTCAGAAGGTCAATCTTCAGTTTACTTGACTTTTGAGCCTGCTAGTAGTAACTTGGCAGCCATTCAAGGATGTCTTGGTTGTTCACGAGGCCATCCAATTGTTGTTATGTGATGACCTAATTTCTTGTCTTCCAATGGCATTTGACATTGGGATGACCAACTCATTGATTTGTCATACCCATACTAAACAAAGGTTAGGTTCAGAGATAGTGCTGCATTGTTGAGTTTTACTCCTTTTGATGTAGTAAATTTATTGACTGGTGTTTATCTTACCCTGTTCCATCGAGTAGTAAATCATTATTGGCTTGTATAGATGTCAGCATGCTCCCTTTCTACTCATTTTGGAGAACCTGTTCTTCACTTCTAAGAGTTGTTGTATTGACATGGCACATGTGCAATGGAGTTTTATATATCTTTAGCCACTGTCCATTAACAGCAAGTCAACAACAACATCAGTAAAATTCAGTTAACAACAACATCAGTAAAATTCATTTAATTAACTGAAGAAGAGAAGAGAGAAAGTAGCCAGGAGTAGATGAAGAGAGAATATCATGAAGGAATAGTTTAGTTTTAATTAATGGAAAAGTTGCATTTACTTGTAATTAAAGGAACAATTTCAGTTAATTATAAATATTCAATAGCAGCAGAGGCAAGCAGTAGCAGTAGCAGTAGATGCCAACTCTTGATATGCATGCATGCATTCTTAGCTTGTTTATATTCATTCTTGTAAACTGAACATGCTCATCTATCTATATATGCATTGTATTTTTTTCCTTTGGAAAGTAAAGTTTATTTCCTGGCTGGCTGGCATGATGGCTCATGGATACCTCAGCTGCAGCTGCAGCTAGAGCTCAATCTGATCTCATCTAAAATGACTCTATAAATACAGAGTGTAGTTAGTTACAGAGTAGCAGAAATAGTTGTTGGATGCAGTTACTTGCATGGGCCTGGCTGATGAAGAAAAACTTTATATATATTCATACTGATGTTGACTCTATAAATCATACTTATTGGACATGTTTTACGTGTTGATCCATCAATTGATCACATTGAGAAAGACCATCGTGTCTCCGACCATTTTGCAAAGGTCATGTCTCCGACCATCGTGTCGTGATGATTTTAGGGGGGGTGCAACCTTTGTATCTTCCTGTAGTATGGAGTATTAAATTGCCCCCTAGGGTATAAGGTTTCATTTGGATGTTCTCCCAGAACAAAATCATGACTTGTGACAATCTAAGGAAAAGGGGGATGGCAAAACCCCTAGAGTGTGTTCATTGCAAAGAGATACAAACTTTATATCATTTATTTTTTGAATGTATTGTAGCTAGTAAAATCTGTGAAGATGTTGAAATGCTTTTCTAGGTGCCAATCGTTAACTTTGAATCTATTGCTAAGTTGTGGCTTTGCAATAAAAGATACATTCACTTGAATGCAGTGTGCTTTTTTCTTTTCCAAAGGAAAAGAAAATGTGGTGTATAACAAATGTATTATTTGGTGGAAATTGAGATATCATATTAATCATTGACAAATTGGCTTTGAACAAATAATCTTAAATCCATGCATACCTACACAATTCATCTATTTGCAATGTGATGTTGTAAGGGTACTAATTGGTCTCTTCTGCTGCTTATCAGAGATGGGGGGAAGCAGCCACCGCCGCTCTGCCTCACCGGAGTACGAGTTGGATGCTTTCGAGTTCTTCAGTGTCATACTTGGGACTTCAGTATCAGCGACGAGGCAGGTATATAAAACGAGAGATCTCCCCTTCACCCATCTCATTATGATAACTCTGTTGTTTGCTACATCACTCCTTGTCCCAAATTGCAGAGGCTGCCTGACACTTTTATGAACATGCTGGGTGAAGATCCGCCACATAATGTGAAGCTCCGACAGGCCGGCGGCGGGGTTCGCAGGCTGTGGGACGTGGAGTTGGTGATCGAGGAGGGCCACATGTACCTGTGCCGTGGCTGGGAGAAGTTCTACAGTGCCTACGACCTGCAGACCGGGTACTTTGTTCTCTTCAGGTACGACGATGACGCCACAATGCTCATCGTGAAGGTTTTCAACACGACTATGTGTCGCATGCGCTACGCTGACGACGAAGATGCCAGTGCGTTCTGCCTCTTCTTATTCCTCTACATTTGGCTTTGTCTCACATCGATTGTTAACGGCCATTGTTGCATTTGGACAGGCAATGGGAGCAGCAGCAGCGACACTGGCTACAGCCAAAGCAGCAACGTTTCTGGCTTTAGCGAAAGCAGCAGCGATTCTGGCAGCAGCAAAGACAGCAAGAAGGATGATCCGGACTGGAGTGGGGGAGAAGAGGAGCAGAGTGGGGATGAGGAGCTGCAGGATGACGATGGGCATCAGGCTGAGGATGACCTAGCGCTGGTGGTGGCTGACCAAGGGTAAGAGATGGTGGTGGCTGACCATGGGCAAGAGATGGTGGTGGATGACCATGGGCAAGAGATGGTGGTGGCTGAGGATGACCTAGCGATGGTCGTGCCCGTCCTGCCTGAAGGTGGCCTCGCGATGGTGGTGGTGCCTGACAATGACCACGCATCGGTGGTGGCGCCGGCGATCCCACAGCTGGGCGACATGACCATGCCAATTGTGGTAGAAGACTACATCCCACAGCTGCCTCCACCGCCTCGCCGCTCTTGGCGCATCAGGCTGAGGAAGGAGAAGGAGAAGAACAATGAGAACTGAACTATGTGAAACTTTTGTAATATGGTGTTGGATGGATAACGGTGTTGGATGAACAATGTGAAACTTTTGTAATATGTAACGATGGAACTATGTGTTGGCTATGTATGTATATATGATGAAACTTGTGTGTTGGATATGATTGATATATGGATGCTTGTTGTATATATGTGTGTTGGATATCTCATATGTGAAATAGTGACCTGAGATTAAGAAAAAACGATTTTTTTTAAAAATGTTACTAATGGCGCACTTCCATCTGGTGCGCCATTAGTATACCAGTTACTAATGGCGCACCTTTGGGATACTAATGGCGCACCTGTGGTGCGCCATTACTAAAATATTCTAGTGGCGTGGTGCTAGTGGCGCACCAGTAGTGTGCCATTAGTAGGCAAAACTGGTGCGCCACTAGTAAGCCTTTTTCTAGTAGTGAGGGCGTGCGTGATCGACGGCGGCGACAAAGGAGTTGGGGGAATAGGTGGACAGGGGGGAAAATACTTTGCAAAATTTTGAGCCTGCGGGTGGTTAAGTAAAACTAGCAGTAGCACTGGTAGAAAAACGTGCTATAGCTAAGTTTGCTATAGCGGATTCTAGCAAAACACGCTATTGCTATAGGAAGCAGTTATTTATTTCCCTTTTTCTTTTCCTTTTATCTAAGGAACGTAGCTATAGCGCGGGCTTGTAAAACGCGCTACTGCTATGCCTTTCTCCTTCATTTTTTTCTTTCGTTTATCTTTATATTTTCTTTTTCTCATTTCTCTCTTTCCTACTTCTTTAATTTTCATTTACTATTCTATTTTTCCATTTTATTTTCTTTTTTATCAGTAGCGCTCTATGCAGGAAACGCGCTGCTACAACGCACTTAGTGGTAGCGCGCTTTCTGTGGAATCGCTACTACTATTCCTAGCCTACCGCCAACACGGTGGGAATTATAGTGGTAGCGCTTTTTCCAGCAGACGCGCTACTGCTATAGTTGTAGCTATAGCGCGCTTTGTGAGAACGCGCTACTATCAAGTAGTAGTAGCGCCATGTTTTAACCAGCGCTACTGCTATACCTCTCTGTATAAGGTTTTCCCTAGTAGTGCCACCTCGGTGGCCTCCCGCACCCCATCTTTGCACTATAAATTCCCAAATATTCCGACACCCTTCGGGCTTAACCTAGATCAAAAGTTCCACCGCCGCAAGGCTCTGTAGCCACCGAAAACCAATCTAGACCCTGTTCCGGCACCCTGCCGGAGGGGGGAATCATCTCCGGTGGCCATCTTCATTATCCCGGCGGCCACATGATGAGGAGGGAGTAGTCCACCCTCGGGGATGAGGGTTTGTACCAGTAGCTATGTGTTTAATATCTCTCTCTCTCTCTCTCTCTCTCTCTCTCTCTCGTGTTCTTGAGATGTCACGATCTTGATTTATTGTGGGCTTTGTTAATATAGTCGGATCATATGTATTTTCTCCTCTCTATCTTGTTGTGATGAATTGAGTTCTTCCCTTTGAGATTTCGTTGTTATCGGATTGAATACTTTTATGGATTTGAGAACACTTGATGTATGTCTTGCAATTGAATACTCGTGGTGACAATGGGGTATCGTGTTGATTCACTTGATATATGTTTTGGCACTCAACTCGCGGATTCCCGAGGTGACATTTGGGTAATCTATGCATAGGGGTTGATGCACGTTATTGTCTTTGTTTCTCCGGTAGAAATCTTGGGGCACTCTTTGAAGTTCTTTGTGTTGGATTGAGTATTATGAATATGAATTTGCTTTGGTGTTATTTTAGTACGAACTCTAGGATAGATCGAATAGAAAGAATAGCTTTGTGTTATTCTAGTACAGACTCTTGAATAGATGGAACATAAAGAATAGCTTTGAGGTAGTTTCGTACCCTACAAACAATTTATTCTTATGTTCTCCGCTAGATAGGAACTTTGGAGTGATTCTTCATTTCATGTTGAGGGATGGTTATATGATCCAGTTATCTTAGCATTGTTGAGAGATTGCACTAGCGAATGTACGGACCCTAGGCCTCATTTTCAAGCATTGCAATACCGTTTTTGTGCCCGTTTACTAGTTGCTACCTTGCTGTTTTTATTTATTCAGATTATAAAAATATATTTCTACCATCAATATTACACTTTTATCACCATCTCTTCCCCGAACTAGTGCACCTATACAATTTGCCATTGTATTGGGTGTGTTGGGGACACAAGAGATTTCTTGCATTTGGTTGCAGGGTCGTTTGAGAGAGACCATCTTCATCCTACGCCTCCCACGGATTGATAAACCTTAGGTCATCCACTTG
The DNA here is from genome assembly GCF_002575655.3 of Aegilops tauschii subsp. strangulata. NCBI lineage: Eukaryota > Viridiplantae > Streptophyta > Magnoliopsida > Poales > Poaceae > Aegilops > Aegilops tauschii. Next base: position 11,134,770 of record NC_053038.3, on the reverse strand, counting down.
AGGGAAAATTGCTACTGTCCTACAAAACTCTACGGTTGGAGGCCCAACACGAGTCTACAAGAATCAAGTTGCATAGTGGACATCAATGGGCCCGCGATGCTTCACATCCCATGATATGAGGACCAACGAAACGCCAGTGTTGAACACCCCCTTGGAATTGGAATGCAAATTAAGCATCGACAAGATTTCATATTTCGTCTTCGTCGGTGAGATGAGAGATGTCAGACATGAAGCAACCAATATCCTCTTACCGAGTAGACAACAACGAGAATCTGCAGGTTCCACTTGAGCTTCTATGCGGATGTCTGAGGGTCGACCAGGATGCCGATGACGAATGCTTGCAGGCTTCCTGACAGACGCGTCATCGTCGCCACCTTGTACCTAGATGGGAATACCATGGCAAGCTTAACCCATATATGCAATTGCAAAAATGTTGAAGTGAAGCAATTGCAATTGTTGAAGTGAAGCAATTGCCAAAATGTACTATTGCCAGATTATTCCGAGGTCGGCATGGCACATGTATGATGAACTAGAAGGCGTATCCGAGGCAGCTACCACAGAGGAACAAAGTGCCGACGACCATGTTGTGGTGAGCTGCCGGAGTTGCGGCCACCTGAGTACGGGACCTCAGTAGGTGGGTCAGCCAATGATGGTGCAGCATCTTGCCCTTGTATATGCTGACCACCATTGTTCCCCCGATGCAGGCCACGATGCCCAAGAGCTTCATCTTTCCATGCCACTTCCTGAATACCAGCTTCTCTACCCTGGAGAACCAGAGAGGCCGGGGAGCTCGTCAACGATGCTATAGCTAATTACTGGCACGTTGCGCATGTGAAGATTTGTTCTTTGTCAGGACGAGTACCGGAGTAGGATGGCAACCATAGAGGTGATGATGGGGATGAGGTTGAGGAAGACGACGGAGTAGGTGGAATTGGTGCCGCGCAGTCCATAGTAGTACAACCCCATGGCCAGGATAACCCTGTATGTGTTAGCAGAGAAATGGTCAGGACAATAGGGGCGCGTTTGGTTGCCCGCATGTAGCCCAACCAGGCCCGCGCGGGATGTGCGTGGCCTGTTTGGTTGGCTGGGCTGCATGCAATTCATGGCCCGCACGGACCTTAAAGCAGGCCTGAGCCTGGCCCGGCGGAAACTGTCGAATCAGCAGTTTCTCGCGAGCCTAGCTCGGCGCGGCCATGTGTGCGAGGGGGTTGCACGCCTCGGGCAGCTCGGGAGACGGAGGGGACATCTCATAACTCCCCCCAGTCTCCTGTCACCACCCCGCCCGCACTGTTCCCACCGCTCCCTCTCTGCCTCACCGCCCCTCCCTCTCCTCTCTTCAGATGGCTCCACCTCGCCCACCGCCGTGCCGTCCTCTGACCCCCGTCGACCAGCGCATCGCCAGCATCCAGGAGCGCTGCTGGCCGGGCTCCAGAACTTGGGCAGGGACCTGGCGTCGGTGCCCCCATCTGCTGCCAGCCGCCACGAGCGCTGGCCAATGCGGTGTCGGTCGTTCCTGCTCCGCCGCCGATTCTCGACCTCGTGGTCCTGGGCTCGGTGTCGGCGCCGTCCATGGAGCCGCCGCTTCTTGGGACAACATTGGGCAGGGGGGTTTTCTTGACCCCCGTCCAAGGGTTTTATCCTGTCGGCGCGCCGTCCTCCTCGACTTCTGGTGTGGCCATGAGCACGTGGCTGATGCCGCAGGCCGTCGCCAGGGACGGCTCCTCCTCTGCTCCGCCACCTTTCTCCTTCCCGTCGGGGTTTTCACCCCAGCCTCGGTTCACTACGACTGCGCAAGCTCCAGTGAGTCAAAGAATCCCCAATGCTTGCTCGTAGATGTAGATTAGGGGTTTATTTCTTAGGCATGTGCTAGTACTTAGTGGATTCAATAGGATTAGATAGGATTCAAGTAGATCCGATTGGATGCGATCCCAATCGAATCGAATCTGACTGATCTGTTCATGTTTGCTATAGTGTGTGTCCTAGGATAATGTTCTTCTGCTAGTGCTTTCCTAGGATCTGTGTTCATGCTAGGAGCTGTGTTCATGCTAGAATCCCCAATGCTAGTATGCTTTGCTGGGATCTGTGTTCATGGTAGGGTCTTGCTAGGATCTGTGTTCATGCAAATGGCATGTTCATGTTCAACCTAGGATCATGTTCATGTTGCTGTTCATGTTGCATGCTCTAGATTTTTATACATGTTCAAGCTAGGGTTTGTGTTGCATGCTCTAGATTGTTATACATGCATGTAGTAGGACCATTTCATGTTCAAACTTTGGGCTGGTCAGCCCTTAGCCGTCAGATGTATTCACGTGAGCCGTCTGATCTTTATCTTCCTCCCATCCAATCATCCTCTACCTTCGTCCAAATACAGAGAGACACAATACGTTGATTTTGAGCCGCCGCCGGCTGCCCCCGCTCGGCTGTGCTCTAGGTGGCTCGCCGTCCGCATCCTGGGACTCACGGTGCCGCGTCGCGCTCCTGCGGTTGTAGCACCCCGACCAGGCTGCACCCTCGCAGTGCATCGTTATGCCGCCCAGAGGATGTACTCACTGCGGCCGCCATTGTTGCTCCATCCCGACCTATTGGCTATAGCTCTCCCCATGCTGATTGCGAGACCGCGCCGCCCGCCCGGTACACACAAGATTCTCGTTGTTCGTAGTACCTCGAGCAACCTCGCCATGCTTTTCAGTTTGCTTGTTGCACAATGGCAGCTATGAAAATGGGTTGTAGCAAATTACAACGCCGGTTGTAGCAAAAAAATGAAGACATTTGAAGCAAAACGTCGTTATCGTCATCGCGGGTCGCAACTAAGACATCAATGTTGAAGCTTTTTCTATTGCCGGATATAGATTTTATTACAGCCGGTTGCATCTTTTCATAGTAGTCCATAGCTTTTGTCATCTATGATTGAAACTTTTTCTGTCGCCTGTTGAAGCTTTTTTCGTCGCTAGATGAAGCTTTTTTCGTCACCGGTTGTAACTCTCACCCGTAGCTTCCGTCGTATATGGGTTGAAGCTTTTGTCGTCACCGGTTGTAGCTTTTTTGGGCATCGGTTGTAGCACCGGGCATCTCCCTGATTCCAGCACACAAAAATGGCTTCGCCGTCGCTGTCCCGCAGCAGCCCCCATGGCCACCAACGCCTTCGCCTGCAGCACCAACTCGAGGGCCTCCCGGCGATGCGGCACCATTGGCAGAACCATGCAGCATTCGCTGGCACGAGGGAGCGCGAGTGACATCATCTCTCCATGGCGGCGATGAGCAACTTGGCTGGGAGATGAGATGCTTGTACAAGCACCGGGGTAAGAAAGTTGCTTACAACATCTTGTGGGCGTCCTCAACGACGGGGGCCGGTGGGCACCCTCCATGAATGAGAGAGGGAGAGGGGGAGGAGGAGGTCTCTCGGGGGAGAGAAGAAATCTCGCGTGTGGCCAGAAACTCATGCGAGGGGATAAGGATGCGAGACGTGATGCGAGCCGCTTGATCTAGTCGCATCAGACGGCGCGTGATGGACCGGCCGAGCGTTTGGTCGGTCTGCCGTACGCAAACGTTTCCCTTCCCATAATCGGAGTAGCTATTTGGTGCATGTATTTTGAACACATTATTTCCTTTAATAGAACATCAATTAAATAGTAATTACTAATTGTAAAAAATTACAAAAATTAGTAGTTACTACAATTATATTTTTTGCGGGCTAATTACTACGAGTGTAGCATATTGTATTCATCTGAAAACACTATCAAATCTTTGATACTTTTTTTTGCGAGAGCATTGATACCGAATCAATGTCGATTGATTTTTGAGATAGCGAACATCTAATACCAAATAAATTTATCATGGAATTTATTTTCATATTATAAATGCTCATATGTTCTTTCATATAATTGGTCAAATTTTACTTTGATGAAAGGGGCTTTCATTGAAGCAAATTTGAGCGCATCAAAAAATTAGGGGTAATCCGTGAGTGGGCACAAATTATGGGCATAAAATGTAAATGTCCCATAATATAATACCATGGAACAATAAAAAAATTATTGATATGTTGCAGATGTGTCAGCATCCCCAATCTTAATTCCTGCTCGTCCTCGATTAAGTAAATGATAAAGACAAATTTATTTAATGTGGAATGCTACCTAGCATGTCTTATTATGTAATTCTTTTACGATATGAATATTGGGAAGCGAAGACATAATAGAAATCAAAACGATAATATGCAAGAATGTTAGAGAATAATCATTACTCTTCAAAATAAACAATGTTAAAAAATGTTATTCCTATTCATTTAATCATGTAAGTATGGCATAGACCGGTCTTTCTAGCATAAAGTATAGATCATGAACACCCCGATGCCAAACCAAGCAATTGTATCATATTTTTTCTCGCTTCAACGTTTTCAACTCCACTCAATACATGAGCGTGAGCCATGGACTTCGCACTTTGGATGGCAAAGAGAATGATGGCAGGGGTTTAGAAGGGAAGATAATAAGTGTAGAAAGTCTTGCATCAACACGATGGATTGTTAGGCAATTAAGAGGCCTTACAATCGATATCAATGCAAACAGATGCACTAGAGTTACAAGCGCAAGAAAGCTCTCTATATGAAACTAATCGGGTGTGCATCCGACTTGCTTGCTCATAAAGACCTCAAGCATTTGAGGAAGCTCATCATCAGAATATACAAGACAAGTTCTAGAATGTAAAATTCTCACTAGTATATGGAAGTGACAAATTATGTAGACTCTCTGTATGAAGAACATGCTGCTACTTTGAAGTACCAGTGTGGTAAAGGATAGTAACATTGCCTCTTCTCTAATTTTCTTTTTTCTCTCTCTTTTTAGAACAATATCATGAACATCATCCCCACTTTTTTTAGGACTCATCAGTATCCATCATTCTTTTCCTCACCGGTACAATGCTCTAATAATGATAATGATGATTGCTACTTCTTGAGCTTGTGTTGGTTTTTCCCTTGAAGAGGAAAGGGTGATGCAGCAAAGTAGAGATGAGTATTTCCCTCAGTTAAGAACCAAGGTATCAATCCGGTTGGAGAAGAACGCACAAATCACCAATACCTGCACAAGCAATCAAACACTTGCACCCAACGCGATAAAGGGGTTGTCAATCCCTTCACGGTCACTTGCAAAGGTGAGATCTGATAGAGATAGATAAATAAAACTAAACAAAAGATAAAAATATTTTTGGGTTTTTTTGGTTATAGATCTGAAAGTAAAAGATTGCAAAATAGTAGATCGGAAACTAATATGATGGAAAATAGACCCGGGGGCCATAGGTTTCACTGGAGGCTTCTCTCATGAAGGCAAATAATATGGTGGGTGAACAAATTACTGTCGAGCAACTGCTAGAAAAGCGCAAAGTTATGATGATATCCAAGGCAATGATTATGCAATATAGGCATCACGTCCGTGTCAAGTAGACCAAAATGATTCTGCATCTACTACTATTACTCCACACATCGACTGACTCTTGCCTGCATCTAGAGTATTAAGTTCATAAGAACAGAGTGACACATTAAGTAAGATGACATGATGTGGAGGAATTAACTCAAGCAATATGACGAAAAGCCCATCTTTTTATCCTCGATGGCAACAATACAATACGTGCCTCACTACTCCTACCGTTACTGGGTGAGGACACCACAAGATTGAACCCAAAGCTAAGCACCTCTCCCATTGCAAGAAAAACCAATCTAGTTGGCCAAACCAAACCGATAATTTGAAGAGAAATAGGAAGATACCAAATCATGCATATAAGAATTCAGAGGAGATTCAAATAACATTTATAGACAAGCTGATCATAAATCCACAATTCATCGGATCTCGACAAACACACCGCAAAAAAGTATTACATCTGATAGATCTCCAAGAACATCGAGGAGAACATGGTATTGAGAATCAAAGAAAGAGAAGAAGCCATCTAGCTACTAGCTATGGACCCGTAGGTCTGTGGTAAACTACTCACGCTTCATCGGAAGGGCAATAGAGTTGATGTAGATGCCCTCCATGATCGAACCCCCCTCCGAAAGAGTACCGAAAAAGGCCTCCAGATGGGATCTAACGAGGTCAAAGACCTGCGGTGGTGGAAAAGTGTTTTCGTGGATGCTTCTGGTGGTTTGGGAATATATGTGAATATATAGGAGGATGAACTAGGTCAGGGCGTCACCGAGGGCCCACAAGGTAGGGGGCGCACCCTACCCCCTGGGTGCGCCCTCCACCCTTGCTGCCGCCTCATGGCTCTTCTGACTTGAACTACAAGTCTCCTGGGTGTCTTCTGGTCCAAGAAAAATCACCGCGAAGGTTTTTTTCCGTTTGGACTCCGTTTGATATTCCTTTTCTGCGAAGCTCAAAAACAAGGAAAAAACAGAAACTGGCACTGGGCTCTAGGTTAATAGGTTAGTCCCAAAAATAATATGAAACAACATATTAATGCATATAAAACATCTAAAACAGATAATATAGTAGCATGGAACAATAAAAAATTATAGATACGTTGAAGACGTATCAAGCATCCCCAAGCTTAATTCCTGCTCGTCCTCGAGTAGGTAAATGAGAAAAACGGAATTTTGATGTGGAATGCTACCTAACATATTTATCCATGTAATTTTCCTCATTGTGGCATGAATGTTCAGATCCATAAGATTCAAAACAAAAGTTTAATATTGACATAAAAACAATAATACTTCAAGCATACAAATAAAGAAATCATTTCTTCTCAAAATACTATGGCTAAATGAAGCTATCCCTACAAAATCATATAGTCTGGCTGTGCTCCATCTTCATCACAAAAAATATTCAAATCATGCACAACCCCGGTTTTAGCCAAGCAATTGTTTCATACTTTAGTATTCTCAAACCTTTTCAACTTTCACACAATACATGAGCGTGAGCCATGGACATAGCACTATAGGTGGAATAGAATATGGTGGTTGTGGAGAAGACAAAAAGAAGGAGATTGTCTCACATCAACTAGGCGTATCAATGGGCTATGGAGATGCCCATCAATAGATATCAATGTGAGTGAGTAGGGATTGCCATGCAAAGGATGCACTAGAGCTATAAGTTTATCAAAGATAAAAAAGAAACTAAGTGGGTGTGCATCCAACTTGCTTGCTCATGAAGACCTAGGGCATTTGAGGAAGCCCATCGTTGGAATATACAAGCCAAGTTCTATAATGAAAAATTCCCACTAGTATATGAAAGTGACAAAATAGGAGACTCTCTATCATGAAGATCATGGTGCTACTTTGAAGCACAAGTGTGGAAAAAGGATAGTAGCATTGCCCCTTCTCTCTTTTCTCTCATTTTTTTGATTGTCTTCTTTGGCCTCTCTTTTTTTATTTCCTCACATGGGACAATGCTCTAATAATGAAGATCATCACAGTTTTATTTACTTACAACTCAAAAATTACAACTCGACACTAGAACAAAATACGACTCTATGTGAATGCCTCCGGTGGTGTACCAGGAGTGCAATGACTCAAGAGTGACCTGTATGAAAATTATGAACGGTGGCCTTGCCACAAATACTATGTCAACTACATGATCATGCAAAGCAATATGACAATGATGAAGCGTGTCATAATAAACAGAATGGTGGAAAGTTGCATGGCAATATATATCGGAATGGCTATGGAAATGCCATAATAGGTAGGTATGGTGGCTATTTTTAGGAAGGTATATGGTGGGTGTATGGCATCGGCGAAAGTTGCGCGGTACTAGAGAGGCTAGCAATGGTGGAAGGGTGAGAGTGCTATAATCCATGGACTCAACATTAGTCATAAATAACTCACATACTTATTGCAAAAATCTATTAGTCATTGAAACAAAGTACTACGCGCATGCTACTAGGGGAAGGGTTGCTGGGAGTTAACCATCGCGCGATCCCGACCTCCACAAAAAGGATGACAATCAATAAATAAATCATGCTCCGACTTCGTTACATAACGGTTCACCATACGTGCATGCTACGGGAATCACAATCTTTAACACAAGTATTCTTAACAATCAACAATTACTCACTAGCATGACTCTAATATCACCATCTTTATATCTCAGAACAATCATAAGGAATCAAACTTCTCATAGTATTCAATGCACTTTATACGAAAGTTTTTAGTATATCCCTCTTAGATGCCTATCATATTAGGACTAAATTTATAACCAAAACAAATTACCACGCTGTTTAGAGAGAATCTAAAAATAATATAAGTGAAGCATGTGAGTTCAATAATTTCTACAAAATAAAGCCACAGTCGTGCTCTAAAAATATATATAAGTGAAGCACTAGAGCAAAATTGCCTAGCTCAAAAGATATAAGTGAAGCACATAGAGTATTCTAATAAATCACGATTCATGCGTGTCCCTCTCAAAAGGTGTGTACATCAACAATGATTGTGGCAAACTAAAAAGCAAAGACTCATATCATACAAGACGCTCCAAGCAAAACACATATGACGTGGTGAATAAAAATATAGTCTCAAGTAAAGTTACCGATAGACGAAGACGAAAGAGGGGATGCCTTCCGGGGCATCCCCAAGCTTAGGCTCTTGGTTGTCCTTCAATATTACCTTGGGGTGCCTTGGGCATCCCCAACCTTAGGCTCTTGCCACTCCTTATGCTATAGTCCATCAAATCTTTACCCAAAACTTGAAAATTTCACAACACAGAACTCAACAGAGAATCTCATGCGATCCGTTAGTATAAGAAAATAACTCACCAATTATGGTACTGTTGTGAACTCATTCTTTATTTATATTGGTGTAATATCTACTGTATTCCAACTTATCCATGGTTCATACCCCCCCCCCCCGTTACTACCCATGGATTCATCAAAATAATCAAACAACACATAGAAAATAGAATCTCTCAAAAACAGAACAATCTGTAGTAATCATAGAACTTCGTATACTTCTGTAACTTCCAAAATTCTGAAAAATTAGGACAACCTGGGAAATTTGTATATCAATCTTGTATAAAACATTCAGATCAAAAGCACGCTTCTGTGAATTATGAAAATTATTTTTCTCGGTGCAAAAACACTAATTAAAACACAAAAACACATCTAACCATAGGCTAGATGAATTATTTATTGCAAAACAGAACCAAAAAAACCAAAACAAAAATAAAATTTGGTTGCCTCCCAACAAGCGCTATTGTTTAACGCCCTTAGCTAGGCATAAAACATAGATCTAGGTATTGTCATCTTTGGTTTGCAATCCATAAGTAGCTCTCATAATAGATTCATATGGAAACTTAATTTTCTTTCTAGGAAACTGTTCCATGCCCTTCCTTAACGGAAATTGAAATATAATGTTTCCTCCTTTCATATCAACAATTGCACCAATCGTTCTAAGGAAAGTTCTACCAAGAATAATAGCACATGTAGGATTGCAATCTATATCAAGAACAATGAAATCTACAGGCACATAATTCCTATTTGCAACAATAAGAACATCATTAATTCTTCCCATAGGTTTCTTAATAGTGGATCTGCAAGATGCAAATTTAAAGAACAACCATCAAATTCATGGAAACCTAACACATCACATAAAGTTTTTGGAATCGTGGAAACGCTAGCACCCAAATCACATAAAGCATGGCACTCATAATCTTTAATTTTAATCTTAGTAGTAGGTTCCCACTCATCATAAAGTTTTCTATGAATAGAAACTTCGAATTCAAGATTTTCTTCAAAAGATTTCATCATAGCATCGACAATATGTTTAGTAAAAGCTTTATTTTGATTATAAGCATGAGAAGAATTCAACATGGATTGCAACAAGGAAATACAATCTATTAGAGAACAATTATCATAATTAAATTCCTTGAAATCCAAAAGAGTGAGTTCATCGCTACTTAAAGTTTTGACCTCTCCAATCCCACTTTTATCATTTTTTGCATCAAGATCTAAAAACTCCGAATCATTGGGACGCCTTTTAACTAAAGTTGACTCATCTCCAGTCCCATATTTATCAAGATTTATATTGGAAAACAAAGATTCAATAGGAGTTACATCAATCACTTTAAGATCTTCATCATTATTTACACAAAAACTAGTTTACAAACCAATCTCGCTTAACACGCATCTTAGCGGTTCTTTCTTTGCACTCATCAATGGAGATTCTCATAGATTTTAGAGACTCATTAATATCATGCTTGGGTGGAATAGATCTAAGTTTCAAAGAATCAATCTCAAGAGAAATTATATCCATGTTCCTAGCCAAATCATCAATCTTAAGCAATTGTTCTTCAACCAAAGCATTGAAACTCTTTTGTGAAATCATAAATTCTTTAACACTATTCTCAAAATAAGAGAACATCTTATTATAATTTCCATAAGAATTGTTTTAGGAATTACCATAATTATTAGAGGAATAACTAGAGAACCGCCTAGGGTTAAAATTGCCTCTATACGCGTTATTACCAAAATTGTTCCTACCAACAAAATTCACATCCAAAGATTCATTATTATTCTCAATCAAAGTGGAAAAAGGCATATCATTAGGATCAATAGGAGCACTCTTGCTAGCAAATAATTTCATAAGTTCATCCATCTTTCCACATAAAACATTACTCTCTTCAATCACATCACTTTTTTTACTAGTGGAAGATCTTTCGGTATGCCATTGAGAATAATTAACCATAATATTATCTAGGAATTTAGTAGCTTATCCTAGAGTAATTTCCATAAAAGTACCTCCCGCGGCTGAATCTAAAAGATTTCTAGAAGCAAAATTCAATCCGGCATAAATTTTTGGTATAATCATCCACAAATTCAAACCATGAGTACGGCAATTTCGTATCATCAATTTCATCCTCTCCCAAGATTGTGCAACATGTTCATGATCAAGTTGCTTATAATTCATAATATCGTCCCTAAGGGAGATGATCTTAGCGGGAGGAAAATACTTGGAAATAAAAGCATCTTTACACTTATTCCATGAATCAATACTATTTTTAGGCAAAGATGAAAACCAAGTTTTAGCACGATCTCGAAGTGAGAACGGAAATAGCTTCAATTTCACAATATCATTATCCACATCTTTCTTCTTTTGCATATCACACAACTTAACAAAATTATATAGATGGGATGCGGCATCTTCACTAGGAAGGCCGGAAAATTGATCTTTCATAACAAGATTCAACAAAGCGGCATTAATTTCATAAGATTCCGCACTAGTGGAGGGAGCAATCGGAGTACTAACAAAATCATTATTATTAGTATTGGAAAAGTCACACAATTTGGTATTCTCTTGAGCCATCGTGACAAAGCAAGCAATCTAACACACGAGCAAACAAAAGGCAAACGAAAAGACAAACGGAAGAAGGGCGAATAAAAAGGCAAATCTTTTCGAAAATCGTTTTAGAAGTGGGGGAGAGGAAAACGAGAGGCAAATGGCGAATAATGTAATGCAAGAGATGAGAGTTTTATGATGGGTACTTGGTATGTCTTGACTTGGCGTAGATCTCCCCGGCAAGGGCGCCAGAAATTCTTCTTGCTACTTCTTGAGTTTGCGTTGGTTTGTCCCTTGAAGAGGAAAGGGTGATGCAATAAAGTAGAGATAAGTATTTCCCTCAGTTAAGAACCAAGGTATCAATCCAGTAGGAGAAGAACGCACAAATCACCAATACCTTCACAAACAATCAAACACTTGCACCCAACGCGATAAAGGGGTTGTCAATCCCTTCACGGTCACTTGCAAATGTGAGATCTGATAGAGATAGATAAATAAAACTAAACAAAAGATAAAATATTTTTTGGTTTTATGGTTTATAGATAAATAAAACTTACAAAGATACCAAATCATGCATATAAGAATTCAGAGGAGATTCAAATAATGTTCATAGATAAGCTAATCATAAATCCACAACTCATCGGATCTCGACAAACACACCGCAAAAAAGTATTACATCGGATAGATCTCCAAGAACATCGAGGAGAACATGGTATTGAGAATCAAAGAAAGAGAAGAAGCCATCTAGCTACTAGCTATGGACCCGTAGGTCTGTGGTAAACTACTCACGCTTCATCGGAAGGGCAATAGAGTTGATGTAGATGCCCTCCGTGATCGAATCCCCCTCCGACAGAGTACCAATAGGCCTCCAAATGGGATCTAACGAGGTCAAAGACCTGCGGTGGTGGAAAAGTGTTTTCATGGATGCTTCTGGTGGTTTGGGAATATATGTGAATATATAGGAGGATGAACTAGGTCAGGGGGTCACCGAGGGACCACAAGGTAGGGGCGCACCCTACCCCCCTGGGCGCGCCCTCCACCCTTGTCGCCGCCTCATGGCTCTTCTGACTTGAACTACAAGTCTCCTGGGTGTCTTCTGGTCCAAGAAAAATTACCGCGAAGGTTTTATTCCGTCTAGACTCCGTTTGATATTCCTTTTCTGCGAAGCTCAAAAACAAGGAAAAAACAGAAACTGGCACTGGGCTCTAGGTTAATAGGTTAGTCCCAAAAATAATATAAAATAGAATATTAATGCATATAAAATATCCAAAACAGGTAATATAATAGCATGGAACAATAAAAATTATAGATATGTTGGAGACGTATCAATGATCATCACACTTCTATTTACCTACAACTCGATAAAGTGAATGATATGACTACATATGAATGCCCATGGCAGTGTACTAGGATGTGCAATGATCTAGCGTATCATGTATAACAATGATAAACGATGTCTGTGCCATGAATATCATGTCAGATCTATACGATCATGCAAAGCAAAATGACGATGAATGCTCAAGTCATGTGAATAGTAATAGTGGAAGTTGCATGGCAATATATCTCGGAATGACTATGGAAATACTATGATAGGTAGATATGGTGACTATTTTGAGGAATGATATAATAAGGCTTATGTGTGAAAGAGCGAGTCATTTCACTGGATTTCGATGCACCAGTGAACTTTGCACCAAGTCTCGATGTGAGAATGAGCAATGCACGATGCCGAAGAAGCTAGCAAAATTTGGAAGGGTGAAAGTACTTATATTCCACAAACTCACATTAGTCATAAAGAACTCAAGTACATATTGTGAAAGTTTATTAGCCATCGAAGCAAAGTAATCTCGCATGCCCCTAGGGAGGAGGTTGGCAGGGGTTAACCATCGCGCGCCCCAGATCCGGACAACACAAATGATATCAATCAAGGATAAACTATGCTCCAACTTCCTAGTCATGCCATGACCGTCATTTTAATGAGGGGTACATAACAAACCTTAATATGGATATTTTTACTAACCAATGTTTATCAAGTAGTAAACCTTCATATTTTTACTCAATATCATCTTTCAAAGGTTATAAAGGAAGAGCTTGTTGGGAGACAACCCAATAGTTATCATTTATATTTTTTTGGTGTGTGGACACAATTATTGCTACTTTTATGATTGTGTTTTATGTTTTAATTAGTGTTTGTGCGAAATAAAGCCTTTGGGATGATTTGGATGATGGTTGACTTGATTCTGTGAAAAAATAGAAACTTTTCCTCTCAGTATATGAATTACAAAAATTCACTGGAACGTGCTTTTGATCTGAATTTTTTACACAAGGTTGATATACAAATTTCCCACTTTTTCCTAATTTTTCATAATTTTTGAATTTGCAAAAGTATGATTTTTATTCAGATCATTAAAGACTATTCTACTTTAGAGAGGTTCTATTTTCTATTGCATAGTTCGCTTGTTTTGATGGTGCTATGGATTATATCAGGGAGTATAACTCATAGAGAAGTTAGAATACAATAGCTATTATTAAAGAATAAAATATGAATGGGTTCATAACAGTACCTGTCGGGGATATACCCCGCGGTATGACCCGGCCGGAAGTATGACCCAGCCGGACTTGGCGCTTCACCGATGACCCGCCGGAGGACTGACGACCCACGAGCCTGACGATTCATAGATGGCCCCGATGGCGGGTCAGATAGAAGACAAGGCCCAAGGCCCAGAAGGCCGGCTCACGTTTATGATGGGCCGGCTTAAGAAGAAAGGGATGACGAATATTTCCTTTACGAGGAAGCAAGACCCGGACTTGTATTCAACTTGTAAGAAAAGATAGACTAGTCCTAGTCCTACTAGGACTCCACGTGTAACCCGCCCCTCTAACTTATATAAGGAGGGGCAGGGCTCCCCAAGAGGGACAAGCAACAAGAAACAATCTTTAGGGCTAGACACAACGAGCCGGCTTATCGGCGACTCTCTGATGAGCATAATGAGACCTAGCCACAAACAGCATGTAGGGCTATTACCGGATGATGTTTCCCGGGGCCCGAAGCTGTCTAAATCCTTGTCTTGTGTTGCGTCTCTCGATTCCGCCCAACCCCTCTCAAGCTACCACATAGATGCGCTGGCCTCGCGACTAAGTCCTGACACTAAGGACATCTGCCGTGACAATTCCACGACAGTACCTAAAGTTTATGATTTGTGTATTATACTAACGGATCTCATGAGGTTTCTGTAGAGTTTTGTGTGCTGATGTTTTCAAATTTTGGGTGAGATCACGATGGATGAAGGAATAAGGAGTGACAAGACCCTAAGATTTGGGATTCCCAAGGCACCCCAAGCTAATATTCAAAGAAGTCTCAAGCGTCTAAGCCGGGGATACCCTGGAAGGCATCCCCTCTTTCGTCTGCATGTAGATCATTGAGTACGATGTGTGTGATCAATGATATTGATAGCCATTAAAATAGCCTTTCAGATTTCGATGATGATCACATGAAAGACAAGAACTGAAGCACAAAGCAAGCATCATAAAACATGTGAGAAACACATTTAAATCTAACATACTTCCTATGCATAGGAATTTTATAAGCAAACAAATTATCAAAACAAGAAATATCTAGCATATGCAAGGGAGAAGAATAAAACATTGATAATCTCAACATAACGAGAGCTAATTTAGTACCATGAAAATTTCTACAACCATATTTTCCTCTCTCATAATAATTACGTGTAGGATCATAATCAAATTCAACAATACAGGTATCATCTAAAATTTTCTCTTCATAATCCACATTCATAAAAGTTTTATAATCTTCCAAGATAATGAGATTAACATCAGCCAAAGTCATGACCTCTCCAAACCCATTTTTATCCTTAATAATAGATTCATTATGAGGCCCATAATTCTCAAGATCACAAGAAACATCATAATTATCACCCCAATCATGATCATTAGCACAACTGACATTATTAGAATTTACACGAACACAATTGCGATCATGCTTTTCATTCAATAAATGCATCCCAATAGCATTTTATTTTGTCACTTCTTCATTTTTAGCTATTGGTTTACATCATGCAGCACGTTTGATAAGTTTAGCAAGTGGATGAGGATCCATATGTCTTTACTTTTCCTTTCTGTTTTGGTGTGATGACCATAAGGATAACATAACTAGGCAAATAAAACATAGAACAAGTAAATGATAGTTTGAGTGAAGGTACTTGATAGGATTTGATGATGTCTCCCCGGCAAAGGCGCCAGAAATTCTTCCCGCTACTTGTAAATTGCGTTGGGATTTCTCCAAAGAGGAGGGCTGAAGCAGTATAATAGTGATAAGTATTTTCCTCAGTGAGAACCAAGGTTTATCGAACCAATAGGAGAACCAAGCAAACCCTCGTGAACAGCACCTGCACACACACAAACAAATACTTGCACCCAACGCGGGCAAGAGGGTTGTCAATCACCTTTAACTCGTTACTTGCAAGGATCAAATCTTGTATAGGTAGATAGATAAATTGCAAAACAAAATAAAGTAAATACATTGCAGCGAAGTATTTTTGTTTATATAATATGATAAAAGTAGACCCGGGGGCATAGTATTGACTAGAGGCTTCTCTCTTAAACTCATGGCATACGGTGGGTAAACAAATTACTGTTGGGTAATTGGTAGGAAAGCACATAGTTATGACGTATGCATGGCCATGATCACATATATAGGTATCACGCCTGTGACAAGTAGACCGACTCCTGCCTGCACCTACTACTGTTACTCCACCAATCAACCGTTATCCAGCATGCATCTATGGTATTAAGTTCATAACAGGCAGAGCTAAGCTTTAAGCAAGATGACATGATGTAGACAAAGTAAACCCAATCAATATGAATAAACTCCATCGTTTTATCCTTAGTAGAAACAATACAATACATGCCTCGCTACCCCTTTTGTCACGAGATGAGGACACCACAAGATTGAACCCACTACAAAGCACCTCTCCCACTAAAGATAAATCAATCTAGTTTGCCAAACCAAACGGATAGATCAGAGAGAAATACAAAGCTATCATAATCATGCAGTTCAAAAAAGACTCAATTGCTTTTAATGACTAATCTGATCATAAACCCACAATTCATCGGATCCCAACAAACACACCGCAAAAGAAGATTACATCGAATAGACTCCAAGAAGACCGAGGAGAACATTGGATTGAACATCAAAGAGAGAGAAGAAGCCATCTAGCTACTAGCTATGGACACGTAGGTTTGCGGTGAACTACTCACGCATCATCGAAAGGCAGGATGATTTAGAAGCCCTCCGTGATCGATTCCCCCTCTGGCAAAGTACCGGAAAAGGTCTCCAGATGGGATCGCGGAAGAACAGAAGCTTGCGGCGGCAGAAAAAGTGTTTCGAGTGGCTCTCTGGGGGTTTCCCAATATTGAGAATTTATAGAAGTGAAATTAGGTCAGCCGGAGCCACGTGGGGCCCACGAGGTAAGAGGGCGCTCCCTACCCCCTTGGGTGCACCCTGTTGCCTTGTTGTCTCCTCGTTTGTCCCCTGGTCTCCTCCCGAAGCTTCTAGGGTATCTTATTGTTGGGGAATGTAGTAATTTCAAAAAAATTCCTACGCACACGCAAGATCATGGTGATGCATAGCAACGAGAGGGGAGAGTGTTGTCCACGTACCCTCGTAGACCGACAGCGGAAGCGTTATCACAACGCGGTTGATGTAGTCGTACGTCTTTACGATCCGACCGATCAAGTACCGAACGTACGGCACCTCCGAGTTCTACACACGTTCAGCTCGATGACGTCCCTCGAACTCCGATCCAGCCGAGTGTTCAGGGAGAGTTTCGTCAGCACGACGGCATGGTGATGATGATGATGTTCCACCGACGCAGGGCTTCGCCTAAGCTCCGCAACGGTATTATCGGGGTGTAATATGGAGGAGGGGGGCACCGCACACGGCTAAGAGATCTCGGGGATCAATTGTTGTGTCTCTGGGGTGCCCCCCTGCCCCCGTATATAAAGGAGCAAGGGAGGAGGAGGCCGGCCCTAGGAGGGGGCGCACCAAGTGTGGAGTCCTACTAGGACTCCCTAGTCCTAGTAGGATTCCACCTCCCATATGGAATAGGAAAAGAGGAAGGGAAAAAGAGAAGGAAGGAAGGGGGTGCCCCCCTTCCCTAGTCCAATTCGGACCAGACCAAGGGGAGGGGTGCGGCCACCCTTGAGGCCCTTTTCCTTCTTTCCCGTATGGCCCAATAAGGCCCAATACGTATTCCCGTAACTCTCCGGTACTCCGAAAAATACCCGAATCACTCGGAACCTTTCCGAAGTCCGAATATAGTCGTACAATATATCGATCTTTACGTCTCGACCATTTCGAGACTCCTCGTCATATCCCCGATCTCATCCGGGACTCCGAACTCCTTCGGTACATCAAAACTCAATAAAACTGTCATCGTAACGTTAGGCGTGCGGACCCTACGGGTTCGAGAACTATGTAGACATGACCGAGACACGTCTCCGGTCAATAACCAATAGCGGGACCTGGATGCCCATATTGGCTCCCACATATTCTACGAAGATCTTTATCGGTCAGACCGCATAACAACATACGTTGTTCCCTTTGTCACCGGTATGTTACTTGCCCGAGATTTGATCGTCGGTATCTCGATACCTAGTTCAATCTCGTTACCGGCAAGTCTCTTTACTCGTTCCGTAACACATCATCCTGCAACTAACTCATTAGTTACAATGCTTGCAAGGCTTATAGTGATGTGCATTACCGAGTGGGCCCAGAGATACCTCTCCGACAATCGGAGTGACAAATCCTAATCTCGAAATACGCCAACCCAACAAGTACCTTTGGAGACACCTGTAGAGCACCTTTAAATCACCCATTTACGTTGTGACGTTTGGTAGCACACAAAGTGTTCCTCCGGTAAACGGAAGTTGCATAATCTCATAGTTATAGGAACATGTATAAGTCATGAAGAAAGCAATAGCAACATACTAAACGATCGGGTGCTAAGCTAACGGAATGGGTCAAGTCAATCACGTCATTCTCCTAATGAGGTGATCCCGTTAATCAAATGACAACTCATGTCTATGGCTAGGAAACATAACCATCTTTGATTAACGAGCTAGTCAAGTAGAGGCATACTAGTGACACTCTGTTTGTCTATGTATTCACAAATGTATTATGTTTCCGGTTAATACAATTCTAGCATGAATAATAAACATTTATCATGATATAAGGAAATATATAATACTTTTATTATTGCCTCTAGGGCATATTTCCTTCACTTATGTCCAGAAAAAATCATCAAAAAGTTTCTTAGCGTTTGGACTGCATCTGGTGCTGATTTTCTGGAAAACAAAAAACGAGCAGAAAACAACAACTAGCACTAAGCACCGGGTTAATAGGTTAGTTCCCAAAAATGATATAAAATAGCATAAAATGCATATAGAGTATCCAAGATTGATAATATAATAGCATGAAACAATAAAAATTATAGATATGTTGGAGACATATCAGGGCCAGTCGATTTTTGGGAGTTCGCCGGAGGGAAGGAATGGGCTCGCCAGATGGCTACCCTATTGTCTATCTTAGGGTTTCGGGTGGGGGTGGAAGACCGGCGGTGGGGGCGGTTCAAAGGAGGGCGGGGCGGCAAGGCGGTCGCAGGAGCGCCACCAGCCGCCGACCGCAGGGGGTGGTGCCCGTGCGGAGGTCGGTTGGGAAGCAGAAGAGGTGAGAAATAAGAAGGGTTAGGAGACGTAGGATCTTCATTCAACCGCCTGAAATGGTCGACTGGCCCAAATGACGAAAGTCAGGCAACTTGCATGTAGACATTCCCTTTATATTCAATACCATCATCCTAGGTGCTTCATGATGTGCTAGCACTGCTCCTCGACCCATCAAGCTAAACAGCATGCCACTCATAATTCCAAACTTAGTTGTTCAAATATGAATCTGATATGATGATGATATTACTAAAACACAAAACGTTTAATTGGTCAGCTGATGTTCCTACTTTAGTTTCAATAAGCACGTGCCCACATATAGAGAGACAATAGGGAGTTGCATTATTTATGCGCTCTGATTCATCATGGGTGGGCAACAAACATTTTATTATCCAAAATCTGCTTGCTCTTCTTTAACATTTTCTCTTATGTTCATCTTTAATAAGTATAGTAGTAGTACAGTATGTTCCTTGTAGTGAAGTGGAGCATGGACATTTGTAGTCTACTGGTCTATTTGGTCGCTTGTGATGGATGCTTTCAACTCTTCCTGTTGTTCTGCCATAATATCCAGGAAATGCTGGGAATTGTGTCGCCTTTGAGAATTAGACTGATAGTAACAGTATTGTGCCTTCAGTTGAGAGAGATGGTATTCGAAGCCTTTCTAGCCGTACCGGCAATACTAGCCCATATTTTGCAGCAAGTTCCACTTTCCTGATTTTACTCCTGCTGCTTAGGGATTCCCCATTATATATACACTATGATCTGCATAGGTGCTTTGTGTCGTACTAGCAGCTCACCCCGGGCATAAAAACCAAAGACCAAAAAGCGAACGCGAAAAGACCAAGACCGAACCCAAAATGACCGAACTAAATAAGACCGAATAAAAAATGGTCTGCACTATTGTATGACCGAACTAGTTACGGTCTAATCCGTCATCCGATGTTGTGGACCGAATAGCCCCTATAGACCGAATTAAGAAAAGCCCATACGCAAGAGTAGTATCTACAGGCTACATCCCATCTGGCCAGCCCAAGGTCACGAGCAAGATAACACACAAACACACCTCGTCCTCACCTCACGATGCAAACGATTCACAGAAACCTAGCAGCCGCCGCCCGCTTCGCACATTCCTCTTTTCTCTCCCACCATGAACTCTAGCCTCCATCCCTCGCTGTGGGGCGATGCCATGAGCCGTTAGCCATGACGACCACCGCACCGAGGCACCCCGCACGCCCCTGACCTATGAGGACCGACGCCCTGAGCAGCTGCCCTGACCGGTGACTACGAGCCGACCACCATCCCTGATCATCATGACCCATGCGTCGTGCCGCCAAGCCCAACCCTCTTGCGTCTCTCCACTACCAGTGACGGAGACATCCGCCAATGGTTCTCCATCTCGTGATGGTAAGTGTACTATTGGCTGTTGTAGTTCGTCACCACCTTTCGTCCTCTTTGAGGCTGGTGCCGGATCGCTGCTTGCTATTCTTCCGGTGCTGTACTCTGAAGACCCCAACAAAAAAAATTGACATCCTAGGATGGCGGAAAAAGAATTCATCTAGGTTTCCAATCTTGGCAAATATGGCTCGTGATATTCTTGCTATCCCCATTACAACTATGGCTTCTGAATATGTCTTTAGCACAAGTGGACGCATACTTGATGACTTTAGGACATCTCTAACTCCGTTTATGGTACAAGATTTAGTTTGTACGCAAGACTAGCTGAGAAGGTCATCAGATTCGGTCGACATCAAGGAGAACATGGAAGAATTAGAAGTGCTAGAAAATGGTAAAAAATCAGCCAACTGCTACCTCTTGAGCACTGCGTTGGTTTTCCCTTGAAGAGGAAAGGGTGATGCAGTAAAGTAGCGTAAGTATTTCCCACAGTTTTTGAGAACCAAGGTATCAATCCAGTAGGAGATCACGCACAAGTCCCACGCACCTACACAAACAAATAAGAACCTCGCAACCAACGCGATAAAGGGGGTGTCAATCCCTTCACGGTCACTTACGAGAGTGAGATCTGATAGATATGATAAGATAATATTTTTTGGTATTTTTATGATAAAGTTGCAAAGTAAAATAAACGGGAATAAAAATAACTAAGTGTTGGAAGATTAATATGATGGAAAATAGACCCGGGGGCCATAGGTTTCACTAGTGGCTTCTCTCAAGAGCATAAGTATTACAGTGGGTAAACGAATTACTGTCGAGCAATTGATAGAATTGAGCATAGTTATGAGAATATCTAGGTATGATTATGTATATAGGCATCACGTCCGCGACAAGTAGATCGAAACGATTCTGCATCTACTACTATTACTCCACACATCGACCGCTATCCAGCATGCATCTAGAGTATTAAGTTCATAAGAACAGAGTAATGCTTTAAGTAAGATGACATGATGTAGAGGGATAAACTCATGCAATATGATATAAACCCCATCTTTTTATCCTCGATGGCAACAATCCAATACGTGCCTTGCTGCCCTTGCTGTCACTGGGAAAGGACACCGCAAGATTGAACCCAAAGCTAAGCACTTCTCCCATTGCAAGAAAGATCAATCCAGTAGGCCAAACCAAACTGATAATTCGAAGAGACTTGCAAAGATAACCAATCATACATAAAATAATTTAGAGGAGATTCAAATATTGTTCATAGATAATCTTGATCATAAACCCACAATTCATCGGATCTCGACAAAAACACCGCAAAAGAAGATTACATCGAATAGATCTCCAAGAAGATCGAGGAGAACATTGTATTGAGATCCAAAGAGAGAGAAGAAGCCATCTAGCTAATAACTATGGACCCGAAGGTCTGAGGTAAACTACTCACACATCATCGGAGAGGCTATGGTGTTGATGTAGAAGCCCTCCGTGATCAATGCCCCCTCCGGCGGAGCGCCGGAAAAGGCCCCAAGATGGGATCTCACGAGTACAGAAGGTTGCGGCGGTGGAAATAGGGTTTTTGCTATGTATCTGATGTTTTCAGGGTATATGGGTATATATAGGAGGAATAAGTACGTCGGTGGAGCAACGTGGGCCCCATGAGGGTGGAGGGCGTGCCTGGGGGGTAGGCGCGCCCCCCTACCTCGTGCTCTCCTCGTTGATTGCTTTATGTAGACTCCAAGTCCTCTGGATCATGTTTGTTCCGAAAATCATGTTCCCAAAGGTTTCATTCCGTTTGGACTCCGTTTGAAATCCTTTTCCTTCGAAACACTAAAATAGGCAAAAAAACAACAATTCGGGCTGGGCCTCCGGTTAATAGGTTAGTCCCAAAAATAATATAAAAGTGTATAGTAAAGCCCATTAAACATCCAAAACAGAATATAATATATCATGGAACAATCAAAAATTATAGATACGTTGGAGACGTATCACCAACTTGTCGATACATTTGTTTTTTATTTTAGAGATATTAATATGCATGACATGCATCAATACCAAACCAATGTATGGAGAAATTTATATGCATGACTTGCCAACTTCTCCATTAACTAGATCTACATTTGTTTTTTTTATTGTAGAGATATTAGTATGTATGACATACATCAATACCAAACCAATATATGGAGAAATTTATATGCATGACTTGCCAACTTCTCCATTAAGTAGACCTAGCTAGTAGATCTCAACAAAAGCACATTGCATTTGTCACTATCAGTATATCACCATAGCTAGCATATTATAAAAATTTGACTGAATACTTGACTTGTTGTAGAGTTGATTGAACAATTTGGTGACAAGGAGAAGGGAAATCGCAAGGTAAATGGTGGTGTTGTTGCTTCTTCCATGACCAAGTCAAGCTAGTGTGCAAGTCGACCAACAAAGTGACGTCCATGTCTACTCATGGCTGAACTAAAATCATGTTGAATGTATGATGTTTTAGTTATCATCTTTTGCTTGTGATTTGTGACTTGAGCCTTGAGAATTGAGAAGTGAGAGTGAGAGTGTGAGACCTTAATGCTTGTTGTTTGTTGCTGAATTGAAATCATGTACTAAACTTGATTTGTTTCATGTCAAGTGCTATGGTTTCAATTACTAAGTGGTGATGGTGTTTGCTGCTTGTCGATTCCATGGGCTGATATTACTTGATCTTCTTACTTTCTGGTGTCAAATATAAATGAGTATGCATGCATGAATTTTGTTGCTGATGAAGTGGTGATTATATATAGTGCTGATTTTCTATTTTAAGATTTTCATATGGTGTATTGTATTCCATCCAGATTGCATACAAGTGTTACTTGTTTTAGTTTTTCTTATGTACACATGCGCCACTATACATACATATGTTGTCTATGTACACACACACCTTTGTACACACATGTACTACAACCGGTACTGGAAGTAACATAAATCTGAGTTCTAGCAATTAATTTGGTCTATTTGGTTGGGACAGAAGACCGAATAGTAAAGACCGAAGACCGAATAGTGAATAACCGAAAAGACCGAAATTATATCTGTCTTCAATTATGGAAGACCGAAATTTTGAAAGACCGAAAAGACTGGACCGAACAAACCGAAAAGACCGAACGCTCTGGCTGACTAGCAGCAGTCCACCCTTCAAGCTAAACAACACACCAATCATAATTCCAAAGCTTAGTTGTTCAAATACGAATGTGATATCATATTGATATTAGTTCACAGACACGCATTTAATTGGTCAGCTAATGCTCCCACTTGAGTTTGCAAATGCATGTGGCCACATATAGAGAGACAATAGGGAATTGCATTTGTTTGGGCGCTCTGATTCATCATGGGTGGGCAACCAACATTGTATAGAAAGAAGCAGAATCTCCATAATATGCTTCCTCTTCTATTCTTTAACATGTTCCTCTTATGTTCTTCTTTAACAAGTACAGTATGTTCCTTGTCGGGAAGGGGAGCAGGGACATTTGCAGTCCATAGGTCTATTGGGCCATTCAGCAAGATGCTTTTAGCACTTCGAGTTGGTCTGCCATAATATCAAGGAAATGGTGGGAGCTGGTGGCCTTTGAGAGACTGCTACTTCTTGAGCTTGCATTGGTTTTTCCCTTGAAGAGGAAAGGGTGATGCAGCAAAGTAGAGATAAGTATTTCCCTCAGTTTGAGAACCAAGGTATCTATCCAGTAGGAGACAACACACAAATCACCGAATACCTGCACAAACAATCAAACAAACTTGCACCCAACGCGATAAAGGGGTTGTCAATCCCTTCACGGTTACTTGCAAAAGTGAGATCTGATAGAGATAGATAAACGATAATGTAAATATTTTTGGTATAGATCAGAAAGTAAAAGATTGCAAAAAGAGTAGATCGGAAACTAATATTGTAGATCGGAAACTTATATGATGGGAAAAAGACCCGGGGGCCATAGGTTTCACTAGAGGCTTCTCTCAAGATAGAAAATAATACGGTGGGTGAACAAATTACTGCCGAGCAATTGATAGAAAAGCGCAAAGTTATGACGATATCTAAGGAAATGATCATGAATATAGGCATCATGTCCGTGTCAAGTAGACCGAAACGATTCTGCATCAACTACTATTACTCCACACAATGACCGCTATCTAGCATGCATCTAGAGTATTAAGTTCATAAAGAACGGAGTAACGCATTAAGCAAGATGACATGATGTAGAGGAATTAACTCAAGCAATATGATGAAAACCCCATCTTTTTATCCTCGATGGCAACAATACAATACGTGCCTTGCTGCCCCTACTGTCACTGGGAAAGGACACCGCAAGATTGAACCCAAAGCTAAGCACTTCTCCCATTGCAAGAAAAACCAATCTAGTTGGCCAAATCAAACCGATAGTTCAAAGAGAATTACAAAGATATCAAATCATGCAAATAAGAATTCAGAGGAGATTCAAATAATATTCATAGATAAGCTGATCATAAATCCACAATTCATCGGATCTCGGCAAACACACCGCAAAAAAGTATTACATCGAATAGATCTCCAAGAACATCGAGGAGAACATGGTATTTAGAATCAAAGAGAGAGAAGTGACATCTAGCTACTAGCTATGGACCCGTAGGTCTGTGGTAAACTAATCGCGCTTCATCAGAAGGGCAATGGTGTTGATGTAGAAGCCCTCCGTGATCGAATCCCCCTCTAATATGTCTCCAACGTATCTATAATTTTTTATTTTTCCATGCTGTTATATTATCAATCTTGGATATTTTATAATCATTTTATAGTCATTTTATATCATTTTTTGGTACTAACCTATTGACATAGTGCCAAGTGCTAGTTGTTGTTTTCTGCAGGTTTTTTTACATCGCAGGAAATCAATACCAAACGGAATCCAAATGCAACGAAACTTTACGGAGATTTTTTATGGACCAGAAGACACCCAATGGGCGAAGGTTGCGCCTGGGGGGTGCTGCAAGGGGAGCACAACCCACCAGGGTGCGCCAGGAGGCCCAGGCGCGCCCTCGTGGGCTGTGCCCACCTCGGGTGCCCCCCGGACCGCCTCTTTGCTCTATAAATACCTCAATATTCCAGAAACCCTAGGGGAGTCGACGAAAATCAATTCTAGCCACCGAAGAGTCCAGAACCACCAGATCCAATCTAGACACCATCACGGAGGGGTTCACCACTTCCATTGGTGCCTCTCTGATGATGCGTGAGTAGTTCTTTGTAGACCTTCGGGTCCGTAGTTAGTAGCTAGAGAGCTTCCTCTCTCTTGCTGGATTCTCAATACAATGGTCTCTTGGAGATCCATATGATGTAACTCTTTTTGCGGTGTGTTTGTTGGGATCCGATGAACTTTGAGTTTATGATCAGATCTATCATTAGTTTAATATAGTTTTCATTTTCTCATTAGTATTTGTTTATAGACTGGATAGGCGCCTGCGACATAGAATAGAGATAAAAGCATTACCAAAGGCTCATTCATCGAAAATCAAAATCATACAGACAGGAAAAGAAAAACGAATTATATCCATGAAAGTTATTTGACATTCTTTGATCTCTTATATGCATGATTGCTTATAGCCTCGTATTTCTTCTCCGATATTTGGGTTTTATTTGGCCAACTTGATCTATTTATCTTGCAATGGGAAGAGGTGCTTTGTAGTGGGTTCGATCTCACGGTGCTTAATCCTAGTAACAGAAGGGGAACCGACACGTATGTATCGTTGCTACTAAGGATAAAACGACGGGGGTCTATCTCTACATATATAGATCTTGTCTACATCATGTCATCGTTCTTATTGCATTACTCCGTTTCTCCATGAACTTAATACACTAGATGCATGCTGGATAGCGGTCGATGTGTGGAGTAATAGTAGTAGATGCAGGCAGGAGTCGGTCTACTAATCAACGTGATGCCTATATAATAATCATTGCCTGGATATCATCATGATTATTTGAAGTTCTATCAATTGCCCAACAGTAATTTGTTCACTCACCGTTTGCTATTTTTCTCGAGAGAAGCCACTAGTGAAACCTACGGCCCCCGGGTCTCTTTCTCATATTATTTGCCTTTGCGATCTACTTTTCCTTTGCTTTTATTTTCAGATCTACTAAACCAAAAATACAAAAATACCTTGCTGTAATGTATTCTTATTTATTTTATTTGGCGTTCAATCTATCAATCTACTACAATTTATTTCACGTACGTTTGCCTATCTTGGGGCGCCGCTACCCGAAAGGGATTGACAACCCCTTTTACACGTCGGGTTGCGAGTATTTGTTATTTGTGTGCAGGGGTTGTTTACGTTCTGTTTCTTGGTTCTCCTACTGGTTCGATAACCTTGGTTTGATATCTGAGGGAAATACCTACCACCGTTGTGCTGCATCATCCCTTCCTCTTTGGGGAAATACCGACGTAGCTTCAAGCCGCCATCATATGGAATTTCTGCGCCATTGCCGGGGAGGATCTTCAACATATACCAGGTTCCTAATCACAAATCTCATCTCCTAGCAATTTACATTATTTTCCATTTGCCTCTCATTTTCCTCTCCCCCACTTCACAAAAAAATTTCGTTTTATTCGCCCCTCTTTTTCGTTCGTCGTTCTCTTGCTTTCCGGTCTTGATGGCTAGCGTTCCTACTCCTCCTTTGTCACCGGATTTTGAAGTTCTTTACTTCAAGCAAAGACAAGGAGAAAATTTGAAAGATTCCTGGTATAGGCTTATGGAATCATATCGTATTTCCAATTTAAAGGGGGACGCTAATGTTAGAAATATGCCCTAGAGGCAATAATAAATTGGTTATTATTATATTTCCTTGTTCATGATAATCGTTTATTATCCATGCTAAAATTGTATTGATAGGAAACTCAGATACATGTGTGGATACATAGACAACACCATGTCCCTAGTAAGCCTCTAGTTGACTAGCTCGTTGATCAATAGATGGTTACGGTTTACTGACCATGGACATTGGATGTCGTTGATAACGGGATCACATCATTAGGAGAATGATGTGATGGACAAGACCCAATCCTAAGCCTAGCACAAGATCGTGTAGTTCGTTTACTAAGAGCTTTTCTAATGTCAAGTATCATTTCCTTAGACCATGAGATTGTGCAACTCCCGGATACCGTAGGAATGCTTTGGGTGTACCAAACATCATAACATAACTGGGTGGCCATAAAGGTGCACTACAGGTATCTCCGAAAGTGTCTGTTGGGTTGGCACGAATCGAGACTGGGATTTGTCACTCCGTGTAAACGGAGAGGTATCTCTGGGCCCACTCGGTAGGACATCATCATAATGTGCACAATGTGACCAAGGAGTTGATCACGGGATGATGTGTTACGGAACGAGTAAAGAGACTTGCCGGTAACGAGATTGAACAAGGTATCGGGATATCGACGATCGAATCTCGGGCAAGTACTATACCGGTAGACAAAGGGAATTGTATACGGGATTGATTGAATCCCCGACATCGTGGTTCATCCGATGAGATCATCGTGGAACATGTGGGAGCCAACATGGGTATCCAGATCCCGCTGTTGGTTATTGACCGGAGAACGTCTCGGTCATGTCTGCATGGTTCCCGAACCCGTAGGGTCTACAGACTTAAGGTTCGATGACGCTAGGGTTATAGGGAATAGATATACGTGGTTACCGAATGTTGTTCAGAGTCCCGGATGAGATCCCGGACGTCACGAGGAGTTCCGGAATGGTCCAGAGGTAAAGATTTATATATGGGAAGTCCTGTTTTGGTCACCGAAAAAGTTTCGGGTGCTATCGGTAACGTACCGGGACCACCGGGTGGGTCCCGGGGGTCCACCAGGTGGGGCCACCGGCTCCAGAGGGCTGTGTGGGCCAAGTGTGGGAGGGGACCAGCACCAGGTGAGCTGGTGCCCCCCCCCACCAAGGCCCAAGGCGAAGAGAGAAGGGAAAAGGGGAAACCCTAGGCTCAGATGGGCGTAAGGCCCACCTAGTGGTGTGCCCCCCCTCTCTCCCCCCTTGGCCGCCCCTCCAAGTCCCATCTAGGGCTGGCCGCCACCCCTAGAGGTGGAAACCTTGGTGGGGGCGCAGCCACTCCCTTTCCCCTACATATAGTGGGGGTTTGGGGCTGCCATAGACACGAGAACATCTCCCTCTTGGCGTAGCCCTACCCCTCTTCCTCCTCGTCTCTTGCGGTGCTTGGCGAAGCCCTGCTGGAGTGCCACGCTCCTCCATCACCACCATGCCGTTGTGCTGCTGCTGGACGAAGTCTTCCCCAACCTCTCCCTCTCTCCTTGCTGGATCAATGCGTGGGAGACGTCACCGGGCTGCACGTGTGTTGAACGCGGAGGCGCCGTGGTTCAGCGCTTAGATCGGAATCAACCGCGATCTGAATCGCTACGAGTATGACTCCTTCATCCGCGTTCTTGCAATGCTTCCGCTTAGTGATCTACAATGGTATGTAGATGCACTCCCCTTCCCTCGGTGCTGGATTGCTCCATAGATTGATCTTGGTGATGCGTAGAAAATCATGAATTTCTGCTACGTTCCCCAACAGTGGCATCATGAGCTAGTTCTATGTGTAGTTTCTATGCACGAGTAGAACACAAAGTAGTTGTGGGCGTCGATTTTGTCAATTTACTTGCCGTTACTAGTCTTATCTTGATTCGGCGGCATCGTGGGATGAAGCGGCCCGGACCGACCTTACACGTACTCTTACGTGAGATAGGTTCCACCGACTGACATGCACTAGTTGCATAAGGTGGCTAGCGGGTGTCTGTCTCTCCCACTTTAGTCGGATCGGATTCGATGAAAAGGGTCCTTATGAAGGGTAAATAGAAATTGGCATATCACGTTGTGGCTTTTGCGTAGGTAAGAAACGTTCTTGCTAGAAACCCATAGCAGCCACGTAAAACATGCAACAACAATTAGAGGACGTCTAACTTGTTTTTGCAGGGTTTGCTATGTGATGTGATGTGTCCAAAAGGATGTGATGGATGATATATGTGATGTATGAGATTGATCATGTTCTTGTAATAGGAATCATGACTTGCATGTCGATGAGTATGACAACCGGCAGGAGCCATAGGAGTTGTCTTAATTTATTGTATGACCTGCGTGTCAATGAAAACGCCATGTAATTACTTTACTTTATTGCTAACCTTTAGCCATAGTAGTAGAAGTAATAGTTGGTGAGACAACTTCATGAAGACACGATGATGGAGATCATGATGATGGAGATCATGGTGTCATGCCGGTGACGAAGGTGATCATGCCGCGCCTCGAAGATGGAGATCAAAAGGCGCAAGATGATATTGGCCATATCATGTCACTTTATGATTTGCATGTGATGTTTGTCATGTTTACATCTTATTTGCTTAGAATGACGGTAGCATAAATAAGATGATCCCTCACTAAAATTTCAAGAGACGTGTTCCCCCTAACTGTGCACCGTTGCGAAGGTTCGTTGTTTCGAAGCACCACATGATGATTGGGTGTGATAGATTCTAATGTTCGAATACAACGGGTGTTGACGAGCCTAGCATGTACAGACATGGCCTCGGAACACATGCAAAACACTTAGGTTGACTTGACGAGCCTAGCATGTACAGACATGGCCTCGGAATACAAGAGATCGAAAGGTTGAACATGAGTCGTATAGTAGATGCGATCAACATGGAGATGTTCACCGATGATGACTAGTCCGTCTCACGTGATGATCGGACACGGCCTAGTTTGACTCGGATCATGTATCACTTAGATGACTAGAGGGATGGCTATCTGAGTGGGAGTTCATTAAATAATCAGATGAACTTAATTATCATGAACATAGTCAAAAGGTCTTTGCAAATTATGTCATAGCTTACGCTTTAGTTCTACTGTTTAAGATATGTTCCTAGAGAAAATTTAGTTGAAAGTTGATAGTAGCAATTATGCGGACTGGGTCCGTGAACTGAGGATTGTCCTCATTGCTGCACAGAAGGCTTATGTCCTTAATGCACCGCTCGGTGTGCTGAACCTCAGTGTCGTCTGTAGATGTTGCGAAACATCTAACATACACGTTTTGATGACTACGTGATAGTTCAGTGCGTAATGCTAACGGTTTAAAATTGTGGCGACAAGACAGTTTTGAAACGTCGCAGAACATACGAGATGTTCCAAAGACTGAAATTGGGATTTCAGACTAATGCCCACGTCAAGAGGTATGAGACCTCTGACAAGTTTCTTAAGCCTGCAAACTAAGGGAGAAAAGCTCAATCGTTGAGCATGTGCTCAGATTGTCTGAGTACTACAATAACTTGAATCGAGTGGGAGTTAATCTTCCAGATGAGATAGTGATGGTTCTCCATAGTCACTGCCACCAAGCTATTAGAGCTTCGTGATGAACTATAACATATCAGGGATAGACATGATGATCCTTGAGCAACTCGCGATGTTTGACACCGCGAAAGTAGAAATCAAGAAGGAGCATCAATTGTTGATGGTTAGTAAAACCACTAGTTTCTAGAAGGGCAAGGGCAAAAAGGGATACTTCATGAAACAGCAAATCATTTGCTGCTCTAGTGAAGAATCCCAAGGTTGAACCCAAACCCGAGACTAAGTGCTTCTGTAATGAGGGGAACGGTCACTAAAGCAGAACTACCCTAGATACTTGGTAGATGAGAAGGCAGGCCAGGTCGACAGAAGTATATTGGATATACATTATATGAATGTGTACTTTACTAGTACTCCTAGCAGCACCAGGGTATTAGATACCGGTTCGGTTGCTAAGTGTTAGTAACTCAAAATAAAAGTTGCGGAATAAACGGAGACTATCTAAAGGTGAGATGACGATATGTCTTGGAAGTGTTTCCAAGGTTGAAGTGATCAAGCATCGCATGCTCCCTCTACCATCGAGATTGGTGTTAAACCTAAATAATTGTTATTTGGCGTTTGCGTTGAGCATAAACATGATTGGATTATGTTTATCGCAATACGATTATTCATTTAAGGAGAATAATGGTTACTTTGTTTATTTGAATAATACCTTCAATGGTCTTGCACCTAAAATAAATCTCGATCGTAGTGATACACATGTTCGTGCCAAAAAGATATAAAATAGTAATGATAGTATCACATACTTGTGGCACTGCCATTTGAGTCATATTGGTATAGAACGCATGAAGAAGCTCCATGTAGATGGATCTTTGGACTCACTCGTTTTGAAAACATTGAGACATGCGAACCATGACTATTGGTATATATGCATGAAGAAACTCCATGCAGATGGATCGTTTGGACTCACTTGATTTTGAATCACTTGAGACATGCAAATCATACCACATGGGCAAGATGACTGAAAGGCCTTGTTTTCAGTAAGATGGAACAAGAAAGCAACTTGTTGGAAGTAATACATTTTGATGTGTGCAGTCCAATGAGTGCTGAGGCACGCAGTGGATATCGTTATGTTCTTGCTTCACAGATGATTTGAGTAGATGCTGAGTATATTTCTTAATGAAACACAAGTCTGAATTATTGAAAGGTTCAAGTAATTTTAGAGTGAAGTTGAAGATCGTCGTGACAAGAGGATAAAATGTCTATGATATGATCATAGAGATATCTGAGTTACGAGTTTGGCACACAATTAAGACATTGTGGAAAGTGTTTCACAATTAATACCGCCTGGAACACCACAATGTGATGGTGTGTCCGAACATCATAACTGCACCCTATTGGATATGGTGCATACCATGATGTCTCTTTACCACTATCGTTTATGGGTTAGGCATTAGAGACAACCGCATTCACTTTAAATAGGGCACCACGCAATTCCGTTGAGACGACACCGTTTAGAGAAACCTAAGTTGTCGTTTCTTAAAAGTTTGGGGCTGCGATGCTTATGTGAAAAAGTTTCAGGCTGATAAGCTCGAACCCAAAGCGGATAAATGCATCTTCATAGAATACCCAAAACAGTTGGGTATACCTCCTGTTTCAGATCTGGAAGTAAACAGGTCCTTTCTCGTGAAAAAGTTTCTCTCGAAAGAATTGAGTGGGAGGATGGTGGAGACTTGATGAGGTTATTGAACCATAACTTCAACTAGTGTGTAGCAGGGCACAGGAAGTTGTTCCTGTGGCACCTACACCAATTGAAGTGGAAGCTTATGATAGTGATCATGAAACTTCGGATCAAGTCACTACCAAACCTCGTAGGTCGATAAGGATGCGTACTACTTCAGAGTGGTACGTAATCCTGTCTTGGAAGTCATGTTGCTAGACAACAATGAACCAACGAGCTATGGAGAAGCGATGGTGGGCCCGGATTCCGACGAATGGCTCGAGGCCATGAAATCCGAGAGAGGATCCATGTATAAAAGCAAAGTATAGACTTTGGAAGAAATACTTGATGGTCGTAAGGCTGTTGGGTGCAGATGGATTTTAAAAGGAAGACAGACAATGATGGTAAGTGTCACCATTAAGAAAGCTCGGCTTGTCGTTAAGATGTTTTCCGACAAGTTCAAGGAGTTGACTACGATGAGACTTTCTCACTCGTAGCGATGCTAAGAGTCTGTTGGAATTGTATTAGCAGTTATTGCATTATTTATGAAATCTTGCAGATAGGATATCAAAACATTGTTTCCTCGACGATTTTCTTGAGGAAAGGTTGTATGTGATACAACCAGAAGGTTTTTGTCAATACTGAAAGATGCTAACAAGTATGCAAAGCTCCAGCAATCCTTCTAAGGACTGGAGTAAGCATCTCGGAGTTGGAATGTACGCTTTGATGAGATGATCAAAGATTTTTGGTTTATACAAAGTTTATGAGAAACTTGTATTTCCAAAGAAGTGAGTGGGAGCACTATAGAATTTCTGATGAGTATATGTTGTTAACATATTGTTGATAAGAAATGATGTAGAATTTCTGGAAAGCATACAGGGTTATTTGAAAGGTGTTTTTTAATGGAAAACCTGGATTAAGCTACTTGAACATTGAGCATCAAGATCTATAAGGATAGATCAAAAAACGCTTAATAGTACTTTCAAATGAATACATACCGTGACAAGTTTTTGAAGGAGTTCAAAATAGACCAGCAAAGAAGGAGTTCTTGGCTGTGTTACAAGGTGTGAGTATTGAGTAAGACTCAAGACCTGACCACAGCAGAAGAGAGAGAAAGGACGAAGGACGTCCCCTATGCTTTAGACGTAGGCTCTACAGTATGCTATGTTGTGTACCGCACATGAAGTGTGCCTTGCCATGAGTTAGTCAAGGGGTACAATAGTGATCCGGGAATGGATCACATGACAGCGGTCGAACTTATCCTTAGTATCTAGTGGACTAAGGAATTTTCTCGATTATGGAGGTGAAAAGGAGTTCGTCGTAAAGGGTTACGTCGATGCAAACTTTGACACTAATCCGGATGACTCTGAGTAGTAAACCGAACTCGTATAGTAGAGCAGTTATTTGGTATGGCTCCAAGTAAAGCGTGGTAGCTGCATCTACAAGATGACATAGATATTCGTAAAGCACACACGGATCTGAAAGGTTCAGACCCGTTGACTAATAACCTCTCTCACAAGCGAGATATGAACAAACCCCATGGGTGTTGGAATCATTACAATCACATGGTGATGTGAACTAGATTATTGACTCTGGTAAACTCTTGGGTATTAATCACATGGCGATGTGAACTAGATTATTGACTCTAGTGCAAGTGGGAGACTATTAGAAATATGCCCTAGAGGCAATAATAAATTGGTTATTATTATATTTCCTTGTTCATGATAATCGTTTATTATCCATGCTAAAATTGTATTGATAGGAAACTCAGATACATGTGTGGATACATAGACAACACCATGTCCCTAGTAAGCCTCTAGTTGACTAGCTCGTTGATCAATAGATGGTTACGGTTTCCTGACCATGGACATTGGATGTCGTTGATAACGGGATCACATCATTAGGAGAATGATGTGATGGACAAGACTCAATCCTAAGCCTAGCACAAGATCATGTAGTTCGTTTGCTAAGAGCTTTTCTAATGTCAAGTATCATTTCCTTAGACCATGAGATTGTGCAACTCCCGGATACCGTAGGAATGCTTTGGGTGTACCAAACGTCACAACGTAACTGGGTGGCCATAAAGGTGCACGACAGGTATCTCCGAAAGTGTCTGTTGGGTTGGCACGAATCGAGACTGGGATTTGTCACTCCGTGTAAACGGAGAGGTATCTCTAGGCCCACTCGATAGGACATCATCATAATGTGCACAATGTGACCAAGGAGTTGATCACGGGATGATGTGTTACGGAACGAGTAAAGAGACTTGCCGGTAACGAGATTGAACAAGGTATCGGGATACCGACGATCGAATCTCGGGCAAGTACTATACCGGTAGACAAAGGGAATTGTATACGGGATTGATTGAATCCCCAACATCGTGGTTCATCCGATGAAATCATCGTGGAACATGTGGGAGCCAACGTGGATATCCAGATCCCGCTGTTGGTTATTGACCGAAGAACGTCTCGGTCATGTCTGCATGGTTCCCGAACCCGTAGGGTCTACACACTTAAGGTTCCATGACGCTAGGGTTATAGGGAATAGATATATGTGGTTACCGAATGTTGTTCGGAGTCTCGGATGAGATCCCGGATGTCACGAGGAGTTCCGGAATGGTCCGGAGGTAAAGATTTATATATGGGAAGTCCTGTTTTGGTCACCGGAAAAGTTTCGGGTGCTATCGGTAACGTACCGGGACCACCGGAGGGTCCCGGGGGTCCACCAGGTGGGGCCACCGGCCCCAGAGGGCTGTGTGGGCCAAGTGTGGGAGGGTACCAGCCCCAGGTGAGCTGGTGCGCCCCCCCACCAAGGACCAAGGCAAAGAGAGAAGGGAAAAGGGGAAACCCTAGGCTCAGATGGGCCTAAGGCCCACCTAGTGGTGCGCCCCCCCTCTCTCCCCCCTTGGCCGCCCCTCCAAGTCCCATCTAGG
Source organism: Aegilops tauschii subsp. strangulata (assembly GCF_002575655.3). NCBI lineage: Eukaryota > Viridiplantae > Streptophyta > Magnoliopsida > Poales > Poaceae > Aegilops > Aegilops tauschii. Next base: position 11,099,424 of record NC_053038.3, on the reverse strand, counting down.
GCTGGCCGCCACCCCTAGAGGTGGAAACCTAGGTGGGGGCGCACCCCCTCCCTTTCCCCTATATATAGTGGGGGTTTGGGGCTGCCATAGACCCGAGAACATCTCCCTCTTGGCGCAGCCCTACCCCTCTTCCTCCTCGTCTCTTGCGGTGCTTGGCGAAGCCCTGCTGGAGTGCCACACTCCTCCATCACCACCATGCCGTTGTGCTGCTGCTGGACGGAGTCTTCCCCAACCTCTCCCTCTCTCCTTGCTGGATCAAGGCGTGGGAGACGTCACCGGGTTGCACGTGTGTTGAACGCGGAGGCGCCGTGGTTCAGCACTTAGATCGGAATCAACCGCGATCTGAATCGCTACGAGTACGACTCCTTCATCCGCGTTGTTGCAACGCTTCCGCTTATCGATCTACAATGGTATGTAGATGCACTCCCCTTCCCTCGGTGCTAGATTGCTCCATAGATTGATCTTGGTGATGCGTAGAAAATTTTGAATTTCTGCTACATTCCCCAACAGCTAAGGTTTTGCTTCGTAATTTTTACATAGGATTGGCTTTGCATCATAGACAACTTCTAGATTTTGCCGCTAAAGGAAATTTTATTGAGCTTGATGCCAATGGTGCCTATGAAATTTTCGAAGGAATTTTGGGAATTCCACCTCAGAAGAAGGGGTTTTCTTTTACCCCTGAGGGAGCTCAAATGTTGGACAAACTTGGTGATCTGCATAAACATATGGTTGAAATACAGAAATATAATGAACCCCTCAAACACCTCAATGGTAGTATCAATCGCATGAATACCCTGATTACTCTTTGCAACAAGCGATTGGACATTTTGGATATTAAGATGGTTTCTTTCCCAGAGAATTTAGAGAAGCGTAAAGAGCCTCCTGGGTTTGAGAAAACCCTTACAAAAGTTGCCAAAACTTCGGAAGACAAAACTTCGATCCTTGCTTTATGCCTAGCTAAGGGCGTAAAACTATAGCGCTTGTTGGGAGGCAACCCAATGAATAATTTTTTTGTTTTTTTTTTTTTTGCTTTCTGTTCTTGTGTGTTGGCCTAATTATGCTACTGTTATGATTGTGTTTTTTGTGTTTTAATTAGTGTTTGTGCCAAGTAAAGCTTTTAGGATCTTCTTGGGTAATAGTTGTTTGATCTTGCTGAAAAACAGAAACTTATGCACTCACGAAACTAATTTTCATAAATCATAGAAAAGTGCTTTTGCCCTGATTCTTTTTGCAGAAGATTAATATACAAATTACCCTAGTTGTCCTAATTTTTTAGAATTTTTGGAGTTACAGAAGTATTCAAAATAGTAAGATTGCTATAGACTGTACTGTTTTGACAGATTTTGTTTTCTTTGCGTTGTGTGCTTGTTTTGATGGCTCTATGGTTTTCTCTGATGAGTTTTTGCCATAGAAAAGTTGGAATACAGTAGATATAATGCAAAAACAAAATATGAATTGGTTTGATACAGTATTTATAGTAGTGGTTTGCTTTCTTATCCTAACGGATCTCACGAAGGTTTTGTTGAGTTTTGTGTGATTGAAGTTTTCAAGTTTTGGGTTATCTTACGATGGATGAAGGAATAAGGAGTAAGAAGAGTTTAAGCTTGGGGATGCCCTAGCATCCCAAGCTATTATCCAAAAGAAGCAAGCAACTAAGCTTGGGGATGCCCTGAGTGGCATCCCCTCTTTCTTCTAACGACCATCGGTATTTTACTCGAAGCTATATATTTATTCGTCACATACTATGTGTTTTTCTTGGAGCATCTTGTATGATATGAGTCTTTGCTTGTTTTATTTTGTGTTTTAAGTCTTGGTTCCTTGCTAGACACACCTATTTGAGAGAGCCAAAATTATGTCATGACTTGTTAGAATTGCTCTCTATGCTTCACTAAAAAATTTATGAGCTATGGACTTGCTCTATTGCTTGACTTATATCTTTTTGAGCACGGTGCGCTTTAGTATTTTTGAAGAAAGGCTCGCTCGCTTCACTTAGATTTATTTGAGAGTTAGTAAAATTTTCAAGAAATTCTCTTTTGCTTCACTTAAATTAATTTGAGAGAAAGAAATACTATGCTCATGATCTTCACTTATATTTGTTTGAGCTTATGAAAAGCAACATATGAAAATTAGTCCCAAAGTGATAGATATCCAAGAAGGATATAATTAAAACTTTCATGAAGATCATTGGACAAAATAAACTTGATTCTTAGTAATGGTTTTGAGATATGATGACGTGATATGTGAGTTATGTTGATGAGTAATTATGCTTTAGTAAGAATATTGGTGTTAAGGTTTGTGATTCCCTACGCAAGCACGAAAGCAATAGTCATGCAATGAAATTATATCCTACTTGTGGTGCATTATTTAGTGTTAATTATGATTAATGCTCGCTTATGAGATTATTCGTTTCTTGGTTTGGTCGCTTCTCAATCTTTTGCTAGCCTTCATGTTGCACTAAGTATGATCACTACTTGTGCATCCAAAAACCTTTAAACCAATTTTGCCACATGATTCCACTATATTTACCTATATGCGGTATTCTTTTGCCGTTCCAAGCAAATTTGTATGTGCCATCTCTAATTTTCAAAATAAACTTCGCTTTTGTGTGTTCGTACTGCTCGCGGAGCAGTGAGGGGTGGCTAATATTTTCCATGCTAGATGTGTTATTCTCACGATGAGTGTTTATTCACTTGTCATTGCACGAGAGTAAGGCAAAGGTATTAGGGATGGCCAGTCCCGAAATGAAAAATGAATTTACTTTATGTTGTCAAATAATAAATTCCTTGGAAAGTGTTGGTATGGAAGGCAATCGTGGATACGGCTAGCCATGGAAAGTGAAAGTATGGTGGAAAAAAGAATGAACTTTATTTTCTGTTTGGGATCCGCCTATGATATATCTAGCATGGAAAGTGTTGGGAACTCTAAGTCGTTTTCGTTGGTGGGAAAGACACAGCTCCCAAAATGTTTTTATCTCTAAGTTTTTCACTTTGAGCTCTGGCACCTCTACAAATCCCTACTTCCCTCTGCGAAGGGCCTTTCTTTTACTTGATGCAATTTTTATTTTTGAATTTGAGTCTCCATCTTCTCTTATAAAAGCACCAACTAGGAGGCAATATGATCGTACTTAAGTATTGGGTGTAGCTAATATGCAAGTGTGTTTCATGAATGGATCAATGATTGAGCATGATGGGCTAGGGATAACTTACTTTAGCGTTGATATTTTGAAAGACATGGTTGCTTGTTGATATGCTTGAGTATTTAAATTATCATGTCAAAACTAGACTATTGCTTTGAATCACATAAAAGTCCAAATGTCCGTGCTATAAAGAAAAGAATATGATATGACATGTTAGGCAGCATTCCACATCAAAAATTCTGTTTTTATCACTTACCTACTCGAGGACGAGTAGGAGTTAAGCTTGGGGATGCTGATATGTCTCCAACGTATCTATTGATTGTTCCATGCTGTTATATTATCAAACTTGGATGTTTTATAATCATTTTATAGTCATTTTATATCATTTTTTGGTACTAACCTATTGACATAGTGCCAAGTGCCAGTTGTTGTTTTCTGCATGGTTTTTACATCGCAGGAAATCAATACCAAACGGAGTCCAAATGCAACGAAAGTTTACGGAGATTTTTATGGACCAGAAGACACCCAATGGGCCAAGGCTGCGCCTGGGGGGTGCTCCGAGGGGAGCACAACCCACCAGGGTGCGCCAGGAGGCCCAGGCACGCCCTGGTGGGTTGTGCCCACCTCGGGTGCCTCCCGGACCGCCTCTTTGCTCTATAAATACCTCAATATTCCAGAAACCCTAGGGGAGTCGACGAAAATCAATTCTAGCCACCACAGAGTCCAGAACCACCAGATCCAATCTAGACACCATCACGGAGGGGTTCACCACTTCCATTGGTGCCTCTTCGATGATGCGTGAGTAGTTCTTTGTAGACCTTCGGGTCCGTAGTTAGTAGCTAGATTGCTTCCTCTCTCTCGCTGGATTCTCAATACAATGGTCTCTTGGAGATCCATATGATGTAACTCTTTTTGCGGTGTGTTTGTTGGAATCTGATGAACTTTGAGTTTATGATTAGATCTATCTTTTTATATCCATGAAAGTTATTTGAGTTTCTTTGATCTCTTATATGCATGATTGCTTATAGCCTCATATTTCTTCTCCGATATATTGGGTTTTGTTTGGCCAACTTAATCTATTTATCTTGCAATGAGAAGAGGTGCTTTGTAGTGGGTTCGATCTTACGGTGCTTGATCACAGTGACAGAAGGGGAACCGACACGTATGTATCGTTGCTACTAAGGATAAAACGATGGGGTCTATCTCTACATAGATAGATCTTTTCTACATCATGTCATCGTTCTTATTGCATTACTCTATTTCTCCATGAACTTAATACACTAGATGCATGTTGGATAGCGGTCGATGTGTGGAGTAATAGTAGTAGATGTAGGCAGGAGTCGGTCTACTAATCTTGGTCGTGATGCCTATATAATGATCATTGCCTGGATATCGTCATGATTATTTAAAGTTCTATCAATTGTCCAACAGTAATTTGTTCACCCACCGTTTGCTATTTTTCTCGAGAGAAGCCACTAGTGAAACCTACGGCCCCGGGTCTCTTTCTCATATTATTTGCCTTTGCGATCTACTTTTCCTTTGCTTTTATTTTCAGATCTATTAAACCAAAAATAGAAAAATACCTTGCTGCAATTTATTCTTATTTATTTTATTTGGCATTCGATCTATCAATCTACTACAATTTATTTCACGTCCGTTTGCCTACCTTGGGGCGCCTCTACCCGAAAGGGATTGACAACCCCTTTTACACGTCGAGTTGTGAGTATTTGTTATTTGTGTGCAGGGGCTGTTTACGTTGTCTTGCTTGGTTCTCCTACTGGTTCGATAACCTTGGTTTCATATCCGAGGGAAATACCTACCGCTGATGTCTACTACGCAACCTTCTTCTTGTAGACGTTGTTGGGCCTCCAAGTGCAGAGGTTTGTAGGACAGTAGCAAATTTCCCTCAAGTGGATGACCTAAGGTTTATCAATCCGTGGGAGGTGTAGGATCAAGATGGTCTCTCTCAAACAACCCTGCAACCAAATAACAAAGAGTCTCTTGTGTCCCCAACACACCCAATACAATGGTAAATTGTATAGGTGCACTAGTTCGGCGAAGAGATGGTGATACAAGTGCAATATGGATGGTAGATGTAGGTTTTTGTAATCTGAAAATATAAAAACAGCAAGGTAACTAATGATAAAAGTGAGCACAAACGGTATTGCAATGCTAGGAAACAAGGCCTAGGGTTCATACTTTCCCTAGTGCAAGTTCTCTCAACAATAATAACATAATTGGATCATATAACTATCCCTCAACATGCAACAAAGAATCACTCCAAAGTCACTAATAGCGGAGAACAAACGAAGAGATTATGGTAGGGTACGAAACCACCTCAAAGTTATTCTTTCGTATCGATCTATTCAAGAGTTCGTACTAGAATAACACCTTAAGACACAAATCAACCAAAACCCTAATGTCACCTAGATACTCCAATGTCACGTCAAGTATCCATGGGTATGATTATACGATATGCATCACACAATCTCAGATTCATCTATTCAAACCAACACAAAGTACTTCAAAGAGTGCCCCAAAGTTTCTACCGGAGAGTCAAGACTAAAACTTGTGCCAACCCCTATGCATAGGTTCATGGGCGGAACCCACAAGTTGATCACCAAAACATACATCAAGTGGATCACGTGATATCCCATTGTCACCACAGATAAGCATGGCAAGACATACATCAAGTGTTCTCAAATCCTTAAAGACTCAATCCGATAAGATAACTTCACAGGGAAAACTCAATCCATTACAAGAGAGTAGAGGGGCAGAAACATCATAAGATCCAACTATAATAGCAAAGCTCGCGATACATCAAGATCGTACCACCTCAAGAACACGAGAAAGAGAGATCAAACACATAGCTACTGGTACATACCCTCAGCCCTGAGGGTAAACTACTCCCTCCTCGTCATGGAGAGCGTTGGGATGATGAAGATGGCCACCGGTGAGGGATCCCCCCTTCGGCAGGGTGCTGGAACAGGGTCCCGATTGGTTTTTGGTGGCTATAGAGGCTTGCGGCGGCAGAACTCCCGATCTATTCTGTTCCCCAATGTTTTTAGGGTATATGGACATATATAGGCGAAAGAAGTCGGTCAGGGGAGCCACGAGGGGCCCACGAGGGTGGAGGGCGCGCCCCCTGCCTCGTGCCTTCCTCGTTGCTTCCCTTACGTACACTCCAAGTCTTCTGGATTGCTTCCGTTCCAAAAATAACTCTCCCGAAGGTTTCATTCAGTTTGGACTCCGTTTGATATTCCTTTTCTGCGAAACACTGAAACAAGGAGAAAAACAAAAACTGGCATTGGGCTCTGGGTTAATAAGTTAGTCCCAAAAATAATATAAAAGTGCATAGTAAAGCCCATTAAACATCCAAGATGGATAATATAATAGCATGAATACTTCAGAAATTATAGATACGTTGGAGACGTATCAGCATCCCCAAGCTTAATTCCTGCTTGTCCTCGAGTAGGTAAATGATAAAAGAAAGAATTTATGAAGTGTGAATGCTAGCAGGTGCACAAGTTTGATCAATGATAATTTCAATCACCTTTTCTAGCATCATTATATGTCATAACAGTAGCTCATATCATAAAACTTTTCATGATCAAGTAACAAACTATTCACATGTTAAAGTATAGATCATAAACTTTCTTGAAAACTAACAAACTATGTTCTCAGTCATCAAACAATTGCAATTCATCTTATTTTCAGGAAGATTTCTATGTCAGAGCTTTGATTCAGCAAACTTCACATACTCAACTATAATTTAGTCTTCCATGATTGCTACCACTCAAAGCATATTTTTAGAACAAATAGTATTCATCGAACACAGAGAAAGATAGGGGCTTAATGTTTCGCCTCCCAACCTTTTACCTCAAGGGTAATGTCAACAGTAATAATTCATGCTCAAATATATTTGAATGGCCATATATGCTTAGATCTTTCCATCACATGATGCTTGCCAACTAAAGGGGAGGTTGGAATGAGAAGGAATACTACTGACTCTTGCATAAAAGTAAAAGATAGGCCCTTCGCAGAGGGAAGCAGGAATTTGCAGAGGTGCCAGAGCTCGAAGAAAAAACAGAGATGAAAATAATTTTGAGAGGTATGCTTTCATTGTCAACATAACGACCAAGAGTTCCCAATATCTTCCATACTACATACATTATATGCAGTTCCCAAACAGAAAGGTAAAGATTTTACTCCCCCTCCACCAACATTCACACTCCACGGCTTGTCCGAAACAACGGGTGCCGTCCAACTATCAACATTCCTGGGGGAGTTTTGTTTAAATTATTTGCGAATTTGTGTTTGATCTTTTGATCATAGGACTGGGCATCCCAGTTACCAGCCATTTTCTCGTGAATGATGAGCGGAGTTCACTCATCGTGAGAATAACCCACCTGGCATGGAAGATACTGACAGCCCCTAGTCGCTACATGAGCGATTCGGGCATACAAAACAGATTATTATTTGAAGGTTTAGAGTTTGGCACATGCAAATTTACTTGGAACGGCAGGTAAATACTGCATATAGGTAGATATGGTGGACACTCATGGAAGAAACTTGGTTCAAGGAATTTGGATGCACAAGCAGTATTCTCGCTTAGTACATATATTTTGGCTAGCAAAGGATTCTAAATAGCAAGCACCACATGTTAGAGGATCCATAACAATATAACTTATACAAATATACCCAAACATAACTCATTAAGTTGTCTTCCTTGTCCAACTTAAACTAATTTGCTCAGGTTTGAAAATAATTAATGGGGATCACAATCATAGAAGATGTCCAAGATAGTATATTTATATGTGAAATCTCTCTTCCTTCAATATTCTTTCATGAATTGTTCAAGTGACCAATACAATGTTTGCTAACCTTCAAAAAAATTACCACCTCTACTTCTTATATGTGAAGGCATTACTCCCCATGGGAAAGGCATATCAAACATATATAATTTCATATTTATGACATTCAAATCATTCAACCATTTACTCATAGGGTATAAGTGAAGCACACGAGTAAATGACAAACTACTCCAAAAAGATATAAGTGAAGATCAATGAGTAGTTAAATAATTATGTAGCTATGTAGACTCTCTCTCATTTAAGAATTTCAGATCTTGGGATATTATTCAAACAGCGAGCAAAACAAAATAAAACGACATTTCAAGGATAGCACTCATCATGTGAAGAAGCCAAAACTTAGGCTCAACCGATACTAACCGATAATTGTTGAAGAAGAAAGGTGGGATGCCTACTGGGGCATCCCCAAGCTTAGATGCTTGATACTTCCTGAGATATTATCTTGGGGTGCCTTGGGAATCCCCAAGCTTGAGTTGTTGTGTCTCCTTAATTCCTCTCATATCACGGTTTCCTAAATCTCGAAAGCTTCATCCACACCAAACTCAACAAGAACTCGTGAGATAAGTTAGTATAAACCAATGCAAAAAACTTATCATTTTATACTGTAACAAATCACTAAAATTATTATTCAACATTGCATACTAAATGCCTCTGCATATTTAATACTCCTATCCTCAAATAGAATCATTAAACAAGCAAACATATGCAAACAATGCAAACATAACAGCAATCTGCCAAAACAGTACAGTCTGTAAAGAATGCAAGATTCATCATACTTCCCTAACTCCAAAAATTATGAAAGAAAATTCCCACTGTAGTAAATTTATCAGAGCTTATTATGCAAAAGGTTTCAACATTTTATCATATTTTGAATTTTCTAGGGAATTTTTGCAACAGCGGTAAACTTTCTGTTTTCAACCAGCAACATGAAGACTTGTAAAATAGGCATAGTAATTGCTATCAATGCCACTTTTATTGAACTAAAGGATGCAAAACATTGTTCTAAATAACAGCAAGAAAAACTAAATAAAATAAAATGACGCTCCAAGCAAAACACATATCATGTGGTGAATAAAAATATAGCTCCAAGTAAAGTTACCGATGAACGAAGACGAAAGAGGGGATGCCATCCGGGGCATCCCCAAGCTTAGGCTTTTGGTTGTACTTGAATATTACCTTGGGGTGCCTTGGGCATCCCCAAGCTTAGATTCTTGCCACTCCTTATTTCATAGTCCATCGAATCTTTACCCAAAACTTGAAAACTTCACAACACAAAACTTAACAGAAAACTCGTAAGCTCCGTTAGTATAAGAATATAAATCACCACTTAGGTACTGTTGTGAACTCATTCTAAATTCATATTGGTGTAATATCTACTGTATTCCAACTTATCTATGGTTCATACCCTCCTATACTACTCATAGATTCATTAAAATAAGCAAACAACACATGGAAAACAGAATCTGTCAAAAACAGAACAGTCTGTAGTAATGTGCATCAAACGCAAAATTCTAGAGCTCAGAAAAATCTTCCAAAATAGGATGACCTTGATAATTTGATTATTGATCTACTGAAATTGGAATCAGTATTTTATCACTTTCTGGTGATTTTTAACAATTGTTTTGGTGAGCAGAAAGTTTCTGTCCTTTTCAGCAAGATCAAATAATTATCATCCAAGAAGATCCTATAGGTCTTACTTGGCACAAACACTAAATAAAACATAAAACCACATCTAACCAGAGGCTAGATCAAAAAAATTATTACTAAACAGAACCAAAAAGTAAGAAACAAAAATAAAATTGGGTTGCCTCCCAACAAGCGCTAACGTTTAACGCCCCTAGCTAGGCATGATGATTTCAATGATGCTCACATAAAAGATAAGAATTGAAACATAAAAAGAGCATCATGAAGAATATGACTAGCACATTTAAGTCTAACCCACTTCCTATGCATAGGGATTTTGTGAGCAAACAACTTATGTGAACAATAATCAACTAGCATAGGAAGGCAAAACAAGCATAACTTCAAAACTTTAAGCACATAGAGAGGAAACTTGGTATTATTGCAATTCCTACAAGCATATATTCCTCCCTCATAATAATTTTCAGTAGCATCATGAATGAATTCAACAATATAACCAGCACCTAAAGCATTCTTTTCATGAGCCACAAGCATAGAGATTTTACTACTCTCCACATATGCAAATTTATTCTCATGAGTTGTGGTGGGAGCAAACTCAACAAAATAACTATCATGTGATTGAAAATTAAGATCAAGATGACAAGTTTCATGGTTATAATTATTCTTTATAGCATACGTGTCATCACAATAATCATCATAGATAGGACGCATGCTTTCATCATAGTAAATTTGCTCATCAAAACTTGCGGGATAAAAAATATCATCTTCATCAAGCATAGCTTCCCCAAGCTTGTGGCTTTGCATATCATTAGCATCATGGGTATTCAAAGAATTCATACTAACAACATTGCAATCATGCTCATCATTCAAATATTTAGTTCCAAACATTCTAATGCATTCTTCTTCTAGTACTTTGGCACAATTTTCCTTCATCATACTCACGAAAGATATTAAAAAGATGAAGCGTATGAGGCAAACTCAATTCCATTTTTTTGTAGTTTTCTTTTATAGACGAAACTAGTGATAAAACAAGAAACAAAAAAATTCCATTACAAGATCTAAAGATATACCTTCAAGCACTCACCTCCCCGGCAACGGCGCCAGAAAAGAGCTTGATGTCTACTACGCAACCTTCTTCTTGTAGACGTTGTTGGGCCTCCAAGTGCAGAGGTTTGTAGAACAGTAGCAAATTTCCCTCAAGTGGATGACCTAAGGTTTATTAATCTGTGGGAGGTGTAGGATGAAGATGGTCTCTCTCAAACAACCCTGCAACCAAATAACAAAGAGTCTCTTGTGTCCCCAACACACCCAATACAATGGTAAATTGTATAGGCGCACTAGTTCGGCGAAGAGATGGTGATACAAGTGCAATATGGATGGTAGATATAGGTTTTTGTAATCTGAAAATATAAAAACAGCAAGGTAACTAATGATAAAAGTGAGCACAAACGGTATTGCAATGCTAGGAAACAAGGCCTAGGGTTCATACTTTCCCTAGTGCAAGTTCTCTCAACAATAATAACATAATTGGATCATATAACTATCCCTCAACATGCAACAAAGAGTCACTCCAAAGTCACTAATAGCGGAGAACAAACGAAGAGATTATGGTAGGGTACGAAACCACCTCAAAGTTATTCTTTCGGATCGATCTATTCAAGAGTTCGTACTAGAATAACACCTTAAGACACAAATCAACCAAAACCCTAATGTCACCTAGTTACTCCAATGTCGCCTCAAGTATCCATGGGTTTGATTATACGATATGCATCACACAATCTCAGATTCATCTATTCAAACCAACACAAAGTACTTCAAAGAGTGCCCCAAAGATTCTACCGGAGAGTCAAGACGAAATCATGTGCCAACCCCTATGCATAGGTTCATGGGCGGAACCCGCAAGTTGATCACCAAAACATACATCAAGTGGATCACGTGATATCCCATTGTCACCACAGATAAGCACGACAAGACATACATCAAGTGTTCTCAACTCCTTAAAGACTCAATCCAATAAGATAACTTCAAAGGGAAAACTCAATCCATTACAAGAGAGTAGAGGGGGAGAAACATCATAAGATCCAACTATAATAGCAAAGCTCGCGATACATCAAGATCATACCACCTCAAGAACACGAGAAAGAGAGATCAAACACATAGCTAGCTACTGGTACATACCCTCAGCCCCGAGAGTGAACTACTCCCTCCTGGTCATGGAGACCATCGGGATGATGAAGATGGCCACCGGTGAGGGATCCCCCCCTTCGGCAGGGTGCCGGAACAGGGTCCCGATTGGTTTCTGGTGGCTACAGAGGCTTGCGGCGGCGGAACTCTCGGTCTATTATGTTCCCCAATGTTTTTAGGGTATATGGACATATATAGGCAAAAGAAGTCGGTCAGGGAAGCCACGAGGGGCCCACGAGGGTGGAGGGCGCGCCCCCTGCCTCGTGCCTTCCTCGTTGCTTCCCTTACGTACACTCCAAGTCTTCTTGATTGCTTCTGTTCCAAAAATAACTCTCCCGAAGGTTTCATTCCGTTTGGACTCCGTTTGATATTCCCTTTCTGCGAAACACTGAAACAAGGTGAAAAACAGAAACTGGCACTGGGCTCTGGGTTAATAAGTTAGTCCCAAAAATAATATAAAAGTGCATAGTAAAGCCCATTAAACATCCAAGATGGATAATATAATAGCATGAATACTTCATAAATTATAGATACGTTGGAGACGTATCAACCGCCGCCGTGCTGCATCATCCTTTCCTCTTTGGGGAAATACCGACGTAGCTTCAAGCCACCATCACCCTCCGGCAGGGTGCCGGAAAAGGTCCCTAGATGGGATCTCACGGGTACAGAAGGTTGCGGCGGCGGAAAAGTGTTTTTGTGGATGCCTCTCGTGGTTTGGGGATATATGGGATTATATAGGCGAAAGAATTAGGTCAGGAGGTGCACGGGGGGCCCACAAGGGTGGGGGCGCGCCCTCCGTCCTTGTGGCCGCCTCGTGGCTCCTCCGACTTCATCTCCAAGTCTCCTGGTTGTCTTCTGGTCCAAGAAAAATCATCGCGAAGGTTTTATTCCATTTTGACTCCGTTTGGTATTCCTTTTCTGCGAAACTCAACAACATGGAAAAACAGGAACTGGTACTGGGCACTAGGTTAATAGGTTAGTCCCAAAAATAATATAAAATAGCATATTAATGCATATAAAACATCCAAAACAGATAATATAATAGCATGGAACATTCAAAAATTATAGATACGTTGGAGATGTATCAGAGACTAGACTGATAGTAATAGTAGTGTGCCTTCAGTTGAATAGAGTTGGCCTTTAGGTGATCAATATGTTTTTGATTAGTAGCTGCAATACAACCCCATATTTTCCAGCCAGTTCCACTTTCCAGATTTATTTATGATGCTTATGGTGTCCCCCTTTTATCTACACTACGATCTGCCTACTGGCTTTGTGCCGTACTAGCAGTACTCCATCCTTCAAGCTAAACTACATCCCACTCATATTTCCAAAGCTGATATTTAATTGGTCAGCTAATGTTACTACATGAGTTTTGAAATGCATGTGCGACACACATAAAGACATGAGGGAATACTATTTCTTTGTGCACTCACATAATCATGGTTTGGCAATAAACTTTCTTTACAGTATATTATGAACTTATCATCTGAAACTATCCTTACTTCTGGATCTCCCAACAGGGAGCCTATTTGTTGTGTAGTTGTGCCAGATTATATTAATGTATGCACCAAATTCAGCACACATGGGCTTTCTTATAAGAATCCAGTGATAGCACACAAGGATTTACAGGGATCCCCTATTATATTAGAATACCTTTTGTATTATAAAGATAATCTCACTACTATTTATGTTTTCATGCTTCTCAGATATTGAACATGATCACAATGATTATGAGAATGCGCACATCAGAAGAATATTGCAGAACATTGATTGAGTTCCATTCTGGATGCAATGAAACCCACACGCTCCCCACCTACAGATTCGTGTTCAGAATATGATCCTAATGACTATTCTGCGCTCAGGGAGTTAAAGGCAGATGACATATCCTGTTCACCCAACATGGTGCCTGATCTAATTTGGCAATGTTTTACTGGTTGCACATACCTAGCATAAGGTGTCTTGCATTTCTTCTTTCGTTGCACCACCATCTGCTTAGTTTGCTCATCCATTATCAATACCTATTCCATTTGTCATCATACCATGTTTTTCTATTTAAATACTGTTCTTATGTATCAGACATCCAAAAGAAAGAAGGTGATTGCAGGACCTGAAGGAGTATGGCAAAGTCCTTGAAAAAGGTGGTATATGACTAGTGGGTCCAGTTACATGCTAATTGTGCTTGGTTGAACTGGCCTACGGGATCCACAGGACAGTTACTTGGTTAGAAAACCGACACTTTAGTTAACTCAGTTTGGTTTAACTAATGTAAGTGGGGCCATGTGTCAGTGACTCAGTGGTCTGGTTTAATTAACTAGGGCAGCCACGCTAGCGGCTAAACGCATATGGCTAAGGAGCACAGCGGTGGATCACCATCCGGCCGATTCCGGCGACAGAAGCATGCGCTGCTAGCACCGCTAGACCCAGCGTAGAGAGATGCGTCCGGTAGTGGCCTTGATTGGTGCTGGGGTGGACCAAAACATCGACTGCATTGTGAAAGGCGGCCAACAGAGTTTGGGTTTTGTCGAGGATCGTGTTTGAGCTTGTTTTGGTTTGATCTAAAGGGTGAAAAGGTCCATAGGGTGATCTAGAGCACGTCGGTGTCACGTGCACATGCAGGTGAGCACGAGAAGGTCATGTTCATCGAACACGGCGGCAGTGAGTACTTTTAGACAAAGGTCTCGGATCTGCTTGGGCTTGGGTGGAGGTATTTGTCTCTATGGTATTGATCACGACGATAGTGTATTTGGGTTGTTTTATTTCATCCCCTCATTGGGATGTTAGGTCAACTACAACGCGCCGACCCAAATGGGCGCGGGTTTTGCCAGTTTGGGTTGGCATTTCATGCTTTTGTTTGCCCCAGTTCGTGTTTGGGTTGGTAGCGCACCTGATGCGCCGATGCATTTTTTGTTCGCGCGACCATATTTTTGCTTTCTGTTTTTCCATAAATATCAAAAACATTGCCCAAAGTTCACATCAATTCAACCAAATACAAATATCAGAGTTTCATATCTTAAATAAATCTCATATTTACAAACCAAATAAAATTTGAATTGTCACAAATACATTTGAAAGAAAAAACAGGGCAGACATCTATTGGTTTCCTAGGTGAGGCCACATATGCCAAATCAAATCATCTTGTAGTTGAATGCGAGTCTCCCAATCACACATTTGATGATAAAATTTGGTGAACTGTGCAAACATTGCGGCTCCTCCATGCTCAGGCACTACATTTTTCCCCGTGAAATTGAAACCCCTGATTGAAGATTTCGTCCCTATGATCATGTTGTGCATGATCACACAAGCAGTCATCACCTCCCACAATTTCTTGGTGCTCAAAGTTCTAGCAGGATACTAAACGATGGCCCATCGAGATTGAACAAACCAAAAGCACGCTCCACATCCTTTCTAGCACTCTCTTGTTCTTGGGAAAATCGCTGCCTCTTCCCTCCTGTGGGGTTGGAGATTGTCTTGACAAGAGTAGTCCACTGAGGATAGATACCATCAGCTAGGTAGTATACTTTGTTGTAGTGGTGGCCATTGATCTCAACATTAACCTCCAGGCAGCTGCCTTATACAAACCTTGTGAAGACTAGAGAGCGCTAAAGCATGGTGTTGCCATTGTGAGAGCCGACCATGCTGAAGAAAAAGTGCCAAATCCAGAGATCTCGTAAAGTCATGTCCTCAAGTATGACAGTGCAAGCTTTCTCATGGCCCTAAACTGCCCCTCCTAAGCAGAAGGGCAGTTCTTCCACTCCCTGTGCATACAATCTATGCTACCAAGCATCATTAGAAAGCCCATATCGGCATTGATCGCCAACAAGCAGGATATATCTGCAACAGTTGGTTGTCTTAAGTACTCCTGGCCACATACTGCTACGACAGCCTTGCAGAATGTTTACATGGATTCTAGGCATGTGGACTCGTGTATGCGGACATACTCATCACCAAGATCACTGGGTATTCCGTATGCAAGCATCGGAATAGATGCAGTGCATTTCTGATAAGAGCAGAAGACAACCTTCCCCGGGGCATCCTCCTTGCATTTGAAATAGTTATCATACGCCAACACCCCCTCCCGGATACGATTGAACACATGCCTAGCCATCTGGAAGTGGCCCGAAATAGGTTGTGTTTGAAGAGTGGGTCAGCAGACTCAAAGTAGTCCTTCCAGAGTAGGCAATTGCCGCTCTCTCTTTTGCGATTCAATGTCGGAGTATGTCCCGGCATCAAGCCCCTAAACACCAGTTGATGTCTACTAACGTGGTCATGGACGACCAAAAGTAGCAACCACAATATCCTCATTGTCGGACAACGAATCATTCGAATAGCGAATGAAGTTGTTGAAAAGGTACTCATCGCCACTATCCATTTGTACCTTGCGGACGAAACGTCGAACACCTTATGGGCGTGGAGGTAGAAGCCAGCCAGTGAAGAACTCTGCATCTCTCCCAGACCAGGAAGTAGGCCTGTCGGCGTGGAGACGACCATGGCGGCAACCAACGAGCGAGGAGGCCGAGCTTGGAGTGTTGTCGGCGGTGGCAGAGGCGAGGGGGTGTCGTGGTCATCGGGGTGCTACGACGGCGACAAGAGCGGCTGTCGGGTGAGGTGTGCTGCTTAGGGGGAGGGGGTTGTGAGTGCGGGCGGTGGCCTGCGCAACGTCCAACCCGCCGGAACTTGGGACGGCGGCGAGGGGTGGTGGCCGTGTGCGTTGGTGTCGATGGGAGAGGGGCGGTAAATGGCCAATGTGCCACTGATTGGCGGACCAAGGGGAGGATGAGGGTGGGCGTCGCGCGCGTCCGCTCTGTGTCCGCACCGATGCAAACCCGGCTCAAATTTGGGCCTGAAATGGGTTGCGTGTGGACAAAAAGCGAACACTCGTCCGTTTTGATCAGCATGTTGAATTGTGTCCGTTTCGACTCAAACAGACACGCGAGTATAGTTTGGATCGGCGTGGCATGTTGGAGTTCCTCTTAGACAGTGAGACTCGTGTGTGATGTGTAGTTGTGGCATGTCACCACCGACGCGTTGCTCCCTACCGCCTAGGACATGCCCTGCCACATCAGGGCGGAGGCCACGAGTGCTCCTCCCGGCTGCCAGCAAACTCCTCCCTCCTGTGATCTTATTTTGGCCCTCTCGCTTCTCCACGCAGCCAAACGACCCCTGCTACTTCATCTCCCAGGTCCCATCACGGCAGCGTCATCGGACCCCGGGTGTATCGTCCATATGAATGCCGTTCGGCGGCAGCGTAGAGCACGCTAAGATCTGTACCATGACATTCGCCCTTATCTGCTTCTCGGGTTCGGTTGACTACACGTGTAAACCAAGCAGCAGGAGGGTCGTCCTCTTCGAACTCGCTGGCAGCTGGCCTAGAGTCGACAGTCTCAAGGACGATGCGTCCCCTACTGGCCCCGTGACAAGCGAGGCCCAGTAGCCGCTTTGGCCTGTGTCATGGGGCTTGTTCCGCTTCGAGAGGATTATAGCCTATGTATATAACTTCTCGTCAGGGATTCGTTTTCTGAGTTGTATACGGTTGTGTTCTTTCAACGGAAGTCGACACGAGCACGAGATTGGATGTTGAGAAGGTCCAGAGGTGCAGCTATATGACCCGACAGGGAATTTGATTTAGACGTAGGCTTGCAGGCACACATAGCATTCCAGCGAACAGACGTACGAAACTGAAACGCTCGTAGCCTTTTCATTCATTCCTAGGCGACCCTAAAAAAATCATCAAAGTGAGACGAAACCAAAAATATCAGATTGCTTTATTAGTAATATATAGGGGTATATTATATTACCCATGAGATCAAACAGTAGTTAGCGATATAATTGATTGGTTTGTGGGGTGTAGACATCACATGGATAATTAGTTTGGCTAAAAAAAGGAGAGGAGAGGAGGAGATTGCTAATTTGGGCGCGGCAATCTCTCCTGGCCTCTCACCCTAATGCTAATTTGGATCCCGCATCTTCACACCACACCACAATCTCTCCTCCTACGTACTGAACAAACCCACCAATGCAAGACACGAGTAGCAACAATGGCAGTGCATCAGTGCACAGTGGCGCTCTTTGTGGCTGTCACCCTCATGGCGGGGCCAGCCTTCTCGTACGCTGTCGAAGCCGGCTCTGCCCTGGCCGGGGCACAACCAAAGGCCACGACCGAGGAGCAGAAGCTAATTGAGAAGGCCAACAACGCTTTCAAGGCGGCTGTGGCGGCCGCAGCCGTGGTCGCTCCAGCGGACAAGTACAAGACATTCCAGACCACCTTCACCATGAACTTTGGCTGGTCTATCGGAGGGATCACCGGCACGTTCAACTTCCAGGCCACTTTCACCACCAGGATCGCCTTCGCTCAGTTGACGGCCTACCACTTCGCCAAGGGCGCTACCCCGGAGGCCAAGTATGACGCCTTCGTGGCCATCCTCAGCGAGTCGCTCCGCATCATTGCCGGCATCCTTGAGGTCCACGCCGTCAAGCCCGCCGGCGAGGAAGTCAAGGGGACGATCCCTGCCGACGAGCTGAAGGCCATCGACCAGATCGACACTGCCTTTAGGACTGCAGCCACCGCCGCCGATGCTGCCCCAATCAAGGACAAGTTCGTCGTCTTCAAGTCCGCCTTTAACAAGGCCATCAAGGAAACCACAGGCGGTGCATACGGGGGCTACAAATTCATCCCCGACCTCGTGTCCAGCATCAAGAAGGTCTACGGCATCACTGTTCCCAATACGCCCAAGGACAAGCTTTTGGCCTTTGAGTCCGCTTTGAGCAAGACCATCCTCGCCATGGCCGCTGCCGCCACCGCCCCTGACACTCCCACTGCCGCCACTTCCACGGCAACCGTCACTCCCACTCCTGAGAAATCATAAGAAAAGGCTTGTCTTCTATTATTTAAGAGATGATCTCTTAGCACAATATGTCTCATAATGTTTTTAGAAATAGCTAGTTGTTGAAGATAAGGCTAAGATATAACCCATTGTATGCGTATTTTTTTGTCATCTTTAAATTACATGCAAAACTTAAAATAATTAAAACTGTCTTATCAATCATTGTAGATGCCCTTAGAGCATGTACAATAGTTTTATCTTAAGAATGACACGTAGGATAAATAATGAGGCGGAGGAAAGAGAAATCATAAGAAAATGATTGTCTTCTCTTATTTAAGAGAAGACAATTGATATTTCTTAGCACGCACCATATTTTTAAGAATAACTAATTATTAAAAGATGATTCATTGTAGATATAATTTTTTTTATCATCTCCAAATTATATACAAGACTTAAGATAAGACTATCTTATCAACCATTGTACATGCCCTTATCACACAGCAAACTGCATTTAAAAATTGACGTAGAACCAATCCTATGCCAAGGTGTTCGCGCAAACGTAACCGACAGAGGATGGGGAGTCGCTGCAAAAACGCCCACAGCTAACGATCGTCAGTTAGCTTTTTTGTAATTGATCTGTTTTGGACATGCACGGTCGGCACACCAGCAACATATCGATTCATGTGTTGGTGGCAGGGAGCCAAGGGTGGGGATGGCTAAGGCTGACCACATAGTGGTGGTATCTTAGCCGGCATCATGCACTCGGGAATAGTAAACATGCTGATGTGGCAGAGAATTAAAGAAGAGAGAGAGGGTTAGAGTAACATAGCTAGATACCGTATCATGTTAAATGCTATGCTACTTTGTGTCATACATGACAATAAATATGATCATCTATGGTACTACTCTATGATATTGTCACTACAAAGATAGTATAATACATTAGTATCATGTGTATGATACTAGTATATAATACTCCCCACTATGAGTAGCCTAAGGCACGTACGCTTACCTACCTGGCAATATCGCGCCCCCCACGGCCTCGACAGGTTGAATTACCCACCGAGTCGTCAACGTCGCTGACGGCACCACTGTCGTGGTTCTAAGACTGACAGTAGAATGGGGGTAGGTATGAGGAGGCATGATCCCAGCTATGGTGAAGTTGTACACACAAGGTTTACGAGTTCAGGCCCTTCACGATGGAAGTAATAGCCCTACGTCTCGGTGCCCGGAGGCGGTCGACTGAATTATATGTGTATGAAGTTACAGGGGGTGCGAACCCTTGTCCTTGAGGAGGGGGTGGCTTATATAGAGTTCGCCAGACCCCTCCTGCCCTCAGTTACACAGGGTTTAAGGTACATAAAGAAGGGGCGTTACTGGTAACGCCAGCAATAAAGATACATGAATGACTATTAAGTCTACAAAGTAAATGCCCGACCGTTGCTGTTCAGAGCGGCTTTAGACCTTCTGGTTGTCGAGTGACTAATGCTATGGTCGAGTGACATTGAGTCTTCCGAGTGGAATGCTTCTGGTCGAGTGGATGATGTTATGCCTTGAATGCTTCTGACTTTAGGGTAATGTCCTTGGGGAGCGTGTCTAGGTCAGGCCTATGACCCTACCCTAGGTACATGTCTTCGTCATTAGCCCCCGAATGGTTCAGGGTTCGAGTGGATAAGGAGTTGAAAATAATTCCGACTCGATTTTTGCGCTTCGGAAGCGTCTTGCTGGGATCAATGAACAATATGATGACTTCAACTTCTTTTTCAGTCGCCTTGATCCATTCTTAGTTTGTCGAGTGAACTTTGCTGCTAAGCTTCGGGTGTTGTTATGGAAAAAATCTTCAGTCTGACAAACTGCTCTGCTACTCCTGGATCTTGCGGGATTCGAAATTTTGGGAAGTGCGCGGGACGGAGGCGGCCGCAGTAATCGGGACGGATTAGGCAGGGACGCCTTGATATCCGTGCCACCTTTTTCGCCACGTACTGAGCGAGCGCAAGTTGCGGGATTTGACAGGATCGTCCGGGCCCAGTGGTCAGTCACTCGGAAACGATTCCATATAAGGCGTTGGATTGGGGAATTTTGTACAGTGCGCCCCAATTTTTCCTTCTCCCTCCTTTGTTTCTCCACCGCTACCGCTTCCGTTCTCGACGCCGCCGCCCGCCCGTGCGCCTCTTGCTCCGATGGCGAAGGACAAGATGGCAGCGCTGGAACGCGCGAAGAAGGGGGCGGCGAAGGGGAAGGGGAAGAAGACTGGCAGGAGCGGGTCGTCGTCGAGATCCGGCTTGCCGCGCGGCTGGGTTCAGGGCGACTGGATCCAGTCCACCATCGAGCTGGATGATCTGCGAGATCTGGCCAAGAGTGGGCTGATCGAGCATGGTTCCTGGAGGCTCCCGGGGGACGAGTCTGAGCCGCAGCCCCAGGAGGGTTAATGCGTCTTGCTCGCTACCCACGTCGACCGCAGTTTTTCTTTGCCCCCACATCCGTTTTTCCGTGCCTTTCTAAACTTCTTCGGAGCCCAACTCCACCATTTCTCTCCCAATACTATCACGTACCTTGCTGCCTTTGTCTCACTGTGTGAGAATTTCCTGGGTTGTCGACCGCACTGGGGTCTATTCAAGCACATCTTCACATGTCGCTCGCAGACTATGAAAAAAGCTAGCCCGAGTGACGAGAAAACCCAGGTAATCCAGATGTGTGGGGGCTTGGGCATCCAGATGCGAGGGAAGAGCGCTTTTCCTGTGATGATTCTCCCCGACTCGGTTAGAGGGTGGCAGTCGACTTGGTTTTATTGCAAAGACAAGTCGACTCCTGGCCACTCGACTGCTCTACCTCCCTTTTCTTTGGCGCGAGTCCAGAAACCCACCACCTTGAAAGTGACTCCAACAGAGAAGGTGGAGGTGGCCATGTTGATGGAGCGAGTAGTTCAGCGGATTCATGAGGGTGTGACCGGAATGGATTTGCTCGAGGTATTTCTCAGTCGACGTATCCAGCCCCTCCAGGCTCGTGATCACTCGATGTGGATGTACTTGGGGATTGAAGATTCCACTCGGATCCACACGAAGGACGCTGATGAGAAGACGGTGGCTCAGTGGGTGCAAGGCATCACAGGAAACAAGGTCAACCCCAGGGGGTCCCGAAGAGTTTTACCATTCGACACAACCAACCAACCAGACAAGGTCCATTCTTTTATTTCCGAGTGTTTTTCATTCTGACTTGCAATTGTTTACTGAGTCGACCATCCTTTGTTCACCTCTTTTGCTTCGCAGATCTATACGGATAAATACTCAATGTCGAACGAGGAGCAACAGCAGTACCAGGAAGGAGAAGAAAGCGGAGGTGAAAGCATGGATTATCAGTCTGATGGAGGAGATGAGGAGGAGGAAAGCGAGGACTCGAGCAGTGGCGAAGAGGTCGAGTCACCACCTCGCAATGAAAGGCGTTCCAAGAATAAGCACGACCCGACAAGTATCCGTGGCAAGGCGACTGCGCGGACTGGACAGACCTCAAAGCGCCCTCGGACATCTTCTCCAGCGCCGACTGAAAAGGCCCCGAAGCAGTCAAAGGTTACGCCGTCAAAACCGCGGAAGGCTTTGCCCAAGATCAAAGTGACTGTTCCCATTGCTTCCAGGTAATAGTTGGACTTGATTTCTTGGTTTGGCATGGATTGAACTTCAGTCGACTCATTTCGGAAGGTCTGACCGACTGAATCTTGAGATTTGAAGTGCTGCTACCTCTGGGACTTCTGTTTACAGGGATGAAGACGAGGAAATGGAGGATGCAGTCACCTCTAATCCGAGTATGACTCTTGTAATCTTGTCTTTACTTTCTCAGCTGTTTTGCTGGTCGACTGAATTCTGGCGATTGATTCTTTTTGCAGCTCCTCCCAATGTCATTGATCTTCCAGATGACGACGAGGATGTGCTGCTGAGGCCTATGGGAAGGAGAAGCAGGAAGACATCAACTGGCAAGGCACCTCAGTCGACGCCGGTGACGCAACCGGTAATCCAGGAGACCGGCGACGCCAATCGGACTTCTGTGACTTACGCCATACCATTGTCGAGTGCCCAGCCTTCAGCATCGACAGACTCCAGCCGATCCATCTTCACTCTTCACTGCACATCACGTCCCAGAGCACCAAGTGAGTGCTGCCAAGGAGGCTATACGCCAGGCGGGTATCATGATGGAGCGGATGAAGGTGGTCCGGGAGGCCAGTCAAGCTGCTTACGACGCCAGCTCAGCTCTCCAGAGCAACGTCCAGGTTGGTTGATCGCTGACTGACCCTTTAGCTTGTCGCTTGTTCTGTTAGGATATGCTACCTGAAAATTTTCCCTGAGGGATCTTTCCATCAGTCTGTGTTTTGCATTTGTACACCCACTGGGTGTTTTAACTTACTGCTGAATAGTTTTGTTTCTTGGGTCGACTAGGTTGTGTCGACTGAATTTTTGAACTAGTGGGGGCACGCTGAGTGCACCCACTAGGTGTAGTCCCCGAGACCATAGTTGACTGCGGACAGTCGGCTATGGTCTGAGAATTGAAATTTTCTCACTCGGCCTGGGCGGACCATGTCGAGTGGAAACTGGACCAGTGGGGGCAAGCTAAGTGCACCCACTGGGTGTAGTCCCCGAGACCATAGTCGACTGCGGGTAGTCGACTGTGGTCTGAGAACAACTTTCCTCTTTTTTTTACACTCGGCCTGGGCGGACCATGTCGAGTGGAAACTGAACCAGTGGGGGCACGCTAAGTGCACCCACTGGGTGTAGTCCCCGAGACTACTGTTGGATGTTTGATTCGGCAGTAGTCTTAGAACTTGTTGAATTTATCACTCTATTGCTCTGAAGTAACCCATCTTTTCATCTGTGGACTGACCGTCCTTTGATTATAGAAATCCTGTGAACTTGGAGCTCATTTTGCTGACCTGGAGAAGAAGCAGATTCAGCTCAATCTCGATCAGGATCTAGCTAAGACAAACTTGTAGAAGGCCAAGGATGAAGCCGCTAGTACGAAAAACTTGTCGACTGATTTGTTCCTGAACCGGGTGTTATTTGCTTTTTTGATCCAAGCATTATTTCTTTCAGAAACAATGAACCAGGCTCTGGCAAAGAAGGATATGGACCTTGCTGCCACGCAGAAAGCAGCTGAAGAGAAAACTGCACTCGCCGACCAGATGCTGGCTTCAGTCGACAAAATGGAGGAAGAGAATGCCAAGCTGAAAACTGCCCTTGATGGAGCCAATAAGGAAGCGACTCGTCTGAAGAAGGACAAGAGGGCCCTAACCGACAAAGTGGAACACATCGCCCGCAAGAGAGATGACATGGAGGATTATCTGGGAGGTCTTGCCAAAAAGTTGTTCGCCATGCTTGAAGGTGCCTTCCCTTGTCTGACTGACTTGTTGCTGTCGACTCGATATATAACCATTGACTCATCGTTGTATTGCGTGTGCAGAATTTTGCCAGAACTTCGAGGAAGAGACTGGGCGAGTTGAGACAAGCTTGGACCCCATCCTCTCTCCAGTGAAGGACGAAGCTACCATGAACGTGCTCCGACTGGAATCCCGTGTCGCTGGTGTTGTCGACTACCTTGCTCGTCTGAAAGTTGCGGTGTCGCGGATCGACACAACACTCTGGCCAAGGGCGACGCTCCAAAATGACCTCGAGTCTCTGATGGCTCGACTCAACGAGGTTCCTGGTCGGGTGCAGGAATGGAAGAAGTCTTCTGCTCACCGCGGTGCTGACGTGGCTCTGTCTCTGGTTCGTGTCCACTGCAAGGAAGCGCGAGAAGAGAAGCTAGCAGCAATCAAGGTCGCCAATACCAAAAAGCACGACTTCCAATCCTTCATGGAAACTTTCATTGTTGCTGCCACTTGGATCGCTGACGGTATCGACTTGGACAAGTTCGTCGAGCCAGCTAGCCCTCCTCCTGCGGAGTGAACAAACTTTATGCCTCCCCTTAAATTTGGCTCGGAATGCCGAGTGATTTTGTAATCGTTAAACTCCTTCGGGCCTGATGCCCGAGTACTTTAATCCGTGGTTTGGAACCTTAGGATTTATCTGAACTTGGTTTATCTCCGAGTATGTTCGTGTTTGCCTTCGAGTGGAACTTGTTTCTTCACTTGGAATAGTCTTTGTACTTGCAATGCAGCTCTGAGGAGAAGGTAATCAGTCGACCTGCACCTCTTCGCCCTCGTGGATCGGGATGGAGCACATATTGTACTTATGGCGCAGCTCTGAGGAGAAGGTCGTAGTCGACCTGCACCTCGTCGTCCTTGCGGATCAGGATGGAGTGTACATTGTATTTATGGCGCAGCTCTGAGGAGAAGGTCGCAGTCGACCTGCACCTCGTCATCCTTGCGGATCAAGATGGAGAGTGTGGCCAAGTTCCCGAGCGAGAAGATCGGCTCTCACTAGGAACGTGTTTTATACTTAGGCGAGTACTGGACTGCAGCAAAGCCCCCGAGTAAGAGGGTTGCTCGCCACTCGGTAGGATTTTTTAAACTTAGGCGAGTACTGGACTGCAGCTAAGCCCCCGAGTGAGAGGGTTGCTCATCACTCGGTAGGATTTTTTAAACTTAGGCGGTTACTGGACTGCAGCTAAGCCCCCGAATGAGAGGGTTGCTCACCACTTGGTAGGATTTTTTAAACTTAGGCGAGTACTGGACTGCAGCTAAGCCCCCGAGTGAGAGGCTTGCTCACCACTCGGTAGGATTTTTTTAAACATAGGCGAGTACTGGACTGCAGCTAAGCCCCTGAGTGAGAGGCTTGCTCACCACTCGGTAGGATTTTTTAAACTTAGGCGAGTACTGGACTGCAGCTAAGCCCCCGAGTGAGAGGCTTGCTCACCACTCGGTAGGATTTTTTAAACTTAGGCGAGTACTGGACTGCAGCTAAGCCCCCGAGTGAGAGGTTTGCTCACCACTCGGTAGGATTTTTTTTTTAAACTTAGGCGAGTACTGGACTGCAGCTAAGCCTCCGAGTGAGAGGGTTGCTCATAACTCGGTAGGATTTTTTAAACTTAGGTGAGTACTGGACTGCGGCTAAGCCCCCGAGTGAGATGGTTGCTCGCCACTCGGTAGGATTTTTTTTGAACTTAGGCGAGTATTGGACTGCAATTAAGCCTCCGAGTGAGAGGGTTGCTCACCACTCGGTAGGATTTTTTAAATTTAGGCGAGTACTGGACTGCAGCTAAGCCCCCGAGTGAGAGGATGCTCACCACTCGGTAGGATTTTTTAAACTGAGGCGAGTACTGGACTGCAGCTAAGCCCCCGAGTGAGAGGTTTCCTCACCACTCGGTAGGATTTTTTTTTAAAACTTAGGCGAGTACTGGACTGCAGCTAATCCTCCGAGTGAGATGGTTGCTCACAACTCGATAGGATTTTTTAAACTTAGGCGAGTACTGGACTGCGGCTAAGCCCCCGAGTGAGAGGGTTGCTCGCCACTCGGTAGGATTTTTTTTAAACTTAGGCGAGTACTGGACCGCAGCTAAGCCTCCGAGTGAGAGGGTTGCTCACCACTCGGTAGGATTTTTTAAACTTAGGCGAGTACTGGACTGCAGCTAAGCCCCCGAGTGAGAGGCTTGCTCACCACTAGGTAGGATTTTTTAAACTTAGGCGAGTACTGGACTGTAGCTAAGCCCCCGAGTGAGAGGTTTGCTCACCACTCGGTAGGATTTTTTTAAACTTAGGCGAGTACTGGACTGCAGCTAAGCCTCCGAGTGAGAGGGTTGCTCACCACTCGGTAGGATTTTTTAAACTTAGGCGAGTACTGGACTGCGGCTAGGCCCTCGAGTGAGAGGGTTGCTCGCCACTCGGTAGGATTTTTCAAACTTAGGTGAAACGGATTCGCGGCTAAGCCTCCGAGTGAGAGGCTTGCTCTTCACTCGGCAGGATTTTCTTTTTTGGAACTTAGGCGAAACGGATTCGCAGCTAAGCTAAGGCACCCCCTGGGGGATTTAGAACACATAAAAAAGGAAAAACAATCCTGTAGGAGACTGTGAAACTGTGTCTTTGATAATCAAACTAGAAGGAATTTCTTATTACATCTCAACAATCTGAATGCTTAAGTATAAAAGGGGCGGAGCAGCTCCGCATTCCAAGTGCGTGGCTCGTCTTTATTATGCTCGACATTGTAGAGGTGGTATGCTCCGTTGTGGAGCACTTTGGTGACAATGAAGGGGCCTTCCCAAGCAGGAGCGAGCTTGTGTGGTTTCTGCTGATCCACTCGAAGAACCAAGTCTCCCTCTTGAAATGCTCGACCCCTCACGTTTCTGGCGTGGAATCGACGCAGATCTCGCTGATAAATGGTCGACCGGATTAGGGCCATCTCTCTTTCCTCTTCCAGGAGATCAACTGCATCTTGCCGAGCCTGTTCTGCTTCATCTTCTGAGAAAAGTTCGACTCGGGGTGCATTGTGAAGCAAGTCACTCGGTAGCGCAGCTTCAGCTCCATAAACTAAGAAGAACGGAGTTCGACCAGTCGACCGATTTGCAGTTTTCCTCAATCCCCAAAGCACTGACGGAAAGTTCATCGACCCAAGCACCTGCCGCATGCTTGAGGTCACGCATCAATCGGGGTTTCAGTCCTTTGAGAATCAACCCGTTTGCTCTTTCAGCTTGTCCATTCGACTGGGGATGGGCGACTGAAGCATAATCGACCCGAGTGCCTTGGGAAGCGCAAAAGGCTCTGAACTCATCAGAATCAAAGTTCGACCCATTATCACTGATGATGTTGTGCGGAACGCCATTTCTGAATGTTAACTCTCTGATGAAGCTGACAGCAGTACTGGCTTCGAGGTTTTTGATAGGCTTGGCTTCAATCCCTTTGGTGAACTTGTCGACTGCTACGAGTACATGAGTGAAGCCGCTCCTGCCAGTCCTCAGAGGTCCAACCATGTCTAATCCCCAGACAGCAAAGGGCCAGACGAGTGGAATGGTCTTCAGGGCTAATGCAGGCTTGTGAGACATATTGGAATAGAACTGGCAACCTTCACATTTGTCGACTATGTCTTTTGCCATTTCATTCGCTCGTGGCCAATAAAACCCCGCTCCGTATGCTTTGGCCACAATGGTCCAAGAGGACACATGGTGACCACAGGTCCCCGAGTGGATGTCGTTGAGGATTACTCGACCTTCTTCCGATGTTATGCACTTCTGAGCGACTCCGGTAACACTTTCTCTGTAAAGCTGTCCACCCATTACTGTGAAAGCTTTAGATCGACGGACAATCTGACGGGCCTCTTCTTCATCATCTGGGAGCTCTTTCCTGAGAATATATGCAATGTATGGCACTGTCCAATCGGGTATGACAACCAAAACTTCCATGACCAAGTCGACCACGGCTGGGATTTCAACTTCAGTCGGATCAGTAGGGCTCTTAGGTTGTGGGGGCTCCTCCATGAAGGGATCCTCTTGGACAGACGATGTGTGAAGATGCTCCAAGAACACATTAGTGCGAATAGGCTCACGCTTGGAACCTATCTTTGCCAGATCATCAGCTGCTTGATTTTTCAGTCGGGGTATATGATGGAGCTCTAACCCCTCGAACTTCTTCTCTAACTTTCTCACTTCATTACAATAGCCAGTCATAGCCGGGCTCCTGACGTCCCACTCCTTCATTACTTGATTAACCACCAAATCTGAGTCGCCGTAGACCATTAGGCGACGGACGCCGAGTGAAATGGCCATACGCAACCCGTACAGAAGTGCTTCATATTCAGCCGCATTTTTGGAGGAATCAAAATGAATCTGAAGAACATAACTGAGCCTATCTCCTCGGGGGGATACCAATACCACCCCAGCACCAGAACCATTCAACATCTTGGATCCGCCAAAGAACATGGTCCAATGCTCCGAGTGAATCTGAGTCGGTTGTTGCTGCTCAACCCACTCGGCGAGGAAATCTGCTATTGCTTGGGACTTGATAGCTTTCTTTGCCTCGAACTTGATATCCAATGAAAGGAGTTCAATCGCCCATTTTGCCACTCGACCAGTTGCATCTCTGTTGTTCAGAATTTCTGACAATGGTGTGTCGCTGACGACTGTAATTGAATGATCTAAAAAATAATGTGCAACCTTCTTCGTGGACATGTAAATTCTGTAAACAAGCTTCTGATAATGTGGATATCTCTGCTTGGACGGAGTCAAGACTTCAGAAATATAGTACACTCGGCGCTGAACTTTATAGGCTTTTCCTTCTTCTTCCCGCTAGACCGTGAGTACTGTACTGACAACTTGTCCAGTGGCTGCAATATAAAGCAGTAAAGGCTATTTGCTGATTGGGGCAGCAAACACCGGCTGGGTGGAAAGCAGGGTTTTGAGCTCTGCAAACGCTGCATCAGCTTCAGGAGTCCACTCGAACTTATCAGATTTCTTCATCAGTCGGTAAAGAGGCAATGCCTTTTCACCGAGGCGAGAGATGAATCAACTCAGGGCGGCCAAACAACCAGTAAGCTTCTGAACGTCATGCACACGCATAGGGCGTTTCATCTGGAGTATGCCCCAACTTTCTCTAGGTTCGCGTCGATCCCTCGTTCGGAAACGAGGAAACCGAGTAACTTTCCTCCTGGAACTCCGAATGTACATTTCGGCGGACTAAGCTTGATATCATACCTTCTCAGGTTGGCAAAGGTTTCAGCGAGGTCAGTCAGCAGGTCGGAACCTTTACGTGACTTGACCACGATGTCATCCATATATGCTTCCACATTCCGACTGATTTGAGTGAGCAGGCACTTCTGAATCATCCTCATAAATGTGGCACCAGCGTTCTTGAGACCGAATGGCATGGTGACATAACAAAAGCACCCGAATGGAGTGATGAAAGTTGTTTTTATCTCATCGGGTCCATATAGTCGGATCTGATGATACCCAGAATAGGCGTCCAGAAAAGACAAACGCTCACACCCCGCAGTTGAGTCGATGATTTGGTCCATACGGGGGAGAGGGAAATGATCTTTCGGGCAGGCCCGATTGATATGCTTGAAGTCAATGCACATACGAAGTGAGTCGTCCTTCTTGGGGACCATGACAACATTGGCGAGCCACTCGGAGTGGTAAATCTCTCGGATGAACTCAGCTGCCAGGAGCCGAGCCATCCTCGCCAATTGCCTTTCTCTTCTGTACGGCGGACCGTCGAAGATGTTCCTTGACTGGTTTCACTTTCGGGTCGACTCACAAACAGTGCTCAGCCAGTCCCCTGGGTACACCCAGCATGTCAGAAGGTTTCCATCCAAAGATGTCCCAGTTCTCACGGAGGAACTGGATGAGCGCTTCTTCCTATTTGTTGTCGAGTGATGTCGAGATATGAGTAGAAGAGCATTGGGATCGGTTGGGTGAATATGAATCGGCTTTGTTTCACCGGACGACTGAAATGCAGAATCTCTGGCAGGCTTCTTGGCTCGCAACAAATCACTCGGATCTGCATTTTTCTGATACTCTTGCATGTCAACTGCTGCCATTTGTGCATCGGCAATTTTAGAACCCTTCTGGAAGCATTCCTCTGCCTTCTACCGATTGCCAGTGACCGCGATCACTCCTCTGGGACCAGGCATTTTCAATTTGAGATACGCGTAACATGGTCGAGCCATAAAGCGTGCATATGCAGGCCTCCCCGAAATAGCATGATAAGCACTCTGGAAATCCACTACTTCAAATGTCAACTTTTCCTTACGGTAATTCTTTGAATCACGGAAAACCACATCAAGGGTTATCTGGCCGAGTGATTTGGCTTTCTTTCCAGGGATAACGCCACGGAAACTCATGTTGCTTTTGCTTAGCTTGGACATCGGAATGCCCATCCCCTTCAAGGTTTCAGCGTAAAGGATATTCAGGCCACTACCACCATCCATTAGCACTTTGGTCAATCGAGTGCCAGCAACGACTGGGTCGACCACCAATGCTTGCCTCCCTGGAGTGGCTATGCGAGCAGGATGATCAGACTGGTCGAATGTGATAGCTGTTTGTGACCACTTCAGGTATGTTGTCGTTGCCGGAGCAACCATATTCACTTCCCGGTTTATCACTTTCAGTCGACTTTTGCTCTCAACATCAGCAAAAATCACCAGAGTGGAATTGACGTTGGGAAAACCATCATCACCTTCTTCCTTGTCCTCATCCTTATCCGACTCCTTTCCTTTTCACCGGGCTGCTTCTCTCGGAACTGCTGGATCAGGAGTCGACACTGTCGAGTGGTGTATTTAGTAAATCAGATTACCCTCTTCATCCTTCTTGGTGTGAATATGACATGGCAAATCCAACACATCATTTCCTGCTTGATCTTTTACCTTCTTGGGGGTCCAGGGCCCCTTAGGTTTCCCTTTAAACTTTCCTTGAATCACTGCCGCAGTTTCACCAGGCCCTGCAGGCTCAGCTTTACGCTTCTGTTTCCGATTGGAATTGCCTCCACCGGTGTCCTGACCGACTGGTTTGCTCTTTCCACTGCAGAGTCGATCATCTTCTTCTCCGTTAGCGTACTGAGTGGCTATTTCCATCATCCGAGTCAGAGACATATCTCCTATCCGACCGAATTTCAGGACCAGTTCTCAATACTTAACGCCTTCCTTGAAGGCACAAACTGCTTGATGCTGGGACACATTTTCCACTGTGTGATGCAAAGTGGTCCACCTCTAAATGTAATCCCTCAGAGTCTCATTCGGTTTTTGCACGCAATGCTACAATTCTGTTAATCCTGCTGGCCGCTTGCAAGTACCCTCAAAAGTTCTGACAAACACTCGGGCAGGTTCCTCCCAACTGAATATACTGCCTGGTGTTAACTGAGTCAACCATGCTCTGGCTGAACCTTCCAACATCAGAGGAAGATGCTTCATGGCCACTTCATCATTGCCGCCACCAATCTGCACAGCCACTCAGTAATCCTCAACCCAAGTGTCATGCTTGGACTCACCAGTGAACTTGCTGACTCCAGTCGCCAACCTGAAGTTGGGAGGAATCACCGCGGCCCTGATGGCTCTGCTGAAACACTCTGGACCTGAAACATGAACTCAGTTGCTAGTCGGGTGATCTCTGTCAACGCCCTCTCTGTGTGCTCTGTTCCTGTCGACTAGACCTTGAATGAGAATAGACCTCGCATCAAAGCCTGGCTCCCTTGGGTCGACTGGTATTCTTCGCTCGCCACTGTTAGGGCGTCTGTCATCATATTGTCGAGGCACATAGGATCCACTCCTCGGAGGAGGTGTGGGCACTCGACGACGATCATCACGGCCGAGTCGGTGATCATACTGCTCGTGGTTCCTGTACTGATCCTGCCGATGCCCACGTCCCTCATGCCGCGGGGGCGATCTTGGGCTGTGGGCCTACTGAACTGTATCTGCCATCACAGATCTGCTATGAATCCTATTCCGCGACTGAGACACTGCTGTGTTATGCTCTCCTGCTCCCCGGAGTAAGGCCCGGATCTGCATCAAACCTCTGCCAGCCTCTGACTGGGAAGGCTGGATTGACTCTGCTATACGGGCCGCAGCTGTGAGATTTTGAATCGGAGTGCGGTATACCTGAGGTTGAGGCGGAAAAAGCTGTCGTCGACTAGACTCAGGAATCCGCTGCCGAGCACGCTCGTCGAGTGCATGCTGAAGGTTCTCCAGTCGAGTGCGCTCAGCCAAGTTGGTTAGGCGCGCCTCCTCCAAGGCCCGAGCCTCGGAGGTTTCCCCAACGATGGGTGTGTGGAGCGCATCCATGTTACGGCGGCGAAGCTCTTCCCTCTGCTGCGAAGAAAGGGGTTCGGGGCGGTACTCCTCGTGAACGCGTGACGGATCGCCACCACCATCACCGCCGTCGTCGCGGCGGAAGCCAGGCGGACTACGTGATCCGTCGACCATCAAGACTTCAGCTGTAGGATCGCTGCTATCGCACTCGGATGCGGTCTCGACGGAGCCAGTCGACAGATCGAACAGGCCATAGAGAGTTTCGTCGGGCTCGATTGCCGCGACTTGTGGGGTGGCCGACTGACGAGCCACCGCGTGTTCCACACACCGCTGAAGTCGCGACCGACCGGATCGCTTGCGTCGGCGAATAGCGGGGAGCGAGGATACCACGGGACCGATACTGGGTCGACGGCTGCCGGAGAAGGACGCTGCGAACGCACGCACGAAAGTGCGTCGCCCCGCGGACGGGGAGCGTCTCGACGTCGAGGGGAGCTTCCTGAAGCCAGGCGGAGTCGTCGGCAACGAAGACGAGCGCGCCGAGACGGATCTCGCGGCCCTCAGCCAATCCACCGCCGGAAACCATGATGATGGGAATCGGAAAAATCACAACTTCACCAAAAAGTCGCTAAGACACCTACCCCACAGTGGGCGCCAACTGTCGTGGTTCTAAGACTGACAGTAGAATGGGGGTAGGTATGAGGAGGCAAGATCCCAGCTATGGTGAAGTTGTACACACAAGATTTATGAGTTCAGACCCTTCACGGTGGAAGTAATAGCCCTACGTCTCGGTGCCCGGAGGCGGTCGACTGGATTATATGTGTGTGGAGTTATAGAGGGTGCGAACCCTTGTCCCTGAGGAGGGGGGTGGCTTATATAGAGTTTGCCAGACCCCTCCTTCCCTCAGTTACACATGGTTTAAGGTACATAAAGAGGGGGCGTTACTGGTAACACCAACAATAAAGATACATGAATGACTATTAAGTCTACAAAGTAAATGCCCGAGCGTTGCTGTTCAGAGCGGCTTTAGACCTTCTGGTTGTCGAGTGACTAATGCTATGGTCGAGTGACATTGAGTCTTCCGAGTGGAATGCTTCTGGTCAAGTGGATGATGTTATGCCTTGAATGCTTCTGACTTTAGGGTAATGTCCTTGGGGAGGGTGTCTAGGTCAGGCCTATGGCCCTACCCTAGGTACATGTCGTCGTCAACCACCGCAACAGAAACCGCTAATGATGTCAGCCAGTGTGCAAGCTGGTGCAGACTAATGGATGCCATCTACCGATGAGGCTGTAGCATGCATCTTCCACGGTGTCGGTCAACATGAGTGTGGCAGATCTATAGCAGCTGAAGCTGCAGCTAAGGCAACCACACCGTGCCCGTTTTTTCTTTTGCATATTTAGTTCCCTCAAATTTTTGTTACACCTTCTTTCCCCTGTCTTCCCTCAAATATTTGGTGCACCGCCTCTCTCCCAATTAGCCTATTTACTAGAAGGGTTGGGCGTGCTTTGCTGCACCGTTGGTGTTGTTGGGTTTCTTAAAAAAATACACACACTTTGTTTCAATATATAAAGTTTATTACTTATTTGAAAAGTCAAACCTTTTAAGTTTGATAAAATTTGTAGAGAAATATATCAAAATCCATAATATCAAACTGGTATGATTAGATTCATCATGAAATTAATTTTCATACTTTTTATGTTTAATATTGTGGATATCGATATTTTTTGCTCTGAGCTTGGTCAAAGTTAAAGAAAATTGAGTTTCCAAAAAACCAACACCCCTTATATTTTGGAACAGATGTAATATTTAGTTTCGCGGGTGGGGAAGATGATGGAGTGTGTTTTACTTTTATTTATGATGCGGTGATTTAATGGGCCTTTCGTGATGTGGTTCTGTTAGCCGCTAACCAATGTATATTTAGTGGGGAAATTTCGGCATCGGTGGCTGCATGAACTATATTGGTGCTACAGTATCACATGGTAGCGCTTCTTTTTTCTAGGTGGTGGGAGCATGCGCGAGGTTGATATGTTTTTATAGGCTGGCTGGTTGATTTGAAAAATCATTGGCCCGGTCAAAATCTTAAACCAAATTCAAAATTTAATACCTCAATTGAATGAAAGAGTTTCAAAATTAGGGAACATATGGAATTAAAAGAATTAAATGGAAGAGCTCCTTGAGAAATTATTGACCCAGTCAAAATCGGGTGACCCAATTCTAAGTTGAAGACGATGTCGATTAGTTGTGAGACATTAAAAATTAATAAGCATAGTGTATTGTATAAAAGAATTGAATTAGATAGCTTTGAGAAATATTTGACCCGGTCAAAATCAGGTGATCCAATTTCAGTTGGAGACCTTAATTGAATGTGGGCTCTTTAAAACTAGGGAGCATAGTATTATAGAGTATTAGAACATCTCTATGACTCAACTATTGGAGACGTTGTACTATTCTTGTTACATATACCGAGAATTAATTTCTACCCCGGTTACTACTGGTGGCAAGTCTATAATTTATCCTTGAAGATATTTTTTGGTGTATTTTTGGATCTACCTCTGGTCGTTCATGCTTTTTTTCTTGACCTCCAAATCCTTTGTTGTCGTATTGTTTGAGCACGCTATGTTAGTTTATGTTTTTTCATTTATTTTTCATGTAAATACACTGGGAGTCTTAGAACTTGCGTGTGACGGTTAGTTTGATGTATAAACTTGCAAAATACATGTTTTTGATCCGCGAACTTGCATGATGATGCAAATACAGTCACATTTCATGTATGTAGCCGTATTGGGTGCCCACATGGCACGCCAACATGTTAGTGGCCCACTGTCAGGCTGACATGGCAAGCAGCAGGCCCCAAAAACTCCTTGTTTATCTTCATATGGCGTGCAGGTCCTGCGGGAAATAAATTGATTAAGATCTGAATCGAACTTGGAACCTTGCAGCCGGTTCGCTCGCATGCACAGGGGCAGTATACCATATAATCTTTTGTTTCCTATATATTAGAACAATGCCCGTGCGTTGCAATGGGATATAAATATTCTAGTATATTAGTTTGTGATTTACCTATCCATAATATGCGATTGTGTAAATAAATGGACATCAAATTATGTCCATGATTTAACTTATATTTTGATCAGAAGTGATTTACCTGCCCATAGTATGCGATTGTGTAAATAAATGTTCATCAAATTCTGCCCATGATTTACCTTATATTTTAATCAAAAGTTTGGTAAGTACATTAAAATGGAATTGGTTCAGAAGATAAGTAAATTAAGTTGATTCATTATTATACAGGAAAGGTTTGACGAAGCATGGTGGGAAGAAAGATGAAATGGAACGTTACATTCTTTTTAAGTAGTAGAGATTACCTTTCTTATGCATCAGGCCGCTGACATACTAAGCAATGTAATTATAGTACAACTAGGTAATTTCCCCGTGCGTTGCGGCGGGAATATAAAGATTAATTACAGATGAATTATAAATGAAGGAAAATATCTAAATCTAAAGCTACTATTTTTTACATAGAAATATTCCGTACTTGCATTGTGCGAATAAAGAGTTTGCATGTACATCGTACAATAGCATATGCAACAATTTAAATCAGGGTATTTCGCAACCTTCAGAGAGTAGACAAATTAAATAATGACCTGCTGTACTACATATGTTTGTAAAGGACTTCTTGAGAGATGATAGTATTACCAATGAAATAAAATTAAGATCTAGTATCATACAGAGAATAAATAACAACGCTCCAGCAGTTGAGATACAAGCATGTATCATACTTTCCCTGAATGTCAATGTCACTTGAAAGTAACATCACCAAGAAGAACATGAAAGTACTGTGGTGTTTACCTGTACATCAAGGGAAGGATTGTTTCATGACATCCACATGGATAAATAATTTATATGTAGCTAATACTTAACACATGATCAAATTTGAGTTCATTCAAATACATAAATGTGGACTGCCACAAACGAAAAATAAAATAAAATATATAACTTGATGTACACATATGTACAAAAATGATAAATGTGAAAGAAAATAGCGTAGATAAAATATTGATGTTATGGAAGACCCGAAGGTACATACCTAGAATATTGAGAGTTTACTAAAAACAGGGCACGATGCCACCAAGCATAGAGGCATGAGGTGAGCATCAGTAACCCTAATAAACAAAGGAAACGAATCCCACAGATTAGTAATACTCCAGATACTGCACTTGCAACAAAGATGTGCTACCACTACATCCATTTTTGGAGGTTGGTCATTGTATAAACAGTTGGTGAGCATGCCGGAAAGCTCGAGTGGTATTGCTGAAAAGGCAAGAGAAATAACATCCATCTATTAGAAACGAATCATATATACTTTGCTGTAGAAAATGATCAATTAATCATAACCAGGAATAAGAAAATTTGTATTCTGAAGAAACAATTTCAAGTGAATGGTATTAATGTTATTGACAAGTCTCCGACAATTACTATTGGAAGTTTTCAACTCCCTTTACCTACAGCCAAAAAGAACTATGAAATACTTATTGTTAGGGATATGCATATCCTCGTTGAGGTAACTTAGTGTTTTACGAAAGTTCTTTGGGTTCATGCTAATCGAAAGTGGTTGTTGGTAAGAATTGATCAACCTTATTAATGGATTATTTTCTAGAGGCATGTGGTCGATGAATCTAGTAGGCACAACCTTCTGTCCCCACTTTTAGTTTTCTGTTTTTCTTAGTTAAATAAAACAAAATGTCATGTTTACCCTGTTTTCTGAATTTTCCGTGCAATAAAAGAGTGCCAAAAAATAAAAGTGCTCAGAATGCCCTAAAATTTTAACACGATTTTCTCTGAATATTTAAGAATTTCTGGTGCAAATAACACTGCAGGGGGTGCCCCGGTGCCCACAAGATACCAGGGCACGCCAGCTGCCCCAGGTGCGCCCTGCTGGGTAGTGGGCCCCACGTGGCCCCCTCACTTATCCCGTTAGCCCATGTCATCTCCTACCTCCAGAAAAAAAATCACCATTGCTCTCTCTCTCTCTCTCGTGTTCTTGCTCTCAAACCCGCGGATTTTGATCTCTTTGCTCGAAGCTTTGTTTCTAAAATTATTTTGGGGGATTGTGTTATGTGACTCCTCCATTGCTCCAATTAGTTTTTGCTCTAGTGGTTTGTATTTTGAATAATTAGCCAGACTTGGTGCTGCTGTAAATGGGCTTGCATGTTGAATTCTTGGAGTTCCAAGTAGTTTAAATACTTGATATAGCCTCTAGGCATCCATATGAGTAGTCGCTGTCAATCTTGTGAAGTTTTGTTAACAAAAAAATTTGTGGCCAAAAAATTCAGAATTTTATTCGTAGGAAAAAGATGAGTATCTTCCGGAAGTTTTCCTCCAAAAGAATGCCAAGGGAGTCATTGAGGAATCATCGGACAATGACCTCAACACTCCGAGAACGGCGGAGGTGCGGCCATGAAAATGGACGCATAATGCCTTCATGGACGAGGCCGGGTTCCATTAAGAGTTTGCCCAATTCATTGCAAATGCCGGGCTGACCAACTTCCTCATAGATGAGTCTGACCAACACCACCTCCTCACGAATTCTTTTTTCAAAATAAATTATTTTATGAATAGGAACAATCCTCCTGAGGTGCGGTTTAATCAATACTCTGAAACCTGTCAGATACCGCTCACTGAATTTTGCGAGATATGTTTGATTCCCTCTGACGGGGAATTAAGAGAGTCTAGACCGGCAGAGTTTGAGGACTTCCTCCTCACTTTGACAGTGGTTGAGGAAAGAGGCGTGTCGAAAGACATCGCCACTAGTTTGCAGTTTCCTTCAGTGCATTACTTTGCTTTATTCAACGCGAAGTGTTTAACTGTTAGGGAGAAAGCTGGTGCATTGAGTGCTCCCGACCTCGCCATTTTACGCCGTGCACTACACGATGATCACACCTTTAACTCAGGTGCTATTATTGCACTACATTTTCACCTTAACAGAACTAAGGGCAGGATACATGGTGGTATTTATGCCACTCGCTTAGCGATTCACTTTAATGTTCAGATACGCCATCATGACTATCGGTTGCCCCGAGTTTATCTAAAACACCAGGCGATGGAAGATCACTAGTTTATTGACATTGTTGATTCTTTTAATAACATTCGTTACAACTTGGTTTTCAGTGAGAAAACCCGTGATATTATCCCATTGCCTGCTTCTGCTTTGTTTGATTCTATCACCAGGAACAGATACAGGATCATGCCAGCGGACATTATCGCCTACTGGAATGCCCAGGCAGTGGCAGAGCAGGAGCCCCAGGAGTGGGAGGCTCAGGTGCCTCCGCCCCAGCACTTCCACATGGGACCGGATGACTACTATGGATGGTGATTACCAAGCTAGGCCAAAAGCCTAAGCTTGGGGGAGTGCGTATTTCCACAGACATTATATTCCGTCTCACACATTTCATTCCAGTTGTCGGTGTCCACACTTTTTCATTGTATTATCCATGTTAGATTTATTTTCTCGCTTTCTTCCTGTGTGTTTAAAAACTTTGAGAAAATCAAAAAATATTTCTTGCTTCTTTTCGGTTTTTCTTTCTAGCATAATTAGTTGTAGTATTAAAAGAAGACCCAAAAAGATTTCTCGATTCTTCTTTTACTTGTTGGGAGCTTTCCCGTGTAAATAGTTTTTGTTGTTTTTTTTCCTTCTTTAATTTGCTTTCATCAAGAAAAACTAAAAACTCCAAAAATATCCCAGTGTGTTTCTCTGAAATTCTTTTCTTTTTGTTGAGTCGTACAAAGGGGAAGACCACAATGAAAGTGTCGAGTGGCTCTCATATGCATTGTTATTGATCTAACAAAGATCCCAAATTACCTTGTCTTCTCCTTTTGAATAAAATGTTTGCAGATTCCAGCTTAGTCCACGACACTCTTGCACTATTAATATTTTCATGTCATTCGGTCGTGCAAGTGAAAGGCAATAATAATGATATTTGATGAAGTGACTGTGGCAAAGAAAAGTGGGTATGAACTCAACTTGTTTTTTTTTGTTTTTGTTTTTGTAAATATGTTTAACTCAGTATCCATGATTCAACATGTTATGATCAAACATGTTTGCAATGACAATTAGAGATTATAGTTGCTCATGCCATGCTTAAGTAGCTAGGAGTGGATAATGATTTATCTTAGGTGTCAACATGTGCATTAAAATGATTGTGATGTAGTATGATGATATGGTATCCTCCTCTGAATGTTTCAAGTGGCTTGACTTGGCACATGTTCACGCATGTGGTTGAATCAAAACCAACATAGCCTCTATAATATTTATGTTCATGGT
Organism: Aegilops tauschii subsp. strangulata; assembly: GCF_002575655.3. Classification (NCBI taxonomy): domain Eukaryota; kingdom Viridiplantae; phylum Streptophyta; class Magnoliopsida; order Poales; family Poaceae; genus Aegilops; species Aegilops tauschii. The sequence goes on along the minus strand of NC_053038.3, from coordinate 11,059,803 downwards.
GTCTGTATCCTACTCATACTAGTATTCAATGTTAAATATTCATAATGCATGTTCATGACCGTTTTCGCTCTCTAGCTGGCCGCTTCTCAACCTATTTGCTAAAACCAAAGTTATTCCAGATCATTCCAGTTTATCTACCTATATGTGGTATTACCCTGCCATTCCAAGTAAATTTGCATGTGCCACCTCTAAAATTTCAAATGAACATCTGTTTTCTGTGCCTAGACCGCTCATGGAGTGACAGGGGGTGGTTAGTATCTTCCATGCTAAAGCGGGTTATTCTCATGATGAGTGTTTATTCACTCGTCCTTACACGAGAGGGGCTGGTAATAGGGATGCCCAGTCCCGAAATCAAAAATTGCAAATAATTAAACAAAACTCCCCCAGGACTGTTGTTGGTATGGACGGCACCCGTGGATTCGGCTAGCCATGGCTTGTGTTTGTTGGTGGAGGGGGGGGGGGTAAATTTTACTTTTACCGCTTGGGAACCGCCGCTTATTTCTTTAGCTTGGAAGATATTGAAAACTCTTGGTCGTAATGTTGATAGGAAGGATGCGCGTCCCAAGATTATATTCATCTCTGATTTAAGCTTTTAGCTCTGGCACCTTAGCAAATCCCTGCTTCCCTCTGCGAAGGGACTATCTGTTTACTTTTACGTTTAGTCATCACCTTCTCAAACAAGCGCCAGACCTGAGAGCACTATTGTCATCCTCATGCATTGTGTATAGTTAATGCTAACTGCATCATGACTGGATCTTTCTACCATGAATTATAATGTTTAGTCGCAGCTTGAACTTTGTAGGTGCTCTGGATTTATGTTTTGCGGTCTCAGAAAGGGCTAGCGAGATACCACTATTGTCATATTATATCATGATTGTTTTGACAAAGTGTTGGCATTTGAGATATCTTATTATTGCTCGCTAGTTGATTATGCCATTGATATGAGTTAATATAATTTCTAAGAGTTATTGTTGATATGGTTAGTCATGATCTTTGCTGAAAACCTGGGTGCTATTTAAGCATATATATATGTAAACAAGAACAAAAGAGTTCATAAAAGTTTTTATTTATCACTTTCAATTTGTCAACTGAATTGCTTGAGGACAAGCAATGGGTTAAGCTTGGGGGAGTTGATACGTCTCCATCGTATCTACTTTTCCTAATGCTTTTGCTCTTGTTTAGGTCTCTAATTTGCATGATTTGAATGAAACTAACCCGGATTGACGATGTTTTCAGCAGAACTACCATGGTGTTGTTTTTGTGCAGAAATAAAAGTTCTCAGAATTGGACGAAACTTTTTGGAGAATTATTTTGGAATAAATAATAATTTTCGGAACCAAGATCCACTAGAGGGGGGCTGGCTGCCCACAAGACACCAGGGCACGCCACCCCCCTCTGGCGCGCCCTGGTGGGTGGTGGGGCCCTCAAGGCCCCTCTGACCCTAATTCCGACACTACAAAATCCTATTTTTAGAAAAAAAATAGGAGAGGAAGTTTCATCGCATATCACGATACAGAATCACCGCTATCTCATGTTCTTCATCGAGAGGCCAGATCTGGAGCCCGTTTGGGGCTCCGGAGAGGGGAATCTTCGGTCTTCGTCATCACCAACCCTCCTTCATCACCAATTTCATGATGCTCCCTACCGGGAGTGAATAATTCCTTTGTAGGCTCGTTGGTCGGTGAGGGGTTGGATGAGCTTCATCATGTAATCGAGTTAGTTGTGTTAGGGCTTGATCCCTAGTATCCACTATGTTCTAAGATTGATGTTACTATGACTTTGCTATACTTAATGCTTGGCACTAGGGCCCGAGTGCCATTATTTCAGATCTGAACCGTTTATGTTTTCACCATTATATCTATGTTTTAGATCTGATCTTGCAAGTCATATGCACCTGCTACGTGTTATGATCCGTAAACCCCAGGGTGACAGTAATTGGGATACTTTCCGGTGATGACGGTAGTTTGAGTTCATGTATTCACTATGTGTTAATGCTTTGTTTCGGTTCTCTATTAAAAAGATGCCTTAATATCCCTTAGTTTCCTTATGGACTCCGCTACCATGGGAGGGTAGGACAAAAGATGGCATGCATGTTCTTTTCCATAAGCACGTATGACTATTTACGGAATACATGCCTACATTTTATTTATGAACGGGAGCTAGTTCTGTGTCGCCGTAGGTTATGACTGTTATATGATGAATATCATCCAACATAATCACCGATCCAATGCCTACAAGTTTTCCACATATTGTTCTTGCTAAGCCACTATCAATGCTAGTGCTACTGTTCCAACTGCTACAAAATTGTTAATGTTGTTATCGTTACCACTATTACTCTTACTGTTACTACTGCTATCAAACCATCATATAACTGTGCTACTGATCACTTTGCTACAGATATTTAATCTCCAGGTGTGGTTGAATTGACAACTCACTGCTAATACTTGCAAATATTCTTTGGCTCCCCTTTTGTCGAATCAATAAATTTGAGTTGAATACTCTACCCTCGAAAACTATTACAATCCCCTATAATTGTGGGCTATCACCCACAGGATCCTCCTCCTACAATATAAAAGTACATCCATTACTATTAATTACAGGAAACCAACAAAAAATTCAATACAAATAAAAGTCACATTGATCATATTATCCATAATATTAACCTATTTGCATTTTGCATAGGCATGTGCACAGACTTCACAAGAAAGCTAACGAAACTATATATGGTCGATAACTTTATAATTAGAGGAAACTTACAAAAAATAAAATTTTAAATCTACCTAAATATTTTGATTTTGGATAATGAAGCAAAGCTCCAAACTATGTTGAAAAAGTGCACTTAAAATAAATTGATAGGTACATATAAATTAATGCATTCCTTTTTAATTATAGCCAAATCTACGGAAGATCAATGCTGAATTTATGATCAACTGAAGCATGATAAAGAAATATTTGCCCATAATGAGTGTAAATGAAGATGACAGTGACAAATCTAGCCATGTGAATTAATGAAATCAGTTGTAACAATCCAATTCCAAATATTTCTAACTGCTTGATTATATAGTTGCTGAGGTGATATCAATTGGCATAGCAAGCACGAACCTAATACAAAAAACCCTTAAACCAACTAATCTAACCAACTATACTAACGTAGGAATCATTATCTAACTAACTAACCCTATATTCTTAATCTTAGCACTAACTACGAATGGGAAATGAGAAGAAGTGCCTCCTCGATCACCTGCTCGTCGCCAGCCTGCGCACCTGCATGCACTGCGCCGCTCGACGCCTTCACCTCCATCTCCGACATGGCCGAGTTAGAGCTGGACATCTCCTTCTCCACCAGATCCGCCGCAGCAGCTGCAACTCCAGCGACTGCGGTTGCAGCATCTCCTGCACCACTGTGGATGCAGGCAACTTCCGGCATGGCATCTGGCGCGGTCCCCGCGGCCTTCTCTTCTAGCACATCTCCGGCCGAAGCAGCTGCAGCGCCACGAGCGTCCTCCATCGGAGCCGGAAACATGCGGCCGGGCGGAGGGAAGTGCGATGGGGGTGAGCGAGTCAGTGCGATTGGAAGTGCGGTGGGGGTGAGGATTTTGCTGCGGTGAGGGAGACGATTTGGGGGGGGGGGATGGTGGGGGCAATGTGTTCGGTGGTGGTTCCCCTCCTCTTATACGATGGGACGTTTTTGGACGTTTTCCATCAACACATGCACGCCCACAAGCGCGGTACGATGCACGGGAAAGTGAAACGCCCACGTACAAATACCAGTATATGGTCGTGCCCACGTCCAAGGCTCTACGCATGAGTAAATTGACCAGCCTACGTCCCAGTTGTCAGAGGCTGTAACGGCCAGGCCCACATGTCATGCGCAACCCACATGTTTCTCCGGCCCCACACGTTAGTAACTGAGGTAACGGTCAACTGCGTTGACCAGACGGCAAGGCTCCGTTTGGGCTTTTGTGAGAGTGGGGCGAGTGGGGGAGGGCAAAAGTGAGGAAATGTAGACTTCTTGGGCAAAACCGAGCAAAACTAAGCAACCAGGGGCACAGAAATAGAAAATCCAATTTTTTACTATTGTGTCACTAGACCATCTTTCTCATACATTCTTCTTAAGTAAACTACATTGCTAACTATGTTACTATTATGTTCTTCAAAAGAAGCTCCCAGTGTTGTTGTGCCTCCGCTGTTGGATGTCGAAGGTGAGATGACAATTGTTTGCGTACGACCATAGACCATTTTCAAATATACATACTCGACTGAACGTCAGACAAATGGATGCCTCAAAATCGATGATGGATGCAAATCGTGAATGAGCACATGCCATAAACTAGAGACCGGTGGATCTCTGTGCCCCATCATGAAGATGTAGGGATTTTTTTGTTTTATTCTATTTGACCTAAGACTAAGAGAGAGGAGTTGGTCCTAGTACTTGTCATGTGCTCGGAAGTTATTTACCTAGGATGATAACAATTAGCTAGTAGTGGTTAACTTATGATGATGATGATGATGATGGTGATGATGATGAGACATTGTTATAGTGGGAACCGCTAGGCATCAGACAACTGATGCCTAGCATTCTATCAGACCAGTAGACAACCCTTGGATTGGATCCCATGCACCCGTTGGATAAGAGCAAGTACAATAGAGTTGAGTCAGCTTGCTATAAAAAATAAACTAGTATATTCTTGCTTAGTTGGAGGAAAGAAAAGAGGAGAGAGAAGGTAAGCGGGCTCTTGGTGAAGAGCCAGCTCTAGCACGTGCTCATAGGCACTTTGTGAGAGTGAAAGGCGGGCCATATAATAAAAAAGTAGTACACTCTTCTAATCAACTATTGTACATATTGGCTATAAGATGGGCTATAGATGACATGGCAATAGCTTATAGCCAGCAGTTCGCTATATTATTAACCATGCTCTAAGAGCCTCCTTGTGTTGAGTGTTCCCAAAACCGAAACTAATTAATGCTGATTAGCTGTGATTCCACCACTGAATTTTAGCAAGTTTATTAGTAGTCCTTTCAACATAGGTCCCTCTAGTATCTTGCTTCCATATAAATCGTTGCTTCTTACATATAATAGCTTCCTACGATCACTGCTTATAATTTAAATTCCCATTAATTTACACTCTTTTTTGTACCATCTTATTTTCCGAGAACTTCCACCGAACAAAAAATTGTTTCTGGTGCTACTAAAATTTGCTTCCGGTGCTAGTGCTTCTGTCCAACTAAAAAAATCCAACAGAGTAATAAATTCGTTATGTTTCCAATGTGCCAAAAAAAATGTTTCCGTTGCTTAGAAAATTTGCTTCCAATACAACTGATATTTGCCTCAATGTAAGAATTATTTTTGGACGTGCAAGGCAATATTTGCTTCCCTTGGGAGAAAACTTATTTCTAGGTACCACAAACAATGCTTCATTTTTATTTCATATTTATTTCAATCATATTGAATTGATGCTTCCAACAATACAAATTACAAACTATGCTTTCTAATCCATAGCAATTTTTTCTGCAAACATTGTCAAGTGATGTGCTTCCTTTATTTTCAGCATATGATTTCATTTGTCATGCTTGTCGTTTTTTTGTTTACTAGCAATTTCATAGCAGTTGTGGTTCCATCCCCGTCTCTCTTTGCTCTGCTTCATCCACCATGTTCGGCCTAGGCTTGACGGAATCCATTATTTCACCCAGAAGTCATCACGTGATGCTGTCGTCGAGGCACGAGAGTGGGTGGGCAGCAGCGAGGATGGCACCATGGAGGGGTGACACTCTTAACCCATGGTAGCCGAGGGGCGCATCTTGCTAGTTTGCTTCCAAGCCGATGATGAGAACACTAGCCACTGAGATTGTCGACTCATTCCACACGCCGTTCCACAATCTCACGATCTGCAAAACATTTTCTCCCGCTCCCGTCGACCTTGCACAACTTCAGGAAGCATGAGTTGTTGGATTTAACTACAAATAGGAAGCACATAAATGAAGCAACCTAAAACATTGTAGAAGCACAAGTGTTATACATATGAAGCAAATGGTTGAAGAAACATAGCTATGATACTTATGAAGCAAACTAATTAAACGTATGAAGCGTGAAATTTTGGATGTATCATATCATGCAAATCCAACATAACCTGCATAGTGGAAGCATAGATTTTAAAAAGTGGGAATAACAAAAGATTTCTACATGGTCATTCAGACTCAAATCATGAAGATAGCCATTCTATCCATAATATATTTGAAGTTTAGGAAGCATGAGGGCGAAGTATGAAGCATGGAAACGAAGCAAAACTAAACACACTGAATTACAAGGCTCCTCACAGAATATATACAAACTGAGGATGCAAAAGTATGACATGTATGCAGCATGTCGTATTGACTAACAATCGTCCTTTCGTCCTGGCAAAGAAGGGATGCCGGAGCCAACCACCGGCAACATCAACCTCCTCAGCAGCGTTGGCACGGCTCCCGACCACCTCCTCGGCAGAACAAAAAAGGCTGACATGAATTAGAACATACATAGGGAAGGAAGCTACGGGCACATATATAAGACCTATGAAGCATGAAGTCTGAAGCCAAAATTTGTTGCTACCACAACATAGATGTGACATATTGGAAGCATCCTGTTATGGAAAAAATAGCACATCTATTTTCAAGATTTGGGTGCTGCAATTTGTAATGTACTCCCTCTGTAAACTAATATATGAGCGTATAGATCACTAAAGTAGTGATCTAAATGCTCTTATATTAGTTCACGAGGGGAGTACATATCAATATCATCAACCTAATCGGAGTTATGTGAGCTTACATGAAAGTGCACAGGGGATCGCAGACGACGCTAGCTCGAAGCATGGTGCGCAGGGGATGTAGCTCTGGCAGCGCTGTCGGAGAGGACATAGGAAAAGTGTCCCCGTGGATCGCGAGAACGAAAAGTGAGGTCCCACGGGGAAAGGCAGAGGAACAGGGGATACGGAGAGAGATGGGGAACGGGGGCGAGGGATTAGGGGGCAGTTATGGTTGGCTCCAAGAAAATTGGGTGGTTAGCAGTGGGGTGAGGCTCAGCCGTGGGATTAAACAAGCATCAACGGAGCACGAGTGGTCTGAGGATTGATTTGTATCAGACGTATGCTATTAAGTGTTTCCCATTGTTATATCCTTATGATGATGATGAGTTGTTATATCGCTAACTAGCTGATGATGAGTTGTTATATCATTTTGATGATGACAAGTTGTTATATTACTATGATGATAATGCGTTGTTATATCATTATGATGATGATGACGATGAGTTGTTATATCATTGCTAGTGTATACAAATCTGCATAAGGTTGTATAAGTACATTATAAACATTCAGAAATGAAATACACAAATTTAGTAGTGGCGCACCTTGGCTTTTATATCAGCCGAACCATCTAAGAAATTTGATAAGCGAGATCCTATCTCTACTCTCACGGCGAAAAATTAAACAAGACAAGTCCAATGCTTTGCCTAAAGATAACTCTAGAACTCTAAGAGCATCTCCAGCCGCGCCCCCAACAGGCCTCCCAGGCGATTTTTTCGCTCCGGCGCCCAAAAATCGGCCCAGTCGCGCCTTCAGGAGCCCGTTTTTCGCCGGATCGGGACGAAACTGGCACCGGCGTACCCAGGCCGAACCCGGCGAGCTGGGGGGCGCCCGGGGGCGCCGGGGCGAGCAGTTTTGGCGCGAATGGAGATGGGCCCGCCGAGTTAGCGAGGCGCCGCTTCATCGCCCTCATCGCCTCGGTTTCCGTAGGAATCAATGCGAAGGCTGCCGCGCCGGTCAGCCTCCATTGATGCCTCACGGGCGGCGCAGTGAAGGCGCCGCGACGCGCGTCCCGCCCTCTGCCGCCACGCGTCCCAGGGCATGCAGCCTCTCGCCGCCCCGGTGCGGCTATAGAAGGCGACCTCCCCGCCGATGGACGCCACAGCTCTCATTCCCCCCCCCCCTCTCCGGCGCAGAAAGTAACACTCTCCCCGCTCTCTGGCGCACAAAGCAACACCTTCCCCCTTCCCGCCAACGAACAAATGGCCGAGAGGTTCCCAGGCGATGGCGCGGCGGCGAACGGCTTCGGCCGCCGCCATCTCCAAGAACCGTAGGCGCGCCTCCTCTATGAGGCCGAGTATCCGGCGCCCCCGGACATGCGAGTGTCGGGGGCGTGGAGGGTGAGCGCCGACGGTGTCCCGGTGCCACCGGTGCCCGAAGCGGCTGCACGGCGGGCCGAGATCGTCCGCATCCGCTCGTCCCTGGCGGAGGAGCAGCGGAACGAGCCGCGCTACGCCGCCGACAGCCACACCATGTGGTCCATGTACTTCGCGCGCCGCCGCGAGGAACAGATCGCCTCCACCAACGGCGCCATCCCCCGCGGCCGCCTCAACACCGACGGGCGGCGCGAGTGGTGGGGTGTGCCAGGCCGCACCCTCGAGGCGTTCCACGACCACATCAAGACCGGCAACGTGCCGCGCCACGAGTACCCGTAGCCGTCCTTCTCTCGCCGACGTGGCAGCTCCTGGACGCCGCGGCGAATGGAGCCGGGGTCGTCCTCGTTGTCGGGGTCCGGCTCGCCGGCGTGCCGCCCTATCAAGCCTGAGCCGGAGGAGACGCCGCTCGGGCGCCGCACCCGCAGCGGCGCCCTCGTCATCAACTAGGGTGCCCGGCCCTCCCCGCGCTCCCTCCGCCTGGTCCGGCCGAAGCCCGAGCTGGGGCTGCTCCCCGTGAAGCTGGAGCACGTCGACATGGTGGCCCCCGATGACAAGTCCGCCCTCAAGTGGGAGAGGGAGGACTACGTCTGTGAGCAAGTGCTCCGCCAGCGCCGGGCGTACGCGGAGCTCCAGGCACGGCGCCGCGGGCGCGAGGAGAGCGGCGTCATCGTCCTCGACAGCAGCGAGAAGGACGAGGCCAGGCTGTCCAGCGCCCCACCGCGCGTCGGTGACCTTGGCCAGGGCTGCAGCAGGGACGGCGGCGGCACTGGCGAGGCGCGCAAAGACGACGGCGGCGGCGGCGACTCCACCCGCTTCTACAGGCTTCTCGGCATGTAGATGGCAGGCGGCGGACGCGGGCGCAGTGGCTAAGCGTAGTTTGGCGTAGTAGTAGGCGTAGTTTGCATGTTCTTACGTTTTTGTACAAATTTTAATAAAATTTCGCCGAGTTTATGCCAAAATCGTCAAGTTTGCAATATTTTGTACGGAATATCGCCGAGCCCGCGGCGACCGGGGGGAGGTCGACGACTGGGAACGAAGTCGCCCCCAGGGGCAAATTTAGCGCCGGTTCGCGCCCAGGCGGCTTTTTTTCGGCGCCCGGGGGGCCGAACGGCTGGAGATGCTCTAAGAATTTGCCTTTTACATGTCGGCAGTTTTTATTTCCTCAACAAAACTGATGCGGCAATTTAACATAATCAGCTGCTGGTGGCCCCATCCGCAGGCTTGCAAGGAGAGCAGGTCACGTGGCCAAAAATGACTGGACCTGGAACAATCTGGTGAATGAACTCTGCGAAGTAGTATTCCACACGGCTTCTTGTTTTTTTTAAGTACGGCCGGCTTCTTGTTTTCTTTGTGTTACATGCATCTAGGACTCCTACGTGGGCACCAAAATTCGTAATGTGCTCAGCTCAAATATATTTTCTGTAATGTGCTAATATCTTGGTTGCACGCCATAATCAAAACCATCAGCGTAATCACGTGCACGTACATGATGTGGTGCATGCATGTATGACTATATGCAATTCTTTTTCACTTACTTTATCGTAGGAGTATTTTTCTTTCGACTCTTCATGTCATGTCATGTATGGCTACATGCAATTCTTTTTCACTTGCTTTATCTTGGTATTTTTCTTTCTTGACTCTTCATGTTTACCCGCCGTAACAAAAGTCTCTTAATTGAAATATTTCTGGCATGCAAATATTATTGATCTATAGTTCATTAAAATGTGACAATGTGTGAACAGCATGCAACAACAGCATCGGCAGTCGTGGTCATATTAGTAATTTTCCAAGTCGTGGAAGCTGCGGTGGCATGAATCCAACTAAACCTAATTAGTTTGGCTAAAAAAGGAGAGGAGAGGAGGAGATTGCTAATTTGGGCGCGGTAATCTCTCCTGACCTCTCACCGTACGGATGTATACATAGAGCGAAATAAGCTCCTTCATTCTCTCACACACCACACCAGACCACAATCTGTCGTCCGACGTACTGTGCAAACCGATCGACCAACGAGAGACAAGAGCAGCAGCAATGGCAGTGCAGCAATGCACGGTGGCGCTCGTGGTGGCCGTCGCCCTCGTGGCAGGGCCAGCCGTCTCGTACGCCGCCGAAGCCGGCTACGCCCCGGCCGGGGCACAGCCCAAGGCCACGACCGAGGAGCAGAAGCTAATTGAGAAGGCCAACAACGCCTTCAAGGCGGCTGTGGCGGCTGCAGCTGCAGCCCCTCCAGAGGACAAGAGCAACATATTCGTGAAGACCTTCACGCAGAACAATGGCAACTGGTCTCTCGAGGGGGTCACCGACGCGTCCAACTCCAACGACAGTCTCAACACTAGGGTCATCTTCGCTATGATGAGGGCCTTACTGAACGCCAAGGGCGCTACCCCGGAGGCCAAGTACGACTCCTTCGTGGCTATCTTCGGCGAGTCGCTCCGCATCATCGCCGGCATCCTCCAGGTGCACGCCGTCAAGCCCGCTGCCGAGGAAGTCAAGGGCCCGATCCCTGCCGGCGAGCTCAAGGCCATCGGCCAGATCGACGCCGCCTTCAGGACTGCAGCCACCGCCGCCGACGCTGCCCCGTCCAAGGACAGGTCTGCCGTCTTCGACTCCGCCTTCGACAAGGCCATCAAGGAGACCACGGGCGGTGCATCCGGGGGCTACAAATACGTCCCCGCCCTTGAGTCCGCCGTCAAGGAGGCCTACGCCGCCACTAATCCCCAAAACCCCAAGATCAGGCTCATGACCTATGAGACCGCCATGGTCGACACCATCTTCGCCATGGCTGCCGTCGCCACCGCCGTCGCTCCCACGCCCGCCACCGCTGCCGGTGGCTACAAAAGCTGAGCTAGTGACCTCACCGTACCTATGCTGCATATGCGTACGTGCGTATGTGACTGTGGCGGCAGCATTTTTGATCGACAATCAATATCAATTCTTCTTTTTCGTGTCATGCACCCGCGATCGAGATTGATGACTTCTCATAATTATTAAATGCGAAAAAGTCTGGGAAAAAAACTAGATTTCATAGTCGAAGTCTGAAATGAACCCTAAGATCCAAATCCCACAAATCAGCAGACTGTCTTATCTAATCCCAGCTTAGCCCGGCCCTTTTTGGCTGAGAAGGCGTTTGTTCCCGCTGGAATTGCGCAGGATGACAGAGATTGGGGAGAAACCGAACAGTTTTGTCGTAGCTATTTCAGTGAGATCGACGGAGACTTACCAAGGTGACTGTTCAGTCTTCAGTGCATGCTCGATCACTGGCCATTCAGTCTTCTGCACACAAGCTAAATTGCTGGTAGCTAGTTAAGCCAAGAGCGTAGCTGTGTAAAGAAACGTGCATGTTTCATCGTCAATCAGTAGTGGTATAAAAATTCTCAATCCTGTGTATAGTTCATCTTCTTCTAGACTGCTATATATCTCTTGCTTCGGTGGATTACTTGTGTCACCATCTACTGCATTTTTCAATATTTATATTCCAACTTATTATTAATTTAGTTTGTAATGCGTCGTTGAACCATTTTATTCACCGCCTATACATATACTTGCCTTATCCATGTGAGTCCATTTTTGGAAAATGTTCTTTTCCCGTATTTCGTATCCGTATCCAAATGTCTCTATCCCTGTACGTATCATGTAATGTAACTAAATACCACAACTTTTCCTACCAAGAACCCTAATCAGAGACGATCATCTAGCAGATATGAGACTAAGAGAAGAGTGGGAGCGGGGGGGGGGGGGGGGGGGGGGGGATTACTTGCGTCTTTTTCAGCCGCCACGATCGTCTTATGGTCCGGTGATGAAGCCTAGCTAGCTGCCTGTGATTTCCCCTCTCTCTGCCACGTGTGCAATCCTGGCGGAGACAAACGATTTTTAAACCAAGAAGGGTCGGGATAAGCCGGGAGTAAATAAGATAGGGCGCTGATTTCAAAAATTTGGAGTTTAGGGTCCATTTCACACTTCAATTACGAAGCCAAAGTTTTTTCAGACTTTTCCCTTACTAGGGAAAGCCTAGCTGGCTGTGATTCCCCCTCTCTCTGCCACGTGTGCAATCCCGGCGGAGACAAACGACTTTTCAACCAAGAAGGGTCGGAATAAGCTGGGATTAGATAAGATAGGGCGCTGATTTTAAGGATTTGGGGTCCAGGGTCCATTTCAGACTTCGACTATGAAGTCGATGTTTTTTCAGACTTTTTCCTTACTAAATTAAATTAGTGGGTAGCTGAGCGAGCGTGTGGGTGTGGCTTAATTAATTTGTTTTGGACACGCACGGCCGGCACAGCAGCAACATATCGATCCATGTGTAAAACTTACTTTATAGTATATACTAGAAAAAGGTCCGTGCGTTGTAATGGGAAAAAATTACATACCCCTAAACAATAAACATACTCCTAATAAACATGGCTCGGGACGCTGGGAAGCCCACGCCCTCTATTTCTCCAGCACACTCCGTAAAGTTTTGTTGCGTTTGGACTCCGTCTGATATTGATTTCCTGTGATGCAAAAAACCTGCAGAAAACATCCGGTAATAACCCTACATGTTGTTTGAGGCTAGATCTCATTACGCTCATGAGGGAGTCGCCGTAAACCGGCTCTCCTCTAATTGTGTCTAGCCCTAGAGATTATTGATTGTTGCCTGTCGCTTGTCCCTCTTTGGGGAGCCCTGCCCCTCCTTATATATGTTGAAGGGGCGGGCTATATGTGGAGTCCTATTAGGATTAGGACTAGTCTATCTCTAATACAAACCGGATACAAGTCCAGGTCTTAACTCCTTGTAAAACAAATATTCCTCACGCCTTTCCTCTTAAACCGGCCCACCATAGTATGAATCGGCCTTCATGAACCGCCCGTTGGGCCACCGGGTCTTGTCGCTCCTCTGACCCGCCTGCCGGATTACCAATGAACCGTAAACCGCCAAGTCCAAACGGGTTGCCAGTGGATCGTCAATTCTCAGCCGGGTCTCAAGTAAACCGCCAAGTCCGGCCGGGTTATACTTCCGGCCGGTTTACGCCGTGGGGTATATCCCCGACATTAGCCCCCAGTTTAATTTGGATATATCCATGTTAAACTGATCCTATAAAACAAACACAAGAACAAATTTGACAGATTATGCTCCGGGTTAAGAATTCTTGTAAACCGGCATCCGATCATCCTTAAGTCCTTGTCATTTCCTCCTTCTAGAAAATCGAGTCAATAGACCAGCTTCATAATCAATTTGCTTGCAGAAGATATTTCGTAAATAAAGAATCCATTTGAATCCACCTTCAATGCGCTGACTTGACAAAAATATTGGTCTTCAAATATTCAACTGATATCCACCGATTTGAAAATGTAGAACTTGCCGGTTTATCATTATCAAAATTGCCGGTTTATAAATATTGATGGCACCATTTCATAATTGTTGTCGACACCGGGTCATGTAATTGATCTTCCTGATTTGCTCAAAACTGATAAACTGAAGACGTTCCTCCTTTATATGCATAATACCTGTAGCCCCCAAGTCTTAAGAGGAGAACATAGTGATAACTTAAGACTTGCTCCAATAAGTGTTTTCAACCTTGATGAAATCCGGTTTGTTCACCTCAATCATATAAACTGAATACTCCATATATGTAGCCCCCATGTACCGGGTTGTCATGCTTGCAGCAACCTGGGACTTGTAATTGCTTATAAAAACTTCAATCAGTGTAGCCCCCAAGGGCCGGGTCATTATGCAATAATGAGCAGGGACTTTGTAAATATAATCATGTAGATTTTAGCAGCGATGTGTAGCTTCCAAGGGTCGGCTTAGTAAGATAATACTGAACCGGGACTTGATATATACTTCAATGAAAATAACATCTTATAATGTAGCTTCCATCGTAGGGCTTGAACCCACGTCCACAAGGTTAAGAGCTTTGTGCTTTACCAACTAAGCAATGAACCCTTTAATATAATGGATTAAGGCTTGTATACCTTGAATGTTTGACAGGAGCAATTGGTAGCCCCCAAGGGCGGCTCATTATGATGTGATGAGTCGGGTCTTCAATAAGGCCAATAAAAAATGACTTTGCATTAGCCCCCAAGTGTCATGGTGCATGCTTGCAGCGACATGAGACTTGCATGTAATCTCAATTTGAATAATGTAGCCCCCAAGTGCCGGGTCGTAAGCCTGCAGCGATTCGGGACTATTCCTTCCATTGTAGAATAAATCATATCCTTTGATAAAATAATAGCCATTGCGCTAAAGCGACTTTGAAAACCTCAATAATACCGGTTACTAATAACCATAATAAAAATCCAGCCATGTTGGCTGTTCAAGATAATATAATCCGGTATGAAAACCTTATTCATTCAATATCATAATGAAAATTCAGCCAAGTTTGGCTATTTGAATAATATAACCCAATGATTTATAAGCGCATGATTCCAATGGCGCAATCCAAATATATACTGGCGACTTATAGTCCAAAGCCAGACCGGGTGAACAAACACGGGATAATTTCTCATCATATACTGGCGACTTATCGTCTTAAAGCCAGGCCGGTTTAAAAAACACCGGATAATTTATCATCATACTGGCGACTTATAGTCGAAAGCCAGGCCGGGTTAATAAACGCCGGTGATTTATAATCACGTTTTATTCAACCTGTTTCTGCATACAACAAGTTTAAAGTGTCCTGGCGGTTTACCGTCGGACGGGTCATAATGCCCAACATATAACCTGGGTTGATAACCAAGGCTGCACTTAAGAATAATCAAATATGAAATATATCATACCTGTGACATTAAATCACATCATTGGTTGGCCAACTTTATTGTAGTAAAAGGTGATAACCCCAATCTTGCGCCGGTTTATGATAAAACCGTACCGGGTTGTGATAAACACCGGATTAACCATATATAATACTGGCGACTTGTAGTCAGACCAGACCGGGCTGATTGTCTCCGGATTATAATTTGATCGTGTACTGACAACTTGTAGTTGACAGCCTAACCGGGTTCATAAACACCGGTTTTAAAAACGTCACAGATCTTATTAAAACAAAGAAAACTCAGCAAAAGGCAAATAAAAACCGTTGTAGTCGAGGCTTTTCACGGGCTGCTAGGCCCCAAATTTGATCAAGAGGTGTAGCTATGGTTCGGGTTCGACCAAGCCCCCAAGTGATGCCGTGGCATTACGCGGATCAAGAGGTGTAGCTATGGTTCGGGTTCGACCAAGCCCCCAAGTGATGCTGTGGCATTACGCGGATCAAGAGGTGTAGCTATGGTTCAGGTTCGACCAAGCCCCCAAGTGATGTTGTGGCATTACGCCGATCAAGAGGTGTAGCTATGGTTCGGATACGACCAAGCCCCCAACTGATCAATAATATGATAAGCCAATAAGGCATGATACCCATGTTTGAACCGCGCATCATGGCAGCAGGTCCTCTTTGGCACCCTTTAACTTTTTGCAAGAGATAAATCCTTCTTGAACCGGGATTTTGAACCGGATATTGAGAGCTTCAAAGCTTTGTGGGAGAACAGATTTCCCTTAAACCGGATTGCAAACCGGAATCTTCATTTTGAGCCGGAAATTTTCTGACGGCCTTTCAACTCGAACTTGTGAGAAGTTAATTCCTTTTTGAACCGGACATTTTTAAACCGGATATGAGCGCTTCAGTGAGACTGACTTCCCTTGAGCCGGATTTTAAACCGGAATCCTTTCTGATGACCCGGAACTTCTTCATTGAGCCGGGATTTTGTAACTGTCATATACTTTCTAAACCAGAAATTTTCTGACGGCCTTTAAATTTTCATCAATATAACAGTAGCCTCCGGGACCGGGTTATCTTTCCCTCCATCGTCCTGGGATTCTTAATTTTGCTGAAACTGGACTGTATTGCTGAGTCATGTCATCGTAGCCCCCGAATCTCAAAGGTGACTCGAGGAGTTGGCTTGAGACTCTCCATATTTGACCGTGATATAAACCGGCATAACTTGTATATCATTGGTGTTGATAGCATGATGTGAATCCATGGAGGGTTGAGGTGACTGCGGCGGTTTATAAATGATCCCGTATGAACCGTGTCAGCAACTCGGCCAATGGTTCCTTCCAACTGGCTATTTGAAGTTATCCAAACTATAGTGGCGGCGACTTGTGCGCCTGCCCATTGAGCCACCAGTGTAAACGGCTGTTGATAGTATATGATCATTTGCCTCCATTTTGTTTCAAAGAAAAACCGGGCTACCCAAGCTGTGACTTGCTTTATATTCAATAAACAGCTCACGCAGATAGGTGCGGCCCGGTGTGTTGGTGTAGACTAGGCCGCGAGAGACGGACGACAAAGACGACCGCGGCTTCAGAAGCGACACAGACAGATGAGTCGGCCGCGGTGTTGTAAACCGGCGTGGACGGGAAAATTAGCCACATCATATTGATGTAAACCGGTCTGCAGAATGCCGGTTTGCACATATATTCATCAAGCTTGATGGCATGATAAGTTACTAGTGCATTTATAATGGTGGCGCGAGTTTATGACACAGCCATAGCTTTTGCAGTGAACAATTGTCCTGCATAAACAATATTGTAGACCAAGGCAAAGATAAATTGTTCTTTGACAAAAATAATATGTGCTAAAAATATATTTTAGATGGATATCACCTGATGTGTTTAGGCCGACAAAGATAGCTCAGACAGAACCCCGGTGGCTCAACATGGCCGAGGCGGCTAAACGCGGCCCCGACGGCTCAATCATAGCAGAGGCGGCTCAACGCGGTAGAAACAGCGCTCCCGGCGGTTCGGACAGATGAGTCGGCCACGACATTGTAAGCCGGTGCGGACGGGCGAGTCGGTCACAAGCACGGTCCCGGTTAGTCGAAGTAGTCCGGGCCGCAAGGGTGACGACTTGCGCGCGTCCGTCAGGCGCAATGTTGCCAGTACATGCTCCGTACTCGTGGTATAAAACACATTTGCAGTGAACAATTATCCTGCGTTAAAAAAATACAGCAGAGCAGAGTAGTTGTTTGTTGAAGGAAATTAACATGTACTTAACAAAATATATAGGATAAATATCAGCTGTTTTTAGGCGACGGATGATCACCATACGGCGTCCGTAGATGATCAAGATTTTTTGCCTTGATCCTTTCAAGGCGTGGCGGGGAGGCCCCATCACTGCTCAGGGCGCAGCTCAGCGGGTCAGAAGTTGCCGCTGCCTGTGATTTGCTTTGTCTCAGGATCACGTCATGCCGACTGCCCTCTTCTTTCTGTACACAAGTACTAGTACCAGCACTAGTTGATCTGATCTACTCCAATTAATCTCGGACAAGTCCAATCCCGTATCTGACTGCACTTTTTGTAAACGGCCGTACCATCGGTGTTTGACTTGACGCCGACTTATACACTTTTTGCCATGGTCGGCACAAGTCCTCGGAGTTGCTTGCAACAAGTAGAAAATTGACCCAGTATTCGCTTCATCTAAGGATGCCTTGATGTACTGGTTGCTTCGCAGACTTGCTGATTGATTCTTACTTGGGCTGATGCCGTTGCTATGAAATTTTCCGGGACTTGCGCGTATACACAGTTGAAATAAGTCTGTGGTGGAAACCCTACTGCTGGTCTCGGCGACTCGCGGCGACAACCAAATCGCAGCCCTAATTTTTCTTGAACCTTTTAACCTCACAAATCGCAAATCCGGACCGATGAATTTGATGCTTATGCAAATCTTTTCAGACCGGCTCTTCTTCGTCCAGATAATTGCGAGCTCCTCGGTCCCTGGGGAAGATTCCTCCAAGAACTCAACACCACCATGCGCAGGCCCCACGGTGGGCGCCAACTGTCGTGGTTTTTGTCACGGCAGATGTCCTTGGTGTCAGGACTTAGTCGCGAGGCCAACGCATCTATGTGGTAGCTTGAGAGGGGTTGAGCGGAATTGAGAGACGCAACACAAGACAAGGATTTAGACAGCTTCGGGCCCCGGGAAACATCATCCGGTAATAACCCTACATGCTGTTTGAGGCTAGATCTCATTACGCTCATGAGGGAGTCGCTGTAAACCGGCTCTCCTCTAATTGTGTCTAGCCCTAGAGATTATGGATTGTTGCCTGTCGCTTGTCCCTCTTTGCGGAGCCCTGCCCCTCCTTATATATGTTGAAGGGGCGGGCTATATGTGGAGTCCTATTAGGATTAGGACTAGTCTATCTCTAATACAAACCGGATACAAGTCCAGGTCTTAACTCCTTGTAAAACAAATATTCCTCACGCCTTTCCTCTTAAACCGGCCCACCATAGTATGAATCGGCCTTCATGAACCGCCCGTTGGGCCACCGGGTCTTGTCGCTCCTCTGACCCGCCTGCCAGATTACCAATGAACCGTAAACCGCTAGGTCCAAACGGGTTGCCAGTGGATCGTCAATTCTCAGCCGGGTCTCAAGTAAACCGCCAAGTCCGGCCGGGTTATACTTCCGGCTGGTTTACGCCGCGGGGTATATCCCCGACAGGTACAGAAGGTTGCGGCGGTGGAATTAGGTTTTTGGCTCCGTATCTGATCGTTTGGGGGTACGTAGGTATATATAGGAGGAAGGAGTACGTCGGTGGAGCAACAGGGGGCCCACGAGGGTGGAGGGCGCGCCCCCCTACCTCGTGGCCTCCTCCTTTGTTTCTTGACGTAGGGTCCAAGTCTCCTGGATCATATTCTTCCTAAAAATCACGTTCCCGAAGGTTTCATTCCGTTTGGACTCCGTTTGATATTCCTTTTCTGCGAAACTCTGAAATAGGCCAAAAACAGCAATTCTGGGCTGGGCCTCCGGTTAATAGGTTAGTCCCAAAAATACTATAAAAGTGAATAATAAAGCCCAATAATGTCCAAAACAGTAAATAATATAGCATGGAGCAATCAAAAATTATAGATACGTTGGAGACGTATCATTGATCATATCTACTATATGATTCACGCTCGATCTTTCGGTCTCAGTGTTCCGAGGCCATATCTGCATATGCTAGGCTCGTCAAGTTTAACCCGAGTATTCTGCATGTGCAAAACTTGCTTGCACCCGTTGTATGTCAATGTAGAGCTTATCACACCCGATCATCACGTGGTGTCTCGGCACGACGAACTTTCGCAATGGTGCATACTCAGGGAGAACACTTGTACCTTGAAATTTAGTGAGAGATCATCTTATAATGCTACCATCAAACAAAGTAAGATAAGATGCATAAAGGATAAACATCACATGCAATCAATATAAGTGATATGATATGGCCATCATCATCTTGTGCCTTTGATCTCCATCTGCAAAGCACCGTCATGATCACCATCATCACCGGCGCGACACCTTGATCTCCATCGTAGCATCGTTGTCGTCTCGCCAACTATTGTTTCTACGACTATCGCTACCGCTTAGTGATAAAGTAAAAACAATTATAGGGCGATTGCATTGCATACAATAAAGCGACAACCATATGGCTCCTGCCAGTTGCCGATAACTCTGTTACAAAACATGATCATCTCATACAATAAAATTTAGCATCATGTCATGACCATATCACATCACAACATGCCCTGCAAAAACAAGCTAGACGTCCTCTACTTTGTTGTTGCAAGTTTTACGTCGCTGCTACGGGCTGAGCAAGAACCGTTCTTACCTACACATCAAAACCACAACGATTTTTCGTAAAGTGTGCTGTTTTAACCTTCAACAAGGACCGGGCGTAGCCACACTCGATTCAACTAAAGTTAGGGAAACTGTCACCCGCCAGCCACCTATGGGTTCGAGAACTATGTAGACATGACCGAGACACGTCTCCGGTCAATAACCAATAGCGGAACCTGGATGCTCATATTGGCTCTCACATATTCTATAAAGATATTTATCGGTCAAACCGCATAACAACATACGTTGTTCCCTTTGTCATCGGTATGTTACTTGCCCGAGATTCGATCGTCGGTATCTCAATACCTAGTTCAATCTCGTTACCAACAAGTCTCTTTACTCGTTCCATAATGCATCATCCCGTAACTAACTCATTAGTCACATTGCTTGCAAGGCTTATAATGATGTGCATTACCGAGAGGGCCCAGAGATACCTCTCCGACAATCGGAGTGACAAATCCTAATCTCGATCTATGCCAACTCAACAAACACCATCGGAGACACCTGTAGAGCATCTTTATAATCACCCGGTTACGTTGTGACGTTTGATAGCACACAAAGTGTTCCTTCGGTATTCGGGAGTTGCATAATCTTATAGTCATAGGAACATGTATAAGTCATGAAGAAAGCAATAGCAACATACTATACGATCAAGTGGTAAGCTAACGGAATGGGTCAAGACAATCACATCATTCTTTAATGATGTGATCCTGTTCATCAAATGACAACTCATGTCTATGGCTAGGAAACTTAACCATCTTTGATTAACGAGCTAGTCAAGTAGAGGCATACTAGTGACACTCTGTTTGTCTATGTATTCGCACACGTACTAAGTTTCCGGTTAATACAATTCTAGCATGAATAATAAACATTTATCATGATATAAGGAAATATAAATAACAACTTTGTTATTGCCTCTAGGGCATATTTCCTTCAGCCTGCACCTTGGTCGCTGCCTCCGCCTGCGCCACCGCCACGGCTTGCGCATCCGTCTGTGCTGACACGGCGGCCTGGGTGTCGGCCTCCGCTTGCGCTGCGGCCTCCCGCTCCTCCTGCACGTTCCTCTCCGTCGCCTCTCGAAGGGCGGCGGCCGGGTCCACGCGTCGGGCCTCCTCATAGCCGCCCGCTGGTCCAATCAGTGAGGCGGATGGAGCTCATGATATGGAAAGGGCGGCCCTGCGCGGCGAAGCAAGCAAAGATAAGAAGCTTGAAAGAAAGAAACTACCAAGATAGAACAATCAGCGCACTTACCCGGACACCATTGGGCGCTCCTTTGGGGTCCTCCGGGTGGCGGCCGCCTTCGCGGCCTCTTGCCACTTGGTCGCGGCCGTCGACCTTGCTTTCTTGGGCGGCTTGTTGCCGAACGGCCGCTCGGCGCGGCGTTTGGGCGCGCCGGGTGCGCCAGTCGGTGCTCCGCTTGCCGGTCGTGCCATCGAAGAGCCGGCGCCTGCCCAGGCGGCGCCTTCGGGGCGGCGTTGTCCGTCGTCGTCTTCATCATCATCCGGCCAATCCTAGACATCGCCGCCTCCTCCGTTGCCGTCTCCCCCAGTGGCATCATCCTCGCCTCCGTCCTCCAACACGGTCGCTTCCAGCTCGGGGTCGCCCACGTCGTTCTCTTTGCGGTCCGGCATCCACTGGTGGCCCGGAGCCGGCGCGCCATCTGCTACCTCACCAGGGAAGCGCTGCCCCGTGTCCGGGTGGTCAGGTCGGGAGGAGCAACGCATGAGCAAAGAATGGGGACCATATACTAACTGGTGGTGGCGGGTTGGCGCGGTTGTACGGCGGCTTGCCGAAACCTTAGTCGGTCTCGCTAAGCTGACTGCCGGAGAGGTAGTTGACATGGAGGACCACCTCCACAGTCGGCAGCTCCTTGATCGACATCCGCACGGGTCCCGGCGGCCGCTCATATCGCAGATCAGGTGCGGTCGGGCTTGGAGGGGCGAAACCCGGCGTTGGATGAAGGCGGCCAGCAAGTCCAAGGGCTTGAGGCCCTCCAAGTCCGTCATCTCTTGAAGCCGGACGAGGGTGATGGTGATGGCAGCCGGCACCGGACTCGGTTGCTGCCCCCAGTTGTCGCGTGGCTCGGGCGGTGGGCCGGCTGCGTAAGCCGGCAGGTTGATGTAGTCGCGCGTCGGGTGGAGGTTGCGGACGTAGAAGTAGGACTTCTGCCACAACTTCACCAACTCCAGCACAGAGATAGGAGGAAAGTGGGTCCCGGAGCCGGTGCGCCGCACTGGGCCGGCTCGCCCTTGGCCTAGGTCCCCAGCTTCAGATAAAAGAACTTGCCCCACACCTCGATGGTGGGCCGGACGCCGAGGTAGCCCTAGCAGAGGGCCACGAAGGCGGAGAGGAGCACCACCGTGTTTGGAGTAAGGTGGTGAGGTTGAATATGGTAGAAATCAAGGAAAGAGCAGAGGAAGCCGCTCATCGGCAAGCCAAATCCGCTAAGGAAATGGCTCCGGAAGACGACGAACTCGCCGGCCCTTGGCGCCGGCGAGATCTCCCTCGCGTCCGGAAGGCGCGTCCCCACCATCGTCGCAATGGGAAGCCTCCATGTCGCGCGGAGGAAGTCGAGGTGGCTGTCGTGAATGTTGGAGCCGTCCCAATCGCCGCGCGCCATGGCTTGCGATGGCCTGGCGGCAGCACGGCGAGGCTGGACGGCGACGGGGCTGCGGCAGCGCTTCGAAAGCGTGCGGTGTGGCAGCACGATGGCGCAGCGGCGGCGAGGAAGCAAAGAAGCAAGAAAGTGAGGAAGAAGAAGAGAAGGGAGGGGCGTGCGTGCGTTTGGCCGCCCCCTCCTCCCCTATTTATGCGGCCGAAACGGCGAGGCCGAGGCAACGCTTCATGGGGGCGTGGGATTAACTGCGCTCACGTCCCGCACGCCCCCACAAATCCCTCGCCATTATGGCGCGTATTCATTTTGCCCCGGAAGGGCAACCGTCCACCTCGGCCACAGCGGATCCACGCGCGCGTCGAGGCCGTGTAGTGGTGGGCCCGGGCCTGCGGCGGCGTCCCATCGCGCGCGTGGGCTGGCAGGCCGGCCTGTCCTGCTGGCGACGTGTGGCGAGCGTGCAACGGGCGGCAAGCGCGCCACCCAGAGGCGTCCCACCCGGCGCCCGCCACGGCAATTCAAATCCACCAGGCGGCCGGCTTTGCCTCGGCAGGCTCCTGGAAGGCGGCTTCTTCAAGCCGGACGAAGCAAAGACACAGGATCTCTCGGGGGAGGAAACTATTGAGGCACTCCGGCGTCGAGCCGTGGCACCTCACCAGCTTCGGCGACTACTGTCGGGGGGATAGACCCCGGGTAGCCTCATCCGCACCCCTTAACATTTCAAGACACTGGGGCTGGCCCAGCCCCTCAAGCCAACTGGCCACGCGGCCGGCTTCCAGAAGACGGCGTGCCCTTAGAAGGCGGCCTAGGCCCCGAGGCCGGCTCCCAGAAGACGGCGCACCGCAGAAGACGGGTCGGGGAACGGGCCAGCTTCCAGCGGCCTGCCCGTCCTTCCCCTCGGAGTCTGCACTCACCCACAACGACAAGACCGGGCGTAGCTACAGTGCCGCCTGCTACCCCTGAATCTCGGAAGAGCGTGGCTATAGTGTGCACTGACCAGGCGGTCACCTACCCGCACGACGTGGGACTGTAGCCACACAGTCCATGACGCGACCCTCGTCAGCAAGGACAGCGCTACAGCGAAAGGCAATCAGCATGGCCCGCAGGCGGCGGGCCCTACCTGTCGTCCGGATTCT
The DNA here is from genome assembly GCF_002575655.3 of Aegilops tauschii subsp. strangulata. Lineage (NCBI taxonomy): Eukaryota > Viridiplantae > Streptophyta > Magnoliopsida > Poales > Poaceae > Aegilops > Aegilops tauschii. The sequence goes on along the minus strand of NC_053038.3, from coordinate 11,036,240 downwards.
CGGCAGTCGGCGGGGCCCTCCAGCGGCGGGCCCCAGCAACCGGCGGAGAACCCGGCGACCTTAGACACTGACGTCCGGGTCCTACACCCGGCCGTATTACCATTGTACCCCTGGGGGGTTGGCCTATAAAACCCCCCAAGGCTCACCCATGCAAAGGGTTCAGCCTTCATTCCCACACACCACCATAGCTAGGAGAAGAGAGGTAGCTCTACCCTTCTTCCTCCTCTAGCAACACAGCTCAAGGAGCAACATTTTATACATTTGGTCACAGTCAGCATAGCAGGAGTAGGGGTGTTATCTCTCCGGAAAGCCCAGAACCTGAGTACGTCTCGTGTGCTACCGAGCTCGTGCTCACTCTCGCTTCCGGAACCCGGCGACGTCCTCATGGCTCCACCCACGATAAGCCACCCCCTGACATCTGACGTGAGATTACCACGACAGTGTTGCTCCCTTTTAGTTTTCGCACTTGCCCTACTCGTGTTTTTTATTTCATTAAACTGGAAAGGGATGAGAGTACGTCCCCAAGCAGGCCGACCATGATTTCCCCAAGCAAGCTACATATGTAAACCGGTATCTATTATATAAACCCAAGGATGAACACCGTAGATGACAATCTCATACATGCTAGCTAGACATATATCATGTTAACGCACTCAAAATATATTTTTTAAATTTAACAACTTCTGACTTGTGCTCCTATCGCTACCATTAGAAATGAGATCTCATTAGAAATGTATGTTGTCGACCACATTCCTACAGGCTAGGCATTCAACCACTCTGAAGCTACATGATAATAATCAACACCAACTAAAACGTACTTCACAGCCAGAAGCATCCTTTCGTTGCACTCAAGATTGAGTTGAGGTGCTAAATAAGTAGGTACTACAAGTTCACAGCTTTTTACATACATACAGTCCATAGCGTTCTTCGTCTACTGTGAATACAGAGGAGCAAAAAGAATGGCATCTCTGCAAGAAGCATATTTGCACAGCAAATTTGCAAAAACACAGAGAACATTGAGCAGAGGGGTCTTTTCTCTTTTCTTTTCTTTTCTTTCTCCACTTGCAAATCAAGTCTTTTTTGCAACTCTATATAACCTACAAACCGCAGCTTAAAAACCATACCGCTGAAAAGAGTGGAAACAGAGTGTCAGAATTGGATGAGGTTGCAGAGACTCAAGTTTGTGATGGCTCCAACCTGTTAGGCACGTTTCACTCGTCTCCCATTGCAAGCTCGAGCGCGTAATCATCTCTGTCCTGAAATAGAAAGACGGGTCGATTTCATCTTAGCAAAGTTCGAAAGATGCACATATTTAAGGAGAGAGGGGTGCCAATAACACGAGACCGCTCTTCTCGAATAAGCAAAATTGGCTATACTTACAACAGGCCCCCGCGCAAAGTATCTTCCAAACTGGAGCCAATATACCTACATATTGAGACAGAGCATCGTTAACGGCGCAATCATCGGAAGAATTCAGAAGAATGTTTCATACTAGTTCCTATAGCATATTTGAGCTAGAAAATTCTTAAAATTCATAAGAGAATTGCTTGCCTCATCTTCATCTTGCGTTTCAACTTCAAGATCAGATGATGGGTAGCCAACACATAACAAAGCATAGCCCTGAAAAGGAAGCCGTACAAATGCAACATCAGTAGGATTTCAGTTTGCAGAGGTAGAATCATAATGATTCACGAAGCCTGTAGCATATGTCCTGTATAGGAGGAAGCACACATAGCGCATCCGATTCATGTGATAAACTGAAAGCAGTTGGCAATTCTAGAGTAGCAGAGTTGAAGTTGACCTTGATCCATCCTAACAAGTAACAAGTCACTGCTCACCACAACTCGTCTCTACATCAGTTGTCTTGGTACAACCTCTCCAAACTACTGAGACCCAGAAAAATGCAAGACTTTCTTAATAAAACAATAGGTTACTGCGACGCATAAAGCTTGGTCCAACAGTTGCACTGATCGCCATGCAATGCAAATGATAAAATTGAACTGGATCAGTTAAAAAAAAAGAGAAACTTAACTGGATCATCTGACAGTAACACGGTAGCGCGTACACAAACGAACGACATAGCTAACCAGATCATGGGGCAATAATTGTGCTAGTACCGCACGCAAACTTTTTGACAGTAAGGAACATGAAGATCCCAATAACGCACAACAAAGTGGGTTTACCTGCTCTCTTAAGTCGGCAGATATTCCAAGGGCTTCGGGCTGTCTTATTTGCCCTGATTTTATCCTGACAGCACAGCTGGTGCAGCAACCTGATTAGCACAAATTCCCTAGTTCAGTAGCTTCTCTGGATCGTATGAAGTTAATGAAGAGACTAGGCTAGGCTAGCCAGAGGGATAAGAGAACTAGTTAAACGATTTGGTACCAACTAAAGGAAAATTCAGCATGTAATACTACCATGGCGGCAGGCGAAGGGGAGCGTGATGTCCTGCGCCTCCGCGGTGTGCAGAATGTACTGGTCCTGCAAGCGGCCGTGGCACACCGATCAGCCCAGCCCCAGCCCCAGCCCCAGCCCCACTGCGAGAGGAGGCGAGAGCGAAATTAAACAAGCCCAGCAGCATGCATGCGTACCTGGGGCACGAGGAAGTGGTGGACGACCCCGCGCTCCCGGTCGTGGACGGTGACCTTGTGGGTCGGGACGACGGCGGCCGGGGCGGGGGCGGGGGCCTGCTGCAGCTCCGAGGCGCGCGCCGTGGTGCTCGTGCCACGGGCCAGGCGCGCGAGGAGGCTCGGGCTCCTCCCGCTTCTCCTCCAGAGGCCTCCTCCGTGCGCTGCTCCCACGCGAGCCCTGCATGCCCACCCAAGGAGAGGAGAGGAGAGGAGCGCGTCTGTTAGGACAAGCCGCGGGAGAGGGAGGGGGGGCGCGGAGTGCCGTGCGCGTACGTGGTCGCGGCGGGGCACGCCGCCATCCTGGCCGTGGACTGCCTGCCTGTGGTCGCCGGGCCGGCGAGACGAGGCGCGGCGCGGCCGGGGAGGAGCGAGCGGGAGCGGCAAAATCCCAAGGATTGGTTGGTTGGCTCGGAGCGGATAAGGTGCTTCCGGAGCTCCGGTGCCGTTAACCGGGAGCGGCCGCGGTGTGCCGTGTCAGCCAGCTGCCAGCGTGTGCCGGCACGAGCCGCCGCGTGTGCGTGACGGCCGAGTCTATGTCCCGCTTTAGACACAAGACCGCGTCGCCTACAGAGCCGGCCCATTAAACATTGTGTTTCGTTAGGCTGGCGACATGATGACGCGCTATGTTCGTATTCTTCCTTTTTTTTCCTTTTTGTTTATAGTTTCATAAAACTAAGTGCAACTATTACGAAAAAACAATTTAGTTAATAGGTGATATTTCAAAAATGTTCGTGTGTTTCAAAAATATGTACGTGAGGCTTTTTGAAATTGCTATACAATGTAAAAAATGTCTGTGTAACTAGAAAAAAGTTGTATACCATTCAAAAAAATACATAAAATATATTCACACATTTCAAAAATATGTTTGTGACACTTTACAAAAATTTATATAATGTAAAAAAATGCCCGCATAGTTTACAAAAATGCTTTGTATCATTAAAAAATGTTTCAACATGAATTTGGAAAATGTTTAACAGATATTTGAAAAATGTTCAAGTGTATAAAAATTGTTAATCATGTATTTGAAGAATGGTATAAAAAAGTTTTCTAGGGTTAAAAACAGTTTCAGGGGCGCGCCATGAGCAAAGCTCGTTTCAGCTGTTGGACCTCCATCCTGGTGGAGAAAACTTGTTTAAACCTATGATCTTATAGAAGCAGCGGCGAAGAAGTCATCGATGTGGACAGAAGACACCGATGGTCACGATTTAGTAAGTCGCCACCTCGGAGAAAAAACATCGAAGAGGACCCGAAAATACTCCAAAGACCATGAGCGTCGACCATCACCCCGACGACATCACCAAGTCGCGTAAAGCATCCACCCATATCTGAAAAAAATCCAGACGATGCATACACCGCCTCCTAGGTCCAACACCAATAACAATGTGCGGAGGAACCTTATCCGTCGCTACCATCGCCACCGCAGGGGCCGCATAGGAGAACTCATCATTCCTGCATCTGAGTTCTACCGACATTTTTGGGATTTGGTTCAAGGGAGGATCATTGATGATTTTCACACAGTAGATTTTTATATTGCTAGATTGAATTATGGCCTAATTACCTTGATTCATAAGTGCAACGATGTCAAATAGATTAAAAATTTAACCCCATTTGACTTCATAATGTGAGTTTTAAACCCATTAAAGTTTAGATGAATTGGTTGACTATGGTGGTTGATCTTGTCATTTCACCCATACAACTATTGTTGTGAAAGGAAGACAATCATGCAGGGAGTCCTAATTCTTCGTGAGTTGAATACTATGCATCGTTAAAAAAACTAAAGTGCTCTTAGTTTAAAGTTTATTTTGAAAAACCATATGAAAAAATAAAATGGCATTTTGTATGTCAAATGCGTAGATATAAAGGTTTCTCTCATGTTTGGATTGATTGGAAGATGAAACTTATGAGAGATAGTCATGTGGGAATAAAAGCCAATAATGATATTGGTCCTTTTCTCCAAACTTTTAAAGGGCTCGGGCAAGGGGATTCCTTGTCTCCTTTAAATTTTCTAATCTTGTTGTGATGCCTTGACACTGTTGCTGCACAATGCTAGGTATGATGATATAGTCAAGGGATTGATTGATGAATACACTGAAGGGGGTATAAATATGTTGTAGTGCATTGATGATATTCTTTTTCTACTTAGAGATGGTTATGAAAGTACACACAATTTAAAATTCATTTTAAGTGTGTTTTGAACAAATGGCTGGACTTAAAATTAACTTTCATAAGAGCGAGCTTTATATGTTTGGTGATGTCAAGAATAAAATTGTACAATAAAGACAATATTCATTTGCCACATTGGCAGTCTACAAATGAGATATGTAGAAATTCCAATATTCAGCAATACGATTAATAAAAGGATTAGAAGAATGTGGAAGACAAAATTAAGAAAAAGGCGCGGGGTTTGATAAGGAAGATTATTAGCTATTGGAGGAAGGACAATATGGATCGGTCATGTTTGAAAAACATCCCTAGATACATGATGTTATTTTATCCTTTGCATGTGGGTGTGAGGAAAAGGAGTGGCTTCTTTAGAGCTAGGTTACTTTGGCAACAAGATGTTGATAAATGAAAATATGATCGTGTTAACTGGAAGACGGTTTTTGTCTTCCTAACGGTTTGGGAGGGTTGGGTGTTCAGAATTTAGAAACAATGAATAATACTTTGCTCTCAAAATGGTTATGGAAACCATACAATATAGAAGGGGGTGATTTTGAGAAGAAGAAAAAATATATGGGAGACAAATTCATACATGATGTTTAAGTCCAAGCTAACGAATTCTAAATCTTGGGATGTGTCGATGAAAAACACGATAGTTGTTCTGAAGTATGCCCCTCATCATATCAAGTGGTTTCTTACTGACAATGTTGTTTTTACTGTCAAAAACTTGTATAAGAAGCTCATTGTTGTTAATGTACATTTCTCTTGTAAATTCCTATGAAAAGTGAAGTTGACATTGAAGATAAAAATGCGGCGTATTATGAAATTAAAATAGTATGCATATCAAAGATACCCTGATGCATAGGGGATGGCAGGGTAGTGGTGCTTGCCAAACTTGTGGTCAGGACGAAAGTACTAATCACCTATATTTAGATTGTTCATTTGCTAGAATTATGTGGAATATACTGAAATGTGCTCTTAGTTTTCGAGATATCTTCATAGCATGGATAATCTTTTCATTTCTTGGCTCCTCGGATTTGGAAACAAGATACAAATTTGACTATTGTTGGTGTTGCTGTAATTTTTTGAGATGCTTGGAAATCCTAAACAATACATGCTTTGACAATAAGAAAATTGATTACACATTGTAGACCATCTTGGTTGTTTTCTTGCTAAATTTATGCAAACAAAGTAGGAAAATATGAGGTCTCGGGGGGGGGGGGGGGGTGGGGGGAGGGGTAAACTATTTGAACAGGTACCAAGTGACGTGTTCAAAGCGAGCCATGGATGGAGGTCAGCGACGAGATTTTTTAGGGCATCACGAGGATCCTTAGGGGGCGGGGTGCAAGAGCTATGCTTTTGCTTCCCTAGGTAATTGCTTATTAATCTATATAGGCTTTTCTCACTACAAACCTCGTCTTTCATCATAATTATGTAAAACCTGATGGTGATTCCGTATAATTAGCTCTTTGAGTGTTGGCTCCGTTTCTAGCACAGTGACACCCCTATTTTATTTGCTTCTCCATCTTGTAGTCCTGGTTCGAGTTTCTAGTTTCTAGTAGCTCTGTATTCAGGCAATGGTTTTCATATGAAACCGGAAAGCAGAGGCTCTCTTTCGTGAGAGAAAAAAACATGTGACTGCTACCTCTTGAGCATGCGTTGGTTTTCCCTTGAAGAGGAAAGGGTGATGCAGCAAAGTAGCGTAAGTATTTCCCTCAGTTTTTGAGAACCAAGGTATCAATCCAGTAGGAGGCCACAAGCAAGTCCCTCGTACCTACACAAAGAAATAAGAACCTTGCAACCAACGCGATAAAGGGGTTGTCAATCCCTTCACGGCCACTTGCAAAAGTGAGATCGGATAGAGATGATAAGATAATATTTTTGGTATTTTATGACAAAGATTAAAAGTAAAGATTACAAAATGAACGGCGACAGAAATAGCTAGTTGACGGGAGATTAATATGATGGAAAATAGACCCGGGGGCCATAGGTTTCACTAGTGGCTTCTCTCAAGATAGCATAAGTATTACGGTGGGTTAACAAATTACTTTCGAGCAATTGATAGAAAAGTGCATAATTATGAGAATATCTAGGCATGATCATGTATATAGGCATCACGTCCGCAACAAGTAGACCGACTCCTGCCTGCGTCTACTACTATTACTCCACACATCGACCGCTATCCAGCATGCATCTAGAGCATTAAGTTCATAAGAACAGAGTAACGCATTAGGCAAGATGACATGATGTAGAGGGATAAACTCAAGCAATATGATATAAACCCCATCTTTTTATCCTCGATGGCAACAATACAATACGTGTCTTGCTGCCCCTGCTGTCACTGGGAAAGGACACCGCAAGATTGAACCCAAAGCTAAGCACTTCTCCCATTGCAAGAAAGATCAATCTAGTAGGCCAAACCATGATAATTCGAAGAGACTTCCAAAGATAACCAATCATACATAAAAGAATTCAGAGAAGATTCAAATATAGATAATCTTGATCATAAACCCACAATTCATCGGATCTCGACAAACACACCGCAAAATGAGTTACATCGAATAGATCTCCAAGAAGATCGAGGTGAACTTTGTAGTGAGATCCAAAGAGAGAGAAGAAGCCATCTAGCTAATAACTATGGACCCGAAGGTCTGAGGTAAACTACTCACACATCATCGGAGAGGCTATGGTGTTGATGTAGAAGCCCTCCGTGATCGATTCCCCCTCCGGCGGAGCGCCGGAAAAGGCCCCAAGATGGGATCTCACGGGTACAGAAGGTTGCGGCGGTGGAAATAGGGTTTCGTGGTGCTCCTGGATGGTTTCGGGGTACGTAGGTATATATAGGAGGAAGACGTAGGTCGGTGGAGCCACGAGGGGCTCATGAGGGTGGGGGCGCGCCCAGGGGGGCAGGCGCGCCTCCATGCCTCGTGGCCTCCTTGTTGATTTCTTGACATCCACTCCAAGTCCTCTGGATCACGTTTGTTCCAAAAATCACACTCCCGAAGGCTTCATTCCATTTGGACTCCGTTTGATATTCCTTTTCTGCGAAACACTGAAATAGGCATAAAAACAGCAATTTGCACTGGGCCTTGGGTTAATAGGTTAGTCCCAAAAATAATATAAAAGTGTATAATAAAGCCCATTAAACATACAAAACAGAATATATAATAGCATGGAGTAATCAAAAATTATAGATACGTTGGAGACGTATCAAGCATCCCCAAGCTTAATTCCTGCTCATCCTAGAGTAGGTAAATGATAAAAACAGAACTTTTGATGTGGAATGCTACTTAGCATATTCTTCAATGTAATTTTCTTTATTGTGGCATGAATGTTCAGATCCGAAAGGTTCAAGATAAAATTTTAATATTGACATAAAAATAATAATACTTCAAGCATACTAACCAAGCAATTATGTCTTCTCAAAATAACATAGCCAAAGAAAGCTCATCCCTACAAAATCATATAGTTTGGCCATGCTTCATTTTCGTCACACAAGATGCTCTCATCTTGCACAACCCCGATGACAAGCCAAGCAATTGTTTCATACTTTAGTAATCTCAAACTTTTTTCAACTTTCACGCAATACATGAGCGTGAGCCATGGATATAGCACTATGGGTGGAATAGAATATAATGATGGGGGTTGTGTGGAGAAGACAAAAAAGGAGAAAGTCTCACATTAACGCGGCTAATCAACGGGCTAGGGAGATGCCCGTCGATTGATGTCAATGCAAGGAGTAGGGATTGCCATGCAACGGATGCACTAGAGCTATAAATGTATGAAAGCTCAACAAAAGAAACTAAGTGGGTGTGCATCCAACTTGCTTGCTCACGAAGACCTAGGGCATTTGAGGAAGCCCATTGTTGGAATATACAAGCCAAGTTCTATAATGAAAAATTCACACTAGTATATGAAAGTGACAAAACAAGAGACTCTCTATCATAAAGATCATGGTGCTACTTTGAAGCACAAGTGTGGAAAAAGGATAGTAGCATTGTCCCTTTTTATTTCTCTTCTTTTTTTCTTTTTTTGGGCCTTCTTTTTTTTTGGCCTTTCTCTTCTTTTTTTATTTGGGACAATGCTCTATTAATGATGATCATCACACTTCTATTCATTTACAACTCAATGATTACAACTCGATACTTAGAACAAAATATGACTCTATATGAATGCCTCCGGTGGTGTACCGGGATGAGCAATGAATCAGGAGTGACATGTATGAAATAATATGCATGGTGGCTTTGACACAAATACTATGTCAACTACATGATCATGCAAGGCAATATGACAATGATGAAGCGTGTCATAATAAACGAACGGTGGAAAGTTGCATGGCAATATATCTCAGAATGGCTATGGAAATGCCATAATAGGTAGGTATGGTGGCTGTTTTGAGGAAGATATAAGGAGGTTTATGTGTGATAGAGCGTATCATATCACGGGGTTTGGATGCACCGGCGAAGTTTGCACCAACTCTCAAGATGAGAAAGGGCAATGCACGGTACCGAAGAGGCTAGCAATGATGGAAGGTTGAGAGTGCGTATAATCCATGGACTCAACATTAGTCATAAAGAACTCACATACTTATTGCAAAAATCTACAAGTCATCAAAAACCAAGCACTACGCGCATGCTCCTAGGGGGATAGATTGGAAGGAAAAGACCATCGCTCGTCCCCGACCGCCACTCATAAGGATGACAATCAAAGAACACCTCATGTTTCAAATTTGTTACACAACGTTTACCATACGTGCATGCTACGGGACTTGCAAACTTCAACACAAGTATTTCTCAAATTCACAACTACTCAACTAGCACAACTTTAATATCACTATCTCCATATCTCAAAACAACTATCAAGTATCAAACTTCTCTTAGTATTCAATGCACTTTAAAGTTTTTATCTTGGATGCCTATCATATTAGGAGTAATTTTATAACCAAAGCAAATTACCATGCTGTTCTAAAGGACTCTCAAAATAATGTAAGTGAAGAATGAGAGATCAATAATTTCTATAAAATAAAACCACCATCGTGGTCTAAAAGATATAAGTGAAGTACTAGAGCAAAATTGTTTAGCTCAAAAGATATAAGTGAAGGACATAGAGTATTCGAATAAATTCCGATTAATGTGTGCCTCTCCCAAAAGGTGTGTACAGCAAGGATGATTGTGGTGAACTAAAAGGCAAAGAATCAAATCATACAAGACGCTCCAAGCAAAACACATATCATGTGGTGAATAAAAATATAGCTCCAAGTAAAGTTACCGGTGGACAAAAGAGGGGATGCCTTCCGGGGCATCCCCAAGCTTAGGATTTTTGGTTGTCCTTAGATTTTACCTTGGGGTGCCTTGGGCATCCCCAAGCTTAGGCTCTTTCCACTCCTTGTTCCATAATCCATCAAATCTTTACCCAAAACTTGAAAACTTCACAACACAAAACTTAACAGAAAATCTCGTGAGCTCCGTTAGCGAAAGAAAACAAAACACCACTTCAAGGTACTGTAATGAACTCATTCTTTATTTACATTGGTGTTAAACCTGCTGTATTCCAACTTCTATATGGTTCATAAACTCCATTACTAGCCATAGATTCATCAAAATAAGCAAACAACACACAAAAAACAGAATCTGTCAAAAACAGAACAGTCTGTAGTAATCTGTATCTAACGCAAACTTCTGGAACTCCAAAAATTCTGAAATATATTTCTGGACGTGAGGAATTTATCTATTAATCATCTTCAGAAAGAATCAACTAAATAGAACTCTCCAGTAAAAAGTTGTAGCTAATCTCGTGAGCGCTAAAGTTTCTGTTTTTTAAGCAAGATCAAAAAGACTTCACCCAAGTCTTCCCAAAGGTTCTACTTGGCACAAACACTAATTAAAACACAAAAACAAATCTAACCATAGTCTAGATCAAAGATTTATTCCTAAACAGAACCAAAACCAAGAAACTAAAATAAAATTGGGTTGCCTCCCAACAAGCGCTATCGTTTAACGCCCCTAGCTAGGCATAAAGGCAAGGATAGATCTTGCTATTGCCATCTTTGGGATGCAATCCATATGTGGCTCTCATAATAGATTCATAAGGTAATTTAGTTTTATTTCTAGGAAAGTGTTCCATGCCTTTCCTTAACGGAAATTGGAATCTAATATTCCCTTCCTTCATATCAATAATTGCACCAATCGTTCTAAGGAAAGGTCTACCAAGAATAATAGGACATGAAGGATTGCAATCTATATCAAGGACAATGAAATCTACAGGCACATAATTCCTATTTGCAACAATAAGAACATCATTAATTCTTCCCATAGGTTTCTTAATGGTGGAATCCACAAGGTGCAAGTTTAAAGAACAATCATCAAATTCACGGAAACCTAGCAAATCACACAAAGTTTTTGGAATCGTGGAAACACTAGCACCCAAATCACACAAAGCATAGCATTCATGATCTTTAATTTTAATTTTAATAGTAGGTTCCCACTCATCATAAAGTTTTCTAGGGATAGAAACTTCCAATTCAAGCTTTTCTTCATAAGATTGCATTAAAGCATCAACGATATGTTTAGTAAAAGCCTTATTTTGACTATAAGCATGCGGAGAATTTAGCACGGATTGCAAAAAGGAAATACAATCTATTAAATACAATTATCATAATTAAATTCCTTGAAATCCAAGATAGTGGGTTCATTGCTATGTAAAGTTTTGACCTCTTCAATCCCACTTTTACCAATTTTTGCATCAAGATCTAAAAACTCCGAATCATTGGGACGTCTTTTAACTAAAGTTGACTCATATCCGGTCCCATCATTATCCAGATTCATATTGCAAAACAAAGATTTAATAGGAGACACATCAATTACTTTTAGATCTTCATCCTTATTATCATGAAAACTAGAAGAACACGCTTTCACAAAGCAATCTTTTTTAGCACGCATCCTAGAGGTTCTTTCTTTGAACTCATCAATAGAAATTCGCATGGCTTTGAGAGACTCATTGATATCATGCTTAGGTGGAATAGATCTAAGTTTCAAAGAATCAACATCAAGAGAAATTCTATCCACGCTCCTAGCCAACTCATCAATCTTAGGCAATTTTTCTTCAAGCAAAGCATTGAAATTCTTTTGAGAAATCATAAATTCTTTAACACTAGCCTCAAAATCAGAGGGCATCTTATTAAAATTTCCATAAGAGTTGTTGTAGGAATTAACATAATTATTAGAGGAATTACCATAATTATTAGAGGAATTACTAGGATACGGCCTAGGATTAATGTTTCCTCTATAAGCGTTGTTACCAAAGTTGTTCCTACCAACAAAGTTCACATCCATAGATTCATTATTATTCTCAATAAAAGTAGACAAAGGCATATCATTGGGATCAGAAGAAACACTCTTATTAGCAAACAATTTCATAAGTTCATCCATCTTTCCACTCAAAACATTAATCTCTTCAATTGCATGCACCTTTTTACTAGTAGATCTTTCAGTATGCCATTGAGAATAATTAACCATAATATTATCTACGAGTTTAGTAGCTTCTCCTAAAGTGATTTCCATAAAAGTGCCTCCCGCAGCTGAATCTAAAAGATTTCTAGAAGCAAAATTCAATCCGGCATAAAAAATTTGTATAATCATCCATAAATTCAAACCATGTCTAAGGCAATTACGTATCATTAATTTCATCCTCTCCCAAGCTTGTGCAACATGTTCATGATCAAGTTGCTTAAAATTCATAATATCGTTTCTAAGATAGATGATCTTAGTGGGAGGAAAATACTTAGAGATAAAAGCATCTTTGCACTTATTCCAAGAATCAATACTATTTTTAGGCAAAGACGAAAACCAAGTTTTAGCGCGATCTCTAAGCGAAAAAGGAAATAGCTTCAATTTAACGATATCATTATCCACATCTTTCTTATTTTGCATATCACATAAATCAACAAAGTTGTTTAGATGGGTAGCGGCATCTTCACTAGGAAGGCCGGCGAATTGATCTTTCATGACAAGATTCAGCAAAGCAGCATTAATTTCACAAGATTCAGCATCAGTAAGAGGAGCAATCGGAGTTCTAAGAAAATCATTGTTGTTGGTATTGGCAAAGTCACACAATTTAGTATTATCTTGAGCCATCGTGACAAGCAAGCAATCCAACACACAAGCAAACAAGAACCAAGCGAAAAAGAGGCGAACGGAAAAAGAGGGTGAATAAAATGGCAAGGGTGAAGTGGGGGAGAGGAAAACGAGAGACAAATGGCAAATAATGTAATGCGAGGGATAAGAGTTTGTGATGGGTACTTGGTATGTCTTGACTTGTGCGTAGACTCCCCGACAACGGCGCCAGAAATCCTTCTTGCTACCTCTTGAGCATGCATTGGTTTTCCCTTGAAGAGTGACGAGGACATCAATACCATTGTTACACCCACAGCCCCTATTGTTACATATACTGGACCAGTTACTAGAGCTCGCGCACGCCAATTAAATTACCAGGTACTTTCGTTTCTTGGTAATGTTTCTAATGTTCATGACATTATGATGCTGCCTAAATTGGATACATTTGTTTTGCTTACAAATGAAGGGCCTAGCTTGGAGAAGGATGCACATTGGAGCAAGGGGAACAAGAACGGAGTTACAAGTGATGATTTCAGGACTTTGAAGCCACCATAAGGAGTGCATGAAGCCTTGGACGAAATATACAAGATGCCACTTCATAAATTTTGTCCAGAGGCTATTCTAGGTGCTGCGTCACCTTATTACTGGGCCAGGCCCATGTAATTTCGAAATACATAAGTATAGGATGTTTTTAGAGTCCGTATGTGTGGGGAAACAAGAGATAGGGTTGGTTTCAGACCCCTTCACCAAGGGCCACGAAATCCCCCCTCTTCCTGCATATATACAGCCCTTAGGGCACCGTTTAGACTTTGGGTTTTGTTTAGATTAAAGTTCGCCATAGCTGCAACTTCGCGTACTTCGTTTGTGTTCAACGACCAGACAAAGGCGTCACAGAACCCCACCTTGATCAATAAAGCTTTCCTCTTATATTCGCAATATCCAAATTGCAATCTTAGTTTCTTGCTTGTTCTTCGTTTGCCTGCAGGAAACAGACCTTCGTGGTCAGGTTGATCGTGCTCCGGCGTGGTCAATAACCTCTCGGAGTTGGTTTAGCGATTGCTAAGGCGCGACGTCCACGCACGTTCGTAGTCGGATCGTCAAAGTCGACTTCCTCCAAAATGATAGCCACCATCTCATCGAAAGATGGGACACCTTTGCCTCTATCAAGTGGTATCAGATTTCCGGGTTGCTCGGTGAGATTTTACAGTTTTTCTTAGTTTAGATCGAGTCTGTTCTTCATACCTACAGTCCACGAAAAAGCCACACAAAAAAAAATTAGGGTTAGTTCATCATATCCGAACCAATCTGAGCCTTTGCATAATCTTTTTAGGGTTTTTGCCTTGTTGAGTTTGCGGTTTGCATCGTGTCAAGTTGCTGGTCTTAGCATCTAGTCCTTTAGAGTTTCGAGTTCTGTTCACAAGTTATCACGCCGCCGCCCCACCATCATCATCACCGCTGCCATATACCACCATCGTCATCGCCGCTGCCATATACCACCATCGTCATCGCCGCTGCCATATACCACCATCGTCATCACTGCTGCCATATACCACCATCGTCATCGCCGCTGCCATATACCACATATCCACCGCCATAACGCTAATCCGAGTCCACCTCCATCACAGATTCGCCACCAGTCCGTGTTCCACCGCCCTGCATATATCTGCCACCAGTCCGAGTTTCCACCAGATTCATCTCCGCTACCAGTCCTAGTCCGAGTCCAGTAATTGTTGCTTTGTTTTTGATTTCCAGATCACGCCATACTCCAAGTCGTGACCAAGTCAGACTCCCGAAATTCCATGCCACCCGCAGTAAAAAAATAGTTCCAGTTAAAAAAAAATAAGTCTGGAAAATTCTGGCTAGGTAGTTTTTAGGCCATTTGTAGACTTTTTCGGAAAAAAATTGTTGCAGAGCAAAAAAAAGAGAGGAAAAAAGTGCAAAAAGAAAGAGAAAAAAAGTTCAGAGTGTGCTCCGCCCTTGTTTACGTGCAGCGCTGTGATTTTGTTAGTGTTCTAGGCTCGCGACTCTAGCACGGTCTAGCCTAGGACCAGCACAGTACCGTCGTTGAGCGTTTATTCAACTTTGCATCTCTGAATTGATTATTGCTGACCCTTTTTGCTACCATATTATAAGCCTTCCCAGCTCCACATACATCTACGTCGTGTGTTTGACTCTCCCTGATAATCGCTCTATCCAAGCTTTGAGAGTTTTGACTACAACGGTTGCCGATCACCACCTGCTGCTTGGTAAGAACTGGTAAGAATTTGAGATTTGCTTGACGGATTTGTGATGCCCCACCACCACCTTTTGTTAGTAGTCTGTAGGATCATAGTCTTATGTGTTTCTATTGCTGCTAACCATGCCAGGATCACAAGTTGACGAGATTGACTGGGAGAACATGACAAATAAGGAGTTGCATGATAAATTTCAGCAAATGATGACTGAACAGGTGCAAGATGTGCTGAACAATTTTGAACAGGCCATGGAAAAGATAACTAGCTTTCAGAAGACGTTTGAAACAATGCTCGATAACAAATTTAATGAAGTGCTTGCGCGTCTTCCACAGCCACCACCGGCTGCACCTGCCGCACCTCTGCCACAACAACAACAATGACTACCTCCACGTCGCGAAACAGCCCTCCGCCGAGCGAGCCGTGTCCCTCTTGAGCCTGGCCAAACTGTTGGTGCTGCTGTTGATACTTCTGTGGCTCATGCTGCCGATGAGGCGGAGGATGATTATGTGGGAGATTACGAGGATGAGGTTGATCAAAATCACAACTACGTGCAACCACCAGCACCACAACCGCCAGGTCGTCCACATGCAAATAATCACAATGGTAGGGCTCTCCCTCAGGTACGAGATCATGACCATCTTCC
The DNA here is from genome assembly GCF_002575655.3 of Aegilops tauschii subsp. strangulata. Lineage (NCBI taxonomy): Eukaryota > Viridiplantae > Streptophyta > Magnoliopsida > Poales > Poaceae > Aegilops > Aegilops tauschii. Next base: position 11,020,462 of record NC_053038.3, on the reverse strand, counting down.
TAAACTAAAATTGAATATTCCACCATTTGAGGGTAGATATGTTCCTGATATATATCTTACTTGGGAGTTAGAAACCGAATAACGTTTTACATGTTTAGAATATCCCGAGGAGAGACGTGTTGCTGTTGCACTTTGTGCTTTCACTAGTTTTGCTTGTGTGTGGTGGTCTGAACATCGTAGATTATATCCGAATAATATTCCAACTACTTGGGCTGCTTTGAAAACTGCTATGCGTACTCGTTGGGTTCCACCATATTATCAACGTGAATTACTTCAAAAATTGCAGCGTTTAAGACAAGGAAAAAATTCTGTAGAGGAATATTATCAGGAATTACAAACTGGCATGATTAGATGTGGTATTGTTGAGGATAATGAAGCTATGCTTGCACGTTTTATGGGTGGATTAAATAGAGAGATTCAGACCATTCTAGAGTATAAGGATTATAATAATATCACTCGTTTATTCCATCTTGCTTGTAAAGCTGAACGTGAAGTGCAGGATCGACAGGCATTGGCGCGAACTAACTTTTCTGCAGGTCGACCTTCATCATGGACACCACGTGCATCCTCTACTTCCATTGCACCATCACCTCCATCAGGTGCCACCTCCAACCGTGATACAAGAAAGCAGGCACAACCACCACTATCTGCCAAGAGCACACCTGTCGGGCCTGCACAGAGCTCTTCTTCTTCCATGGCATCAACAGGCCACACAAGTTATATTATTTGTCGTCGTTGTAAGGGAAGAGGTCATTATGCGAGAGAATGCAAATCTCAGCGTGTGATGATTGCTACTGAGGATGGTGGGTATGAGTCCGCTAGTGACTATGATGAGGAGACTTTGGCTCTTATTACACGTGAAGAACACGGTGGAGATGATTCTGATCATGAGAAGCAATACATGGCTCCTGAAGATGCTGACAGGTATGAATGTTTAGTTGCTCAATGTGTTTTGAGTGTGCAGGTTACACAAGTTGGGCCAAAGGAGAGGCATAATTTGTTCCATACAAAGGGAGTTGTGAAGGAACGTTCTATTCGCGTCATCATAGATGGAGGAGCTGCAACAACTTGGCTAGCATGGAGATGGTGGAGAAGCTATCTCTCACCACAAGACCACATCCACATCCTTACTACATCCAATGGTTCAACAACATCGGCAAGGTTAAGGTAACACGTATTGTTCGTGTGCATTTTAGTATCTCTACATATGCTGATTATGTTGATTGTGATGTGGTACCTATGCAAGCATGTTCCTTATTACTTGGTAGACCATGGCAATTTGATAAAAATCCTGTACACCATGGTAGAAACAATCAGTATACTCTTGTTCATAAGGATACAAATATTACTTTGCTTCCTATGACTCCTGATTCCATTTTGAAAGATGATATTAATAGAGCTAATAAAGCAAAACAGGAGAAAAATAAGAGTGAAAATCAGATTGTGGCAAAAGAATTTGAGCAGCAAATGAAGCCTAATAATAAACCATCTAGTGTTGCTTCTGAAATTAAATTGAAAAGTGCATGTTTACTTGCCACCAAATCTGATATTGAAGGGCTAGATTTTAGAAAATCTGTCTGCTATGCTTTTGTGTGCAAAGAGGCATTATTTTCATTCGAGGACGTGACTTCCTCTTTACCCCCTGCTGTCACTAACATTTTGCAAGAGTTCGCTGACGTCTTCCCACAAGACGTGCCACCGGGATTACCACCTATTCGAGGGATTGAGCATCAAATTGACTTAATTCCCGGTGCATCGCTACCCAACCGTGCACCATACCATACCAATCCAGAGGAGACGATGGAGATTATGCGTCAATTACAGGAGCTGCTCGACAAAGGTTATATACGCGAATCTCTTAGTCCTTGTGTTGTTCCTATTATACTAGTGCCTAAAAAGGATGGTACGTCGCGTATGTGTGTTGATTGTAGAGGCATTAATAATATTACTATTCGTTATCGTCATCCTATTCCTAGGCTAGATGATATGCCTGATGAATTGAGTGGCTCTACAATATTCTCCAAAGTTGATTTGCGTAGTGGATACCATCAAATTCGTATGAAATTGGGAGATGAATGGAAAACAATATTTAAAACTAAGTTTGGTTTATATGAGTGGTTAGTCATGCCTTTTGGGTTATCTAATGCAGCTAGTACTTTCATGAGACTAATGAACGAAGTTTTACGTGCTTTCATTGGATGATTTGTGGTAGTCTATTTTGATAATATACTGATTTATAGCAAATCTTTGGAAGAACATTTGGAACATTTACGTGTTGTTTTTATTGCACTACGTGATGCACGTTTGTTTGGTAACCTTGGGAAGTGCACCTTTTGCACCGACCGAGTATCTTTTCTTGGCTATGTTGTTACTCCACAGGGAATTGAAGTTGATAAAGCCAAGATTGAAGCTATTGAGAGTTGGCCGCAGCCCAAAACGGTCACACAAGTGAGGAGTTTTCTTGGACTCGCTGGTTTCTATAGGCACTAGTAGAAAACTGGGCTTTGGTCACAGGGCAATATTCACATTAGTCCCGGTTCAGTCACGAACCGGGACTAATGTGAGCATTGGTCCCGGTTCATGCGGCCAGGGGCCTGCCGGGCCTCGTGGGGGCATTGGTCCCGGTTCGTCCGGACCCTTTGGTCCCGGTTGGTGGGACAAACCGGGACCAATGGGCCACGCTCCTGGCCCACCACCCTTTAGTCCCGGTTCATACCACAAACCGGGACTAAAGGGCTGGTCCTAGTTGCGGCCAGTGCTTAGTCCCACCTCGCCAACCGAAGGGCGCTCACACCAGTTTATAAGCCCGTCCCTCTATGCCTTGTTGAGCTTCTCATAAAGTGAAAATAGATGCCCTTATACAGGGAATTTCACCTAAATTCACAGTAAATTGAAATTTACTGTGAATTTAGGTTTAATTTTCTCTATAAGCGCATCTATGTTCATTTTTTTATATTTATAAAATAAATAAACCTTAATAAAATAAAATAAAATAAACTATAGTAACTACAATAAATAAACCTTAATAAATTAAGTAAAAATAGCAGCAGTAAAATAAATAAAAATAGCAGCAGTAAAATAAATGAAAATAAAATAAATAAAGTAAAATACATAAGTAATTAGAAATAAAATAAATAAGTTTTTTGTTGTAAGTAGAAACAAAACAAAACAAATAAAGCAAAAGAGGAAAAAAACAGAGGAAAAAAATTATGCCACCTACTGGGCCACCACGGCCTGAATACGACTAGAAACCCATCCATGGGCCAGGATTAGGGCCCGCAGAAGGCCCAGTAGGCCCCACAGGCAAAGAGAACAGTTAGGCCCGAAAGCCTGCAGTTGAGAGGAGTTCGAGAGGGTGGGCGCAGCAGCGCTTATAAACCACTCTCGAGCTCTCTCAACTAGCGAGGTGGGGCTAAACTTTTGACGCGGGGCAGCACAAGGCCTTTGGTCCCGGTTGGTGCCACCAACCGGGACTAAAGGGGGCATTGGTCCCGGTTCGTGGCACCAACCGGGACCAAAGTCCTATAGTCCCGGTTGGTGCCACCAACCGGGACCAATGAGTTCCCTATATATACCCCATCGCCACAGCAGAGTGCTCTGTTTTTTCTGGCCGGCGAGGGGAGGGCATTTGGGTGCTCTAGCTCACCTCCTATGCACATGAGGTGTTCGATGAAATGTCTGAGCCACACTAGTTAATCTTTGTCCTCTCGAAACTCGACCTCCGAGCTCCATTTTCCCTGAGATTTGTCTAGGTTTAGCGGTCCGTCACGTCCCGTCCCCGTCTTCACCGCCGTCGATCGCCCGCGCCGATCTCGTCGCCAGCACTACCGTGGTGAGCCTCTTGTTCTTATCTTCTTTCTAAAAGGAAAAAATTCTTACTTTAGATAGTTACTTGTCTAATTTTTTTACTTTTATTATTCCTTCTTATTACATAGTGGGATGGTTTTGGTATCTGCCCCCGTCGGCCCTCGTCCTGTCTATGATTCGGATGTGGTATATATTATCTTTTTATAACTATTTGGTTCATTTATTGTTTATGACAAATATACCGACCAACGTGACATAGATTTTATTTATCTAGGAGGTGGTTGAACCGGAAATTCTAACCGACCCTATTGTCGAGAGGTTAAATTTAGTTGAAGAAGAAAACAATTACTTGAAGGAAAAAATAAAAAAAATTGAGGAGGAGAAGATGATATTGGAGTTGCATGTTGCGGATGTCGTCGATGATCACAAGATCAAGATGGATGCAATGCGCTTGAAGATTAGAAAGATTAGAAAATATGCCATTCATACTGAGGCTTGGTATCATTATGCCGTTGGATCAATTGTTACCTTGGTTGCGATTATGATCGCATTTGTTTTCGCATTAAAATGTTTTACATAGTTTCAATGTATGGTTTAATTAATTAGATGCTCTGGAGAGCTATATATATGTTGTTAGATGAGAACTATGTATGTACTTTGGTTTTAATGTGATGATGAACTTCTATTAATTTGGTCACTTAATTATCTATTCATGATGTTCTGTAATGGTTTTTGACGCACTTAATTATATATAATGCACGCAGATGAACCGGCAATGGATGTACGGTGACAGACACACCTCCGAGTACATTAAGGGTGTGCATGATTTTCTCGAAATGGCTGAGGCAAACAAGCAGAATGGTTTTATGTGTTGTCCATGCCCTATATGTGGGAATACGAAGTCTTACTATGACCGGAAAATCCTTCACACCCACCTGCTTTACAAGGGTTTCATGCCACACTATAATGTTTGGACGAGGCACGGAGAAATAGGGATTATGATGGAAGACGGCGAAGAAGAAGAGGACGATGACAACTATGTGCCCCCTGAATACGGTGATGCTGCAATGGGGGAAGCTGCTGAAGATCAAGAGGAACCAGACGATGTGCCCAATGATGCTGCAAGGGGGGAAGCTGCTGAAGATCAAGAGGAACCAGTGCCCGATGATGATGATCTCCGCCGGGTCATAGTCGATGCAAGGACGCAATGCGAAAGTCAAAAGGAGAAGCTGAAGTTCAATCGCATGTTAGAGGATCACAAAAAAGGGTTGTACCCCAATTGCGATGTAGCGACCAGACCTCAAATGGTCTGTGCTGCTGTGCACCAGTGTCATCCCTGGATCAGTAATGCTGACACGCACAGTACAAATGGATGATTTATAACAGAGTAGCAATCACACACTTATTACATCGAATATCTCCAAAGAGAATAAGTATGATAAACATGGCTTAAGGCCATCTAATAACGATAACAACGGAAGACTTGGAAGATAAGTGAGTCCATCAACTCCAGCGGCATCACTGAGTATAAGACCACGACCTAAGGCACCTTACTCGTCGTCTGAAAAGTATGCAACATGAAACGTTGCAGCCCGAAAACGGGTCAGCACATAGAATATGCTAGCAATGTAACACATAGAGAATAATGAACAATAATAATGCTATACTACATGCAAATATGGCTGGTGGAAAGCTCTATGGCTACAGTTTTGCGAAAAGCCAATTTTATCCTACTTCAAAGGAATAAATTTTATTTAACTATCATGGTGGTTGTGAAACATTGAGATGGTTGACAGCATCTCAATCCCAATTAAATGTCATCAATAACCCAACAAAATTAATTAGAAGTAACAAAGTGATGAGATTCACATGATAATCCAAGTACTAGATACTCAAGTTGTCCATAACCGGGGACACGGCTAACCATGATTAGTTTGTACACTCTGCAGAGGTTTGTGCACTTTTCCCCACAAGACTCGATCTCCTCCGCTTGATTCTCGCACTACATGATGTTTTAGAAACGGATGACCGAGACACAGTCTTTCAGAAGTGTTTGCACCTTACGTATGGGTAGACAGTTACACCTACTTTCCCCTACATCTGCTAGTCTACCACTGTAAGAGTTCACACAACTTAGTCAACTATGCTAGAGCCCATAATAGCTTGCGGCTGCACACGGAAGTTTCTAGCATGAATAATCTCATGATCCCTTTGAACCTGGGTGGCGGTCCAAAAGAAAAACAGGCAATCCTGGAATACCCAGGTACCTCAATCCACCCAGATATGAGTTTTAGTTGCCACCTTAAGTAAACCATTAATTAACAAATCTCACATCTGTCATGAATATCTCTCAAACCCAATCCACGTCTACGAGCATAGCGTGGCAATATAATAGCAACGTAGAAGTAACTCCCAAGGGTTTGATAAGAAAACAGGTAATAGGTACTACCTCAACTAATTCCCAATACCCACAATTTAATTAGATCCTAATCATGCAATTGTTTGAGGAATAGATCTAATGCAGTAAAAACTGGGTATGGAAGGTATATGATCAAAGTGTTACTTGCCTTGCTGATGATCCGCAAAACCTAGCGATTCGAAGTAACAAGCGGCACACTCCGGGTACTCTATCGCAAACAAACAAGCATACAATCATACTCATATAATGCACAGGTAAAACTCGAATGAAAGATCCAACCAGAAAGTTCAACTTAAGAACTCCTGTTTGCAAAAAGAATCAACTCGAAAGAAGCAACGAAAGTCAAACTGCGAAAGAAAGAAGCTTCGTTTACTACTCTGGATCTAGGTCAAATTTTACTATAGCAAAAACTTGTTTGAGTAGGTTAAACGGAAAGAGAATTTCGAGACGAAACTCTAGGCGCTTGAATCGCCTGATTCCGATAAACGAGCGAGAAGTTAAACAGAAACGAAGATTCGATCAGAAATCGAATCTGAGAAAATAGCGGAAAAATTCCGACGAAAAAGAAAAACGGACGAACGGTTAAAGAACGGACGTTCGTTAAAAGAGAAAAACCGACGAACACGTTCGTTAAAACGAACGGTTCGGTGAACGCTCGCAAAATAATAAAACCGAAAAAACCGATCTAGGGTTTTTTTTAAAAACGAATGGTTTTTTTTTACAAAAACCGGCAACGAACGAGGCGAGGCAGTACCACGTCGGGGGCGGCTCCGGCGGGGCTCCGGCGAGGCTCCGGCGAGAGCGGCGGGGTGCGGGGTGCTCGGGGAGGGCGAGGGGCGGCGAGGGGGCGGCGGCAAACGGCGGCGGCGGCGGCTCCCGGGCGGGCGGCCACGGCTCGGCGAGTGCGGCGGCGGCGGGCGAGGTGAGGGGAGAGAAGAGAGGGGGGGTATATAAAGGGGGGGAGAGCTCGGCTTGGAGGAGGGGGCAAGCTCCGGCGGCGGCTCGGACTCCCGTGTCCTCCATGGACACGGAGGCGGCGGCGTCCCTGGAGTGGAGAGGAGAGGGGCGCGGGGGTGGGCCGGCGGCCTGGCGCGGCTGGGCTCGGCCCGGCGGGCGCGCGCGTTTTTTTTAAATACGTTCCGCGGAAAAATTCGTAGAAAACTAAATAAAAGTCAGAAAAATATAAAATAAATTTTCCCCGTCTAGTTAGAAAATCTAGAATAGGGTGAACATTGTTTTAACACAAAATAAATATTTTGAAAACATGCATATTTTTTAATGCAATAAAAATTGCAAATAAAATCCGAATAAAATCCAATAAATGATTTTAACATTTTACCTTTAGTATTTCAATTGTTTTGGAGAAGTCATATTTTCTCCTCTCATTTATTTTGTTTAATGAAATATTTTTCCGGAGAGAAAATAATTAAAACCAAAATCCTCGTCTTATTATTTGATGAAAATCAAATATGAAAATTCGAGAAAATCCCCAACTCTCTCCGAGGGTCCTTGAGTTGCTTAGGATTTATCGAGGATTTGTCAAAATGCAATAAAATATGATATGCAATGATGATCTATGTATAACATACCAAATTGAAAATTTGGGATGTTACATGCGAAGATGGCAACACAAAGCTCGGTACCGTACTGGAATTGCTGCAGTGGAAGGCAGAGAATGCTGTGCCTGACAAAGGATTTGAGAAGCTATTGAAAATATTGCAGAAGAAGCTTCCAAAGGATAACGAATTGCCCGACAGTACATACGCAGCAAAGAAGGTCATATGCCCTCTAGGATTGGAGGTGCAGAAGATACATGCATGCCCTAATGACTGCATCCTCTACCGCGGTGCGTACAAGGATCTGAACGCATGCCCGGTATGTGGTGCATTGCGGTATAAGATCAGACGAGATGACCCTGGTGATGTTGACGGCGAGCCCCCCAGGAAGAGGGTTCCTGCGAAGGTGATGTGGTATGCTCCTATAATACCACGGTTGAAACGTCTGTTCAGAAACGAAGAGCATGCCAAGTTGATGCGATGGCACAGTGAGGACTGTAAGAAAGACGGGAAGTTGAGAGCACCCGCTGACGGGTCGCAGTGGAGAAAAATCGAGAGAAAGTACTGGGCTGAGTTTGCAGCTGACCCAAGGAACGTATGGTTTGGTTTAAGCGCGGATGGCATTAATCCTTTCAGGGAGCAGAGCAGCAATCACAACACCTGGCCCGTGACTCTATGTATGTATAACCTTCCTCCTTGGATGTGCATGAAGCGGAAGTTCATTATGATGCCAGTTCTCATCCAAGGCCCTAAGCAACCCGGCAACGACATTGATGTGTACCTAAGGCCATTAGTTGAAGAACTTTTACAGCTGTGGAATGGAAACGGTGTACGTACGTGGGATGAGCACAAACAGGAGGAATTTAACCTGCACGCGTTGCTGTTTGTAACCATCAACGATTGGCCCGCTCTCAGTAACCTTTCAGGACAGACAAACAAGGGATACCATGCATGCACGCACTATTTAGATGACACTGAAAGTATATACCTGGACAAAAGCAGGAAGAATGTGTACCTGGGCCATCGTCGATTTCTTCCGACTAACCATCAATGTCGAAAGAAAGGCAAGCATTTCAAAGGCGAGGCAGATCACCGGAAGAAGCCCGCCATGCGTACTGGTGATCACGCACTTGCTATGGTCAATGATTTACACGTAATCTTTGGAAAGGGTCCCGGCAGACTAGCTGTTCCAAATGACGCTGAGGGACACGCACCCATGTGGAAGAAGAAATCTATATTTTGGGACCTACCCTACTGGCAAGAGCTAGAGGTCCGCTCTTCAATCAACGTGATGCACGTGACGAAGAACCTTGGGCGTGTATGGGAAGACAAAAGATACACCTGAGGCACGGGAGGACCTGCAACGCTTGCACGAAAAAGACGGCATGCCTCCGAAGCAGTATGAAGGTCCTGCCAGCTACGCTCTTATGAAAGAAGAGAAAGAAATCTTCTTTGAATGCCTACTCAGTATGAAGGTCCCGACTGGCTTCGCGTCGAATATAAAGGGAATAATAAATATGCCAGAGAAAAAGTTCTAGAACCTAAAGTCTCATGAATGCCACGTGATTATGACGCAACTGCTTCCGGTTGCATTGAGGGGGCTTCTACCGGAAAACGTCCAATTAGCCATTGTGAGGCTATGTGCATTCCTCAATGCAATCTCTCAGAAGGTGATCGATCCAGAAATCATACCAAGGCTAAGGAGTGATGTGGCGCAATGTCTTGTCAGTTTCGAGCTGGTGTTCCCACCATCCTTCTTCAATATCATGACGCACGTCCTAGTTCATCTAGTCGACGAGATTGTCATTCTGGGGCCCGTATTTCTACACAATATGTTCCCCTTTGAGAGGTTCATGGGAGTCCTAAAGAAATATGTCCATAACCGCGCTAGGCCAGAAGGAAGCATCTCCATGGGCCATCAAACAGAGGATGTCATTGGGTTTTGTGTTGACTTCATTCCTAGCCTTAAGAAGATAGGTCTCCCTAAATCGCGGTATGAGGGGAGACTGACTGGAAAAGGCACGCTTGGAGGGGGGACTCAATAATATGCAGGGACGGATATTCTTGGTCTCAAGCACACTACACAGTTCTACAGAACTCTACCTTGGTGACCCCGTATGTCGATGAACACAAGAACAGTCTGCGCTCCAAACACCCGGAGCAGTGTGACGACTGGATTACATGTAAACACATCAGGACTTTCAGTAGTTGGTTGGAAACACGTCTCAGAGGTGACACCACTGTTTGTGATGAGTTGTACTCGTTGTCCAGGGGACCATCTTCGACTGTATTGACTTACAAAGGATACGAGATAAATGGGAATACATTTTACATGATCGCCCAAGATCAAAAGAGCACCAACCAAAACAGTGGTGTCCGCTTTGATGCAGCAACCGAGAGGGGAAAGGACACATATTATGGTTACATAATGGACATATGGGAACTTGACTACGGACATGATTTTAAGGTCCCTTTGTTTAAGTGCAAATGGGTCAATCTGTCAGGAGGCGGGGTACAGGTAGACCCACAGTACGGAATGACAACAGTGGATCTGAACAATCTTGGGTACACTGACGAACCGTTCGTCCTAGCCAATGATGTGGCACAGGTTATCTATGTGAAGGACATGTCTACCAAACCGAGGAAAAGAAAAGATAAGGAAGCGAATACATCATACGATGAGCCAAAGCGCCACATAGTTCTTTCAGGAAAAAGGGACATTGTGGGAGTGGAGGGCAAGACAGACATGTCTGAAGATTATGAAAAGTTTCATGAAATTCCTCCCTTCAAAGTCAAGGCTGGCCCAAGCATCCTGATAAACGATGAAGATTATCCATGGTTACGGCGCAATAAGCAAATGACACAAGCAAAGAAAAAGTGAAGACTTTCTCCCGCAACTATTATGATGATACCATGCCAACTTTGTAATAGAGGAGTATGATACCATTGTCCGTTTTGTACAAGAAGTGCATCTAGTTTTTGCCGTAATCCTCTCAACTTTCTTGCACATGCTATGTGGATGAAATGATGATACCATGCCAACTTTCAACCTTTTAAGAGTTCATTTGAAATGCTTTTCAATTTTAGGGTCTTATAGCTCAAAATAATTAGTAAATGCATGAAAAATAACAGGCCAAAAATTAAAAATTATGCCACCTACTGGGCCACCACGGCCTGAATACGATTAGAAACCCATCCATGGGCCAGGATTCAGGCCCACAGAAGGCCCAGTAGGCCCACAGGCATGTACAGAGAGGTTAGGCCCATAAGCCTGCTTTAGAGAGGAGCTCGACAGCTCAGGCGCACCGCACCTTATAAACAGGTGCGGCTCTCTCTTAGCTAGCGAGGTGGGACTAAACTCACCACCACGCCGCTGTGCAAGGCCATTGGTCCCGGTTGGTGGCACGAACCGGGACCAATTCCACCCTTTGGTCCCTGTTGGTGCCACAAACCGGTACTAATGAGGCTGTGGCCCCACGAGCACCTTTAGTACCTGTTCGTGACACGAACCGGTACTAGAGTTTCTTACTAAGCAGTTTTTTAGTCCCACCTCGCTAGCTGAGAGGCACTAGGAGCGGTTTATAAGCCCTGAGTGCAGAGACGATGAAGAAGAGGCGCAATGCTCACGTTGCTTAGCTTCAAGCCTTGAGGAATAAGGTAGACTGCATCGAGCTATGTGCAGTGCAGTCTACACTATTCCGAAAGGCTTGAAGCAAATCAACGAGCATTGCGCCTCTTTTTTATTTTTAATAACTTATTACAACTCCAGACTTCTTGTGTTCCGACAAAAGAAAATAAACTTTAATAAAATTTATGAAACTAAAATTAACAAAGTATTTTCTGTTCAAAACATTATAAGAAACCTCTATTATTATTGAAATTAAAATCATATAAAATTGATGCAACTAAAATTATCGAAGTATTTTCTGTTCAAAATCATTAAAAGCAAAAAGAATTTTCATAAAGAACATTTTTTGATAGAAACTTTAATAGCAAAAAGAATTATCATAAAGTAAAATAAATAAGTAATTAGAAACAAAATAAAATAAAATAAATAAGTTTTTTGTTGTAAGTAGAAACAAAACAAAATAAATATAGCAAAAAAGAAAACAAAAAAACTAAATACAGCAAAAAGAATTTTCATAAAGAACTAATGGCACTAATAGAAAGTTTATATTTTTTCTAAAACTAATGGCACTAACAGACAGTTTATAATTTTGCTGACCTAAAAGCAAAAAGAATTAAAAAATAAAGCAAAAAACAAAAGAAAATAAATAATGCAAAAAACAAAACAAAAAACTGAAGAAAAACTATTTTTATAGTAAGTTAATCACAAACTTCTGATTCACACAAATTTCATAGAATTCAAATTTTAACTATTTAAATTTGAAAACTAATGGCACTAACAGAAAGTTTATAAATTTTCTGACCTAAAAGCACAAAGAATTAAAAAATAAAGCAAAAAACAAAAGAAAATAAATAATGCAAAAAACAGAACCAAAAAACTGGAAAAAAAAATTAAAAAAACTGCCACCTATTGGGCCACCACGGCCTGAATACGACTAGAAACCCAACCTGGGCCAGGATTCAGGCCCGCAGAAGGCCCAATAGGCCCACAGATAGCACAGTGTGACATTAGGCCCGTAAGCCTGCATTTGAGAGGAGCTCGAGAGGGCAGCCGCAGTGGGGCTTATAAACCACTCCGAGCCCCTCTCAACTAGCGAGGTGGGACTAAACTTTTGGCCGCGGGCAGCGCAAGGCCTTTGGTCCCGGTTGGTGGCACCAACCGGGACTAAAGGGGGCATTGATACCAGTTCGTGGCACCAACCGGGACCAATGCCCCCCTTTAGTCCCGGTTGGTGCCACCAACCGGGACCAAAGGCCACCGCTTCCCGCCCTTTGCGCTGCTGAAAAGGGACCTTTGGTCCCGGTTGGTGGCACCAACCAGGACTAAAGGGTGGCATTGGTCCCGGTTGGTGCCACGAATCGGGACCAATGCCCTTGCTATATAACTAGGACTTGTGAAAATTTCACATCTCCCTCGCCTCCCTCGGCAGTTGCCCCCGCCGCCAGGCTGCCCAAATCGCTCGCGCGCTCCTCGTCGCCGTCGCCGCCGCCGGCCGCCATCCCCGTCTCCCCGTGCCCCTGCCCCGCGCCCGAGCCCACGCCGGCCGCCGCCCCGTGCCCCTGCCCCGTCCCCGAGCACGCACGGCCGCGCCCCTGCACCCCGGCCCACCCCCACCATTGTCGTCGTCGCCGGCGCCCGCCCACACTGCCGCCCCTGCCTTGACGCTGCCCCTCCTCCCCGTTCGGTCCGGCTCCGGCGACCCCCTTTCCTCCCTGTCCCCTCGATCCTCTTCATATAATTTTTTCATATAATTTTTTTTCATATGCATATGTTGATTATATGGATGGATGGATGATGTATATATTCATTATATGGATGGATGGATGATGTATGCTTTTTTCATATAATTTTTTAGGCAGATTTTTAGAATTTTTTAGGCAGATTTTTAGAATTTTTTGTGTATGTATGTTATGTTTATATGTATGTATGTATGTTCATATGTATGTATGTTTATATGCAAAGCATATGCAAAGAAAATGTATGAATGGTCATATGCAAAGAAAAATGTATGTATGGTCATATGCAAAGAAAATGTATGTATGTATGTTCATATGAAAGAAAAATGTATGTATGTATGTTCATATGCATATGCAAAGAAAATGTATGTTCATATGCATATGCAAAGAAAATGTATGTTCATATATATGATGATATGTTCATATAAAAAGGAAAATAAGAAGAGGAAGAAAGGAGAAGAAGAGGAGAGGAAGAAGAGGAGAAATAAATAAGAAGAGGAAAAAAGAAGAAAAAGAAGAGGAGAAGAAGAAAGGAATAGAAGAGAAGAAGAAAAAAATAGAAAAAATTCTATTTTTTCTTCTTCTCTCCTCTATTCCTTTCTTCTTCTCCTCTTTTTTTTTCTTCTTTTTTTCTTCGATCTTCTCCTCTATTCCTTTTCTTCTTCTCCTCTTTTTATTTCTTCTTCGTTTTCATATGTTTTATCGGGTCTGTCGTCGTCGATATACCCCTCTCCCGATAACTTCAACACGAGGGGGGTCGATATACCCCCTCCCCGCCGATAATATTATTTTCCCATGTACGTATGTCGTCGTTGTCGATATAACCCCCTCCCAATAACTCCAACACGTGGGGGGGTCGATATACCCCCTCCCCGATAACATTATTTTCCCATGTATGTATGTCGTCGTTGTCGATATATATAACTCCCTCCCAGATAACTTCGACATGATGGACGGTCGATATTTATACCCCCTCTCGACCGTGATAACTTATACCACGGGAGCACCCCCCGACCCTCTCGCTCGACCAAAACTCTCGAGGACACCCAAACCCTAGAAAAAACGATGTCGGTCTCCTACCCCCTCCCGCCGCGCCCCTACCCTTGAAGCGTTGCCTAGGCCACCCCAAACCCGGAATAAGCTAGGTCTACGTTTGCACTAATATATCCACCTGCTGTCATGTTTGTGTAATAATTGCCATGTTGTAATATTTGCAGAAACAATGGAGCACGGACGAGATGAGCAAGCAGAAGAGGTGTTGGGGGACATAATCTTAGCCGGAGGTGATATCTTGTCGTATCTTAACGACAATGATGGTCTGGAAGAACAGGGTGAAGAAGCAGGCTACGGTAATCGAAGAGTGGAGGAGGAAAGACATGATTACGATGGCTCCGGTGACCCAATGCTGGTGCAAGAAGGAGCCCGTGGTGACGGCTCCGGTGACCGAACAGAGTCCGGCCAGGTAAATATATTAGTTAAGCCTGTGCTGACTAGCTAATTGATGCATTCATTGTTTTGGTATGTACACATATTAATTAACACTCGTCTTTCTTCTTTTTTCTAGCCCTCCGGATCGAGCACAACTTCGGTAAAGAGACGAGGCCCGAAGAGAAAGTTGCGCTCGGATGAAAGGTTTGAGATCACAGCAATCGCGCGCGACGGCCAACCGATTGAACCCCTCCGGACAAAGGATGCATTTGCTGCTCAGTGCGGGGTTCTAGTTAGGGACAAGATCCCAATCAGCATCCACCAATGGTATAAGCCTAAGAAGGAAGACCCTGAGGTGTCTTATGTCAATGATATGCAGAAAGATGATCTTTGGACTGAGCTGAAGGAAATTTCACCCTACCGCCAGAGGAGGATCCGGAGAAGCCAGTTATAGAGCAATTAATCAAGTCTCATGCTCTTAAGAAGATGGCAGACCTATTCAGGAGGTGGAAGAATGAGCTGAAAACGTTTGTCGACAAAGAAGAGACACCAGAATTCATCGGCCGGTATGAGAAGATCAGAGATCACTGGCCCGCATTTGTGGCCCACAAGACATCGGAAAAGAGTAAGAAGATGTCAGCGACAAACAAGAAGAATGCTGCGAAGAAGAAGCTTCACCATCGCACGGGGTCAGGTGGCTACCTCAAAGCCCGACCTAAGTGGGCCAAGGCTGAGAATGATCTGCTTGAAAAAGGGATCAAACCACAGACAATGAACTGGACAGACCGTTGCCGGACTTGGTTCTTCGGGGCTGGTGGAACCTTGGACCCTGTATCAGGGAGGTGCGTTTGGACGAATGAGCTTTTGAGAATACCAGTCAAGAAGATTCAACAATATATCGATAGAGCGCAGGAAGGGACGTTCGTTCCAGACAGAGAGAACGATGAGCTCACAATGGCCCTCGGGAATCCTGAGCACCCTGGACGGACACGAGGCACGCCAGGCTCCGTTCCGTGGAAGGCTGGTTTTCCGGACGCGGGTGGTTACAAAAGCCAGGAGAGGAGGAAAAAAGTGGAGCAGATCCAAATTCAGAAGCTGCACGAAAGGGTTCAAGCGCTAGAGGAACGAGACGGCAATCGACATGCCGAAACTGCCCCCGAAGCTACACCGCCATCTCAGCGGAGAAGCAGCGTGGCTTCCACCGAGCTGCTTCAGCTGGAGCATGCGGCTCCTCCTAGCTACCCCGTGGATGCCATCACGGAGTCTCAACATTGGCACCTTATGGCGGAATGGCAGAACTTCAAAATCAAGGGGGCTGTTGGCTCTGTTTTACCTCCTGAACCCGGCGCAACCTACCACTGCCGGCCGATTCTAGAAGGATATGCTAGGGTGATGGTGGATGAAATAACGGAGGGATTTGAGGAGCTCCAGCTTGACCACCCTACCGGTGAAGGGGAGACTCGGCTGGGTTCTGCTATGAAGACTCCATGCCTATGGCGGAAGGAGCTCATCAAGCTTCCGAACTGGATGGCTCCGGCGAGTAAGGGCACTCCGCCTCCTCCTCCGCCTCCTCCTCCGCCGAGTGATGAGGGCACTCAGCCTCCTTCTCCGGCGCGTGGCGGCACTCCGCCTCCTTCTCTGCCAGCGCCGGCGCGCCAGAGCAGCCAGCCTCCTCCTTCTCCGCCTCGTCAGCAAGGGCGGAAGAGACCCGCCGCCGCTGCGGCTGCTCCGGCGCGTCGTAGTCCTTCTCCTCCGCCTCGTAAGCAAGGAAAGAAGACAGCCGCAGCCGCTCCGTCTGCTCTGCCGGCGTCTAGCAGTACAGCTGCCAGAGGCGGGAGGCAATACAGATTCGGTCCTTCTCTGAAGACTCCAGAGAAGTTACCATACGAGAGGACCGAGGAGGAGAACGCGAAGATCGTGCGAGCCGAAGTGAAGAACTTCTTTGAAGGGGTGAAAGCAAAGAAACATCCACCTCCGGAGGAGAAGGTAGATTCGGTGAAAGCAAATCGCACTCTGGCTGCCCTGACAAAACCACCAAAGTCTCCGCCGAGAGGCAACTATGAGCGCATTCTTGCAAAGACATATGCCGAAGCGGAGCGGTCGGGAAGTACTGTCAGTTATAAAAGGTTAAAAGAACGACGAGCTGGGAAAAAAATTGCCCAGCTCGGCGAACAAGCGAACCAATCGTGCCCCCCGCTCAAGGTGTCAAAAGACATCGTCGCTAATGATCCGAGTATGGTGCCCGGTTATAGCAATCTTGGAGATTACCTGCCCGATGATGTACATTATGAAATCATGGAGGTGGACGAACACAAATACCATTACGGGAAGCCTCTCGTCAAAGATGAAAGATCTCTAAGCACGATGATGCGAAGACTACATGATTGGTACATGAAAACCTGCAGAGAGTCTGATGGGATGGATACTTTGACGCTGAGAGTTAAACCGGAGCATGACCTCATTGGAATTGATCTGCTGAGTGTTCCATTTGAGGATTTCTTCCAGTTTTACAATCAAAAGGCCCTCGATAAAACAACGATCACTTGCTACTGTCTGTAAGTAGTACTACTTCTGTCATTAAGTCTCTCTATATAGGTCAGCTCTTTCATTGCATGTATTTATACTTATCCTCACTATATTATGCAGATTGAAGATCGCCGAATTGAAGAAAAGACAAATCGGTGATATTGGGTTCATTAACACAAATCTCATAGATGCATATACGGTTGAAAAACATCCCAAAGAAGCCGAGGCCAACTTGCTACAATCGTTGGTATTAAATCAAAACAAAGATATAATACTCTTTCCTTACAACTTCAAGTGAGTGTTACTATCTTGTGCATATTCGGTTTCCCTTATTAGTCCAGGTTATGGTAATGTAATTGATGACTTATGCATGCATGCGCAGCTTCCACTATATTCTCCAAGAGATTAAGCTTGAGCAGGGAGTAGTAACCGTCTTAGACTCGAGACGAAAAGATCCCCAGGACTATGCGAACATGACTCAAATGCTCGAGAAGTAAGTTAAATCGATCATTATCCACCATATCAGCAACTTTGTTCATTTCCTGATATCAAGTAATTGTTTTCTTTGTCTGGCAGGGTTTGGAGAAAATTCACCTCAAAAGCTCCGGGACTGCCGAAGAAGCTGCAATTTAGTCACCCGAAAGTAAGTACTATAGTAGCATGTTCCGCGCATCTCCTAGTGATTCAAGCGCTAGTTTCATCAATACCATTTAGCATGCTTGCTTATCAGTTTGATTGACCTCTATTTCTTGTAAAGTGGTTGTGGCAGGAACCCGGGAATAATTACTGTGGATACTACGTTTGCGAGTCCATCCGCTACACGACCTGTGAGCGGGGCTACACTGAAGAACAATATGAAGTGCGTAAGCAATAATATTCACAATTTTATTTTATTACCATCATTTGTGTTGAGTTTCATTTATTCATATATATATATATATATATATATATATATATATATGTATTGACCCCATTCTTCAAATTAGATGTTTCGGAAGCGGGATGAACTCCTAGCACCAGATCGTATGCGAGGAATTCAAGAGGAATTGGCGGCATTCTTCCTTGACCACGTGATCGCTGAAAATGGAGAATACTATGTGGACCCTGTGTTCCTACAATTTAATTAGGAGATTGTATTGTAAGAGATAATTATTGTATATATGTAGCCGGTAGTGTCGGATAGATATACGAGAACTTGTTGTTCGACCAATATCTCGGAGAAGGAGAGGTGGTCGATATCACTTCTCTCTGTATGCATATGTTCATGACGATCTTCTGTTTCCTTCATTTGATTACTAGCTAGCGTGTCTACTCCTCTCCATACGTATATAGTACGTAGCGTCGACCAAGCACGGAGATAAGAGAGGACACTTCTCTCTATTAATTAGCTAGCTAACACAATATATGAAACACCTAAATTAACCCCCCAAAACCCCTAAACCACCCCCTTTCAAAAAAAACAAAAACCTCTGCTCCTGCCAGCTGCTGACGCGTGGATGCCTATTGGTCCCGGTTGGTGACACCAACCGGGTCAAAAGGCCCTGCCTATTGGTCCCGGTTGGTGGCACCAACCGGGACCAAAGGCCCTCCTGCCTGGGCTCCCCGCACCGGCCACATGGACGGCCTTTAGTCCCGGTTCGTGTAAGGACCGGGACTAAAGGGCTAGGGCATTAGTAACGACCCTTTAGTCCCGGTTCCAGAACCGGGACTAAAGGCCCTTATGAACCGGGGTAAAAGCCCCTTTTCCTACTAGTGAGGCATTTTGTGAGAGATTTTAGCACCATTGCTGCACCTCTCAACGAGCTTACAAAGAAGGATGTGCCTTTTGTTTGGGGTACCGCACAGGAAGAAGCCTTCACGGTATTCAAAGATAAGTTGACACATGCTCCTTTACTCCAACTTCCTGATTTTAATAAGACTTTTGACCTTGAATGTGATGCTAGTGGAATTGGATTAGGAGGTGTGTTATTACAAGATGGCAAACCTGTTGCTTACTTTTCTGAAAAATTGAGTGGGCCTAGTTTGAACTATTCTACTTATGATAAAGAATTATATGCTCTTGTTTGGACTTTAGAAACATGGCAACATTATTTATGGCCCAAAGAATTTGTTATACATTCTGATCATGAATCTTTGAAACACATTAAAAGTCAAGCAAAACTGAACCGTAGACATGCTAAATGGGTTGAATTCATTGAGATTTCCCCTTATGTCATTAAACACAAGAAGGGTAAAGAAAATGTTATTGCTGATGCATTGTCTCATCGTTATACTATGCTTTCACAACTTGACTTTAAAATAATTGGTTTGGAGACCATTAAAGATCAATATGTGCATGATGCTGAATTTAAAGATGTATTGCAGAATTGTAAAGAAGGGAGAACATGGAACAAGTTCATCGTTAACGATGGATTTGTGTTTCGTGCTAACAAGCTATGCATTCCAGCTAGCTCCGTTCGTCTTTTGTTGTTGCAGGAGGCGCATGGAGGAGGACTAATGGGACACTTTGGCATGAAGAAGACGGAGGATATACTTGCTACACATTTCTTTTGGCCAAAGATGAGATGGGTTGTTAAGCGTTTTATTGCTCGCTGCACTACATGCCAAAAAGCTAAGTCACGACTCAATCCTCATGGTTTATATATGCCTTTGCCTGTACCTAGTGTTCCTTGGGAGGATATATCTATGGACTTTGTTTTAGGTTTACCTCGAACAAAGAAGGGGAGGGATAGCATATTTGTTGTCGTGGATAGATTCTCGAAAATGGCATAGTTTATACCATGTCATAAAAGCGATGATGCTGTTAATGTTGCTGATTTGTTCTTTCGTGAAATTATTTGCTTGCATGGTGTGCCAAATACTATCGTTTCAGATGGTGATACTAAATTTCTTAGCCACTTTTGGAGATGTTTATGGGCTAAGTTGGGTACTGAACTGTTTTTTAGTACTACATGTCACCCCCAAACTGATGGACAAACTGAAGTAGTCAATAGAACATTGTCTACTATGCTTAGGGCTATTTTGAAGAATAATAAGAAAATGTGGGAAGAATGCTTGCCTCATATTGAATTTGCTTATAATCGTTCGTTGCATTCTACTACTAAGATGCGCCCTTTTGAAATTGTGTATGGTTTCCTACCTCGTGCACCTATTGATTTGTTGCCTCTTCCATCTTCGGAGAAGGTTAATTTTGATGCTAAAGAAGGTGCTGAATTGATTTTAAAAATGCATGAGCTAACTAAGGAAAACATTGAGCGTATGAATGCTAGATATAAACTTGCGGGAGATAAGGGTAGAAAACATGTTGTGTTTGCACCTGGAGATCTTGTTTGGTTACATTTGCATAAGGATAGATTTCCCAATTTGCGGAAATCAAAGCTAATGCCACGTGTTGATGGTCCTTTTAAGGTGTTAGAGAAAATAAATGATAATGCATATAAACTTGAGCTACCTGCAGATTTTGGGGTTAGTCCCACTTTTAACATTGCAGATTTGAAGCCTTATTTGGGTGAGGAAGATGAGCTTCCGTCGAGGACGACTTCATTTCAAGAAGGGGAGGATGATGAGGACATCAATACCATTGTTACACCCATAGCCCCTACTGTTACATATACTGGACCAATTACTAGAGCTCGCCGATACGTCTCCAACGTATCTATAATTTTTTATTATTCCATGCTATATTATATTCTGTTTTGGATGTTAATGGGCTTTATTATACACTTTTATATTATTTTTGGGACTAACCTATTAACCGGAGGCCCAGACCAGAATTGCTGTTTTTTGCCTATTTCAGTGTTTCACAGAAAAAGAATATCAAACGGAGTCCAAACGGAATGAAACCTTCGGGAACGTGATTTTTGGAACATACGTGATCTAGAGGACTTGGACCCAGAAACCAGGAGGGCACGAGGTAGGGGGCGCGCCTACCCCCCTGGGCGCGCCCTCCACCCTCGTGGGGCCCATGTTGCTCCACCGACGTATTTCTTCCTCCTATATATACCTACGTACCCCCAAACTACCAGATACGGAGCCAAAACCTAATTCCACCGCCGCAACCTTCTATACCCGTGAGATCCCATCTTGGGGCCTTTTCCGGCGCTCCGCCGGAGGGGGCATTGATCACGGAGGGCTTCTACATCAACACCATAGCCTCTCCGATGATGTGTGAGTAGTTTACCTCAGACCTTCGGGTCCATAGTTATTAGCTAGATGGCTTCTTCTCTCTCTTTGGATCTCAATACAAAGTTCTCCACAATTCTCGTGGAGATCTATTCGATGTAATCTTCTTTTGCGGTGTGTTTGTTGAGACCGATGAATTGTGGGTTTATGATCAAGTTTATCTATGAACAATATTTGAATCTTCTCTGAATTCTTTTATGTATGATTGGTTATCTTTGCAAGTCTCTTCGAATTATTAGTTTGGTCTGGCCTACTAGATTGATCTTTCTTGCAATGGGAGAAGTGCTTAGCTTTGGGTTCAATCTTGCGGTGTCCTTTCCCAGTGACATCAGGGGTAGCAAGGCACGTATTGTATTGTTGCCATCGAGGATAACAAGATGGGGTTTATTTCATATTGCATGAGTTAATCCCTCTACATCATGTTATCTTGCTTAAAGTGTTACTCTGTTCTTATGAACATAATACTCTAGATGCATGCTGCATAGCGGTCGATGTGTGGAGTAATAGTAGTAGATGCAGGCAGGAGTCGGTCTACTTGTCACAGACGTGATGCCTATATACTGTTGGGGAACGTAGTAATTTCAAAAAAATTCTACGCACACACAAGATCATGGTGATGCATAGCAACAAGAGGGGAGAGTGTGTCCACGTACCCTCGTAGAGCGAAAGCGGAAGCGTTAGCACAACGCGGTTGATGTAGTCGTATGTCTTCACGATCCGACCGATCAAGTACCGAACGTACGGCACCTCCGAGTTCAGCACACGTTCAGCTCGATGACGTCCCTCGAACTCTGATCCATCCGAGCTTTGAGGGAGAGTTCCGTCAGCACGACGGCGTGGTGACGATGATGATGTTCTACCGACGCAGGGCTTCGCCTAAGCACCGCTACAATATTATCGAGCTGGATTATGGTGGAGGGGGGCACCACACAGGGCTAAGAGATCAAGAGATCAATTGTTGTGTCTTTGGGGTGCCCCCTGCCCCTATATATAATGGAGCAAAGGAGGGGAGGGGCGGCCGGCCAGGAGGAGTCCTACTCCCACCGGGAGTAGGACTCCCTCCCTTCGTAGTTGGAGTAGGAGAAGGGGGAAGGAGGAGGGAGAGAGGAAGGAAAGGGGGGCGCCGCCCCCCCTCCTTGTCCAATTCAGACTTGAGGGGGAGGGGGTGCGCGGCCTACCCTGGCCGCCCGTCCTCTTCTCCACTAGGGCCCATGTAGGCCCATTAAACCCCCGGTTCTCCGGTAAAATCCCGATTTCACCTGGAACACTTCCGATATCCAAATATAGGCTTCCAATATATCAATCTTTATGTCTCAACCATTTCGAGACTCCTCGTCATGTCCGTGATCATATTCGGGACTCCGAACTATCTTCGGTACATCAAAACACATAAACTCACAATATAACCGTCATCAAACTTTAAGCGTGCGAACCCTACGGGTTCGAGAACTATGTAGACATGACTGAGACACGTCTTCAGTCAATAACCAATAGTGGAACCTGGATGCTCATATTGGCTCCCACATATTCTACGAAGATCTTTATCGGTCAAACCGCATAACTACGTACGTTGTTCCCTTTGTCATCGGTATGTTACTTGCCTGAGATTCGATCGTCGGTATCTCAATACCTAGTTCAATCTCGTTACTGGCAAGTCTCTTTACTCGTTCTGTAATACATCATTCCGCAACTAACTCATTAGTTGCAATGCTTGCAAGGCTTATAGTGATGTGCATTACCGAGTGGGCCCAGAGATACCTCTCCGACAATCGGAGTGACAAATCCTAATCTCGAAATACGCCAACCCAACAAGTACCTTCGGAGACACCTGTAGAGCACCTTTATAATCACCCAGTTACGTTGTGACGTTTGGTAGCACACAAAGTGTTCCTCCGGTAAACGGGAGTTGCATAATCTCATAGTCATAGGAACATGTATAAGTCATGAAGAAAGCAATAGCAGAATACTAAACGATCGAGTGCTAAGCTAACGGAATGGGTTAAGTCAATCACATTATTCTCCTAATGATGTGATCCTGTTAATAAAATGACAACTCATGTCCATGGTTAGGAAACATTACCATCTTTGATTAACGAGCTAGTCAGATAGAGGCATACTAGTGACACTCTGTTTGGCTATGTATTCACACAAGTATTATGTTTTCGGTTAATACAATTCTAGCATGAATAATAAACATTTACCATGATATAAGGAAATAAATAATAACTTTATTATTGCCTCTAGGGCATATTTCCTTCATATACATGATCATACCTAGATATTCTCATAACTATGCTCAATTCTATCAATTGCTCAACAGTAATTTGTTCACCCACCGTAATACTTATGCTCTCGAGAGAAGCCACTAGTGAAACCTATGGCCCCCGGGTCTATTTTCCATCATATTAATCTTCCAACACTTAGTTATTTCTTTTGCCTTTTATTTTACTTTGCATCTTTATCATAAAAATACCAAAAATATTATCTTATCATATCTATCAGATCTCACTCTCGTAAGTGAACGTTGAGGGATTGACAACCCCTTTATCGTGTTGGTTGCGAGGTTCTTATTTGTTTGTGTAGGTGCAAGGGACTCGTGCATGATCTCCTACTGGATTGATACCTTGGTTCTAAAAAACTGAGGGAAATACTTACGCTACTTTACTGCATCACCCTTTCTTCTTCAAGGGAAAACTAACGCAGTGCTCAAGAGGTAGCAAGAAGGATTTCTGGCGCCGTTGCCGGGGAGGCTTACGCCAAGTCAAGTCAAGATTTGCTCTCCCGACAATGAGCAATTTCTGGCGCCATTGCCGGGGAGATTCGCGCCAAGTCAAGTCAAGACATGCCATGTACCCATCACAAACTCTTATCTCGCATTACATTATTTGCCATTTGCCTCTCGTTTTCCTCTCCCCCACTTCACCCTTGTCGTTTTATTCGCCCTCTCTTTTCCTTTTGCCTCTTTTCGCTTGTTTCGTCATGATGGCTAGTCCTTTATCCACTCCTTTATCTCCCGAGAATGAAGTTCTTAATTTTAAACAAAGGGAGGGAGAAAATCTAAAAGATGCTTGGTATAGAATCTGCAATGCTCAAAATAGATCTACCCGAAAGCAATCTACTACCATTCTTCTTCGCAATTTATATGTAGGAATCACTCCTTGGTATAGATATTTCTTGATACCATTACCGGAGGGAATTTCTTGGGTAGCCATACTTTTGATTCTTATAATGCTATGATAGATTTATTTGGCTCACCACCTCTTTTAGTTAATGGAACTATGTTAACTTTGGAACATGTGATGCAAAGGCTTGAAATTATTGAAAATAAAGTTGCCACTACGGAATTGATTGAGAATTTGGATAAAAAGATTCATAATCAAATTACTCAATATGGATCTAAGGAGGAGTCACTTTGAATTTTTTTAAAGAAAAGGAACCCATAGTTAATGAAAGAATAATTCAAGATTCTACTAGAATCGATAAACTTGAGGGTATCATTACAAACTTGGGGACCGCCTTTTCTTCCGTAAAGAACACTTCCAATCCTCCTACCAAAATTGCCAAGCTTATGTATGTTCCTAAAAATAAGGGTGAATCCTCTAATAAGGAAACTGCGGATCTCAAATCAATAAGTGTTCATCCCAATCATTTTGCTATCATTAAGGAACCATTTGCTGCCAATGATTTTTTCGATTTTGTGCCTAGAAGTTTGATAATTAATAGAAAGAAAGAAAATCCTAAGGGTGATAGGTGTCTTATTGAAGAATTGCCTTCCAAAGATGGCAATACCTAGATCTATCCTTGCTTTTATGCCTAGCTAGGGGCGTTAAACGATAGCGCTTGTTGGGAGGCAACCCATTTTTTTTTGGCTTTTTGCTTATGTTTAGGAATAAATATTTGATATAGCCTCTGGTTATATTTGTTTTTATGTTTTAATTAGTGTTTGTGCCAAGTTAAACCTATAGGATCTTCTTGGATGATAGTTATTTGATCTTGCTGAAAATTCCAGAAACTTTCTGTTCATGAAAACAATTATTAACAATTATCAGAACGTGATATGATATTGATTCCAGTTGCAGCAGATCAATAAACAAATTGTTTAGGTCTTCCTATTTTGGCTGAATTTTTAGAGTTCCAGAAGTTTGCGTTAGTTACAGATTACTACAGACTGTTCTGTTTTTGACAGATTCTGTTTTTCGTGTGTTGTTTGCTTATTTTGATGAATCTATGGCTAGTAAAATAGTTTATAAACCATAGAGAAGTTGGAATACAGCAGGTTTAACACCAATATAAATAAAGAATGAGTTCATGACAGTACCTTGAAGTGGTGTTTTGTTTTCTTTCGCTAACGGTGCTCACGAGATTTTCTGCCAAGTTTTGTGTTGTGAAGTTTTCAAGCTTTGGGTAAAAGATTTGATGGATTG
This sequence comes from Aegilops tauschii subsp. strangulata, assembly GCF_002575655.3. Classification (NCBI taxonomy): domain Eukaryota; kingdom Viridiplantae; phylum Streptophyta; class Magnoliopsida; order Poales; family Poaceae; genus Aegilops; species Aegilops tauschii. The sequence goes on along the minus strand of NC_053038.3, from coordinate 10,994,756 downwards.
TGGAACAAGGAGTGGAAAGAGCCTAAGCTTGGGGATGCCCATGGCACCCCAATATAATCTAAGTACACCAAAAAGCAAAAGCTTGGGGATGCCCCGGAAGGCATCCCCTCTTTCGTCTACTTCCATCGGTAACTTTACTTGGAGCTATATTTTTATTCACCACATGATATGTGTTTTGCTTGGAGTGTCTTGTATTATTTGAGTCTTTATTTGTTAGTTTGCCACAATCATCCTTGCTGTACACACCTTTTGAGAGAGACACACATGATTCGGAATTTATTAAAATACTCTATGTGCTTCACTTATATCTTTTGAGCTATATAGTTTTTGCTCTAGTGCTTCACTTATATCTTTTAGAGCATGGTGGTGGATTTGTTTTACAGAAACTATTGTTCTCTCATGCTTCACTTATATTATTTTGAGAGTCCTACAAAACAGCATGGTAATTTGCTTAAATTGAGAAATTAGTCCTAAAGTAATAGGCATCCAAGATTAGTAAAAATTATCTTATGAGTGTGTTGAATACAATGAGAAGTTTGATGCTTGATAATTGTTTTGAGATATAAAGATGGTGATATTAGAGTCATGCTAGTTGAGTAGTTGTGGATTTGAGGAATACTTGTGTTAAAGTTTGTGATTCCCGTAGATGCACGTATGGTGAACCGTTATGTGATGAAGTCGGAGCATGATTTATTTATTGATTGTCTTCCTTATGAGTGGCGGTCGGGGACGAGAGATGGTCTTTTCCTACCATTCTATCCCCCTAGGAGCATGCGCGTAATACTTTGCTTTGACAACTTGTAGATTTTTGCAATAAATATATGAGTTCTTTATGACTAATGTTGAGTCCATGGATTATACGCACTTCCTTCCTTCCACCATTGCTAGCCTCTCTAATACCACGCACTTTTCGCCGGTATCATACACCCACCATATACCTTCCTCAAAACAACCACCATACCTGTCTATCATGTCATTTCCATAGCCATTCCGAGATATATTGCCATGCAACTTACCACCGTTCCGTTTATTATGACACGCTCCATCATTGTCATATTGCTTCGCATGATCATGTAGTTGACATCGTATTTGTGGCGACGCCACCGTTCCTAATTCTTTCATACATGTCACTCTTGATTCATTGCATATCCCGGTACACCGCTGGAGGCATTCACATAGAGTCATATTTTGTTCTAAGTATTGAGTTGTAATTTTTGAGTTGTAAGTAATAAAAGTGTGATGATCATCATTTTTGGAGCATTGTCCCAAGTGAGGAAAGGATGATGGATACTATGATTCCCCCACAAGTCGGGATAAGACTCCGGACAAAAAAAGAAAAAAAGAAAAAAAGAGGCCATAAAAAAGGCCCAAATAAAAAATGAGAGAAAAAGAGAGGAGGGACAATGTTACTATCCTTTTACCACACTTGTGCTTCAAAGTAGCACCATGATCTACATGATAGAGAGTCTCCTATGTTGTCACTTTCATATACTAGTGGGAATTTTTCATTATAGAACATGGCTTGTATATTCCAATGATGGGCTTCCTCAAAATGCCCTAGGTCTTCGTGAGCAAGCGAGTTGGATGCACACCCACTTAGTTTCCATTGTTGAGCTTTCATATACTTATAGCTCTAGTGCATCCGTTGCATGGCAATCCCTACTCACTCACATCGATATCTATTAATGGGCATCTCCATAGCCCGTTGATACGCCTAGTTGATGTGAGACAATCTTCTCCTTTTTTGACTTCTCCACAACCACCCTTCTATTCCACATATAGTGCTATATCCATGGCTCACGCTCATGTATTGCGTGAAGATTGAAAAAGTTTGAGAACACCAAAAGTATGAAACAATTGCTTGGCTTGTCATCGGGGTTGTGCATGATTTAAATACTTTGTGTGGTGAAGATAGAGCATAGCCAGACTATATGATTTTGTAGGGATAACTCTCTTTGGCCATGTTATTTTGAGAAGACATGATTGCTTTGTTAGTATGCTTGAAGTATTATTATTTTTATGTCAATATTAAACTTTTGTCTTGAATCTTTCGGATCTGAATATTCATACAACAATTAAGAGAATTACATTGAAAATTATGCCAAGAAGCATTCCACATCAAAAATTCTGTTTTTATCATTTACCTACTCGACGACGAGCAGGAATTAAGCTTGGGGATGCTTGATACTGGACCAATTACTAGAGCTCGCTGATACGTCTCCAACGTATCTATAATTTTTGATTGTTCCATGCTATATTATATTCTGTTTTGGATGTTAATGGGCTTTATTATACACTTTTATATTATTTTTGGGTCTAACCTATTAACTGGAGGCCCAGCCCGGAATTGCTGTTTTTTGCCTATTTCAGTGTTTCGCAGAAAAAGAATATCAAATGGAGTCCAAACGGAAAGAAACCTTCGGGAACGTGATTTTTGGAACAAACGTGATCCAGAGGACTTGGACCCTACATCAAGAAAGCAACCAGGAGGGAACGAGGTAGGGGGCGCGGCCTCCACCCTCGTGGGGCCCACGTTGCTCCACCGACGTACTTCTTCCTCCTATATATACCTACGTACCCCCAAACTACCAGATACGGAGCCAAAAACCTAATTCCACCACCACAACCTTTTGTACCCGTGAGATCCCATCTTGGGGCCTTTTCCGGCGCTCCGCCGGAGGGGGCATTGATCACGGAGGGCTTCTACATCAACACCATAGCCTCTCCGATGATGTGTGAGTAGTTTACCTCAGACCTTCGGGTCCATAGTTATTAGCTAGATGGCTTCTTCTCTCTCTTTGGATCTCAATACAAAGTTCTCCATGATTCTCGTGGAGATCTATTCGATATAATCTTCTTTTGCGGTGTGTTTGTTGAGACCGATGAATTGTGGGTTTATGATCAAGTTTATCTATGAACAATATTTGAATCTTCTCTGAATTCTTTTATGTATGATTGGTTATCTTTGCAAGTCTCTTCGAATTATCAGTTTGGTCTGGCCTACTAGATTGATCTTTCTTGCAATGGGAGAAGTGCTTAGCTTTGGGTTCAATCTTGTGGTGTCCTTTCCCAGTGACAGCAGGGGCAGCAAGGGACGTATTGTATTGTTGCCATCGAGGATAACAAGATGGGGTTTATTTCATATTGCATGAGTTTATCCCTCTACATCATGTCATCTTGCTTAAAGCGTTACTCTGTTCTTATGAACTTAATACTCTAGATGCATGCTGGATAGCGGTCGATGTGTGGAGTAATAGTAGTAGATGCAGGCACGAGTCGGTCTACTTGTTGCGGACGTGATGCCTATATACATGATCATACCTAGATATTCTCATAACTATGCTCAATTCTATCAATTGCTCAACAGTAATTTGTTCACCCACCGTAATACTTATGCTCTCGAGAGAAGCCACTAGTGAAACCTATGGCCCCCGGGTCTATTTTCCATCATATTAATCTTCCAACACTTAGTTATTCTTTTGCCTTTTATTTTACTTTGCATCTTTATCATAAAAACACCAAAAATATTATCTTATCATATCTATCAGATCTCACTCTCGTAAGTGACCGTTGAGGGATTGACAACCCCTTTATCGCGTTGGTTGCGAGGTTCTTATTTGTTTGTGTAGGTGCAAGGGACTCGTGCGTGATCTCCTACTGGATTGATACCTTGGTTCTCAAGAGGTATCACCCTTTCCTCTTCAAGGGAAAACCAATGCAGTGCTCAAGAGGAAATACTTACGCTACTTTACTGCATCACCCTTTCCTCTTCAAGGGAAAACCAATGCAGTGCTCAAGAGGTAGCACTCGCGCACGCCAATTAAATTACCAGGTACTTTCGTTTCTTGGTAATGTTTCTAATGTTCATGAGAATATGATGCTGCCTAAATTGGATACATTTGTTTTGCTTACAAATGAAGGGCCTAGCTTGGAGAAGGATGAACATTGGAGCAAGGGGAACAAGAACGGAGTTACAAGTGATGATTTCAGGACTTTGAAGCCACCATAAAGAGTGCATGAAGCCTTAGACGAAATATACAAGATGCCACTTCATAAATTTCGTCCGGAGGCTATTCTAGGTGCTGCGTCACCTTATTATTGGGCCAGGCCCATGTAATTTCCAAATACATAAGTATAGGCTGTTTTTAGAGTCCGTATGTGTGGGGAAACAAGAGATAGGGTTGGTTTCGGACCCCTTCCCCAAGGGCCACGAATCCCCCCCCCCTCTTCCTCCATATATACAGCCCTTAGGGCTCCGTTTAGACTTCGGGTTTTGTTTAGATTAAAGTTCGCCCTAGCTGCAACTTCGCGTACTTCGTTTGTGTTCAACGACCAGACAAAGGCGTCACAGAACCCCACCTTGATCAATAAAGCTTTCCTCTTATATTCGCAATATCCAGATTGCAAGCTTAGTTTCTTGCTTGTTCTTCGTTTTCCTGCAGGAAACAGACCTTCGTGGTCAGGTTGATTGTGCTCCGGCGTGGTCAATAACCTCTCGGAGTTGGTTTAGCGATTGCTAAGGCGCGACGTCCACGCACGTTCGTAGTCGGATCGTCAAAGTCGACTTCCTCCAAAACGATAGCCACCATCTCATCGAAAGACGGGACACCTTTATCTCTATCAAAGAGGAAAGGGTGATGCAGCAAAGTAGCGTAAGTATTTCCCTCGGTTTTTGAGAACCAAGGTATCAATCCAGTAGGAGGCCACACGCAAGTCCCTCGTACCTACATAAACAAATAAGAACCTTGCAACCAACGCGATAAAGGGGTTGTCAATCCCTTCACGGCCACTTGCAAAAGTGAGATCGAATAGAGATGATAAGATAAATTTTTTGGTATTTTTATGACAAAGATTAAAAGTAAAGATTGCAAAATAAACGGCGACAGAAATAGCTAGTTGACGGAAGATTAATATGATGGAAAATAGACCCGGGGGCCATAGGTTTCACTAGTGGCTTCTCTCAAGATAGCATAAGTATTACGGTGGGTGAATAAATTACTGTCGAGCAATTGATAGAAAGGTGCATAATTACGAGAATATCTAGGCATGATCATGTATATAGGCATTGTTGGGGAACGTAGTAATTTCAAAAAAATCCTACGCACACACAGGATCATGGTGATGCATAGCAACGAGAGAGGGGAGTGTTGTCCACGTACCCTCATAGACCGAAATCGGAAGCGTTAGCACAACGCGGTTGATGTAGTCGTACGTCTTCACGATCCGACCGATCAAGTACCGAACGCACGGCACCTCCGAGTTCAGCACACGTTCAGCTCGATGAAGTCCCTCGAACTCCGATCCAGCCGAGCTTTGAGCGAGAGTTCCGTCAGCAGACGGTGTGGTGATGATGATGTTCTACTGACGCAGGGCTTCGCCTAAGCACCGCTACGATATTATCGAGGTGGATTATGGTGGAGGGGGGCACCGCACACGGCTAAGAGATCAAGAGATCAATTGTTGTGTCTATGGGGTGCCCCCCTCCTCCGTATATAAAGGGGGGAGGAGAGGGCCGGCCAAGGGGGTGGCGCGCCCTATGAGGGGGAAACCTACCCCTAGTAGGTTTGCCTCTCCCTTTCCTAGTCCAAGAAGGAGGGGGAAGGAAGGAGTGGGAGAGGGGAAATGCAAAGGGGGGCGCCACCCCCCCCCCCTTCCTTGTCCTATTCGGACTCAAGGGGAGGGGGCGTGCCTCTGGCCCTAGCCGGGCCCTCTCTCTCTCCACTAGGGCCCAACAAGGCCCATTAGTTCCCGGGGGGGTTCCAGTAACCCCCGGTACTCCGATAAATGTCTGAAACCTTCCGGAACCTTTCCGGTGTCCAAACATAGTCGTCCAATATATCGATCTTTACGTCTCGACCATTTCGAGACTCGTCGTCATGTCTGTGATCACATCCTGGACTCCGAACAACCTTCGTTACATCAAAACACATAAACTCATAGTATAACCGTCATCGAACTTTAAGCGTGAGGACCCTACGGGTTCGAGAACTATGTAGACATGACCGAGACACGTCTCCGGTCAATAACAAATAGCGGAACCTGGATGCTCATATTGGCTCACGCATATTCTACGAAGATCTTTATCGGTCAAACCGCATAACAACATACGCTGTTCCCTTTGTCATCGGTATGTTACTTGCCCGAGATTCGATCGTCGGTATCTCAATACCTAGTTCAATCTCGTTACTGGCAAGTATCTTTACTCGTTCTGTAATACATCATTCCGCAACTAACTCATTAGTTGCAATGCTTGCAAGGCTTATAGTGATGTGCATTACCGACTGGGCCCAGAGATACGTCTCCGACAATCGGGGTGACAAATCCTAATCTCGAAATACGCCAACCCAACAAGTACCTTTGGAGACACCTGTAGAGCACCTTTATAATCACCCAGTTACGTTGTGACGTTTGGTAGCACACAAAGTGTTCCTCCGGTAAACGGGAGTTGCATAATCTCATAGTCATAGGAACATGTATAAGTCATGAAGAAAACAATAGCAGAATACTAAACGATCGTGTGCTAAGCTAACGGAATGGGTCAAGTCAATCACATCATTCTCCTAATGATGTGATGCCGTTAATCAAATAACAACTCTTTGTCTATGGCTAGGAAACATAGCCATCTTTGATCAATGAGCTAGTCAACTAGAGGCATACTAGTGACACTCTGTTTGTCTATGTATTCACACATGTATCATGTTTCCGGTTAATACAATTCTAGCATGAATAATAAACATTTATCATGAAATAAGGAAATAAATAATAACTTTATTATTGACTTTAGGCCATATTTCTGTAACATCCCAAATTTTCAATTTGGAAATATTATACATTAGATCATCATTGCATAGCATATTTTATTGCATTTTGGCAAATCCTCGAAAATCCTAAGCAACTCAAGGACCCTCGGAGAGAGTTGGGGATTTTCCCCGGTTTTCATATTTGATTTTATCAAATAATGAAACGATGATTTTTGGTTTAATTTATTTTTCTCTCCGAAAAATATTTCATATTAAAATATGAAAGGAGAAAATATGACTTCTCCAAAATAATTGAAATATTGGAGGAAAAATATTAAAATCAAATATTTGATTTTATTCGGATTTTATTTGCAATTTTATTTGCATTAGAAAAAATTGCACGTTTTAAAAACTGCATTTTTGGGCCAAGAAAATGTTCATCTCGTTCTAATTATTTTAATTAGACGGTGAAAATTTGTTTTGGCATTTTTGGATTTTTATTATTTTTCTATGATTTTTTTAGGTTCGGTGATATTAATTTTTAAAAAATGCGCGAGCGCCGACTGGGCCGAAGCCCAACCGCGGCCCAGCCCACCGCCCGAGCCGTCTCCCTCCCGGAGACCTAGCTCCCGCCGCCGCCCGAGTCCCGACCGGGGACGACGCCGCCGCCGCCTTACCCCTCCCCCACGCCCCCCTCCTATATATACCCCGCCACCCCGCCGCCTCCCTCACCCCGTCCCGACGCCGAAGCCGCAGGAGCCGAGCCGCCCGACCCCGCCGCCGAGAGGAGCCACCGCCGGAGCCCGAACGCCGCCGCCCCTTGACGTCGCCCGTCGCCTCCCCGAGCCCCGCCGCCCCTCGCCGCACCCACCGAGCCCCGCCGGAGCCCGTCCCGAGCCCCGCCGGAGTTGCCCCGACGAGGTAGCCGCAGCCGCCACCGACCGTCCGTTTTTTTTTCAAAAACCGCTTCGGTTTAATTTTTTCCGAAACCCTAGGTTTTTTTATGATCGGTTTATTTTATTTTCTTCGGTTTAGTTTGTTAGTGAACGTTCACCGATCCGTTCATTTTAACGAACGTGTTCGTCGGTTTGTCGCAGTTAACGAATGTCCGTTCGTTTAACTGTTCGTCAGTTTTTCTTTTTCGTCAGATTATCCGCGATTTTCCCAGATCGCGATTACTGATCTGTTTTTCGTTTTAGTTTATCTTTTCGCTCGTTTATCGGAATCAGGCGATTCAAGCGCCTAGAGTTTCGTCTCGAAATTCTCTTTCCGTCTAACCTACTCAAACAAGTTTTTGCTACTGTAAAATTTGACTTAGATCCAGATTAGTAAACGAAGCTTGTTTCTTTCGCCGTTTGACTTTCGTTGCTTCGTTTGATTTGATTCTTTTTGCAAACTGGAGTTCTTAAGTTGAACTTTCTGGTTGGATCTTTGTTTGGGTTTTATCTGTGCATTAGATGAGTGCTTATTGTATGCTTGTTTGTTTGCGATAGAGTACCCGGAGTGCGCCGCTTGCTACTTCGAATCTCTAAGTTTCACGGATCATCAGCAAGGCAAGTAACACTTTGATCATATCTCTTTTACTACCCAGTTTTGTTGCATTAGATCAACCCTCAAACATTGCACGGTTAGGATCTAATTAAACTGTGGAAATTGGGAAGTAGTTGAGGTAGTACCAATCACCTGTTTATTATCAAACCCTTGGGAGTTACTTCTACGTTTGCTCATGTTGCTATGCTATGCTAGTAGACGTGGATTGGGTTTGAGTGTTACCATGACAGATGTGAGATTGTTAATTAATGGTTAACCTTAAGGTGATAACTAAAACTCACATCTGGGTGGATTGAGGTACCTGGGTATTCCAGGATTGCCTGTTTTTCTGTTGGACCGCCACCCAGGTTCAAAGGGATCATGAGATTATTCGTGCTAGAAACTTCCGTGTGCAGCCACAAGCTATTATGGGCTCTAGCATAGTTGACTAAGTTGTGTGAACTCTTACAGTGGTAGACTAGCAGATGTAGGGGAAAGTAGGTGTAACGGTCTACCCATTCATAAGGTGCAAACACTTCTGAAAGACTGTGTCTCGGTCATCCGTTTCTCAAACATCATGTAGTGCGAGAATCAAGCGGAGGCGATCGAGTCTTGTGGGGAAAAGTGCACAAACCTCTGCAGAGTGTATAAACTAATCATGGTTAGCCGTGTCCCCGGTTATGGACATCTTGAGTATCTAGTATCTGGATTATCATGTGAATCTCATCATGTTACTTTAATTAATTTTGTTGGGTTAATGATGATACTTAATTGGGATTGAGAATGCTGTCAACCATTCTCAATGTTTAACAACCACCATGATAGTTAAATAAAATTTATTCCTTTGTTGTAGGGAAAAATTGGCTTTTCGCAAAACTGTAACCATAGAGCCTTCTACCAGCCATATATGCATGTAGTATAGCATTATTATGTTCATTACTCTCTATGTGTTACATTGCCAGCATATTCCATGTGCTGACCCATTTTCGGGCTGCAACGTTTCATGTTGCAGACTTTTCAGACGACGAGTAAGGTGCCTTAGGTCGTGGTCTTATACTCAGTGATGCCGTTGGAGTTGATGGACTCACTCATCTTCCAAGTCTTCCGCTGTTATCGTATTTAGATGGCCTTAAGCCATATTTGTCATACTTATTTCTCTCTTGAGATACTCGTTGTAATAAGTGTGTGATTGCTACTCTGTTATAAATCCTCCATTTGTCCTGTGCGTGTCAGCATTACTGATCCAGGGATGACACTGGTGCACAGCAGCACAGACTGTTTGAGGTCTGGTCGCTACAAAGGTGGTATCAGAGCACACGCTGACTGTAGGACACGACCACTAAGATTAAACCCTAGAACACTACTCTCTTCTCATTTCTGACTCCTCTCCACTTTCTACTCTTTTAGGAATGGCAGATGCAAGGAACAAGTTCATGCAACGGAATGAAGATACACCATTTGGACGACACTTGAAGGAAGTCACTAAGTACCTGAACATCGGAATACCAAGCTTCACCGGGACTTACAACGCCACACTACCCGAAGAGGAGCGCTGGAAGATTCAAGTTCAAATTCCAGGAAAGACGTTTACGCCAGTCACTGAGCCTATAGAGTTTTCCTTTGATGCACCAACCTGGAGTTTAGGGAAGAGCATGGCAGCCCACATCTCTATGGAACGCATTGGAGAAGTCTACCACAGGGAGCTTAAGGATACTATTTATCAGATTTGTGGACGCTGAGATGAGCAATGGGAGATGATCAGCACCAAGAAGGATGGATCAATTGCAGCTTTCATCCAGGAGCAAAACCAACACATTCGTCGCCAGGAGAACCAGATGTCCGCAGACATGATAGATTTGAAGAAGGCATTGACCAAGATCACGGAGTTGGAGGAAGAACTCAAGTCTACGCGCGATGGATATGAGGAGGAGATCGCCACGTTGTTGGAGAAGAACGGCGACCTGACACAGAAGATCGGAATATTCATGGGAGACCCAGCACCAGGAGGAGAAGATGACGATTCTACTTGCCCGGATAACTACATCATCATCGACGACACCGACTCGGACCCCAGTGAAGATGACTTTGTTGATGAAGCTGGAGCAGATATCATGGAGTCTTCGACCGATCAAAATTTCTAGTAGACCACCATATCAGTAGTAGTATTCCCCCATGTATATAGTATAGTCCGAGCACTTTGTAACGATTGTTAGATCGATTGTATGCCTTGTTTGATTGAGTGATATTGATTGTGTTTGTCTCAAGAGCATATGGGTAGTGTTTTCCCTCTAGACCTCATTCTATTCTAAATTCTCATCTTTTCTAAACCTATCAGATGCCTCCGAGACACGACACCGGATTTGTTTTCCCACCGGAGATCACTCAGTTGATTCAGCAGCAGAATGCCCTGATGCAAGTGTTAGTACAGAACCAAGGCAACAACAACAACAACCCACCACCACCACCTGTTCACCACTTAGCCTGTTTCTTGAGGCTAAATCCGCCGGTGTTTTCTAGCAGCACCGAGCCGATTGTTGCAGATGATTGGCTCCGCAAGGTTGGAAGGGAGTTGACCACTGCAGGATGCACAGATGCGGAGAGAGTGCGTTTTGCCGCACATCAGCTTGATGGACCCGCAGCATCATGGTGGGAGAATTACACAACCACACACCCTATTGACACTGTCACATGGGACCAGTTTCAGCAAGCTTTCCGTACTGCCCATGTTTCAGCAGGAGCTATGGCTATGAAGAAGCGTGAGTTTCGCAACCTACGCCAAGGAGGACGCACCATAGGCCAATATGTGGAGGACTTTAGTAAGTTAGCACGTTATGCTCCAGATGACGTTGCTACAGATGCAACCAAGCAGGAGAAGTTTCTGGAAGGACTGAATGATGAGCTGAGCATGCAGTTGATGGTACCAACCTTCAACAACTACCAGGAGTTGGTAGATAAAGCTCTCATGATTGAAGGGAAGCAGCAGCAGATTGAAAACCGTAAGAGGAAGTATGGACAAGGGAAGTACAATTCTGGAGCTCAGCAGAAGCCACGTTTTACCCCGAAATCGGGAGGACAGTTTCAGCATACCCATGGAGGAGGTAGTTCACACAACCATAATGGCCCCAAGAATGGTAATGGGAATGGAGGAAGCAACGGCCAGAACCGCACCAACCCTTCAACCCCAGCTAAGAGAGACCTGAGCCAAGTCACTTGCTTTAAGTGCCAGAAGACTGGACATTATGCCAATGAATGTCCTGAAGCCCAGAATCGAAATGGCAATGGAAGCTCTGGGAAGAAGTCGAACCCTTTCAACAAAGGACATGTGAACCACGTTAGCGTGGAGGAGGTTGAAGCGCAGCCAGATGCAGTAATAGGTAAGTTTTTGGTTAAGTCATTTACTGCACTCGTTCTTTTTGATACTGGAGCATCGCATTCATACATATCAAGGGGATTTGTGGATAAGTTTAAGTTGCCCACCAAAGTTCTCAGAACACCTATGTTAGTAACCTCGCCAGGAGCAGAGTATATGGCAAGCCAAGGATGTTTTCAGATTCCATTGGCCATAGGTAGGCATGTTTTCCCCTCAGACCTAATAGTTTTGGAGTCGCAAGGATTGGATGTGATATTAGGCATGGATTGGTTATCGATGTATGGGGGAAACATCGATTGCGCCAGTAAGACGATTTTGCTTACCACCCCAGAAGGAAGAAGGATTAAGTATGTATCCCGGCATATGCCGAAGAGGACTCAGGTGAATTCCTTATCAGGAGTTGTACAGGAGGAAGTACCAGTGGTGAAGGATTACCCGGATGTATTTCCAGAAGAGTTGCCAGGCATGCCACCAGATAGAGACATAGAGTTTTTTATTGAACTTTTGCCAGGCACAGGGCCGATATCTAAGAGACCGTACAGGATGCCCGCAAAGGATTTGGAGGAAATTAAGAAGCAGATTAAGGAGTTACTGGATAAAGGCTATATTCGCCCAAGTTCGTCACCTTGGGGATCACCCGTACTTCTAGTGGAGAAGAAAGATGGATCATTGAGAATGGTTGTTGATTATCGAGGATTGAATGAAGTGACCATCAAAAATAAGTACCCACTGCCGATGATCAATGATTTGTTTGACCGATTACAAGGAGCTAAGGTATTTTCCGAGATCGATCTACGATCAGGATACCATCAGTTGAAGATTCGAGAGCAGGATGTACCTAAGACGGCTTTTACCACCAGGTATGGGGTATAAGAGTATACCGTTATGTCATTTGGTCTGACTAACGCACCTGCCTATTTCATGAACCTGATGAACAAAGTGTTTATGGAGTTTTTGGATAAGTTCGTCGTAGTGTTCATTGATGACATTTTGGTCTACTCAAAGAACGAAGAGGAGCATAAGGAGCATTTGCGTTTGGTACTTGAGAAGTCAGAGAACATCAGCTATACGCCAAGTTCAGCAAATGTGAGTTTTGGTTGAAGGAAGTTGGATTCCTCGGACATGTTATATCCGGAGAAGGAATAGCAGTAGACCCCACCAAAGTCGACAATGTGACAAACTGGGAATCACCCGCATCAGTTGGAGAAACCCGGAGTTTTCTTGGACTTGCAGGATACTACCGGAGGTTCATTGAAAATTTCTCGAGGATTGCTAAGCCCATGACAGAGCTGTTAAAGAAGGACACCAAGTTCAATTGGACTGAGGAATGTAAAGCTAGTTTCCAAGAGTTGAAGAAACGTTTGGTTACATCACCAGTGCTGATTCTGCCAGATCAACGCAAGGATTATGAAGTATATTGCGACGCTTCACGTCGAGGACTTGGAGCAGTGCTAATGCAGGAGGGAAGAGTTGTTTCATATGCTTCACGACAACTTAAACCCCATGAGAAGAATTATGCCACCCATTGTTTGGAGTTAGCAGCCGTAGTACATGCGTTGAAGACATGGAGACATTTTCTCATCGGAAATCACTGTGAGGTGTACACGGATCACAAGAGTTTGAAGTACATTTTCACGCAAAAGGAGTTGAATCTCAGGCAAAGGAGATGGTTGGAGCTCATTAAGGATTATGATATGAGATTGCATTATCACCCCGGGAAGGCTAACGTAGTAGCAGATGCGTTGAGCCGCAAGAGCCATGTCAACACACTCATGACCGGAGGGTTACCGAAATTATTAGCCGAGGATCTTCGCGAGCTATATTTGGAGATAGTTCCAAGAGGCTATTTAGCAACGTTGGAGATTCAGTCTACCTTGATGGAAAAGATCAGGGAAGCTCAGAAGACAGACAAGGAAATTGACGAGATAAAGAAAAGGATGAGTAAAGGAAAAGCCAAGGGATTTCGTGAGGATGAGCACGATACCTTATGGTTTGAGGACCGCGTTTATGTGCCCAATGATCCGAAGATCAGGAAGTTGATCTTGCAAGAGGCCCATGATTCACCGTATTCGATTCACCCAGGAAATACCAAGATGTATTTGGATTTGAAGGATACTTTCTGGTGGACTGGAATGAAGAAGGATATTGCAGAGTATGTAGCAGTTTGTGATGTATGTCAGAGAGTGAAGGCAGAGCATCAGAAGCCAGCAGGATTGCTACAGCCATTGCCGATACCCGAATGGAAATGGGATAAACTAGGAATGGATTTTATCACAGGATTGCCCAGGACTCATTCAGGCTATGACTCAATATGGGTTGTAGTCGATCGTTTGACGAAAGAAGCTCATTTCATCCCAGTGAAGACCACTTACACCAGTGCTAAGTTGGCAAAGATATACATGACCAGGATTGTATGTCTGCATGGAGTTCCGAGGACCATTGTATCAGATAGAGGAACCCAGTTTACTTCAAAGTTTTGGAATCAATTACATGAAACTTTGGGGACCAGGCTAGAGTTCAGTACAGCCTTTCATCCACAGACAGACGGACAGACCGAGAGAGTCAACCAGATTTTGGAAGATATGCTGAGAGCTTGTGCGCTAGATTATGGATCTAGTTGGGACGACAATTTGCCGTATGCAGAGTTTTCTTACAACAACAGTTATCAAACCAGTTTGAAGATGGCCCCTTTCGAAGCTTTATACGGAAGGAGGTGTAGAACACCATTGTTATGGGACGAAGTTGGAGAACGCCAGTTGTTTGGACCAGATTTGATTAAAGAGTCTGAACGGAAAGTGAAGTAGATTCGCGATAGGCTCAAGGTAGCCCAATCCAGGCAGAAGAGTTATGCGGATTCTAAACGCAAGGAGACAGTTCACGAAGTCGGAGACAGAGTTTATCTTCATGTATCACCACTTAGAGGAGTGAAGCGCTTTGGAGTTAAAGGAAAGTTAGCGCCACGTTTTGTAGGACCATACAAAATTTTGGAGCATATGGGAGAAGTTGCTTACAAACTAGAATTGCCTGAAGGATTGTCAGGAGTTCATGATGTATTTCACGTTTCCCAGTTGAAGAAGTGCCACGCAGAGATGGCCGAGATACCACTGAGAGATACAGTGCCACTGGAAGCGATTCAGTTGGAAAGTGACATGACCTATGAGGAGAAACCAGTTAAGATTCTTGAGTATGCCAGCCGAGTCACCCGCAGCAAGGTTATCAAGTTTTGCAAAGTTCAGTGGAGTCACCATACCGAGGACGAAGCCACCTGGGAGCAAGAGGAAGATCTACGGAAGAACCACTCTCACCTATTTTCTAGCCAACCCGAATCTCGAGGGCGAGATTCATCTTAAGGGGGTAGGTTTGTAACATCCCAAATTTTCAATTTGGAATGTTATACATTAGATCATCATTGCATAGCATATTTTATTGCATTTTGGCAAATCCTCGAAAATCCTAAGCAACTCAAGGACCCTCGGAGAGAGTTGGGGATTTTTCCCGGTTTTCATATTTGATTTTATCAAATAATGAAACGAGGATTTTTGGTTTAATTTATTTTTCTCTCTAAAAAATATTTCATATTAAAATATGAGAGGAGAAAATATGACTTCTCCAAAATAATTGAAATATTGGAGGAAAAATATTAAAATCAAATATTTGATTTTATTCGGATTTTATTTGCAATTTCATTTGCATTACAAAAAAAATTGCACGTTTTCAAAACTGCATTTTTGGGCCAAGAAAATGTTCATATCGTTCTAATTATTTTAATTAGACGGTGAAAATTTGTTTTGGAATTTTTGGATTTTTATTTATTTTTCTACGATTTTTTTTAGGTTCGGCGATATTAATTTAAAAAAAAACGCGCGAGCGCCGACTGGGCCGAAGCCCAGCCGCGCGGCCCAGCCCACCGCCCGAGCCGTCTCCCTCCCGGAGACCTAGCTCCCGCCGCCACCCGAGTCCCGGTCGGGGACGACGCCGCCGCCGCCGCCTTACCCCTCCCCCACGGCACCCCCCCTCCTATATATACCCCGCCACCCCGCCGCCTCCCTCACCCCGTCCCGACGCCGAAGCCGCAGGAGCTGGAGCCGAGCCGCCCGACCCCGCCGCCGAGAGGAGCCACCGCCGGAGCCCGAACGCCGCCGCCCGTCGCCTCCCCGAGCCCCGCCGCCCCTCGCCGCACCCCCGAGCCCCGCCGGAGCCCGTCCCGAGCCCCGCCGGAGTTGCCCCGACGAGGTAGCCGCAGCCGCCGCCGACCGTCCGGTTTTTTTTCAAAAACCGCTTCGGTTTATTTTTTTTCTGAAACCCTAGGTTTTTTTTATGATCAGTTTATTTATTTTCTTCGGTTTTGTTTGTTAGTGAACGTTCACCGATCCGTTCGTTTTAACGAACGTGTTCGTCGGTTTGTCGCAGTTAACGAACGTCCGTTCGTTTAACTGTTCGTCAGTTTTTCTTTTTCGTCGGATTATCCGCGATTTTCCCAGATCGCGATTTCTGATCTGTTTTTCATTTTAGTTTATCTTTTCGCTCGTTTATCGGAATCAGGCGATTCAAGCGCCTAGAGTTTCGTCTCGAAATTATCTTTCCGTCTAACATACTCAAACAAGTTTTTACTACTGTAAAATTTGACTTAGATCCAGATTAGTAAACGAAGCTTGTTTCTTTCGCCGTTTGACTTTCGTTGCTTCGTTTGATTTGATTCTTTTTGCAAACCGGAGTACTTAAGTTGAACTTTCTGGTTGGATCTTTATTTGGGTTTTACCTGTGCATTAGATGAGTGCTTATTGTATGCTTGTTTGTTTGCGATAGAGTACCCGGAGTGCGCCGCTTGATACCTCGAATCTCTAAGTTTCATGGATCAGCAAGGCAAGTAACACTTTGATCATATCTCTTTTACTACCCAGTTTTGTTGCATTAGATCAACCCTCAAACATTGCATGGTTAGGATCTAATTAAACTGTGGGAATTGGGAAGTAGTTGAGGTAGTACCTATCACCTGTTTATTATCAAACCCTTGGGAGTTACTTCTACGTTTGCTCATGTTGCTCTGCTATGCTAGTAGACGTGGATTGGGTTTGAGTGTTACCATGACAGATGTGAGATTGTTAATTAATGGTTAACCTTAAGGTGGCAACTAAAACTCACATCTGGGTGGATTGAGGTACCTGGGTATTCCAGGATTGCCTGTTTTTCTTTTGGACCGCCACCCAGGTTCAAAGGGATCATGAGATTATTCGTGCTAGAAACTTCCGTGTGCAGCCACAAGCTATTATGGGCTCTAGCATAGTTGACTAAGTTGCGTGAACTCTTACAGTGGTAGACTAGCAGATGTAGGGGAAAGTAGGTGTAACGGTCTACCCATTCGTAAGGTGCAAACACTTCTGAAAGACTGTGTCTCGGTCATCTGTTTCTCAAACATCATGTAGTGCGAGAATCAAGCGGAGGCGATCGAGTCTTGTGGGGAAAAGTGCACAAACCTCTGCAGAGTGTATAAACTAATCATGGTTAGCCGTGTCCCCGGTTATGGACATCTTGAGTATCTAGTATCTGGATTATCATGTGAATCTCATCATGTTACTTTAATTAATTTTGTTGGGTTAATGATGATACTTAATTGGGATTGAGAATGCTGTCAACCATTCTCAATGTTTAACAACCACCATGATAGTTAAATAAAATTTATTCCTTTGTTGTAGGGAAAAATTGGCTTTTCGCAAAACTGTAACCATAGAGCCTTCTACCAGCCATATATGCATGTAGTATAGCATTATTATGTTCATTACTCTCTATGTGTTACATTGCCAGCATATTCCATGTGCTGACCCATTTTCGGGCTGCAACGTTTCATGTTGCAGACTTTTCAGACGACGAGTAAGGTGCCTTAGGTCGTGGTCTTATACTCAGTGATGCCGTTGGAGTTGATGGACTCACTCATCTTCCAAGTCTTCCGCTGTTATCGTATTTAGATGGCCTTAAGCCATATTTGTCATACTTATTTCTCTCTTGAGATACTCGTTGTAATAAGTGTGTGATTGCTACTCTGTTATAAATCCTCCATTTGTACTGTGTGTGTCAGCATTACTGATCCAGGGATGACACTGGTGCACAGCAGCACAGACTGTTTGAGGTCTGGTCGCTACAATTTCCTTCAGTCTCCCACTTGCACTAGAGTCAATAATCTAGTTCACATCGCCATGTGATTTAACACCAATAGTTCACATCACCATGTGATTAACACCCATAGTTCATATCGTCATGTGACCAACACCCAAAGGGTTTACTAGAGTCAATAATCTAGTTCACATCGCTATGTGATTAACACCCAAAGAGTACTAAGGTGTGATCATGTTTTGCTTGTGAGAGAAGTTTAGTCTACGGGTCTGCCACATTCAGATCCGTATGTATTTTGCAAATTTCTATGTCAACAATGCTCTACACGGAACTATTCTAGCTAATTGCTCCCACTTTCAATATGTATCCAGATTGATACTTAGAGTCATCTGGATCAGTGTCAAAACTTGCATCGACGTAACCGTTTACGACGAACCTTTTGTCACCTCCATAATCGAGAAACATATCCTTATTCCACTAAGGATAATTTTGACCGCTGTCCAGTGATCTACTCCTAGATCACTATTGTACTCCCTTGCAAAACTCAGTGTAGGGTATACAATAGATCTGGTACACAGCATGGCATACTTTATAGAACCTATGGCTGAAGCATAGGGAATGACTTTCATTCTCTTTCTATCTTCTGCCGTGGTCGGGCTTTGAGTCTTACTCAATTTCACACCTTGTAACACAGGCAAGAACTCTTTCTTTGACTGTTCCATTTTGAACTACTTCAAAATCTTGTCAAGGTATGTACTCATTGAAAAAACTTATCAAGCGTCTTGATCTATCTCTATAGATCTTGATGCTCAATATGTAAGTAGCTTCACCGAGGTCTTTCTTTGAAAAACTTCTTTCAAATACTCCTTTATGCTTTCCAGAAAATTCTACATTATTTCCGATCAAAAATATGTCATTCACATATACTTAGCAGAAATGCTGTAGTGCTCCCACTCACTTTCTTGTAAATACAGGCTTCACCGCAAGTCTGTATAAAACTATATGCTTTGATCAACTTATCAAAGCGTATATTCCAACTCCGAGATGCTTGCACCAGTCCATAGATGGATCACTGGAGCTTGCATATTTTGTTAGTACCTTTAGGATTGACAAAACCTTCTGGTTGTATTATATACAACTCTTCTTTAATAAATCCATTAAGGAATGCAGTTTTGTTATCCATTTGCCAGATTTCATAAAATACGGCAATTTCTAACATGATTTGGACAGACTTAAGCATCGCTACGAGTGAGAAAATCTTATCGTAGTCAACACCTTGAATTTGTCGAAAAACTTTTGCAACAAGTCGAGCTTTATAGACAGTAACATTACCGTCCGCGTCAGTCTTCTTCTTGAAGATCCATTTATTCTCAATGGCTTGCCGATAATCAGGCAAGTCAATCAAAGTCCACACTTTGTTCTCATATATGGATCCCATCTCAGATTTCATGGCCTCAAACCATTTCGCGGAATCTGGGCTCATCATCGCTTCCTCATAGTTCGTAGGTTCGTCATGGTCAAGTAACATGACCTCCAGAACAGGATTACCGTACCACTCTGGTGCGTATCTTACTCTGGTTAACCTATGAGGTTCGGGAGTAACTTGATCTGAAGTTACATGATCATCATCATTAGATTCCTCACTAATTGGTGTAGGAGTCACAGGAACAGATTTCTGTGATGAACTACTTTCCAATAAGGGAGCGGGTACAGTTACCTCATCAAGTTCTACTTTCCTCCCACTCACTTCTTTTGAGAGAAACTCCTTCTCTAGAAAGGATCCATTCTTAGCAACGAATATCTTGCCTTCGGATCTGTGATAGAAGGTGTACCCAACTGTCTCCCTTGGGTATCCTATGAAGACACATTTCTCCGATTTGAGTTTGAGCTTATTAGGATGAAACTTTTTCTTATAAGCATCACAACCTCAAACTTTAAGAAACGACAACTTTGGTTTCTTGCCAAACCACAGTTCATACGGTGTCGTCTCAACGGATTTAGATGGTCCCCCTTTTAACGTGAATGCAGCTGTCTCTAATGCATAACCCCAAAACTATAGTGGTAAATCGGTAAGAAACATCATAGATCGCACCATATCTAATAAAGTACGGTTATGACGTCCGGACACACCATTACGCTGTGGTGTTCCAGGTGGCGTGAGTTGCGAAACTATTCCGCATTGTTTCAAATGAAGACCAAACTCGTAACTCAAATATTCTCCTCCACGATCAGATCGTAGAAACTTTATTTTCTTGTTACGATGATTTTCCACTTCACTCTGAAATTATATGAAGTTTTCAAATGTTTCAGACTTTATGTTTCATCAAGTAGATATACCCATATCTGCTCAAATCATCTGTGAAGGTCAGAAAATAACGATACCTGCCGCGAGCCTCAATATTCATCGAACCACATACATCAGTATGTATGATTTCCAACAAATCTGTTGCTCGCTCCATTGTTCCGGAGAACGGCGTTTTAGTCATCTTGCCCAAGAGGCATGGTCCGCAAACATCAAATGATTCCAAAAGCCCATCAGCATGGAGTTTCTTCATGCGCTTTACACCAATATGACCTAAACGGCAGTGCCACAAATAAGTTGCACTATCATTATTAACTTTGCATCTTTTGGCTTCAATATTATGAATATGTGTATCACTAGGATCGAGATCCAACGAACCATTTTCATTGGGTGTGTAACCATATAAGGTTTTATTCATGTAAACAGAACAACAATTATTCTCTAACTTAAATGAATAACCGTATTGCAATAAACATGATCAAATCATATTCATGCTCAACGCAAACACCAAATAGCACTTATTTAGGTTCAACACTAATCCCGAAAGTATAGGGAGTGTGCGATGATGATCATATCAATCTTGGAACCACTTCCAATACACATCATCACTTCATCCTTAACTAGTTTCTGTTCATTATGCAACTCCCGTTTCGAGTTACTACTCTTTAGCAACTGAACCAGTATCAAGTACCGAGGGGTTGCTATTAACACTAGTAAAGTACACATCAATAACATGTATATCAAATATACTTTTGTTCACTTTGCCATCCTTCTTATCCGCCAGGTAGTACCACTTCCAGTGACCAGTCCTTTTTGTAGTAGAAGCACTCAGTATCAGGCTTAGGTCCTAACTTGAGCTTCTTCACTTGAGCAGCAACTTGCTTGCCGTTCTTCTTTAAGTTCCCCTTCTTTCCCTTTGCCCTTTTCTTGAAACTAGTGATCTTGTTAACCATCAACACTTGATGCTCTTTTCTTGATTTCTACCTTCGCCGATCTCAACATCGCGAAGAGCTCGGGAATTACTTTCGTCATCCCTTGCATATTATAGTTCATCACGAAGTTCTACTAACTTGGTGATGGTGACTAGAGAATTCTGTAAATCACTATTTTATCTGGAAGATTAACTCCCACTTGATTCACGCGATTGTAGTACCTAGACAATCTGAGCATATGCTCACTGCTTGAGCTATTCTCCTCCATCTTTTAGCTGTAGAACTTGTTGGAGACTTCATATCTCTCAACTCGGGTATTTGCTTGAAATATTAACTTCAACTCCTGGAACATCTCATATGGTCCATGACGTTCAAAATGTCTTTGAAGTCCCGATTCTAAGCCATTAAGCATGGTGCACTAAACTATCAAGTAGTCATCATATTGAGCTAGCCAAACGTCCATAACGTCTGCATTTGCTCCTGCAATAGGTCTGTCACCTAGCGGTGCATCAAGGACATAATTCTTCAGTGCAGTAATCAGGATAATCCTCATATCATGGATACAATCTGCATCATTGCTACTAACATCTTTCAACATAGTTTTTCTCTAGGAACATATCAAAATAAACATAGGGAAGCAACAACGCGAGCTATTGATCTACAACATAGACATGCTAATACTACCAGAACTAAGTTCATGATAAATTAAAGTTCAATTAATCAAATTATTAAAGAACTCCCACTTAGATAGACATCCCTCTATCCTCTAAGTGATCACGTGATCCAAATCAACTAAACCATGTCCGATCATCACGTGAGATGGAGTAGTTTCAATGGTGAACATCACTATGTTGATCATATCTACTATATGATTCACGCTCGACCTTTCGGTCTTAGTGTTCCGAGGCCATATCTGTTATATGCTAGGCTTGTCAAGTTTAACCTGAGTATTCCGCGTGTGCAACTGTTTTGCACCCGTTGTATTTGAACGTAGAGCATATCACACCCGATCATCACGTGGTGTCTCAGCACGAAGAACTTTCGCAATGGTGCATACTCAGGGAGAACACTTGTACCTTGATAATTTAGTGAGAGATCATCTTATAATGCTACCGTCAATCAAAGCAAGATAAGATGCATAAAAGATAAACATCACATGCAATCAATATAAGTGATATGATATGGCCATCATCATCTTGTGCTTGTGATCTCCATCTCCGAAGCACCGTCATGATCACCATCGTCACCGGCGCGACACCTTGATCCCCATCGTAGCATTGTTGTCGTCTCGCCAACTTATGCTTCTACGACTATCGTTACTGTTTAGTGATAAAGTAAAGCATTACAGGGCGATTGCATTGCATACAATAAAGCGACAACCATATGGCTCCTGCCAGTTGCCGATAACTTGGTTACAAAACATGATCATCTCATACAATAAAATATAGCATCATGCCTTGACCATATCACATCACAACATGCCCTGCAAAAACAAGTTAGACGTCCTCTACTTTGTTGTTGCAAGTTTTACATGGCTACTACGGGCTGAGCAAGAACCGTTCTTACCTACGCATCAAAACCATAATGATAGTTTGTCAAGTTGGTGCTGTTTTAACCTTCTCAAGGACCAGGCGTAGCCACACTCGGTTCAACTAAAGTTGGAGAAACTGACACCCACTAGTCACCTGTGTGCATAGCACGGCGGTAAAACCAGTCTCGCGTAAGTACGCGTAATGTCGGTCCGGGCCGCTTCATCCAACAATACCGCCGAACCAAAGTATGACATGCTGGTAAGCAGTATGACTTGTATCGCCCACAACTCACTTGTGTTCTACTCATGCATATAACATCTACGCATAAAACCTGGCTCCGATACAACTGTTGGGGAACGTAGTAATTTCAAAAAAAAATCCTACGCACACACAGGATCATGGTGATGCATAGCAACGAGAGGGGAGAGTGTTGTCCACGTACCCTCGTAGACCGAAAGCGGAAGTGTTAGCACAACGCGGTTGATGTAGTCGTACGTCTTCACGATCCGACCGATCAAGTACCAAACGCACGGCACCTCCGAGTTCAGCACACGTTCAGCTCGATGACGTCCCTCGAACTCCGATCCAGCCGAGCTTTGAGTGAGAGTTCCGTCAGCACGACAGCGTGGTGACGATGATGATGTTCTACCGACGCAGGGCTTTGCCTAAGCACTGCTACGATATTATCGAGGTGGATTATGGTGGAGGGGGGCACCGCACACGGCTAAGAGATCAAGAGATCAATTGTTGTGTCTATGGGGTGCCCCCCTCCTCCGTATATAAAGGGGGGAGGAGGAGAGGGCCGGCCAAGGGGGTGGCGCGCCCTAGGAGGGGGAAACCTACTCCAAGTAGGTTTGCCTCTCCCTTTCCTAGTCCAAGAAGGAGGGGGAAGGAAGGAGTGGGAGAGGGGAAAGGCAAAGAGAGGCGCCCCCCCTTCCTTGTCCTATCCGGACTCAAGGTGCGGGGGCGCGCCTCTTGCCCTGGCCGGCCCCTCTCTCTCTCCACTAGGGCCCAACAAGGCCCATTAGTTCCCGGGGGGTTCCGGTAACCCCCGGTACTCCGATAAATGTCCGAAACCTTCCGGAACCTTTCCGGTGTCCAAACATAGTCGTCCAATATATCGATCTTTACGTCTCGACCATTTCGAGACTCCTCGTCATGTCCGTGATCACATCCGGGACTCCGAACAACCTTCGGTACATCAAAACACATAAACTCATAATATAACTGTCATCGAACTTTAAGCGTGCGGACCCTACGGGTTCGAGAAATATGTAGACATGACCGAGACACGTCTCCGGTCAATAACCAATAGCGGAACCTGGATGCTCATATTGGCTCCCACATATTCTACGAAGATCTTTATCGGTCAAACCGCATAACAACATACGTTGTTCCCTTTGTCATCGGTATGTTACTTGCCCGAGATTCGATCGTCGGTATCTCAATACCTAGTTCAATCTCATTACCAGCAAGTCTCTTTACTCGTTCTGTAATACATCATTCCGCAACTAACTCATTAGTTGCAATGCTTGCAAGGCTTATAGTGATGTGCATTACCGAGTGGGCCCAGAGATACCTCTCCAACAATCGGAGTGACAAATCCTAATCTGAAATACGCCAACCCAACAAGTACCTTTGGAGACACCTGTAGAGCACCTTTTTAATCACCCAGTTATGTTGTGACGTTTGGTAGCACACAAAGTGTTCCTCTGGTAAACGGGAGTTGCATAATCTCATAGTCATAGGAACATGTATAAGTCATGAAGAAAGCAATAGCAGAATACTAAACGATCGTCTGCTAAGCTAACGAAATGGGTCAAGTCAATCACATCATTCTCCTAATGATGTGATCCCGTTAATCAAATGACAACTCTTTGTCTATGGCTAGGAAACATAACCATCTTTGATCAACGAGCTAGTCAAGTAGAGGCATACTAGTGACACTCTGTTTGTCTATGTATTCACACATGTATCATGTTTCCGGTTAATACAATTCTAGCATGAATAATAAACATTTATCATGAAATAAGGAAGTAAATAATAACTTTATTATTGCCTCTAGGGCATATTTCCTTCAGGCATCACGTCCGCAACAAGTAGACCGACTCCTGCCTGCATCTACTACTATTGCTCCACACATCGACCGCTATCCAGCATGCATCTAGAGTATTAAGTTCATAAGAACAGAGTAACGCATTAGGCAAGATGACATGATGTAGAGGGATAAACTCAAGCAATATGACATAAACCCCATCTTTTTATCCTCGATGGCAACAATACAATACGTGTCGTTTCCCCTTCTGTCACTGGGATCGAGCAACGCAAGATTGAACCCAAAGCTAGGCACTTCTCCCATTTCAAGAAAGATCAATCTAGTAGGCCAAACCAAACTGATAATTCGAAGAGACTTGCAAAGATAACCAAGCATACATAAAAGAATTCAGAGAAGATTCAAATATTGTTCATAGATAATCTTGATCATAAACCCACAATTCATCGGATCTCTTCAAACACACCGCAAAAAGAGTTACATCGAATAGATCTCCAAGAAGATCGAGGAGAACTTTGTATTGAGATCCAAAGAGAGATAAGAAGCCATCTAGCTAATAACTATGGACCCGAAGGTCTGAGGTAAACTACTCACACATCATCGGAGAGGCTATGGTGTTGATGTATGATACGTCTCCAATGTATCTATAATTTTTGATTGTTCCATGCTATTATATATTATGTTTCGGATGTTTAATGGGCTTTATTATACACTTGTATATTATTTTTGGGACTAACCTATTAACCGGAGGCCCAGCCCAAATTGCTGTTTTTTTGCCTATTTCAGTGTTTCGAAGGAAAAGAATATCAAACGGAGTCCAAACGGAATGAATCCTTCGGGAACGTGATTTTCAGAACAAACGTGATCCAGAGGACTTGGAGTGGACATTAAGCAATCAACAAGGAGGCCACGAGGTAGGGGGCGCGCCTACCCCCTGGGCGCGCCCTCCACCCTCGTGGGCCCCTCATGGCTACACCGACCTACTTCTTCCTCCTATATATACCTACGTACCCCCAAACCATCAGCAGAGGAGCCAAAACCCTATTTCCACCGCCGCAACCTTCTGTACCCGTGAGATCCCATCTTGGGGCCTTTTCTGGTGCTCCGCCGGAGGGGGCATTGATCACGAAGGGCTTCTACATCAACACCATAGCCTCTCCGATGATGTGTGAGTAGTTTACCTCAGACCTTTGGGTCCATAGTTATTAGCTAGATGGCTTCTTCTCTCTCTTTGGATCTCAATACAAAGTTCTCCTCGATTCTCTTGGAGATCTATTCAATGTAATATTTTTTTGCTGTGGGTTTGTCGAGATCCGATGAATTGTGGGTTTATGATCAAGATTATCAATGAACAATATTTGAATCTTCTCTGAATTCTTTTATGTATGATTGGTTATCTTTGCAAGTCTCTTCGAATTATCAGTTTGGTTTGGCCTACTAGATTGATCTTTCTTGCAATGGGAGAAGTGCTTAGCTTTGGGTTCAATCTTGCGGTGCTCGATCCCAGTGACAGTAGGGGAAACGACACGTATTGTATTGTTGCCATTGAGGATAAAAAGATGGGGTTTATATCATATTGCATGAGTTTATCCCTCTACATCATGTCATCTTGCTTAAAGCGTTACTCCGTTCTTATGAACTTAATACTCTAGATGCATGCTGGGTCGATGTCTGGAGTAATAGTAGTAGATGCAGGCAGGAGTCGGTCTACTTGTCACGGACGTGATGCCTATATACATCATCATACCTAGATATTCTCATAACTATGCTCAATTCTATCAATTTTGTTCACCCACTGTAATACTTATGCTATCTTGAGAGAAGCCACTAGTTAAACCTATGGCCCCCGTGTCTATTTTACATCATATTAATCTCCCGTCAACAAGCTATTTCTGGCGCCGTTTATTTTGCAATCTTTACTTTTTATCTTTATCATAAAATACCAAAAATAGTATCTTATCATCTCTATCAGATCTCACTTTTGCAAGTGGCCGTGAAGGGATTCACAACCCCTTTATCGCGTTGGTTGCAAGGTTCTTATTTGTTTGTGTAAGTGCGTGGGACTTGAGCGTGGTCTCCTACTGGATTGATACCTTGGTTCTCAAAAACTGAGGGAAATACTTACGCTACTTTATTGCATCACCCTTTCCTCTTCAAGGGAAAAACCAACGCAGTGCTCAAGAGGTAGCAAGAAGGATTTCTGGCGCCGTTGCCGGGGAGTCTACGCACAAGTCAAGACATACCAAGTACCCATCACTAACTCTTATCCCTCGCATTACATTATTTGCCATTTGCCTCTCGTTTTCCTCTCCCCCACTTCACTCTTGCCATTTTATTCGCCCTCTCTTTCCGTTCATCTCTTTTTCGCTTGCTTCTTGTTTTCTCGTGTGTTGGATTGCTTGCTTGTCACGATGGCTCAAGACAATACTAAATTGTGTGACTTTACCAATACCAACAACAATGATTTTCTTAGCACTCCGATTGCTCCTCTTACCGAAGCTGAATCTTGTGAAATTAATGATGCTTTGTTGAATCTTGTCATGAAAGATCAATTTGCCGGCCTTCCTAGTGAAGATGCCGCTACCCATCTAAATAGCTTTGTTGATTTGTGCGATATGCAAAAGAAGAAAGATGTGGACAATGATATTGTCAAATTGAAGCTATTTCCCTTTTCGCTTAGAGATCGTGCTAAAACTTGGTTTCCGTCTTTGCCAAAAAATAGTATTGATTCTTGGAATAAGTGCAAAGATGCTTTTATCTCTAAGTATTTTCCTCCCGCTAAGATCATCTCTCTTAGAAACGATATTATGAACTTTAAGCAACTTGATCATCAACATGTTGCACAAGCTTGGGAGAGAATGAAATTAATGATATGTAATTGCCCTACTCATGGTTTGAATTTGTGGATGATTATACAAAAATTTTATGCCAGATTGAATTTTGCTTCTAGAAATCTTTTAGATTCGGCCGCGGAAGGCACTTTTATGGAAATCACTTTAGGAGAAGCTACTAAACTCCTAGATAATATTATGGTTAATTATTCTCAATGGCACACTGAAAGATCTACTAGTAAAAAGGTTCATGCGATTGAAGAAATTAATGTTTTGAGTGGAAAGATGGATGAACTTATGAAATTGTTTGCTAATAAGAGTGTTTCTTCTAATCCTAATGATATGCCTTTGTCTACTTTGATTGAGAATAATAATGAAACTATGGATGTGAATTTTGTTGGTAGGAATAATTTTGGTAACAACGCGTATAGAGGAAACTTTAAAACTAGGTCGTTCCCTAATAATTCCTCTAATAATTATGGTAATTCCTACAACAATGCTTATGGAAATTTTAATAAGTTGCCCTCTGATTTTGAGACTAGTGTTAAAGAGTTTATGAATTCGCAAAAGAATTTCAATACTTTGCTTGAAGAAAAATTGCTTAAAGTTGACGAATTGGCTAGGAACGTGGATAGAATTTCTCTTGATGTTGATTCTTTGAAGCTTAGATATATTCCACCTAAGAATCATATCAATGAGTCTCTCAAAGCCATGAGAATTTCCATTGATGAGTGCAAAGAAAGAACCGCTAGGATGCGTGCTAAGAAAGATTGTTTTGTGAAGGCGTGTTCTTCTAGTTTTTATGAGAATAAAGATGAAGATCTAAAAGTTATTGATGTGTCTCCTATTAAATATTTGGTTTGCAATATGAATCTTGATAATGATGGGACTGGAGATGAGTCAACTTTAGTTAGAAGGCGTCCCAAAAATTCAGAGTTTTTAGATCTTGATGCAAAAATTGGTAAAAGTGGGATTGAAGAGGTTAAAACTTTAGATAGCAATGAACCCACTATTTTGGATTTCAAGGAATTTAACTATGATGATTGCTCTTTGATAGATTGTATTTCTTTGTTGCAATCCGTGCTAAATTCTCCTCATGCTTATAGTCAAAATAAAGCCTTACTAAATATATCGTTGATGCTTTGATGTAATCTTACGAAGAAAAACTTGAGTTGGAAGTTTCTATCCCTAGAAAACTTTATGATGAGTGGGAACCTACAATAAAAATTAAAATTAAAGATCATGAATGCTATGCTTTGTGTGATTTGGGTGCTAGTGTTTCCACGATCCCAAAAACTTTGTGTGATTTGCTAGGTTTCCGTGAATTTGATGATTGTTCTTTAAACTTGCACCTTGCGGATTCCACCATTAAGAAACCTATGGGAAGAATTAATGATGTTCTTATTGTTGCAAATAGGAATTATGTGCCCGTAGATTTTATTGTTCTTGATATAGATTGCAATCCTTCATGTCATATTATTCTTGGTAGACCTTTCCTTAGAACGATTGGTGCTATTATTGATATGAAGGAAGGGAATATTAGATTCCAATTTCCGTTAAGGAAAGGCATGGAAAACTTCCCTAGAAATAAGATTAAATTACCTTATTAATCTATTATGAGAGCCACTTATGGATTGCCTACCAAAGATGGCAATACCTAGATCTATCCTTGCTTTTATGCCTGGCTAGGAGCGTTAAACGATAGCGCTTGTTGGGAGGCAACCCAATTTTATTTTATTTTCTTGATTTTTGGTTCTGTTTACTAATAAATCTTTGATATAGCTTCTGGTTAGATGTGGTTTTATGTTTTAATTAGTGTTTGTGCCAAGTTAAACCTATAGGATCTTCTTGGATGATAGTTATTTGATCTTGCTGAAAATTCCAGAAACTTTCTGTTCACGAAAATAATTGTTAAAAATCACCAGAACGTGATAAAATACTGATTCAAATTGAAGTAGATCAATAAACAAATTATCTAGGTCGTCCTATTTTGGTAGAATTTTTGGAGTTCCAGAAGTTTGCGTTAGTTACAGATTACTACAGACTGTTCTGTTTTTGACAGATTCTGTTTTTCGTGTGTTGTTTGCTTATTTTGATGAATCTATGGCTACTAAAAGAGTTTATAAACCATAGAGAAGTTGGAATGCAGTAGGTTTAACACCAATATAAATAAAAAATGAGTTCATTACAGTACCTTGAAGTGGTGTTTTGTTTTCTTTCGCTAACAGAGCTCACGAGATTTTCTGTTAAGTTTTGTGTTGTGAAGTTTTCAAGTTTTGGGTAAAGATTTGATGGATTATGGAACAAGGATTGGCAAGAGCCTAAGCTTGGGGATGCCCAAGGCGCCCCAAGGTAAAATTCAAGGACAACCAAAAGCCTAAGCTTGGGGATGCCCCAGAAGGCATCCCCTCTTTCGTCTTCGTCTATCGGTAACTTTACTTGGGGCTATATATTTTATTCACCACATGATATGTGTTTTGCTTGGAGCGTCTTGTATGATTTGAGTCTTTGCTTTTTAGTTTACCACAATCATCCTTGCTGTACACACCTTTTGAGAGAGACACACATGATTCGGAATTTGTTAGAATACTCTATGTGCTTCACTTATATCTTTTGAGCTATATAGTTTTTGCTCTAGTGCTTCACTTATATCTTTTAGAGCACGATGGTGGTTTTATTTTATAGAAATTATTGATCTCTCATGCTTCACTTATATTATTTTGAGAGTCTTAAACAGCATGGTAATTTGCTTTAATTGTGAAATTAATCCAAATATGATAGGCATCCAAGATGAGCATAATAAAAACTTCCATATTGAGTTCATTGAATATAATGAGAAGTTTGATACTTGATAAGTGTTTTGAGATATAAAGGTGGTAATATTAGAGTGTGCTAGTTGAGTAATTGTGAAATTGAGAAATACTTGTGTTAAGGTTGGCAAGTCCCGTAGCATGCACGTATGGTAAAAGTTGTGTGACAATTTTGACACATAAGGTGTTCTTTTATTGCTTTCCTTATGAGTGGCGGTCGGGGACGAGCGATGTATTTTCCTACCAATCTATCCCTCTAGGGGCATGCGTAGTAGTACTTTTCTTCGAGGGCTAATAAAATTTTCCAATAAGTACATGAGTTCTTTATGACTAATGTGAGTCCATGGATTATACGCACTCTCAACCTTCCACAATTTTCTAGCCTCTACGGTACCGCGCATTGCCCTTTCTCGCCTTGAGAGTTGGTGCAAATTTCGCCGGTGCATCCAAACCCCGTGATATGATACGCTCTATCACACATAAACCTCCTTATATCTTCCTCAAAACAGCCACCATACCTACTTATCATGGCATTTCCATAGCCATTCCGAGATATATTGCCATGCAACTTTCCACCACTCCATTTATTATGACACGCTCCATCATTGTCATATTGCTTTGCATGATCATGTATTTGACATCGTATTTGTGGCAAAGCCACCATGCATAATTTTTCATACATGTCACTCTTGATTCATTGCATATCCCGGTACACCGCCGGAGGCATTCACATAGAGTCATATTTTTGTTCGGAGTGTTGAGTTGTAATTCTTGAGTTGTAAGTAATAAAAGTGTGATGATCATCATTATTAGAGTATTGTCCCATGTGAGTAAAGGATGATGGAGACTATGATTCCCCCACAAGTCGGGATGAGATTTTGGACTAAAAAAAAGAGGCCAAAGAAAAAAAAGGCCCAACAAAAAAAGAAAAAAAAGAGAGAGAAAAAATGAGAGAAAAAGAGAGAAGGGACAATGTTACTATCCTTTTTCCACACTTGTGCTTCAAAGTCGCACCGTGATCTTCATGATAGAGAGCCTCCTATGTTATCACTTTCATATACTAGTGGGAATTTTTCATTATAGAACTTGGCTTGTATATTCCAATGATGGGCTTCCTCAAAATGCCCTAGGTCTTCGTGAGCAAGCAAGTTGGATGCACACCCACTTAGTTTCTTTTGTTGAGCTTTCATATATTTATAGCTCTAGTGCATCCGTTGCATGGCAATCCCTACTCCTCTCATTGACATCAATTGATGGGCATATCCATAGCCTATTGATTAGCCGCGTCAATGTGAGATTTTCTACCTTTTTGTCTTCTCACATAACCCCCACCATTATACTTTATTCCACCCATAGTGCTATATCCATGGCTTACGCTCATGTATTGCGTAAGGGTTGAAAATGCTGAAGCGCGTTAAAAAGTATGAACCAATTGCTCGGCTTGTCATCGGGGTTATGCATGATGAGAACAATTTGTGTGACGAAATTAAAGCCTAACTATATGATTTTGTAGGGATAAGCTTTCTTTGGCTATGTTATTTTGATAAGACATAATTGCTTGGTTATCATGTTTGAAGTATTATTGTTTTTATGTCAACATTAAACTTTTATCTTGAATCTTTCGGATCTAAATATTCATGCCACAATAAAAAGAATTACATTGAAAATTATGCTAAGAAGCATTCCACATCAAAAATTCTATTTTTCTCATTTACCTACTAGAGGACGAGCATGAATTAAGCTTGGGGATGCTTGATATGTCTCCAACGTATCTATAATTTTTTATTGTTCCATGCTATTATATATTCTGTTTTGGATGTTTAATGGGCTTTATTATACACTTTTATATTATTTTTGGGACTAACCTATTAACCGGAGGCCCAGCCCAAATTGCTGTTTTTTTGCCTATTTCAGTGTTTCGAAGGAAAAGAATATCAAACGGAGTCCAAACGGAATGAATCCTTCGGGAACGTGATTTTCAGAACAAACGTGATCCAGAGGACTTGGAGTGGACGTTAAGCAATCAACAAGGAGGCCACGAGGTAGGGAGCGCGCCTACCCCCTGGGCGCGCCCTCCACCCTCGTGGGCCCCTCGTGGCTCCACCGACCTACTTCTTCCTCCTATATATACCTACGTACCCCCAAACCATCAGCAGAGGAGCCAAAACCCAATTTCCACCGCCGCAACCTTCTGTACCCGTGAGATCCCATCTTGGGGCCTTTTCCGGTGCTCCGCCAGAGGGGGCATTGATCACGAAGGGCTTCTACATCAACACCATAGCTTCTCCGATAATGTGTGAGTAGTTTACCTTAGACCTTCGGGTCCATAGTTATTAGCTAGATGGCTTCTTCTCTCTCTTTGGATCCCAATACAAAGTTCTCCTCGATTCTCTTGGAGATCTATTCGATGTAATCTTTTTTTGCGGTGTGTTTGTCGAGATCCGATGAATTGTGGGTTTATGATCAAGATTATCTATGAACAATATTTGAATCTTCTCTGAATTCTTTTATGTATGATTGGTTATCTTTGCAAGTCTCTTCGAATTATTAGTTTGGTTTGGCTACTAGATTGATCTTTCTTGCAATGGGAGAAGTGCTTAGCTTTGGGTTCAATCTTGCGGTGCTCGATCCCAGTGACAGTAGGGGAAATGACACGTATTGTATTGTTGCCATCGAGGATAAAAAGATGGGGTTTATATCATATTGCATGAGTTTATCCCTCTACATCATGACATCTTGCTTAAAGCGTTACTCCGTTCTTATGAACTTAATACTCTAGATGCATGCTGGATAGCGGTCGATGTGTGGAGTAATAGTAGTAGATGCAGGCAGGAGTCGGTCTACTTGTCACGGACGTGATGCCTATATACATGATCATACCTAGATATTCTCATAACTATGGTCAATTCTATCAATTGCTCGACAGTAATTTGTTCACCCACCGTAATACTTATGTTATCTTGAGAGAAGACACTAGTGAAACCTATGGCCCCCGGGTCTATTTCCCATCATATTAATCTCCCGTCAACAAGCTATTTCTGGCGCCGTTTATTTTGCAATCTTTACTTTTTATCTTTATCTTAAAAATACCAAAAATATTATCTTATCATCTCTATCAGATCTCACTTTTGCAAGTGGCCGTGAAGGGATTGACAACCCCTTTATCGCGTTGGTTGCAAGGTTCTTATTTGTTTGTGTAGGTGTGTGGGACTTGAGCGTGGTCTCCTACTGGATTGATACCTTGGTTCTCAAAAACTGAGGGAAATACTTACGCTACTTTACTGCATCACCCTTTCCTCTTCAAGGGAAAAACCAACGCAGTGCTCAAGAGGTAGCAATGTAGAAGCCCTCCGTGATCGATTCCCCCTCCGGTGGAGCGCCGGAAAAGGCCCCAAGATGGGATCTCACGGGTACAGAAGGTTGCGGCGGTGGAAATAGGGTTTCGTGGTGCTCCTGGATGGTTTCGGGGTACGTAGGAATATATAGGAGGAAGAAGTAGGTCGGTGGAGCCACGAGGGGCCCACGAGGGTGGGGGGCGCGCCTCCCTGCCTCATGGCCTCCTCGTTGATGTCTTAACGTCCACTCCAAGTCCTCTGGATCACGTTTGTTCCAAAAATCACGCTCCCGAAGGTTTCATTCCGTTTGGACTCCGTTTGATATTCATTTTGTGCGAAACAGTAAAATAGGCAAAAAAACAGCAATTTGCACTGGGCCTTGGGTTAATAGGTTAGTCCCAAAAATAATATAAAAGTGTATAATAAATCCCATTAAACATCCAAAACAGAATATATAATAGCATGGAGCAATCAAAAATTATAGATACGTTGGAGACATATCAGTGACTATTGTTTGTTTCACTGTCCCACGGTTGTGACATGCCACACTTTCTTAGCACCATGCCCTACTTGTCAAAGGCATGCACTTTTTCCATACCTTGACACACTATTTGTGGTGAATTTATTCGCCACACTTTTGTGGCTTACCACAAAGTAATAAGAGTGGTAAATTCTGGCATTGAAAAAATATGTTTCTATTTCTACTGCGCACGTCAAGATGCAGCCAGAATGGATGAAAACGAGGAATGCAAACCTATGTCAAACTTCTCCTGTTGGGACCTCTCTCCATGCATGTGCTCTGTTTTCGCCTCCCCTCTTCCCCATTGATTCCCCTTTCTTGCTCCATCATCACTTTGTGAGTGCGCGGATCATGCAACAATACTAAGCGTGGGCCAATTCAATACAACAACTAATAATGGGACACCAACAATACCAAGGGGTCAATTCTGCACAAGAACTAAGAATGGAACAATTCAACACACATAGTAGGCCATTTTCCGTAGTGTGACAAAGAAAAATAAAAGGGAAGGATGGGCCATGACCCAAGATGGTCAACCCAATGCTCCACCACTGCACCTTGTGCTAGCTGCTTCTATGGTGCTCACCTCTTCAACCCAAAGGTGGCCACAACAACGACGACGCCCCGACCTCTCCTAGGAGGCCTGGGGCCTCGTTGAGGTAACCCTCCCCCCCCCCCCCCCGCTACCGATCCTCCCATGCATCTAGGCAAAAGCCTTGGTCATTCTTGGGGGCGACGGTGGCGCTACGACACTTTCCCCTTCATGAAGACATCGTCCTTGGACCACAAGGGTGGTTATCTAGTTGGTATGTGCTGGCGGATGTCGATGGCAACTTTGTTCTTGAGGACTGTGTGGCGGTGTCGACCTATCTCATCATGTCTATTTGTTTCACATTCTTTTCCTGAATGCGCGTTTTCTGCATGGCCATGCCATTGCAACGACAAGTCTCATGTGGTGCAATGTGGATTGTTCATTGTTGGTGTCCCTCCCTGATAACCTTATTGCCATGTGTTCATTCGGGTTATTGCGGAACCACTCCGACTACCGACGGTGCTACATTCTTTCAATCCGGGACAAGAAGGTTGTAGCCTTTTCGGCGACGAAGACGACTGTCATTGTACCCAGGTTTTCATCATTCGGGAGTGGACTAGGGCTTACTCCTTTTACTTTGGTGTCTCCCACAAGATCAATGTTGCTTGTTTGGTGAGACCGCTTCGGCGGACGAAGACCTCGACGGATCAAGCTCAAGTTTGTGTTGGTAGTTACTTGTGGTGTCTTTGGCACGTGCAATGTCTTGATTGCATCATGTATCTGCTACATGGGGTTGTTTCCCCTCGGTTTCTTTTTATTTTATGCTGCTTGTAAGTGGATGATCATTGTATCTCCGGACGCTTGATCACTATATCTTTGTAGTTGTTTCTGATGTCTTTGAAAGATGAAATCGCCATAGGGGAAGACGCGAAAATCGGCTCAAGGTGAGCCAATCCAGAATTTGAGCGCTCCAGTGAGCAACCAGAGGTTGCATCGGTCGAACCGAGGGAAAGGGGATAGCCGGAGCGACCGGAACATCAAAGCCAGAGGGGGCATCGAAGGAGAACAGGTGCTCCCGAACAAACCCCTAGAACGCAGCTCCAGGAGCCGTCGAACGAAGATTCCCGACGAGACAGCCAGAAACTAGAGAGCCAAGGAGGGGCGAGATTAAGTAGTGAAGCCCGGGCAATGAAGAACGTGAAAACCGTTGTCGTCTTGTCGAGACTGTACAATGGAGAACATGAAAAATAAAATCAAGTGTGTCTTATAGTTTGGAAAGGTGCACATCTTTTCGGAAAATTAGAAAAACACGCAACGAGTTTCCAGCTCTCACATGTTTCATTTCCAAGTTGATGTGATACGCCGTTCACTATACTGGAATTACTTGCGTGCGAACCAACCCTGACCGACGGCGTTGCTCGCACGCCAGGGTACGATGTAAACGGGATGTCGACGACTTGTGGACTTGTTTACTGGGTGGCAGGCACAGCAAGCAAACAGTGGCTGGATCTTTGATTGGCACCAAGAGCCGCCCTCCTGGGGTTGACACTGTGCTGCTTCTGTTGTTCAAAGTGGGTCGCTTGGACGGACCGTCGAGTTTGAATGGCCACCGCTTTAATTAGGTTCTTTGATTGAGGCTATAGGGGCCAGTCAGGCTTTGGGTACCCGAAATTGCACATGCAAATTGTTCTAGTCAACAGCTTACCTGGTATATAAAAACAATAATGCACTCTTATATCAAATTAAAAAGTTAAACCGCGTGCATGGTTTATTGATAAAATAAAAAAGAAAGGTACAATGCGCAGGCTGGGCTTGGCACTGGCAGGCAGCGATGCCATCCCACATCTCTGTTGCAGACGCAACCAATAATGCAACGACAGAATAGTACTAGAGCTTGAGCTTGGCACATGCCAAAATATCACCACAAACCTAACCACATCATACTGCGGTAATCAGTCTTTACTTCAACATATAGTGCAAGAAATGCAGAGACAATCTGTCGGCCACCCAAATATTATCGCTCTGTATAAATATACGCATCCTCTGTACACCTAAATGTAAGACGTTTTTTGCAGCAATAGAGGTACCATTTCCTTAGAAACGTCTTTTTTTTTCTGGAGCTGTTTAGGAACGTTCTCTGACTCGCCATTTAACGAACAATCTGGCCCGGCAGTCACCATTTTCAAGAGTATAAATCGAGGATTAAAAACCACCTGGATTGTCATCTGAATTGGCCCATGCGTACCGCACGTGGAAATATGCCGCTACTGGCGGACGGTTAGCGATTTAGTTAAGCATATGGAATCCGTTTTCGCACAGAAAAAAACATATGGAATCCGTTGGCAGAGAGCGATGACCAAGCAAGTACTCCCTCCATTCCGATTTACTTGCGGTGGTTTTAGTTCAAATTTAAACGGATCCTGGCTATTTTCACTATTTTGACATTTTCAGAAAACTTTAGCAGAAAATGAACTTCATACATAAAACTATTTCACGATCCGACTCTTTTGATAACGCCACAAACCGTGGCGTTTCTTCTCTATTTGGAAACGCTGAACTAGCCGGCGTTGCTTCACTTCATAAATAAGTGACAAATGTGAACAAGCTAGTTAAAACGCCAATTCATGTTTGGGCAGCAACGCCAGCCCCCTTAGCGTTTCCAGCAACACAACATACTTTGGCGTTTTTCTGCCCTGCCACGTAGCGTGTCAATCAGGCCAGCAACGCTGACTGGTCTGGCGTTTTCATATAGTGCAGCAACGCCACGGCTGTGGCGTTTCTGAAAAGGGTCATATCGTGAAATAGTTTTGTATGGAGTTTATTTTGTGCTAAAGTTTCCTCATAAGGTCAGAATAGTGAAAAAGTCTGCGGATTGCAAACCTTCCTTCCCGGCGATCCAATCGGCAGCCTACTCAGACTCAGAGAGATCCACTTGGAATAAGAGCAACTCCAACACACCGACCCAACGGGACGCGCGTCCGCTTTTTGTCCGCCCCATGTTCCAGGCCCAAATTTGGAAGCGCGCGGCACGAAACGGACGCGCGCGACACCCGCCTACTCCTGCCCCTGGCCCGCCAGTCGGTGGCACATGGCCATTCCATCTTCCTCCCATCGGCAGCCAGCACACACCCCCCCTTCCTTGCCGCCGCCGCCGGGCAGTTTCGCCACCGCCGCCCAGCCATCCTCACGCACACCCCCACCCCCAAGCACGTCGCCACCGCTTCGCCCTACCACCGCCGCAGCACCCCCGATGTCGCTGCCACCACCACCCCCACCCCTGCCGCCTGTAGTACCCAAGCGTGGGGGAGCTCGCTCACCGGACGCCCGCACGCTCGCCGGTCGCCGACAGGCCTGCTACCTGGTCCACGAAAGGCGCGAGGTTCTTCACGGGCCAGCTTCTTCCACCACGCCCGCAAGCCGTTCGACGGTTTGCCCGCAAGGTACCAATGGACTCCGCCGACGAGTTCTTTTTCCACAATTTCATTTTGTGACTCGGATGATTCTTCATCGGACGATGAGGAGCTTGTGGCCACCTTAGTAGGCAGCGGCCAATGTTCAGGGGCTCGATCCCGGGGCACACTCCGGCGTTGAATCGCAATCGAGAGAGCGGCCATTTCCTACTCTGGAAGGACTACTTCGAGACCCCCAACCCGCTCTTCAAACACCACCTATTTCGTCGCCATTTTCCGTATGGCTAGGCATGTGTTCAACCGTATCCGGGAGGGGGTGGTGGGGTACGATAAGTATTTCGAGTGCAAGGAGGATTCCCTGGGAAAGATTGGCTTCTCTTATAAAAAAAATGCACGACGGCTATTTGGATGCTTGGATACGGAGTTCCCGGTGATCTCATTGATAAATATGACCGAATGAGCGATTTGACGTGCCTAAACTCCATGTACAGGTTCTGCAAGGCCGTGATAGCAGTGTTTGGCCCGGAGTACTTGAGAGAGCCAAATGCTGCAGATACAACCCGATTGTTGGCGATGAATGCCAGCCGGGGCTTTCCGGAGATGCTTGGTAGCATAGATTGTATGCATTGGGAGTGGAAGAATTGCCCTTCTACTTGGCATGGGCAGTATATGGGCCATGTGAAAGCTTGCACTATCATACTTGAGGCTGTGGCCTCGCAATATCTCTGGATTTGGCACTCTTTCTTCGGCATGGCCGGACCTCACAACGACATCAACGTGCTTCAATGCTCTGTGCTGTTTGCAAGGCTTGCAAAAGGCAACTGCCCAGAGGTCAATGTTGAGATCAATGGCCACCACTACAGCAAAGGATACTACCTAGCTGACGACATCTATTCTCAGTGGACTACTCTTGTGAATATAATCCCCAACCCTGCGGGAGAGAAGAGGAAGAGATTTTCCCAAGAGCAAGAGAGTGCTAGGAAGGATATGGAGCGTGTCTTTGGTGTTCTGCAATCTAGATGGGGCATCGTTCGGTATCCTGTTAGAACTTGGAGAACCAAGAAGTTGTGAAAGGTGATGACTGCTTGTGTGATCATGCACAATATGATCATAGAGGATGAGCGCCCGGAGCGTATCTGTGACCAAGGATTTCAGTTTCAGGGTGATAATGTTGTGCCTGAGCATGAAGGAGCGGCAACGTTTGCACAGTTCATCGAATTTCATCATTAAATGTGTGACTGGGAAACTAAAATTCAGCTACGAGATGATTTGGTTGAGTATATGTGGGTTCATGTTGGCAACAAATAGATGTATCAGCTATCTTTTTTTAAATGTATTTGAGACAATTTAATTTTTATTTGGCTTGTAAACTATGAAATATTTATTTGGTTGTGAAACTATGAGATATTTGTACTTTGTTTAGATCTGTGAGCTAGGGCTAATTTTTCATATGTTTGAAAAAAACACAGCAAACCAACCACGAAAATGCGTCTGCATTGGACGCACAGCCGACCCAACAGACAACGAGCAGGCAGCTGATCCAAATGAATAAAAAACGGACAAAACATGGGTCCGTTTGGTCAGACCGTTGAAGTTGCTCTACATACGTAAAAAAAGAGTGTGCACGCATGACAGTCAGTATCTCGCCGTTTCTAGCTAGGCTCCACGGCAGCGACTCTCCAAGTGGATACAGTGGAGTAAAAAAGCGCACACACGCATGTTGTTGCTGTTGCGGTAGCCGCCGCTGTTGTTACGGTAGCTCCTCCCCTTCCCCCGCCGGATACGGTGGATGAACCGTCGACACCCGTGTCCACCATCGCCGGCGCGCACGACGCGTTCGACGTTACGGCTCAAAGGTGAAAAAAATTGTTCGTCTTCCCTCAATTTTTTGTCGTCAAGTTGAATGCAATTGAGAAGTGATGTGTTCCTCTGTCTAATTATGGGCATGTAGTGCTGATGATGATACTTCCTTGCAATATACAAATGCTGCAAATGAAGATTTTGTCTATCAAGATATCTCATCACAAGAGTTTGAATCACAATATGATGAGGATGGTTTTGACAAGGACGATGAGTTTTTTTTTTTTTTTGATGCTACACCTAGGGGAAGACTCGGAAACTACACAAACGAGGAAGACATATTGTTATGTTTGGCTTGGAAGATGATATCTCTTGATGCGTCCATCGGAACCGATCAACCAATGAGCACATATTGGGCACTTATGAAGGAGTTCTTCGATGCACATAACGCAAGTGGATATGATGGATCGGCCGCATCACTCCGACACCGATGGTCCATGATATCCGCGGATTGTTAAAAGTGGTCTGATTGCTTGAAAATGTCGAGCGCATGAATCCAAGTGGTACCAACAATGACATAGGGTAATCATGCTTGCTCTTTATTGTAGTACATACATCATGCTTGCTCTCAATTGTAGTATACAGATCATGCTTCTGTTTCTCATTTATGCTTCCTCTTAACTGTAGCTCAACATGGCTTAAGCATTGTTTCGCGGTCAAGGAAAGAATGGGGAAAAGAAGAAGAAACGGAAGCTCGTTTACTTTGCACCATTGTAGGACAAAGCTTGAGAATGAATAGAAATAGAAGAACTAGCAATTATATGAAACTCCAAACAAGCGAAAGAGTTCGGGCGTGCATGATGATGACGACAATGCATCAAGCGCGGAGGAAGGGAAAAGGAGCCCTAGTCCTAACTCGGTGTCTAAGCCGAAAAGGCCATATGAAAATAAAAATGCCAAAGAAAAGCGAACAAAGGCCGGATATTGATGTAAAAGAAGGCATGGAAGACATCGTCATTGCAAGAAACGAATATACCGAGGAGAGAAGGCTCTTGAAGATGAAGGAAATAGAGGATAAAGCACAAGTGGCTAGGAGGAAGTGAAAATTGCGGATATGTTCTATGTATATTTATATAATGTTTATATGTACTTTGTTGGTGTGGTGATTCACTATGTTTGTGATTGCAATTGAATTCGACATGAGGATTTGAAGTTGGATTTGATATGTTGTTGTTTGATGTGTATGGAGATCTTGCAAAGTTTAAATTATAGCCATATTTTGTTTATGTCGTATGTAAAGTATAAGGAACAAACTGTGATGTGGGTGCCGTGCGGCTGCCCTATTTTAGGGCAGCTGTTGGAGCAGTAGTGCCCTATTTGGTGCCCCGTCATCGGGCTGTTGTTAGAGACGTCACATTTTGTACCAAAAAAGTATTTTTTGTGCCTTTTTTCGCAAACCATTTTTTTATGACGTATAAGGGCATCTCCAAGGCAAATCCTTAAACCTTCCGCAACCATTTGGACTGCGCTATCCGGACCGCGGAAGCCATCCAACACCGACCTGTATTGATCCCTAGAGCAGCCCAGATGCTATTTCTCCCACAAATTGGAGACAAAAGTGAGGGAGATTTGAGGGAGTCCGGACCGCTCCCAAGCCTGCTTCTAACCGCCCTGGCCCAACCTTCCCTTTCCCGAGCGCGCTCCCACCTGGCGCCAGCTGCCCACAATCATGCCGTTGTAGAGCGCGCCGCTCCGCATTGAAGACGACTCAGCGAGGACGAGACCTCTCACTGCCTCCGCCATTGAAGCGACGCGTCGGCCGAGGGCGCCACCCGCTGCACGCCCGGCTGAACACGCCTCCTCGCCCGCATTCATACGCCTCCATTAACACCGCGTGGAAGCCAAGAAACCTACTCTGGCCACACGTCCGTCCAGGAGCGGGCCGACATTAAATGCAACTCCGGCCGAGCTCCTCCCGTCCGCCCTCTATTTAAACGATGGCAGACGCCGGGCAAGAGCCACACCCCTCCGTCGCTCCCAAAATCTTCTCATTCACCACTCTCACGATGGCTTCTGAAAAGCAGTTCTCCGGCATACAAGCCGGCTGGGTGGCTCGCCGAGCCCGCCGGATACGAGCGAGGCAGCTCGCTGCTCCGCCTCCCGTGCCTCACCCGAAGGAGAAAGTTGCCGCCCCAAGCCGTCGCGTGGTTCAGCAAGTCACCGCTCCAGGCCAACTCGATGAGGAGTGGCGAGCTGCACGGGCATCGCCGCATCCAGTGCCTACGACCGCGCCATTAGCCGTCGACGCACGTGTAGCCGCGCCATGCACACAGGAAAGAATATGGTCGCGCAGACACGGACGAGGTGGCGGCCCGCACGTCCGCGCCCACTGCCATCATCGAGGAGAAGTAGAACACGGGAAGCTGCTTCCGCTTGGGTCCCAGGAAGGCCACCGCCTGATACCCGGCCAGTTCTCCTTTATCTCAGACCATCCTGGGCACCCGCCTGAGTTCCATAGAAGCACCCTTCCCCTGTGGTTGAAGCACCATCTTTGCCGCTCCGATGAGTGGTGCGGCCGGACATAGGGAAGATATGGGGGAAGAGCATGCCTCCGGGGATCCCGGCTGTCCGGTTATTCCGGGCTGTCGGACATGGGGAAGACAAGCCGCGGTCAGCCATAGACTAGTGTAGTGTATCCATGTCGTGGGAGTGGAGCTCCACGCGACCGTATGTGCACATAGTTTTAGCTTTTTAATTGAAAATATGTCCAAAATATAACTGTTCCCGTACGGTTTGTATGAAATCTGTCATGTTTGCACAAAATCCGGCCGTGTTTGCATGAATTTCATGCAGTTTATTGAAAAGGAGTTTGAAATGTATGTGTCTAGCATTGGATGTCGACCTCCCGCATCCATGTTCGCGAACGCATGCGGGAGGATTTTTGCGGGTTGCCGTTGTAGATGCCCTAATAGAAAATGGCCCGCGCGTTTGGTAGGCTGCATATACCTCAGACAGGCCCGCGCGGGAAGAAAATGGCCCGTTTGTTACCCGCATTCATTGTTGGGCCTGCATAGTACGAATATTAAAGCACCTCTAGGCCTGCATCCAGAGGAACGCTCAAATCGGCCATTTTTGTGGAGCAAGGCCCGCGCGATGCAACCCTAGGCACGTGGGCGTGGGTGCGTGCACGCGTGGGTGCGGTCCCGAGAAGTCGCAGATGCGTTGTCATAAATTACCCACACCTCCCTTCCTCATCGGTCTTTCCCCTCTTCCCCACTCACACCGGCAGCGGCGACGGCCGCGACCACCAGAGCTCTAGTGTGAATCGATCCAAGACGGCGACAACCACTGGAGCGACTGCAGACCTCCACCGGAGCGCATCGGCCATGGCGGTAAGTTCTCGTCCTCTCTGTAGATTCACTACTTTCTACTCGGGCTAGATTAGATTAGAGCACGCGATTGAAGAGTTAGAGAGGGGATTGAACACATTGGGGGTGGAGGATTGCCATCAATCGATTCTGCATCAATGGCTACTAGGGTTCATAGGTTATTTTTCAATTACATCGGTGGTGGGAATTGGGGTACAAACTTTCTTGTCTAGCCGCAGCGACCCTGGAGTCGCGTCGAGTAGGGGGGGGGGGTAGCCATCTTCTTTTCTTCTCATCGTCTTCATCAAGAACGAAGGGTCTTGCACGGTCGCATGCCGCCGACGCCCTGGCCACCATCTGCACCTCGTCGTTGTCGGCCTCCGGCGACCCAAATGTGCTACTCCAGTACGCCGCGGCACGCTGGTCTTGAGGTGCCTTGTACTGATTGTACTTGGCCCATCTTGCCCGTTGTCCAGCGTCGCCAGAGTCTGCCTGATTCATGGCCCAGCGCAGGATGTCCACTGACATTGCGCCCTTGGCTGGGTCCAGAATCAGTGTCCTCAGCTTGTCCGGCGTAGCCTTCTTCATCACAACATCGGCCTCCATGTGCATGTCATCGATGATGCTGAAGTTCGAGCTGCGGTCACCGAGCAAGCACCCAAGGTAGAAGGCCCTCTATCCAATGCCCTAGGGGAAGGGTTGGGGTTGGAGTTGGAGCTCATGGCGAGGGAGAGGTGGCGAAACATAGAGGTGGAAGAGGAGAGGTGGTGAAACACAGGGGGTTTGAGTGCAGTGCTGGGTTAGTAGGGTGGGTTAATATAGGAGCGTTAGGCCGATATGAATAAATGTTGACCATTAAACTGTGTGTTGTTCATAATGCAGATGGACAAGGGCAAAGATGTCGTGCCACCATTGGAGAAGGGCAAGGATGTCGTGCCACCATTGGAGAAGGGCAAGGAGGTTGTGCCTCCATTCGTCAAAGTGCTGGTGCAGGATCACCCAAGTCCCAAGCGGAGGAACTATGGCCACTACCATCAGGAGTCGGGATCAAACCACTTCTGCAAGGTTATCCTTGCTCCAAAGCCGGAGAGTCTGCCATTGCCTCTGGACTTCACGAAGTACTTCCCCGCCATCCCTACAGAGTTCA
This sequence comes from Aegilops tauschii subsp. strangulata, assembly GCF_002575655.3. Taxonomy (NCBI): domain Eukaryota; kingdom Viridiplantae; phylum Streptophyta; class Magnoliopsida; order Poales; family Poaceae; genus Aegilops; species Aegilops tauschii. The sequence goes on along the minus strand of NC_053038.3, from coordinate 10,950,436 downwards.
AGCTCAAGACGAACACCGGCTACGCATGGAGGGTGACGGTGAGGGTGATCAACGGCAGGGTCAGCCTTAATCAGGGTTCGGCCACCTTCGCCGCCGTTCACCAGACCATGATCGGGTACATGCTGACGTTCAAGCTACTGACCCCCGACACCATGAAGGTGATCGTCTACAACGACGAGGGCGTGGAGGTGGTCACCAAGTGCAAGGAGCACGACAACGCCTTCGCCGCGACCGTCTGAGCTCCTGTTGCCCGTTCCTTGTTGGTTCTTGGTTTAAGACTTGGGTTTCGTTTAAAACTTATCGTACTATGTTGGTTTAAAACTTGCGATGCATGGTTAAGATTTGTGTTTGTGCCTAACTTTGTTCTGGTGCTCCTAGTTTAGTTCTTACTAGTTCATATGTGCCTTTGGTAACATCACCACATCGATAAGGAGGTTACCACACAACTGTCCTGGATGTAATCAAACAACCGGCTTGTGTTTCCTATCAAACAAGTCTACAACCAAACAGCGGGCCTTTCATTTTAGCACAAGCAGGCTAAGGGAGATGCATCCAATCAACATGCAGATGTTGGTTTTTTACATGCATATGCTCAGCCAGACCCAACTAGGACAAGTATGCAAAGTAAAAAAAAACGATGCAGGCAACCAAACGCATTCTTGAAGACGGAAATAAAGGGAAGACAACCACAAAGTGTTGGGCCACTGGCGTACAGAAACACACACAGCTTCACCTTCACCTGCAGGTTCATGTGCATGTGCATGCGCGCCACGCGACTACTTCCAAGTTCCAACAGATAGATCATGGCAACCGAGACCCCTCCCAGCACGCAGTCACACACCATTCCCTATCCCCACCGATATCTCCATCCAAGGCCCCCCGATTCGACGGACCATGGCGGCGAGACCCCTGCTTCTGCTCGCCCTCCTCCTCGCCACCACGGCCCTCGCGGTCGCAGCCACCGGCCGCGGCGGCGCGGAGGCCGTCGGGATGCCAGGCGGGTGGTTCCCCATCCCGGACGTGGAGGACGCGCGCATCCAGGAGCTCGGCGGGTGGGCAGTGGCGCGGCACGCGGGCCTGGTGGCGGGCGACCGCGGGCTGAGGTTCGGCCGGGTGACGCGCGGCGAGCAGCAGGTCGTCTCCGGGATGAACTACCGCCTCCTCGTCGACGTGGCGGACGGCTCCGGCAGGGCCGCGCCCTACATCGTTGTGGTGTACGAGCAGTCCTGGACCAACACCCGCCGGCTCACCTCCTTCAGCCCGGCGGCCTGCGGCTAGCTACCTCCCTCTTTGTAATAGTAGTCCTGAACTGCTGCTGATAATAAATTAGCGCTTTTACTTGCCTGATCGTGTGCAGTTCGTCATGCATGGCTGTCAAGTACTCCAGAATTGTGAGCGATCTAAGATCCATTGTGTAATGGAGGAGCTACTATGTGCCAAGTTTCACACAATTAATGTCTGCTATCAGCTCATATTCCCTCCGTCCAGAAAAGCTTGTCCCTTAAATGGCTCAAATGGATGTATCTAACATTAACTTGATGCTACATACATCCATTTGAGGGACAAACTTTTTCGGACGAAGGGAGTATAAACCAGGCTCCGCGAAATTGACATGTCACGGAGTGAACAGTGAGCGAATGACAGTATAATTTGCGTTGCGAATAGTGATTAATATACGCTTTTTCGACAGCTCTGCAGAATTAACACGTGTCAGTTTGAACAGTCACTGAATGAACAATAATTTGTGTTGTGAGTAGTGATTGCGTGGACATGAATAGTACCGGAATGAATAGTAGTAATTCGTGTTGCGAGAAATAATTACATTTTGGACAATTTGGACAGTAATTACGCGTGGACAACAATGCTGCGAACAGGCATCACATTCGAACAGTGTTGTGAACAGTACTTCCAACAAAAGATATAGTCAAAATTCAGAACAATCAGGACAACTTACACAAAAAATCTGAAAAATATTTTACATCAAAGATGAGAGACCCTTCTAGACTTTTGCAAAAAATTTGAGCTGAGACACCATTCGATGAGCTTGAAAAACAAACGCAACCCAAATTAGCTTCCTCTTTCTTTTCTTTTTTGTTTTCTTTTCACTTTTGCCCCTCCGACTAAACTAGGGGCACCCTCCTTTTTTGGATTCTTTTGGGGGATCCGTGAAATTGACATGTGGCAGAGTGAACAGTGCTCAAATGAACAATAATTTGCATTGTGAATAGTTATTACATTTTTTAGGGCTCTGTGAAATTGACACGTGTCAGAGTGAACATTCTCTGAATGAACAATAATTTGTGTTGCAAACAGTGATTACATTTGGACAGTAATTACGTGTGGACATGAATAGTACCTGAATGAATAGTACTTTGTGTTGCGAGCAATAGTTACTTTTGAACAGTAATTATGCGTATATAATAATTGTGTTGCCAGCAATCATCACATTTGAACAGTGTTTTGTGAACAGTACTTCCAGAAAATTCAGAAAAATAAGGAAAAATTACCAGAAAAATCTAAAAGTATTTTACATCAAATAGGGGAGAACCTTCTAGATTTGTGCAATTTTTTTAGCTGAGAAGCCATTTGATAAGTTCTAACGGAACCCAAATTAGCTTTCTCTTTTTTTTTTCTTTTTGCCTGTCCGGTTTTTTGCCCTATCGGTGATTTACATCAGTAGACAGTACGACACATGTTTATTTGGACAGCCACCGCTAAGAATGTGTCTTCATGATCTCTTCTTTTTTCCTCTAACTTTTGTCTCACACTTGTTTCTTCTTTTTTTGTATTTTGTAGGGTCTAAAATTTTGACACATGTTCAGGTAGTGTACAATATATGTGACGTTTTCCCTTTTTCCCCTAGGTGGTTTACATCAGAATGACAGTTTTTCTTTTTGGCCCCTCGCTGATTTACGTCAGAACGGCTAGTGCTTAACATGTGTTTATTTAGGCGGCCACCGCTTTGAATGGGCCTCCATGAACTCTTCCCTTTTATGCCTCACGACAACATTGTGGTATGCAGATCTTTGTCAAGGCTTCACCTTAACATGCAGATCTTTGTGAAAACCCACAAGAGGCAAATCTTCGTGAAGACACTCATCGACAAGACCATCACACTTGAGGAAGAGTGCTCTGACACCATTGAAAATGTCAAGGCCAATATTATCCTGGAAGAGGTTTGCCTCCCGATAACGACCAGTCAGCACCTGACTAATGCAGGGCTATAGTGGTGGGGCTAAGTATAGGACTGTGGCGGCCTACGCTGGCGCAGGGCGAGCTATCAAGCAGAGTGCACGCTTCCTATAGGTTTAGGTGGCACTTGAGGTGAATCACCACCCCTTTATACTGTGCACGCGGCACCTCGCCAGCGATGTGTCGCGGTGAAAGGGTTATGTCAGTAGAGCCTGCCATGACAATACAGACATTCGACCCCAGCAATGGGGTACGGAGACACATAGCCCCGCATTTAATGCGGTAGCAATTGTGGTAACCCCTTATGAGTATAAAAGGAGGCCCAGGATACGTAGATAAGGGTTCCACTCCCTGAGAGTTTTATGCCCACGCGCAAGTGCACTTTCTTTGGCCCGGCAAGCCCCGACATGAAAAGTTCATCGCTGTAACTTCCAGTTCATCACATCCAGCAGTACAATCTAGCAGGATGCAAGGTTTTACGCTTTTCACGTGGCCTGAACCTGGGTAAAAACCACCATGTAGATAAAGATTTTGAGCATGCAATTGCCCCAACACCGAACCGAAAGGGGGAGGGGGGTCCCTCGTCCTCGGCGTCGAGTTTTGCACACGCGACAGTCTTATATGTCTTAGTCGAAGACTCTTTTGACCGCTCGATCACCTAGCGTTGGAGATTAAAGCTTTACTGGTTGTTTGGGAGTTTATTCCTCATAAGTTACACGAGAATTAAAATAGAGTAGCAGATTGTTTGATAAGTTATAGCCGTACTGAATGCAGCACAACTATTTGGCTACATAGACGGTCTCATGTATCAAGAAAATCTTGCCTCTTGACTGTTACTAATTATGAAATAATACTCCTTTTCACCCCGCCAAAAGAAGAAAAACGCGGAGAAAAAGTAAATCAAGTATAGTTTGGGAAGGTGCAATCTTTTCTGAAAATTTCAAAAACATACAACGAGTCTCTAGCTCTCACAGTGTCCATGTCCAAGTTGATGCGATACGCCGTTACCTACTCGAATTACTTTTCTGTTGTGGAATCGAACCACAAAGCTAGCGTAACTGGGATTTAGAGCATCTCCACTCCCCCCCTCCCCCCCTCCCCAACAGACCCCTTAGGCCCCTTTTTTATCGCCGGCTCCAAAAAAAGGTCCAGTTGCGCCTCCAGGAGCCCAAATTTCGCCGGTTAGGACCGAAATCGGCGTCGGCGGACCCAGGCCAAACCCAGCGCGCTGGGGGCCGACCGGCGGCGCCGGGGGAAAGAAAAATGGTGCCAAAACTTCCCGCGCCAGATTCCCACCCCGTGGGCTCGCCGAGTCTGCGACTAGCATCATCGTCCTCATCTCATCGCCTCCCGCGCGAATCAATGCCAAGGCTGCCGCCGGTCAGCCTTCCATTGATCACGGCAGCACAGTGAAGGCGAGCCGCCGCGCGTCCCACCCTTTCCCGCCACGCGTCCGCACTGCTGCCGCCCCCTCGCCGCTATAAAAGTCGCCTTCGTCGCCACTGGCCGCACACTCGCCTCGCCACAACCATCTCTCTCTCGTCGCCAACCACCTTCTGTCCTTCGCCGCGCTTGCTCTCGTCCTCTCTCCTTCACCCTCAAGTCCGGCCCACGGCCGAGAGGTTCCCCGGCGACGGATAACGGCTTCGGCCGCCGCCATGTGCACAAGTGGGAGACGCGCGTTCTCCACGAGGCCAACTACCCTGCGCCGCCCTACATGCGCGTGTCGGGCGCTTGGAGGCTCAGCGCCGGAGGCGTCCCCGTGCCCTCGCCGCCCTCTGACGCGGCAACGCCGCGGCGAGATCGCGCGGATCTGGGTGTCCTTGCCGGAGGAAGCGCGGCAGCAACCGAGGTACTCCCCCGACAACCTACCTCTGTGGACGGCGTATTTCTAGCGCCGCCACGCCAACCAGCTCACCTCCACCAACGGTGCTCCGGTGCCAAGGGAGCGCCACAACTCCGACGGCCGCCGTCAGTGGTGGGGCGTCCCCGGGCGCACACTCCACGCCGTTCTCGAGCACATCGAGAGCGGCAATGAGCCGCGTTGGAGTACCCGGCGGCGTCGTTCTCGCGCCGGAGCAGGAGCTCGTGGCTACCGAGGTGCATGGTGGCCACGAGCTCCTCGTCCTCCGGCTCCCGCTCCTCCGGCACGACACCGCTCGCCCCCGTCAAGACCGAGCCCCAGGAGACGCCGGAGCGTCGGCGCAGCCGCGGCGGCAACGACGAGGAGGAGGCGCCGGCGCCGACCAACCCGTCCGCAACGGCGATCCAGGGCAGGGTTGCAGCAAGGACGACGGCGTGTAGGACGAAGACGGCGACGACGACACCGCCTTCTACAAGCTCCTCGGCATGAACTAGGCTCGGTGCGGCGGCGGCGGCGGCGGCGTAGTTTTTTTAAGTTTTTATGTACATCTTTAAATTTGTACAAATATGAATAAAACCACGTAAAATTCGTCCAAAATCGAGTCATTTTCTTTGAATTTGAGCAAAATTTGCGTTTGAAAAATGGGGTCTAGGTGCCAACTTGGGGCGGCGTTGAGAAGCCGAACGCCCCACGGCGAAATTATCACCAGTTAGCCTCAGGAGACGCTATGTCAGAGCCTTGGGGACCAAACGGCTGGAGATGTCTTTAGTCCCAAGCGCGTGCGAACCAACGGTGACCGACGCCGCCGGGGTACGATGTAAACGGGACGTGGACGACTTGTGGACTTGTTTACTGGGTCGGGGTGGTACAGCAGCCAACAGTGGCTTCATCTTTGATTGGTGCCAAGAGCCGCCCTCTTGGGGTTGACACTGCTGCTTCTGCTGTTCAATATTCCTTTTCTTCCAGTGGTTTACCGCTTTAATTAGGTTCTTTGAAACCATAGTCTATAGGAGACAGGCTCTGGGTACCCGAAACTGCACATGCAAATTGTACTAGTCAACAAGTTTACCTAGTATTATAAAAATAATGCACTCTTATCAAATTTAAAATGGTAAACTGCTGGCATATAATAGTATGGTTTTAAAAAAACAAAGGTAGAATGCGCATGTTCGGCTTGGCAGCCAACGAATGCCATCACCACATCTCTGTTGCAGATGCAATAATGCAACGACAGAGTAGTAGAGCTTGGCACATGTTTTTTCCATCAGCGTGCGGTAATCTGCCTTTGCTTGTACGATAGATCAATAGTGGGGAAGATATTTTTGAAATGATAGTGGGGAAGATATCACATGATACCATGTTTCAAAACTTAAATTTTGATGTGTCAAAAAAATCTGAAAAAAAAATTGTCCAATGTCTGCAATCCCTAAAAAAAAATTCAGATCGAAAGTCAAATCCACATGTGAACAGTGTCATGTTTGCATTTGTCTTTCTATGACACTATTCATGCTGGATTTGTCTTTTTCATTTCTCAATGTGTATTTCGATTGTGAATCTGAATTCTTTAGGGATAGCAGACATCTGTCTTGTCAACATTGAGAATTTTTTCAGAATTTTCTGTAACACGTAAATTTGAATTTTGTGACATGGTATCATCGGATGTTTCCCCGTCAATAGTGCGTGCAAGAAATGTAGAGACCTTAACCGGCCACCCAAATTTATCACTCGGTAAAATATATATAATAAACAGACTTATTAGAAGGGAAGTGGATAAACTGAGCTCGAGCCCATATGAGTTCGGGTGAACAGTAAAATCAAAAGAAAAAATATCAAAAAATTCTGATTTTTCTTTGTGGCAACATTTGACAAATGTTTTAAATGCCTGCAAAATTTCATCGTAAAATGACATTCATGTAAATCGTGGCAAAAAATAAAAAAAGAAAAGAGATGCTCCAAAAATGCTATTTTAGAATGTTGGTTTTGTTTTATTTCTGCCACAGCCTCCACGAACGTTATTTCGCGATGAAAACTTGCCAGCATTGAAGACATTTGTCAAATGTTCAAATGTTGCCGCAAAAAAAGAATCAGAATTTTTTGAATATGTTTTCTGATTTTACTGTCCACTCGAGCCCATATGAGCTCGAGCTAGCTGAGAAGGGCGCTTTCGTTGTACCAGTATTTCTCTGGGAACGTTCTCCGACTGACCATTCAACGAACAAACTGACCCGGCATCTTGAGATTCAGAGTAAATCCAGGATAAAAGCCACCTGGATTTCATTTCGGCAGGCCGATGCGAAGCGCACCGCACGTGGAAATGTGCCGCCGCTGAAGGAGGACGGTTAGCAATATGCATGGAATCCGTTGGCGGAGAGCGATGACCAAGGAACAGCCAAGCAAGTACCGGCCAGCGGATCCCAGAGCTTCCTTCCCGGCGATCCAATCGGCGGCGTACTCAGCCCCAGAGAGATCCACTTGGAATAAGATAAGCATAAAGCGCGCGCACGCATGACACTACATATATATCCCGCCATTTCTTGGTAGCTAGCTAGCTAGGCTCCACCCTCCACGGCAGCGACTGAGACTGACTCTCCACGCCGCCGAAGAGCTAAGCCGGTCGAGAGTCGAGACCCCCCCTCTCTCCCTCCTCACTAGTCTCTCGCTCGCTACCCCTCTCCTCGCGCACCCAAGAGGCCATCCATCGACCCCATCCTCCTCCTCTCGCACCTTATCTTACTCGTTTAAATACCTTGTCCTTCTCGATCGGGGAGAGAGAGAGAGAGAGAGAGAGAGAGAGGGGAACCAACCAGGAAGAAGAGTAGAGGGAGAGAGGGACAAAACCATGGCACTGCTGAAGCTGCCCGGCATTGGCTGCAGCAGTATCTTGGCAGGAGCAGGGTCACGGTGTCTGGCAGCGGCGTCCCACGCGCCCTCCTCTTCACCTGTCTTCCTCCTGCACGCCAATGGCGGCGGCGGCGGGCAGGCGCATCTCCTCTCGCGCAAGACCACCACCGGCGACGCCATGAGGACGAGGAGGCGAGACCTCCACGTCGTCGCGACGGCGGCGGCGTCAGCGGCCAATGTCACGCCGGCGTCGCCCCGCGGCGTCAGCGCCAGCGACGTCCTCTGGCCCTCCGCCGGTGAGTCCGCCCGAGTTCCTAAGCCTCCATCTTCTTTGCCCCTGGCCGGTCTTTCCGGATCTTCATGCCCTCCCCTTCCCGCTAGCGTCAGATAGGTGTAGCTGGATGGATGGATTTCCTCTGTGCAACGGCACCTGCCACACGATTTGCAAACCGTTTGAGCTCTTTTTAAAACATCTTTATTTTCAAAGCCATGGAGTTTCATGAGTACTACCAAATAATATTTCATCACGAAATATGGCCTCCAGTTTGACATGTTTTCCTCATGTTAAAATCATGATGATGCAGGCGCATTCTTGGCAATGGCAGTGCTGGGAAGAATAGACCAAATGATGGCCTTCAAGGGAGTGTCATTGACAATTGCACCACTTGGGGCCGTCTGCGCCGTGCTCTTCACAGCTCCAGACTCACCACCTGCCAAGGTTCCTCCCTTACTAGTCAACACCAATTTTTTATTTATATATATATCACACACAGCTACGAACAACCTAACCTAGGGCAGATTTACAATGACCTAGTACCCTGATTAGCTTCAAAGAAAATCTATGTGCATAATGCATCTAACCGTTTCTAACCACATAGTATCCTTCTCCCATATATAGTTGGTAGAATAGTATATACCCGTAACTACAGAATTTCCATCCACAAGCTGATAAGCAGTTGGCATAGTTGGTGCCAAGCATATGTAGAACACTTTGAAGTTTGAACCGAGGAGAAGTCTCGGCCCACTTTAATTGATGTCTTTAAGTCATCAACAGACCATAAATTGTGATGATTCCTGAAATTTTCAGTGTAGTAAAAGGCTATGTTATACTAGTTTTTTCATGTGCCTTACAGTGAAAAGAGAGATCTGGATAACCAATACTAACACTCTCAGGTGGAAATTCTTGCAGAAATATAACATGTTCGTCGCTCAGATCGGTTGTGCGGCCATCGGTGTGCTAGCCCTTTCCTTGTTCGGGCCCGGATGGCTAGCAAGGGGTGCAGCTCTTTCTGCATCCATAGCATTCATGACCATCACAGGCTCTTCGCACCCTCCAGGTAAACCCTCAACAGAAATACTGAATTTGTCGTACTGAACTCTTATTTATACGTGGCTTCATTTTTTCAGCTACGAAATGCAGCAAAGAAATGTTTTAAGCTCACCTCTTTTTATGATAACCGCAGCTGCGAGCTTGCCTCTCCTGTTTATTGATGGTCCGAAGTTTCACCATTTACAACTTTGGTACGCGCTCTTCCCTGGGGCTGCCGGCTGCGCCATCCTTTGCTTGATTGTAAGTTAATAACTGTACATCTCATCTGTCCTGAAACTACAGCAGAATTCTTAGATTGAGAATCAAACATTGACCCTTTTACTGCACTTGTTGCAGCAAGAAGTGGTGGTTTACCTGAAGAAGAACTGCAAGTTTTGATTCAAGCGTTGGCATTTCCTGATTCTTGATGGTTTGATTATTATCAAACCTGTGGCATACATAATTTGACGAAGAGGCCTCTGGATGAAGTTGATAAATGTAGATTTAGTCTTCTTGGTTCATTTACCAAGGAAAAGTAGTAGGAAAAGAAGCTGATTCTGCTTCATAATTGTTATTGATCATGGTTCACGCCATGAAAATGTGAAGTACATATATACCAATCTGAATGGAGTGTGATATTTCGACACAGAAATACCCTTTTTTTCTCAATAGTATTCTTCATGCAATACAACTTGCGGCTGCAAATGACAAATAAAACATTTCAAATAACCTCTGTTAATCTGAAATGAAAAAACAAACCATTCGTTCTGGACCATGGTAGCAGTTGCATGCACACTGACAGGGACAAATTACAGTTTGCAAACCCGATGCAGTTCTGATTAACAATTGAAAAGGTAAAAAGTGTATCGAGCTATCTATACAGATGCCACCATAGATGCAATAAAAAATGTTATCTATGGAGACGTATAGAAAGGGGATAATATACTTAACTGTACACAAACGGTCACTTCAGTGTTGCACTAATCATCCTGAACTACTAAGCTCTCTGCTTTACCAACTTGAAAATTTAGCTAATCAGACAATGCTAGTCTCAAGACAAAATATCCAGTTATCTGTGTTACTATACATCCCAGCCATCACCTCGACTGCTAAATAACCTTTTAGCAGTTAAGTTCCCATAGACTTCTGAAAATTTAGCAAGGCATTTGCTCCTAACATGATAATGTGCTTGTGTGTTTCGACTAATGGCTACTCCTGAAAACTTAGACATATCAATTGCCCAAGCTGGCTTTACATACTCCACCGTGCTCATTGAGCTTGCATTTGCAAACAGGAAATTTAGAAGCACATCCTCACAATTGAAGAAACTGTCTACCATCTTCCTTCCTACCTCAGCCTTCTTGCTCCAATACCTCTCAAAGGCCAAGCCATGATCCATGAATGCTGCTCCAGTCAGTACCATGTTATAACCTCCTTGTTGCCGAGCATACCTCTCATTGCGGTATTCCAGTGGAGTACCTTCAGCAAGGCGTGGGTAGTACCCAACAATCCTATCAGGGTGCTCCCTCCATACCTTGAACCCACGCTCTAAGTCGTCACATGGCATCATGATATCATCATCGAGCTCCATAACAGCTCTTGTCTTAATTTTTTCATCCATGTTGAATCTATTGTTCAGAGTGTTCTTATCTTCAACTCTGACCCTGACAGGAACAGCTGACTTCAATTCATTTTGCACTGGGGGGCGGCCTTTATTCCAGATAACCACAATCTCCCTCACTGATGCACATTTGGAGTAATGCTCCACAAACATCTTCAGATTCCAAAGCCGGGCATCGTATGTCATAGTTAACAGCGTGAACTGCGAGTACCTACCCTTGATTGGATATGGCTCTTCAGCACCATTGCCACCATATATGCAGTGAGTTCCAAGACAAGTTAGAAAAATTAAGACTAGTATTACTAGCACAACATAAACTCGTCCCTTCCAAGTTCTGTAGTTGATTCTCCCACCAAGAAGAGAACCCAACTTGTTCAAACTGGAAAACAGCGAACTTAGCTTATACTTCAGAAAGAACTGCTGCTTTGAATGGAAGAAGTCATCCCGTTTCTCAGTATGTGGAACACACCATCTGAGTGGTATTGTGCATCTAATTGCACCAATAAGCCCACCAAGCAGAAGAACTAGTAACAGAGTGACTCCATAAAACATGTACCCTATGGTCAGGCGGTGAACTGAATCATTTGAAGACACTCTATCACCATCCATTACACCAATCCAGAGTTGACTTGATGGAAGCCATTGAACATCAAGGTGATGGGATCGTGCACCGTTCCATGCATTTCGACCCTTGCGGGGCTTGTCAAAGACAAATGGGACCTCAATTTCCTTGTATTCATTTGCTGTTAGGATTTCTACTCTGAACACTTTAATACTATGGCCAGACACACCACCACTCTGTTTGCCTATACGATAGAGATCGCCGTCATAAACGAAGGGCCTGCCTCCATTTCTAAAACTCGACCCGTTATCCATGCTACCGATTGTATTATGCCTGTGTGGATTCCAAGGGGCAAGAGGAGAGCTGCTATACCAGATACTGAGCTCTCCATTCTGTTTCGCACCATAAGAACTTAAATCTGACCCAATGAGCCAATAGGAACCCCTGAAATTTATGATGACTGAATCCACAAGTGGCTTCTCCAGAAGGACCTTCTCCAGTGTCCACTTAAGGGGGAAATCCAATGCACGATACAACCGGAGATCTCCATTCTTACTACTTTCAGGCATCATGTAGACCTGTGGAGTGGGGGCAAGCAAAGAAGTGCATGTGAGAATGATTGGAACACGAACTTGTTGGTTACAAATAAGCAGCTGTGAGTGGGATATTTGCCTTGCTATTGTAGCTGAACACGTATGGGTACGAGAGATGCCACTCCTCATCTAGCACCACGCCCAGCTGCTGCCATGTCGCGCCGGCGTCCTTGCTCACGGCAGCGGCAATGTCGCCCTGCGATGTAACGGGGTTCTTCGTCTCGAAAAACATGTAGATGCCACCTCCCTGAGGAAAATTAAGCTTCACATCCATCAGGACAGGAACAGGAACCGATCATGGCAATTATCAAAATTCACATGAGAGATGCCGGCAGGGTACGAATCACAATTCACAACAACTGCTGCTGCTTTCACCTCTCGGTGTCCAAATGTTTGGTAGTTCGAACCTGGAGGAAGAGGAAGGGGCTGGCGACGAAGCTGCTGGGGGATCCAGACTGCGCCACGTCCGCGCACGTCACCGCCGGGTTCGCGACCGGCCACGCCGCGCCCGCGTCCGCCGAGATTCCCCACTGCACGCACGCGAACCACACGGAAAGCCAGAATTAACGCCACGAGCGACGACGACGACGCGCCTAGGGGGGGAATTGGGGCCGTTGAGGTACGTGTTCGATGGGCTTGAGGGCGAACGGGGAGTCGCCGAGGAAGACGCCGGCGGACCAGGAGCCATCGGGGTCGGGGCGGCAGCGGCGGGCGTCGGGCGGGCTGGGGAAGCGGGGGCCGAGGGCGCGGGAGAAGGCCGCGGCGACGAGCGCCAGGAGGGTGGCCGCCGCGGAGAGGTAGGCGGCCGGGTGGAGGCGCCGGCGCTGCGTCGCCGGCCGCGGGGACGACGACGACATCGGCGGTTGGAGATGGGGAGGTGGGTGGATACGTGTCGCGCGGAGAAGCAGTGCAGCTGCGCGCTTCAAGGGCCCCCGTTCGTGACGGTTGCGGGAAAAATCCTGGGACGTCGATGCTCGATCCGACGGCTGCCCATGGCGACCGTGCAGCAGCGAGAGAATACGTCATTCAGAGGGAAAGTTTCATTTTACCCCCTACTTGCCCAGAGTTCACGTTACATCTCTAAAAAAAATTGATAACTTTGTTTACTCAATTTTACATCATTCATATGACCGGTTTATTTAACCGTTCGACTCCGGTTTTTGCCTTGAATAGACTCACTTTCTAAGAATTTTTCCTTTTGCAGGAACTCTTTCAAAAGATATCTACTTATGTTGTGATTTTATGCCATACAAACCACTATGCATCAACATAATTAACTATCGGTTTAAAGACTTGTCTCAGCAGCCAATACAACAGAAGTACTTTGCATTAATAATCCGTTCTCGCGGATTGTGGATGATACGGAAAATAGATACCGAAAACACAAACAGCGAAAACAGCAACCACGAGCACAGTAAGAGGAACAAGAAAAATATCGTCAAGGCGGAGCAAAAATGGATTCTGGACATTGTTACATGAATTTCCAATATCATCAGTAACATCAATAAAAGGAGTCGTTTCGCAATAAAAGTTTCAGATTTTCACTTCTCAGCTCAATAAGGGGGTAACATTCCCAGCAAAGTGGCAGAAAAATACTTGCTCCTCGGTATGGCGTGTATATGAGTATCAGGAAAACACTTCCTCCCAAGTTGGTATGTAAGCATCCACCAGCACACCAAAACAATGTCATGCCATGAATCCATAAGTGCCTCCAGAAGAGATCAAAACCGCTTTATTTACAGTTCTAGATTTCTAGGCGATTCCACATATGGTGCGTGGTCTTTTACAATATCTTCCTATCCTTTAGGTACTTGTACATGATGAAAAACCCGGCTACTGCTCCGACTGCTATTCCGCCAGTCGTCGCCCAAAATGCCCACTGCTCCAAAACAAACCAACTGTCAAACGAGGAGACCGGCATACGCTACATCGGCTAGTGCCGGCATGCAGGTGTCTGTCGCTGAAGGCGGAATAAAATCTTAGGAGTGCGATGCTATACCGTGTTGTTCTCCAGGTATGATTTAAGGTTCATGCCGAATATTCCTACACGAAGAAACACGGTGATTTAGCCAGGTACAAACAACATTGTTTAGGCGTGCCGTGTTGGAAAATAACCACCTTCTGGGAAATAAGAAAGTACCCAAAGTTGTGAAATGCTCAGATTTTTATACCTGCGATTAATGCTCCTACAGCGACGCAAAATGTTCCGACCTGAAGAAGCAACTCCACTCTGCTCACTTCCAGTCGCCGGGAACTGTGGCAAGGGAAAACGTCATGTCATGGTATATGAGCAAGTTGGCTAGTTATATTTAACGGCACCAAAATACGAGATCCTGTAATCCTCAGAATCGTTTGATACATCTGTTGTCAGAGACATAGGAGCCACCACCTTATACTAGTTACGTCATTTTATATTGACCTCAACCCAGTTCTTCAAGGCACAACATTCTCGCTTATGCGTAGAACCCAAAACAAACTTAATCAAAATGCACAAACCTTAAGTTCACTGCAATCGAATCTTCCATTTCTCTTGCAGAATCAAGAAGCCTCTCTGCTTGACCATGGCATGATTCACATCTGACAGTAAAAATGCACAACTTAGTGAAAATGCAAACCACAAGGAAGCAACATGAAACACAATAATTTGTTGCAGAGCTCACCTTTGAAGGTAATTTTCCAATAGCATCTCAATTTCTTCCTCTTCCTCTGTTGAGATCAAAAGTTGCCAATAAATTCAAGTGAACACCAATCAGGTGACTACTACTCCCTCCGTTCCTAAATACTCCCTCCGTTCGGAAATACTTGTCGCCAAAATGGATGTATCTAGAACTAAAATACATCTAGGTACATTCATTTCTCCGACAAGTATTTCCGAACGGAGGGAGTATAAGTCTTTTTAGAGATTCCAATAAGGGACTACATACGGAGCAAAATGAGTGAATCTACACTCTAAAATATGTCTATATGCATCCGTATGTAGTTTGTATTGAAATCTCTAAAAAGACTTATACTTAGAAACGGAGGGAGTATAAAATAAAATACTCTGAGCCCAATTTCATTTTTTTTCCTTCTCAAAACTCCAAGCTGCTCCACATAAACATAACGAAACTTTCAGTTGCTTTCATTTCATCTTCATCAGTGGGCCTCTTCCTTTTCATTTGTTTCATTTCTTCATAAAAATATCACAAATGCATTTGTACTTTGCCAGCTAAAACTACCTCCGTAATCCAAAAAATTAATCTATTGATTTTCATACGATATTGTCCAAGTAATTAGATGGTAGAGTAACATACTGAAGGAGCAGAAGATGCAAAGTCGTAATGGTAAATTTCAGCTGTACCTTCGGCAACTTGCTTTTCTAATGGAACAGCACATTCCATATCATCACTCACTTTATCTAGTGTACAATTTCTCCCCATAATGCATATTCGACGAATTTCATGGGGATCTTCTAGGAGATCAATGAGCATTTGTTTAAGATCACCTGCCCGTGAACCCAGCTCGACCTTGACAGATGAATATAGAAGCAAAATTAAACCAATTTAACAAATGAATCTAGGAGATGATTCTCAGGGCAGCTGTAATACCAATGATTGTTTGCTTAGACGAAGCTGCTCCAAAACATCACCTGTCAACCGATTTGGTAGAACTTCAAGCAACGCAGCCACCTGAGATGAAAGCCCAGATACCCAGAACAATGTTAACTATCTTTTTTAGGTATTACAATAGGATGCATTTGTCATAAATGCAGCTGCTTGATTGACGGTCTCTGATCAATTTGCGTCATATTAAACCATCACAACGTGAGGAGTAGTGGCTTTGCTTCGGTCCATAGGGAATAAAAGGAAAACTTATCCTAAGGTGTTTCACTACTTTCCATTCCACCATAACAAGATCGCCAATTCATCACAATGAAACTGCAGAGCCAGCATGGCAAGGCTCTTCCCTACTGTTTGGGTGTAAAATAAAATGCAGAGTCAGCAACGGTATTAAGTTCAAAAAGGGCCCCAGTGAGCAACATAGCACTTGTCCTATCTCAGCTCGCTGGCAATTTACAAAAGAATACTTAGTACTATGGTCAGGAAATTAGACGGCTAAAACTGATTGCTAGCAAGTAGCAGTCATCCGGCGAGTTCAGTTGGCAAAGGTATTATAGGGAGGAGGATTTGCACTGGAGTTGGACACTTGTAAGAGACCAAAAGGCTCTCAGAAGTTAAGGCACTGGCATGAATTGTGTAAGCTAAATTAGGAAATAGGGAAAGGGAACAACAGTCCAGAAGTGACCGAAGTTATCTATTGAGGAACAGATTACAGATTACCCTTAAAATGAATATGCGCATAGAAAACGAACAACATCATATATGGTTCTGTACAAGCATATCAACTGATGTGAAGACCATAGACACCTTAAGGAGACATGACTTTTCAGGTACTCACACGAGGTTCAACATGCATTAATCTTCGTTCCAGCCTTTGTATTCTGGAAAGCAGTGCAGCTTCAACAACCTGAACATAATGAAAACACAATGAAATATTATATCATCTCGCTCCAATGTCTGACAGACCGATACTCTCAAATTCTGTGAAAAAATGCAAGCATGGCATGAAATATTGTCAAATTCAAATGGAAAGGCCACAATAGATCATGTCTTATTACCACTTTATTAACTGAACTGAATGTAAGAAGATTAAATGGGTACACTACAACCATAAAGAATTTAGGAAACCATGGATGATATCCGTATAGTTATTCTTCAAGATTCAACTTACTGGATAAGGGAACTCAGGATGAAAAATCAACTTGTAACGATGCTATGTTACTTTTAAATTAAAAATACTTAACTGTTCGACATGATTCATTGGGAAAAATATAATATAGATATGAACAGAAATAAGCAGCTCTTTTACGAATGCTGAGGCTCTCAAATACTGGGTGAGTTCAAATCCGTAAACCTCAAGAGACAGAAAACTTCCCAAGTTTCTATTTTCGAAGGATATAGGTAGTGAAGAAAACATATAGCTAATGCAACATATAGTATCTATACATTTATTACCTCAAGTTGAAAAGGCATTGCAGGACCACCATTGATGTTCCTTGGATTTAACCGAGGTCGTAATAGCTCTAAAAAGACCTTTCCTCCTGGGCTACTCATGTTAGAGAAAATAACTGATAAGTTTGTAGCACAAACTATGACAAGTTCACCAATGCCAGTAGTTTTTTTCTGAACAAACATACAAACTGACCTGTTATAATTGAATATAAGGACACGTTCATGCATAGCAATTGCTCGCAAGGAACCAAGGTTGAGTAATATGGCCTGTTCACGAACCTACAATAAATGGTGAAATAGGAGTTTACAACTTTACATGCTACATATAAACTATCATATAGCCATCTTTTATATAAAGCAATCAAGTAATGCCTATTAGCATTTAATCAGCCATAGTGAAGGTTCCTGAAGCAAATAACTAAGCACAATTTCAGCTGAACCTACAAGTCTGGCAGAAATTGGAGTGAACTTAACTTTATTTTGTTATTTGCCAAGCTGATAAAGTGTAAGTATTTGTGAAATCCATGATCTACTATAAAAACACCAGGTGGTTTTGACTTTTGGCAAAAAGGAAACAATTATGTTGTCTTAGGAGTAAGACTGTCACCCAGCATCTATTGTTTTTACAACTAAAAAGATGCAGAGGGCAAGAACACGACAAACAGAGGGAAACCTATATGGTTAAGTATTGGGAGGTTTCCTGTTACCAGCAGGGAAGGCATTGAATTCATTAGCCATAGTGATGGGTCAACGCTTCTTGTATCTCGTAGACGGAGGCCTGGCAGCACAAGAGTAAAATGAGATCACGTGCAAGCACTTAAAAACAACAAAGAAGAATGTTAAGTGTCCGTATCAAGAATAATTTACAATTATAACCAGTCAAAATCAAAGTAACGTGTGGTGGCGGTATATGGAGTTTATGCAATCATATGAAGAGTTCGAGCAAGTATGGTTGGTGAACATAATGAAGTTAATGTGTAGTAGTAGTAGTACAGAGCACTGGAAACACATTGATTTTACATACCACTTGATTTCAGTAGCTGCCGGCGGCTTATTTTTTCGGTAGACACGCTTCCATTAGCTTTCACTTCTACCACCTGAGTAAAGTTCGATGGTGAGGTGGGAGTTAGTTTGCATCTTGCATCATGGCAAGCTCCAAACCTTGTAATGTGCATACCCCATCCCAAGCCCACCCACCCTTGTCGAAAACATGTCATCGAACTAGCATACCAACTCTTGATTTGAACTATAGGAGAACAAAATGACACACTGCTCCTTCATATTTTTTGGTCACATACACGCAACGACACGCTTTTGATGCGTGCTCAAGAAAAAAAAATTGTGGTCAGAAATTCAGAATGGCCAATTTTGATTGCCCCGATACTGTTGCAGTCTGAAACGCTTTCAGAACAATTTTGCAGGAGGAGGACATGGAGGTTATGTTTCAGAGCAGAGGTGGGCATTCCTGGTGGATGATGATGATTTTCATGTGGCAATGGCAATGT
This sequence comes from Aegilops tauschii subsp. strangulata, assembly GCF_002575655.3. NCBI lineage: Eukaryota > Viridiplantae > Streptophyta > Magnoliopsida > Poales > Poaceae > Aegilops > Aegilops tauschii. The sequence goes on along the minus strand of NC_053038.3, from coordinate 10,931,898 downwards.
GATTGCAACAATTCAATTTCTGACCGGACCGCCGGAGTTGGCCGGGGACCTACCTCGTAGACGGGCTCCCTGATGCCAAGCGAGATGTAGTCGGCGGCGAACCGCCCGGAGCCCCTCGCCGCCCCAGCGCCCTCCGCCTCCCGAGCCCCGTCGTCCTCGCCCCTCTCCTCGCCCGCCTCCCTCCCTCGCTCATCCTCCTCCTCCTCATCCTCCTCCACCTCCTCCTCCTCCTCCTTGGCCGCGGCCCGCCCGTCGCCCCCCTCCGCGGCCCGCGGGAGCGCCTCTCCCCTCCGCGCGGCGGCGGAGAGGCCTAGCTGCGGGAGCGGCAGCCTCCGCAGGCGGCAGACGAGCTGGAGCTGCAGCGGCAGCGGGAGGAGGTGGCGGACGACGGCCTGCGGCGGGCGCGGGCAGGAGGCGGGCACGGACGCCATGGGCGCGCGCTCCGCGGGGGCATGAAGCGCACGCACCCTGTGTTTTTTTGGGGTGGCTCGGAGGGCGACGGCAATGGCGAGGTGGAGGGCGGAGGGGGGAGGGGGAGGCGGGAAGAGGGAAATGCTATCCAGTGGTTGGGCTGGTGGCTGTCCGGCCTTCCGCGGAGGCGGGGTCCGGGGCGTCCGATGCTGATCCGACGGCGCTGGCGGGTCGGGGGCTGGTGATTGCTCCTTCGTCGTCCGTACGTACCAACTGGCCGGCGGGGTGAGTTGGTGAGCTCACGGCTTGTCGACAGCTGGTGGTCCCTTCGCCGTCACGTCGTCGCCGACCTATCCTCCTTCTTCTCCGGCGACAGCGAGCGCGGGAGATGGAAATGTGCTGGAGAAATCCATCGGCCGTATACGCGCCCGCGAAGAAGACTGTTGATGTGCGCGCGCTTCGTTTGTGTTCGGGACGTTCAACCAGGGCTACAACAAATGGGGGTCTTAATCAGGTGATTTTAAAAATGGTGGTTCTTTTTAGCTCATCTGATATAGGCGTTTTCTTGAATCCGAATATCGGGCATTTCGGATTATCCAATGCCATTTCCCACCATGGCCGAGACCATTGTTTGATTTAGCCCCTCCTCAATGCACTAATGTCTTGGTTGCCGGGCATGTTATTTGTTTCTCTTTTTCCACGGCATAGTTAAGTTAGACAATGTTCTCATTCTCGTGCCAGGGTAGTTGAAAACCCTTGTCTGTCTTGGACTCGACAATGGCGTCATTCTTCCCTTGTAAGGGCGTTGTCTCAAGCCTAGGTGTCCTAGGGCAGGTCTTTGTGGTGTTTCTGTACCTTCTTGTGATATCTCTTGGCAACGTAGCCGTTTTGTTTTTTGCCTTTGCATTTTCTGTATGATATTTGTTATTCGGTTATCCCGAGATCCGCTTTGTAAGATGGCTTCTTCACTAGTACCTTATACGTGTTCACAGGCATAGGAGGCCAATATCTGTCTGAATCTCCTCCCCTTCTCTCTCCTTTTTTTTTCTTCTCTGGGCAAGCTTGGGTCCTGCAAAATCGTAGCATACTACTTCAAAATGCACTAGATGCATCAAACCATCGTAATGAAAGATCTATGTACCTCTACTCATCCCCTCCTCAATACTACTACAACATCAAATAGCACTGATCGGTCAAATAGTATTATCACTGGCGCGCTTCTAGCCTGTTAGAGCAACTCCAATGGAGCGATCCATTTCGTCCGCTGGCGTCCGTTTGGGTCGGCGAGTTGGGCCGATTTTTGTGTCCGCGCCGCGTCTGCTTTTCGTCCGTGGGCGACCCATTCACGGCCCATTTTTTAGCCAGATTTGCGTCGGCGCGGACACGGGACGGACGCGTGCGCTCGCCTTCTCCTCCCCTCGGGCCCGCTGGTCGGTGGCACATTGGCCTCCCCCCATCCAACAGCAACCCTCGCCCGTCTCCTTCGTCGCCGACGCCGCCGCCCATTTTTTCCGGTGACTCTGCCAGCTGCCAGCGCCGCAACATCCACTTAGCAAAGCCGCCACCGTCGTCTTGCCGCCGGGGAACTGACTGCTTCCCACCAACGCCCCCCCCCCCCCCGACACAGCCGCCACCGCGACCAAGAAGCCGCCTCGCCGCCTCGGCCAGATCCTCACCGACACGCTCGTCTGACGTCTGCTTGTGTGATCATGCACAATATGATTGTAGAAGATGAGCGCCCGGAACGTCTGTACGATCAAGGGTTTCAGTTTCAGGGTGAGAATGTTGTGCCTGAGCATGGGGGAGCGGCAAAGTTTGAACAGTTCACTCAATTTCATCATGACATACGTGATTGGGAAACTCACGTGCACTGCAAAATGATTTGGTTGAGCATATGTGGGCTCATGTTGGCAACCAATAGATGTATCTTCTTTATTCGGCTTGCAAAACTATGTGAGACATTTTTACTTTTATTCGGCTTGTAAAACTATGCTATTTTATTTGGTTTGAAACTATGTTATTTGAATATATGTTTGAATGCAAAAGTTGTGTGTGAAACAATGCGAAAATAAGCTATTTGTTAAAATAGGGCGGCCAGCCGGCCACGCGGAGATGAAATTAGTCGGCACGTTAGGCGCACTGCCAACCTAAACCTAAAACAGGGCGGGCGGCCGACCCAAACGGATAAAATTGCCGTCCGTTTGGGTCGGCCCGTTGGAGTTGCTCTTAGTGACTAGGGGATCAGTGATGACTTGTGAACACAGATCGATGGACGGTCAGTGATAACATCTCCAATATTTTTCATTGCGAGTCTGTGTTTGCTCCTTCGTCGTCCGTACATTCTGGCCGGCGGGGCCTCCGAGGAGTTCACGCCTAGGCGATAGCTGGTGGCCCCATCACCGTCACGTCCTCGCCGCACTATCATTCTTCTCCGACGGCGAGCGAGGTCCATCAGCTCCACGCCGGCGAGCGGTGGGCAGCTATATTTGCCTCCTGCCTAGTGAAAGAAATACGGAAACTAATGAAATTCCAGCACAGCTCCTTGAATCTCCTCAAGAGGGGTTGCAATATCAGCGCTTGCAAAATCATCAGACTTCCGTAGATTAACCATCTCCAAAACATGTACTCCCTCCGTCCCATAATATAAGAGCGTTTTTACCTTACATTAGTGTCAAAAACACTCTTAGACTATGAGACGGAGGGAGTATGTTTTCATCGATCAAAACAATGCCTCGGTGGCACAAAAAAGTGTTGCATGATGAAAACTAGTTGCATGTCCCACAAATGAATCAAAAACATGCTGCATTTATTTTTGCTAGAAACAAATCATAATTTGCCGAAGTTGTTTCTTTCTACGGATTCTGTTATTTTCTTTAGTCGAAATCTAGTGTATTAACCAAAATGATATTGCAACAGTTCTATATGCCAAAAAAAAAGTTCTATAGGCTTTTTCGCAAACAAAAAACAGTTCTATAGGCTAGTTTCCTAAATTAGCCGTTGAACATCGGTAAGATAAGAACATCTGTTTCATATCAAGAACATAATACAGTTGTGTTTTACACTATATTACTGAAATCTTAGCCATTGTATACGCTTATGATATTCTAGGTAAACTTGAGAAGAATATCAACGGCTAATGGATATGTTAAAGTACCACGCTTAAGCTTTCTTGTAAACTGTTCAGCATGTTCTAAAAGGCTTAAAGGCTCTGATCAAGGCAATGAACATTTTGCACTTGGAAACTAATAAGAAAGGAATTCAAATCATAGTTCAATACAGACTTTTTCTCTTTTAAGAAGGGTGAAACTTTCCTTCCAATACTTGTGCGCTCTACCCATCTCTACTGAACAAACCCACTACACATCGAGTGGCAGGGTATGTGTGTAGGCCTTTTCAAGGACATTCGAAACAACATGTCGATAAATTGCTATAGAAAGTGGGGCTAGATCGAGAGTTCTGACCTTTTCGTGGGTTGGGTGATCTTCAAACTCTTGTTTTTCTAGCGAAAGAACGCCCTTCTGAGCGATGATCTCCTACAAGCGAGTATAGTAAGGTTGACTTCAATTGAGACAGAAATGTCACTGGTCAGCTCCTTAGCGTGACAATTAACACCACTTTCTTATTACCTAAGAGATTAGATAAGGGAAGAAGGCAGGCCAAAGCTTATAGATTCGGAGATCGTACTTCTAACACTTTGTCTGAGTCAGTCCTACGACCCCTTCCGGCTGAGACACGAATCCTAGCCTATCTGAGTCGCAGAATGAAGGGCTCTTCAGAAGGCGCCACCCAAGTCTCCTTTGATACTTCGGAGTCAGGAATTTTTTTCCAAGGAAGGCGGATTTTCTGCGTTCCGCAGCACGAACAGGGTGTACAGAAGATCGATGTGCCATCTTTCTAACCACCTTCATTTGTTGTATGATCAGTAGGGAAGGGAGCCTTTGATAAAGGGACCCCCAACCAAGAAATCTACTGTCTCAGAGCGACAGTCAAGCTCGTATCGCGGAACTAGAACATTTCTTTGATTGATAGGTCAGATAGGAAGCAGGCAAGCAAACCAAGTTATAGGTTTGGAAGTTAGAACTCGGAAAGGTTGTCCTGTGACTACCTTTGAAGTCTTTGGGTAGGACATCAGGCTAAGGTCTTATGATGAGCCACGCGCATATGAGGTTTACTGCAGCCCTAAAGCTCTGTCCCCTATCCTACCACTAGATCTCCTATGCCGGAACATGAACAGAGAAAGCTGTGAGTGTAGTCTTAGGAACGAACCGGGGTTGCTCTCGCAAAAAGATTGTACTAAAGAAAGCTAGAAAGCTCAATTCCAAGCTTTAAACCTCTGGTCCACGGGTCGGTGAACGAATGGGTTTTGGGAAATAGAGAACATGGACTCGATTGAACAAAGGTGGCACCGGAATGAATAGCCCACTTGTTTCGGGCAAGAATGAATGGGACTGATCGACTCGAGTTACCGAGCGACCTCCACTCTTCGACTCGAGCTTTCGCTTCTGCTTTTCTCTTGTTTTGATTTATTAGCTTTTTAGGGAAAGAAGAGGGTCTGAAATACAACTATGTCTACGAGTGCCGCGAATGAACCTTCGGTTCTTCCCAAGAACAAGGAGACACGAACTAAATAACTCGTATCAGGCTACGGGAATAGTGAACGGGAAGAAGGAACTAGTGAGGCTTTCGTTGGTCAAACAATATGCCCTCCTCACTTGAGGAGAGTGAAGGTCATGACTTATTGAAGCAGAACGTCAATTGGCCAAGAGAAGGGGAACTCCTTTCGTCGGTAACTATTGAATTGCCTATCTAACAGTGGAGCGAAGCGGAATGTTGAACGGGAAACTCGTGTCGTCGGTTATCCAATTTCCCTCCTTTCTGTTTCGACAAAGAAAACGTTTAGGTATCGGTAATAGGATTCCCACTATGATTTGTAGAAAAAGATAGATTCTATAATAATCCATAAATAATATATAGAATCAGGCTCCGTAATCAAGTGCTCGCTGTGAGAAGAAGATCTACAGGCATGTACCCATTTCTCCCTGCAAAATAAGTTTGAACCCGAGTGAGTATGGACCATACGCTCATCTTTCTTCTCAATCTACACCTCGTTCCGCGAGAGACCTATCCTCGTTTCGAAATAAAGGACCGTAGTGAGGATCGATCCCGGATAAGCAAGTCAGTGTAGGGACAGAGGCTGATGATTCTAAAGGTGATTTCTAACTACAAGATGACTTTATTTGAAAACGGAATCCAAATATCAACAAAAAGATGAATGGAAAGTCTTGTCGATATGAATTGATCTTCAACCCAATGACAATGCTTCGATTTCGATCTTGACTTCTTTCTTGGATGCCTGAAGTTTGTGTTCGCATTTCATCAAAGGAAAAGTGGGCTGTACCCACATGAAGAAAAGAGTTGCTCGTGTAAAAGCAATATCTTCTATTTGACTTATCTAGCCGTGTCTTGTCTTGCACATACTCGGCTCGGTGAATGGTTCATCTTCGATTGGCATGGTCCTTTGGATGTAAGAGATCTCGTTTGCTGGCCGGGCCCTTCCATGAGTTTAGATCTCTATGTATGAATCTCTTATGAAATCCCATACTTTTTATCATTTCAGAACGATCAGCATACTGTGTGACTTCTACGTGACAGTTCTTGCATTTCGTTTGTTGCTTTGCATGAACATTTAGATATTGGAAAGCGAACTCCCTGAATTAGGAATTTCATAGATAGAGAAGGACGGGCAAAAAGAGAGAGACTGACTAACTACCCGGATCAATGCTGATTGACGACTGAATAAATAGCCGGAAGCAACAACTGCACGAGAGAGAAAGAGCGGATCCAACTAAGGAAATGCAATACCTGTTCTGTCGGAGCTAATCATGCAAAGCTAGCGTAGCGCCAGCCGTCGAAGTGAATGAATTCGAAAGAACGCAGAAGTAAGGAAATGAGACGACTCTTTCTTGAACAATTTCATAAGCAGATCTTCCCCTCCACACCAATCACGAGTTTTTTTTATTCCTCTCGTATATCGTCGTCACGCCCTTAATGATAGGTTTTGAAAAAGATTTTTCATGTCATTCCCATTTAGGTTCGATTCGGATCCCTCTGTTGTTTCCCTTTCCTCCCGAACCTTTTCCTCGAAATGATAAAGAATCTGGTACACTCGAATTGTATTATTTAAGTGCTTATTGCTTGCCAAAAATCCTACTTCTACAATTGGTAGGTCACCGGGTTATTCAAATAAGTCGTGTTTTCTGTGCTTTTCCCATGTTACAACTTCCGTACCAATTCGATCGATCCGGAATGGATTGGTTAAACATTCTATTAGGAAGCCCGGTCTTGACTCTTCTGTGTGGTATTCATTCTCGTTCGGCTCTTGGAATCACATCCAGCAGTGGTTGGAACAGCTCGCAAAATCCAACCACCTCACCTACTTTATTGCCCCCAACCGTTTCCCGTACCTCTATAGAAACAGAAGGGTTTCATGTTCTTTCATCGATTGGGTATTCCTCTCCTTTTGTATCTCTTTATCCAATTTCGGTCTCGATTAGTTCACAAGATTGAATGGCCAAGTCATGGAAAAGCCGTTATTCGATTGTTTTAAAAGAATGTTGAGCCGGGCCCGGGTATGTAAGTTCAGCGATGTACAAACAAGGATTTATTTTACTTCCGCACCTAGGTTGGGGGGTTCTATTTAGGAAGAATAAGGAAGAGGAATAGAATCTCATTCATGTGTTCATGCTAACAGAAGAGCGGATCCAATACACATAAGGCATCGGTTGTTCTTAACAGCGATGGCTATTCGTTTAAGTCTTCGGGTAGCACCACCAGATCTTCAACAAGGTGGAAATTCTCGTATTTCGTATGTACATGTTCCTGCGGCTCGGATGAGTATAGTTATTTATATCGCGACAGCTATAAACAGTTCCTTGTTCCCATTAACAAAACATCCCCTTTTTCTTCGCTCTTCCGGAACATCCATCATATGGAACTTCCGGAATATCTATATTTACAAAACTTCTAAAACATCCATCATACTCAAACAGAAGAAGGTTTGCTTATCTAGCTCCAAGGCAGTTATAATCATTTACAGAACCAGGGTTTGCACCTACTGAGGAGGAGAAAGGGCCGACGACCCATACTAGAACTCCAAGATAAGATCTTTCAGTCGATCAGACGGCCGAGGCCTTTAATAAGGTCCGGTTGTGCCAACGAGTTCTTCTAGTTATGAATCGCCGTAGGGAGGTAGCATTACATTTTTATTAGCAAAATAGAGCTCCTCATAGAAAAGAATGGCGAAGAAAGTGTTAGAGTACTTTCTTTCTGTTCAGTCCTGGAACTTATTCTTTTCCGATCGACCTATCAACAGTAGCGATCATACCCCGTCGAGCGAGTTAGGAGCTGCTCACAAAGAAGGCCGAAACCAGATGAGATGGCCGAAGCAGATACCAGAGAATAGGTTCCTTCACCGAAGTCTACTTTATTTTAGAATTCAAATTCAATTGATGCCGCACAGGCTGACCATTTAAAATAGGTGGAAACGGGAGACTGGAGAAGATGATCACACTTTGGAAGAGAGACAGTCGCGTACCTGCCCCGGGAGGGGGCTTTTGTTCGATACAATCACTGAACTCAACCGCTTAGACTGGAGATGGCACTTGAAAACTCGTACAGAAATCTATCAACTTGACTTAGAGGAAGAAGTGGCAGGGGGTAGGTCGGCTGTTTTAAGTCCGGATGTAGGTCGGCTGTTTTAAGTCCGGATGGTTCCTCTTGTTGGCATGGCGTTGGTATGCCTCGCTATCCTTCAACTCTGGATCCGCCATCCTTCAAAACAACAACTACCAAAACACGAACTCAACGGCTAATATTCATGAAAAGAAATTATAGGTACCTAGGTAAACTTAAGTTGATATAAACAAGCCAGCCGATGTACCAATAAAGTTGTTTTATAAGAGTAATCCCTTATAAAAATTATCATAAGTTTATATAGTTTATAGTAGTTAAAAATATAGTAATATAGTTTATATTATGCACGGGATCACCATATAATATAGTAATTAAAAATATAGTATTAAATCTATATTATGTGATAATTAAACTTTTTACTATAAACAACTTTATTGTTCTTATCTGATAGTCGTAATTGTCACTTCAACTTGATACTCTTATGATAACATGTACCGCAATACTCTTTCTTCTTGATCTTACCTTTCCGTTGCCCCTATTTCAAGGTTATAAAATAGGTTTGTTACAGCAAGAAATGGATATTTAGAGCCACTTCAGATCCCCACCTTCCTATGCTATGTATGCCAACCTTGATCTAATAAGTGGTCTTAATTAATATGCAAGATAGGATAATATTATACAAATGGTTGGTTTTGTTCAATACTTAGGTAGGGCTGACTACGCCACCTCAGCAGCTGGGACTGGAATTGCTTACAATGCATCTGGCCACTGACTGAATTCGAAGTAGGGCCAGTGTATAAAGACCGGCTTATCTCTCTTAAGACTTTCTAAGAAACTTGCTGAATTCTAAATGAAACAACCTTATTTTCAAGTGACAGGCAATATCCATTTCAACCAATTATTAAAGATAAAAGGGCTAACTGCACAGCTAATTGAATTCCTTTTCGAGGTTGAGTTCATCTTGAAACCGCATTTGCTTCCTAATTAAACTGAGAAAAAATAAGAATATTAAAAGAAAGACTCCACAGAACATGAATGAATTCAGGTACATCAAGTCAAAAGGTGCAACCCCCCCCTGTTTTGATCTCGGCTGGGTTTCTTCTTGATCTTACCTTTCCGGTAACAAAGACCAATGGATATGAAACACAAAGATAAGATAATTTGCGCCATTTAAAGTACTTTATTAGTAAAAATATGGTAATACTATAGTAAAACAACTTAAGTTTATAAGAGTTCTATAGAATGTTATAATATTATAAACTTAACGTAAACAACTTAAGTTTATTAGTACATAATTTGGACGTTTTTATAAGATTTCTATAGGCTAGTTTCCTAAATTAGCCGTTGAACATGATAATAAAGAAACAAGCAACGCCGCTCCCGTGCGCTCATCCCTTGCTTGTTCTTGAGCGCTAGTCATGCATCCCTAGCTGGGTTCTTGGGATATCTTGATTCTCTTTATGATGATGTAAGGGTCGGCAACAATGAATAAGGAATCGATCGGAAGTTCGCGCCAATCGATCTTCTGTAGGAGTAGGAGGTAGCGCGAATCCCCTCTTTCTTCGTTTAGAAGAGTGCTGGACCTCCACAACGTCAAACCATAGAACACAGCTCCTTTCGGTCGAACCCTAGGAAAGACGACTTTACCTTTTTCGTAGATAGTCTGAGTTCGAGCTACTGTAGTCTCCCCCGTTGACCTTCTTTTTTAGATAGAATCCTCAATGAGTGGAAAGGACTCCCAGACTTGCTCCATAGTACTATACCATACAGAGCCGCGCCCTTGTGATATGATAAGAAGAAAAGGGGCCAGACCGCCCTCTTTTCTTTTCCGCACCAAGCCTTCTTGTAAAATCGGGTGTATAGCTCAGTTGGTAGAGCATTGGGCTTTTAACCTAATGGTCGCAAGTTCAAGTCCTGCTATACCCAAAACAAAAAAAAACCACTCTTGTATTCGTAAGGATGCATAGTAGCCTTCAAAGAGCACTCTTTGGCCTTGAGAAAAGCCCCTTTCTCATCAACATCTCGACTTCGCTCGTTGTTTGAGGTAAGTATAAAGGAGATCAGATCTGTCCCGGGAATCGAAGGATACAGAAATATGGAATCGAGCACAGATTATAGGAAACAAGCAAACAGAACAGGTTGGATCCCATCTTTAACTGCACAGAGCAGCAGCCTACTATTGATTGATGATCTTACCTTCCTGAGAGTCGAGGAACAGCAGATGAGATAGCCGAAAGGGGGGACCCCGGGTAATAGGTTTCCTTTTCCGGTTTAGGCTTGAGATAAATCAGGAACTGAACTGAGCACTCCACAAGTATGGATTGGACTGTTTCATTCTGATACCAACTTTCATGCTGGAAGATAAGGTTGCCATACTGGGAAAGGGGGAAAGGAAATAGGATCCCCTCTCTTCTCTACAGGAATGAACTTCTCCTCGCCGACCACTGGCACTATACTTAGGTTAGGCGCAATAGGTGACTTACGTTGGGTTGTCTGGATCAATCCTACAACGAATAGCTCTCTTTCCTTTTAATGGAACACTCACTAGATTCTGCTAAATAAGGATAACTGCAAAGATAAGCCGGGTCATCCGAAAATCCAGGAAATATTTCCTTGATTTTCTGCATGGCATATTTCCTATCATTTCACAACCTACTTTTTTTCTTAGTTAGATACTATAGCACCTTCCCTTCATGGGGAGATGTTTATATAACATCTAAATTCATTCATTCATTCATTACTTACTTGCTCTTCTTTCCCAGTGATCGGAATAGGGATTTCCATGGATTGTAGGCCCTCGATTGTAATGATGGTATCAATGAAAGATGAAATAACATGATACTATTTAAAGCAATGGTTAATAGAGCGAGGTCTAACCTTGATTGGGTAGACCGAGAAGCAAACCACTAAGCAACTGGACTGCAGCCCCGAGAAAACAAGCAGTTCAGAAAAGCAAGTCAGGAATACGGTGGCGATGCAGCAACGATACACATTCCCGCAAGGGGTAGTGAAAAGCCATTAGGGGGAAGAGATAGGTTTCTTATTCTAAGCCAAATTACTATACCATAAGGAGATTACCATTATGAGATGACACTTGAGAGGGCACTTTAAAGTGATTGAACCCACTTTCCATGTTAGTTTAAGCAACAATATCGCTAGGGACCAAAGTAGTGAAAACGGCAGCTCCATTTTCCAAAACTTTCTATCTCATAAGACTGTGAAACCACACAATTTGACATTCCCCTTGGGAAATAGGGAAAAACAGGCCCCGGATTCCGATAACTTATGTCTCGCCTAGTGGAAAAGTACACAATTGACTAAGAAGATTGGAAGGTGGTACGAAAATACTCATCGGGTCTTTCGTTCCAGCAGTCATGATATAGCTTCTAGCTTTGACCGCTCTTAAGGTGCCCGCACTCTTGGCTTGAATCGCCGACTTGTGTTTCGGTTTAACCGAAAAGAAGAATCCTATCATTTCACTACTCGACAGAGGCTCCTCATTCATCCATCGGATAGGACGCCCCATCTATGGACCAAGAGAACGAGATATTGACTTTTTTTACATCTGTAACTACATTCTCACATTTCTTTTTTGATCTCATGACTTTTTATGCGATCGGAAAACCAATGAAATCAGAAAGATAGGCGGACGACTTGACCATAAGGTCGGATGTTTCCGTGAGCAGTAAGCAGCGGATCTCCCCTTTTTGGGGGAAAGCTGGTGGCCCTTTTGGCATGTTAATTCTTTCGACGGGGCGGCCTTCTTCGTTCGGTAGATCCGGTCGAGGTGGTTTTCGTTTACCAGCGCGTAGGTGGTCTAAGTTCCTATGACCGAGTCTTTCTGGCCCCTGTGAACATATTTTCTTAATGTATTAAAGAGGGCCTCTCTAACCGGTGAAAAGTCGTAGGTGTCCACTAACGACTATTCCTGGCTCGGCTCCGATAACGCAATTCCGGGAGGAGTCGGTAGTTGGGCACTGGATCCCTTCGGACCTGGAGAACGTGTGACACTGGGTCGGGGTTTGGTGAACCAACAGGTCGCTCCTTTAGTTGAAGTATCGGGCCCCTTTTTCGTTGCCTAGGTTACACCTTCGGAATACCGCAGACGGGGATTTCGCTCTATTCCCCCCAATCTTCACTTTACGCCACGCCGACTCTCCGTCGTGGAATTAGACCAAGGGTCGAAGACCCATACCATAGGACCCCGTCTCCCGTATCTTATCTTTCGCGCGTAGGAGATCGAGACACAACCTTAGGGCTATGGGGAAAGTGGATCGATTGCCCTAGAATTACAACTACGTAGAGGGTCTCTACAAGTCTATAAATAAGTTCCAAAAAATTGATCGGTAGTAGTCTGGTCGCACCCGAACAATAATATTCCAGAGGGAAATGCACCTAAGATCAAATATTTTGAGCCGGCTTCCGTGGAAAATTCAGACTTTGTTTTTGATGCTGCGATCACATAAAAACATAAACTTTGAAGCTCAATAGCTAAATACATGGCAATTAAATCATGAGCCGGGATCATTAAGAGCATACTGCGAGAAGGAAGTGGAATTAATACAATGAATTCAGAAGCATCAAACCTCTCTTTTTCGAAAAAATCGAAACACATCGAAATGGTACCAGCCGTACTTAATAATAGAAGGATTTGGCAAAAATATGTAAAATTGTCCCTCCTAAAAAAATTATTCTAGAATAAATGGGCAATAGTTAGGAGAGGTGCGCCAGCGGCGAGCAGAAGCAAGGTTATTAGATACCGAAGGAAAGCCCGGCCAGAACCACACGTGCAAGTTTCCCTGCATGTGGCTCGTCCGTGATAACTTCTTCGGATTTGCGTGAACTAGCGGACCGATCACTAAGTGGTTAGTACCTCCAGCATGAGCGAACCTTTTCAGAACTAGTTAGGAATGGGCGCCACTATCCCAGCCCGGATCCAGCCAGGTTCTATTGATCATGTCCCCTTCCCAACAGTTGTATCTTGTCTTGGGGCGTCTTTCTTTGGCTTTACTATCAAGCCAGACGCGGCGCCCTTTCGCATTATCATCTACCGCCCTTTCTTTCCTCCCGTCCCTTCACGCATGAAGATCGTCGTATGTATGTTCGACTTCGGTTGCCGGTGCAATAGAATTGGCGGGAGTATATTATGGCAGGATCAGTCACCTGGGCAAACCAAAACCCTCCTCCAAGAAGAATTGTGCTATGCCCCCCCCGATATCCCTATAGAGCGAAAGAGCTGCCTGGTGATCCCTAGGTTGCAGCACGTCCGGTCGTTAACTCCTCGCGAGCTGCCGCCGTTTCTAGGACCGACCGACGCCTCACCTGCATGCACAGGTACCTACGTAGTGTAGTGTCGGTCGCACATTCATAATAGCGTTCGGACTCATGTGCCTTCCTGAACCAGGGGAGTTCCCTTGCTCCTGCTGCGTACGATTAGCCGGCCTTGCGGCGGCAAAAGGATTAGGACGTCCCCCCATGCTAAGGTTCCCTGCGGTCCGGCCGCATTAGGTTAGGGAGCTGGGCGATAATAGCTCCTCCGCATCCCAAGCGCGCTGCCCTCCTAGGCGCGCAACACTAAGTAATCCAAGCCAACCCACATTACTAACTAACGGTGGATAATCATCTTTCTTAGAGGTACTAAATACAACTCCATGAATGAGCAAAATGAAGGTTGCGTTAATGATAAAGATCTCTGGGGAAACCGCTAAAAAAAGATTGAACATGTGGTTCCGAGTTTCGATAACTTCTTCTACTTTCATTTCCTCCGTCTTCCAAATCGCAGAGTTAATTCAAAAGCCTAGGTGTTATTACTGAGCTGCTGCTCTTTTTTCTCTAATTCCCTTCTCAGATCCTCCGACTACTCCTCCTTATCCTACTCACTCGAAGTTTCGTTGGTCATTTATTGTTTTTAGCCTCTTTGACAAAGTTAGTAAGAAGAAAAACCTCGATCTTCAGTACACTTCACACCCACACAATCTCTATTTGAAACTAACACTCCATTTCCAGATAGCGAGCGATCGCTCAGCAATGATACTGCGCCGGACGAAGTACCTATCCCCGGGGACCACACTTTTTTATTTGTTTCCTTTTTTTTCTTTCTATACGAAATTCAGACGATTTCGTTTGTGTTCATGTTGGCGATTTCAGATGTGAATGAGGCCGGTCGTCTCCCCTTCCTACGGGTTCCCCAGTGACACATCAACCACGCCCCTTCCTTTTCTCCGCTCATAAATAACCTGATCTCTTTCTTTCTAATTCATCCCCTTCTTTCTAATTCAAAGAAGAAAGGGGGGGGGGCGGTAAGGCAGGCTCGCAACTTACAAAGGGCATTCGCTGCTCGTAGGCCTGCTCTTTCTATTATGATTTCTATGTCTATGAAAGCTCCTTTGACTCCAGCCCCATAAGCTATTCTTTCACCTGCACCAGCTCTTGTTCTTTGTCCAGGACAAAGATATCGCAATAGTGGAATAAGGAAGTGCAAGTTGGCGATCGAAGCAAAGGAAAGATCAAGCCGAAGAGGATACCTGGGGCCATCTAAGACGGCTGTAGTAAATAGCTTACACGACTGATCAGGCTCATCAACCTATGGAACCTCACACTATGTTGCTATGATTCTTTTATCACGAAAGCATGTCGGGTGAATGAATAAAACGCGTACAACACTAGCAAGAAGAGACTTGCCAAAGAATTCGATGCCTCACAGGATCCTGCAAAAGCGGAGTCCAAAAAAGCACGAGTCGGGTCGGCGGTTTCAGATTCAGATAGTTCAGTTCAATCATCATCTGACACCTTTCGGTGCCATTCCTTTTGAAACTGGCGTTTCTTTTGTAAAAGAATTCGATGCCCCTGCGAAAAACCGAGTCAAGAAAGTGGTAAGGGCCGGGTCAGAGGCGGAACAGACATTCAAAGCAACCGAACCATAGATCCAGCTTTGCAGGACAAGCATAACGAAAGTAAGCATTTGGCCAGACATTCAAATAAACCATATATCTAGAAATCCATCATCCCTGTCTGAACGGTCTAAGCATCATATCTTTTTCTTTTCACTTCCGCTGCATCGTCTGGACATCAGAAATAGCTGCATTAGCAGCATCTCGCTACAACTCCCTTGGCAACCCTAGCACCAACAAGAACAACTCAGTTCAAGCTAGCAACAACTAACAATTTCTACTTCCTCGAACAAGAGCTTTCTTTTAGTTCACGTTAGCTACATTCGTTTTAATAGAAAGATGGGAAAGGCTAGGTTAGCAGAAGAATATGCTTGTGCCACAAACTTATTGCTTCGGAGAAGCATTTCTTCAATGAATCTTACTCAGTACAGTATTCATAAGGGACCTGTATCTAAATATTCTGTTCTAACATTCCTATTTTGGTTGGAAGTTTCTCAAATGAAAGAGCACAACCCTTTCCATCACTTCTCTACATACTGGCATTCGGAGCTAGGAGCAGAGAAGAGAAGTCAATCGGAAGAATCGTAAAAGCCTGGAGCTCAAACATTGCGTTCTACACTTTACTTTTGTTTTGTATCTCTGAAACAGGAGTGAAAAGAAATCAGCTCATCCACCGCTAACTAAACAGGGCGAAACTAGCTCTTGTTTGGTTTCCCTGGGTCCAAGTTGGGGCAAAACCAACTCTTTTCCCGCAAAAAGTCTATCGTACTAGGTGGCGCGACACGCGACATAGGTAGTAAAGTAGTGATTTTGGGCCCAATTCATACTTCTTTTTTGATTGGAATTCTTATCCTAGCTCGGCCTACTCGCGAGATGCTAGCCTTCAGCCTGATTACATAAAGCATAACACTTCTGATCGATTTGAATATTCCATTCCCTATTTCCTTGAGCGCTTTCACCATTAACCCATGGGTGCCAAGACCATCCCCCCCGGCTCTTTCTTCTTCTACTTCATATAATAGAACACAAGGATCGAACCTACTTTGCTTTAAGTCTGTTTACTTTTTAACGCCGTCTACGGAGAGACAAGATGAGAGAGGAGAGAGGGAGCTGAACGACAAGAGCTGACGAAGTCCAATCAAGCTGAGGCCTGGAAAGAGTTAAGAAAAAACACCTTCTACCTGCATTCATGGGTGCTCAACGATAGATTCCACATCAAGATAGGCAAAGCGGGATACAGCTCGTTTATTACCTCAAAGAAAACAAGAAACAGGTCTTTTCTAATCACGGAACACGAGAATAGCATGCACGGGAGAAGGATTTAGGGAAAGGTACACGCTGCTTTTTCGGAGTCTATAGGGGAAAGGTACACGATGATTTTTCGGAGTCTATAGGGGAAGATTCCACCAGCCCCAATTGCTTTGGGTGAGAGATCGAACCTCCACTCGTTTCTGGTTTCTGCTTTCTCCCTAGGGAAAGAAGATATGATACTTTTCGAAGAATGCAATCCCCGCATTCCGGCCCTGCTCTGCAAATCAACATCTGAAGATCTACGGGTCACCATAGTCTTCTGATCCACTAATAAGATTCCGCGCTCGAGATGATGTGATCTGAACGAAAAGATAGATACATCCGAGCTGCCCAAGGATATGGTCTGGGTACCGATCTGCTAGGATAAGGGGGAGATCCTAGTACTCAAAAGGCTGGGTAAATTTCGAAATTAAGCGGAGGAAATCCACCAATAAGAGAGTAATAGAAAATACTGTTATCATGAAGAAATTCTTTCAATCCATTAAGAAGATACTTAATTCGTTATACAATAGAGACGGGGAAAAAGATGATGATAAAAAACTCCACAATAATAAGAAATCCAAGAAAAAAGATATAACGGATGAGGAAGGAGCTAAAGAACCTATCAACAATGATGCATCTAGTGGCAGTAATGATGCATCTACCTCTACTTCCCCTAATCCTAATGATGGTTCTAGTTCCACTAATGATGGAACAAATCCAAATGTGAAAACTAGTGCACCTAAGCACGACGATCATGGTATAATCCACCATTTTATATGGGGTGGTGGTAGTTCAAACGGTGGAGATAGTTCCAACAGTGGTTGGACTTCCTACTTGAATTCACCTATTGATAGATTTGTGAAAAATCAAAAAACATTTACCAATTTAGATCAAAGAGGTCTAAATGGTTTTATTGCCAAAATAATGGGTTTATAGGTCCAACAACAATTGTGCTTCCATTCTTTTATAACAGTTGGATGCCGAGGATAGGTTTGTTTTCCATGTTTGTTAGAGAGCCACACGACTTTCAAATAGGAGTTAGCGTACGACCATATACCACGTTTCACAATTATGGAACTCTAGTTATGGAATATGTATATATAAAATATTTGTTCCACGCTCAGGTAGGCTGGCGACAATATAAATGTATATATTTGATAAGTTTAAAGAAATAAATGATTCGCTAGGTTTGTTTTTTATCGATAATATTTACTTAAGGGATACTTTTGACGTTATTCAGCGATTCTCACATAGCGGTCTTGGTTTGAAATCCCTTTTGAAACGTGAAATCATAAACAAGTTGGTTGAAGTAGTAATACCATTTTCTGATGAGAATTCTAAGTCGTATGTGTACGGTTATTTTGCTTTTCTAGTATACGCAGGGTTATTTTGTACTGTCTGGTATAAGTATATACCTTGGGATCCATATATAAAACCTGCTGATTTAGCTCCACCATCACTGGATGTATTTAACACCTATCATGCCGATGTCGTGGGTTATAAGAAGGTCACATACCTGATTACTAAGGACATTGTCCAAACAAACTATGGTAGACACCTTTAAACAGCCATCATTTAACGAAGTAGTAAATTCGAATGACTACAACCTTAATCAATCTGATCACAAAGTGAGTTTTTCATGCTTATGCACTGGTATCATGGTTTCTATGTTGTTAGTAACAAAAACACTTCTTCCACATTAAACAGTACTGCATAGATACAAGTTTAGCACAATGAATTTCTGAGTTATTTCACACAAGGAATTTACAAGCTAATGAAAATCAATAGATTTATAGGATATCTATCTAAATACGGCTCCTATCGTTTAAGGTTAGTAAATACATACTAGGAAATGCTCTTCAGGGATACCAGAACTGGAAGATCCTGTCAAGGGGAAACAGGACCTTAATAAGCGCCATCCCGAGACTTGGACTCGAGGGATGGTAAGATCAATAGGAGAAGGAGATATGATACAATTACTATGATCAGGATACCTTATATGAGCCATACTTATCCAGGGAATCAATCGCGTGAGGGTGTTGTTGATAGAGGGAGCTCTGGCCAGGAGAGGCTAGAGCGAGTGATAGCAACGGAAAGGTAAGATCAAGAAGGAAACAAGGCTTAGGAGGACCCTAATGCACCAATACTTTAGGCATTCCAACTTCCAATACATACTTATCATGGAATGAAATCCAAGAGGAGCAAGCATATCACTGAGAATAGCTAGCTGAAATCAAGGATGCTATCACAATATTCAATGGAATCGTTACATCGGAATAAGATAGACCCGCTTCGATGCTGTATTCAGTATGTCAGCTAGGAGCCAGAACTCACTATGCCATAGTCATACAATCAACCTGTGTATTAACAGCAATATCTAGACAGGCAGGATGGATTAATTATATTGATGGCCAAGATAAGGTGCTCAAAGGGGAAGCACTCTTCATCAAGTAATGACCCCTGGGGGCGGGTACTGCAAAAAGAAAGCAACGCATAAGCTCTTGTTCCTGATACGGTTCGAAAGTAGTGCAAAGAAAAGCGGTACTTCGGTCGGAAAGAAAGCTGCAGGAGGGTTAGTGCTAAAATCTTCTTGTTCGGATGGTTGAGAGAAGGAGGTGTGTCCTGTGGCGGATACACCGATTGATCGAGACGCCTCAAGGCCACCGGAGGGAGAAATAGTGATAGCAACGCTTACAAGGAATGTTGGGATAAGTTGGGAAGAAGGCAAAGATACTGGCGACTAGATCCTTGTGGCAGATTGGAAGATACCGATATCTCTATTTCAATTTGTTGATTGATGGTTTAAGGAAATGGCAGTGGTCCAAATCTTGCACATTTACTGTTACTTCTATGTATAAGTTCCTTGCTCAGGTGTGGCCCAGCTTTCATATCTTATTGGGATAGCTACATTGCCCTGGCCGGGTATTGCGAAGGAAGGAAACACCTTGTCCGAGTCAGGCGATGCTAAAGGATGGATTAAAAAACTCATGGATGCTATCTCTGTTATTGCTGCTTAATGCCCTATTTATACCGATCTAGCTTATAGCTGGGATTTCTAGAAAGATAAGCTGATGCAGCCCTCAGGGATGGAGTGCCTAAACTAACCTTCCTGAACAGAAGTAGCAGAGGTAGAAGATATGTAAATCGTACCATCAAGGGGAAATGCACTATTGTTATGCTTGGGCCAGGTTAGCTGATCAAGGGAATATTCCTATCGGAAGAACAATCAGAAAATAAGGAGATAGTCAGTTGGCACTCTTCACACAAGAACCGCTTTTCGTATTAAGCACAGGAGTCGTAAGGAAAGACCTCTGCGTAGCTATCAGAACGAATTAATGAACGAAATAAACGAATTCCGGTGAAACCAAGGTGAATTTATGAGCCAGCAGTGGGAAAAAGATGCCAAGTATTGAGATGCAACATTATGAATGGTGCGATCCGAAGTCTTACTATTTACTCAAAATTGACTCAAATGGTTGACTGAACTTCACAGAGGACTAAAGCCGGGAACTTAAACTAATGGTTTTGCCTTTCCACTTCCCAATTGACTCTCATAAAAGGCTAGGCTACCTCTTCACATCGCACCTGATCCCGAATCATGTGCTCTGTTCAGGGGATCAATAGTGGCTATTAAGCTTTTCCCTTTCTATATATTCTTGAGAATAAGTAAATACCATCCTTTTTCCTATCAGCATCTCTCTATCTGACAGTAAATATTGCTTTCAATCGATCAAGCACTAGGTTATTAAAGTATGGATATGCCATATAATAAGGGAAAAGGCCTCAAGTTTTTTTAGCGCAAAAGAAAAGCCGATTCCAAATTTTCTATTTCCCGGCAAGTCTATGAGAGTCCTATTACGGATCCTCTGATCTTTAGCTTGAATGGTCGTGTTTTTATATATTTAGGTCTTTCTTCTGAGCTCTTCTATTACGGTACGGAAAAATCAAACCTATCACTCTCAAAGAATGGGTAAAAAGAATTCAAGCTAGGGGAGCCTACACTCTCTAACTACCTATACTACGCCCCCATTGATTGGAAACGCTCGGGGAAAATGATCCCATAAACAAAGGAATTATACAGTACGAAATAGCAAAAAAACAGACTAATTCGATTCTAAAAAATCGATAATAGATATTTTATTCTGCTTAAATTGTCCCGACAAGGAGAGATATTCAATATTTGAATCAGATTGGATTTCGTAGTATACCAATGTGAGCCAAACTATTACTATTTCATCTAACTTGAATAACCAAGGACTGAATTTGACTATGGATTCTGATAACTTGAGAAGTTTTTATTTGGTTATGATCCAAAAAGAAAAAAGAAAGGTTTAACAAGCCATGAGAAAATAGAGTAAAGTAACCATACGTTCTGTTTGCATAACGTGTATACGCCACGCCATACAATCGAAATAGAAACATGGGACAATTCCAGAATTTTGAATAGATCCGTGGGGATGAGAGAAGTTGTTGTTGAGAAATATGAAATTGGAAAGGAAGTCAAACTCCCTATGGAACCTGTGATCGGTTGTACCTGTACTTTAGTGATACGAAAACTCGCTATTCACTCAGTTTCTGGTCAATAATAAGATTATGTAGGAGAGATGGCCGAGTGGTTCAAGGCGTAGCATTGGAACTGCTATGTAGGCTTTTGTTTACCGAGGGTTCGAATCCCTCTCTTTCTGTTTCTGTTAATTCACCAACGTTACCGACCACAATGAAATTTCTAGTAAGAGGAAAATCCGTCGACTTTCTAAATCGTGAGGGTTCAAGTCAAGTCCCTCTATCCCCAATAAAAAGCCCATTTTACTTCCTAACTATTGTACCAACCTCTATTTTTCATTAATGGTTCAAACAAGATTCACTATCTTTCTTATTCTACTCTTTCACAAACGGATCCGAACTGACTTCTTTGGATCTTATCCCATTCATACAAATGAACATATTATAGTATAGGCAAGTAATCCCTATTATTAAGTAAGTCATTCACAATCCATATCATTATCGTGATATTTACTAAGTCCAATTTGAGAATACTTGTTTCTTTTTTAGTCCCTTTAATTGACATAGATACAAGTACTCTACTAGGATGATGCACAATAAATAGTCAGGATAGCTCAGTTGGTAGAGCAGAGGATTGAAAATCCTCATGTCACCAGTTCAAATCTGGTTCCTGGTACAGAACGAACAATGAATGAATGCCTTTTCGGGAAAGAATGTTCTTGTTTTTCGTTGGAAAAACCAACGCCGACGTCAAGATCAGTCTCCTTTCTTTTCTCTTTTCGGGAGCAGAGCTGAAAAAGATGGCATTTTCCGATGGGAGCTACTTGTACCAATTTATCGGAAGTTCTCACGCATACCGTAACCGCCCATCCCTATCCCTTTGGTTTCTCCTTTGTCTGATTTTTAGCGTTTTGGGGGTTGTTTTGTTTAGACAGTTAGCATATGTAAAAAGATTTAATGAGAGAAACCTCTCGGATAGGATGGCTATAGCCCGAGAGATACTGGAGCATAATAAACAACTCGGCATACCTATGACTGTAGAGCTGAGTTGGAAACGCTTCCTAATCGTACCAGTACCTATACAAAAAAGAAAGATAAAACCTGATACTTCTTGACCTTATCCCATTTTCTTATTGGAATTCCAGACCTAAATCGAAATGAATGGAAGATGCCTCTGGAACCTACGCACGAGTGAAAAGCTAGGCTAGTTTTGAAAGAATTGGCACTAAGTAAGAGGTGATCTGCTTTTGGCCTTGTATCGGGCAGCGGGACGTTATGAAGGGCAGCTGAAACATGACTCTTGCGATGCTGAATCATCGATTGATAGAGGTGCTGAGAGGGCTGTGACTGCAGTAGCCTCACTTCACTTTTTTCCACCATCACTAGTACGTGGGGTCCCGAAAACCAAACAAAGAAGAAAATGCACGCACGAGTTGGTGGATTGGGTTAAGCATCTAACTAACTAGATTCCTTACTCCCAGCGATGACCTATAATAGAATATGAAAAGTAATGTTTCCCTTAATCTCTCCCATCTGGATAGATAAATAAAGGTCATGCGTAGCTCGTATAAAAAACTCTAAATGAATTATTTCCCTCTGGCGAAAGGAAAAGATTGTTGGTACGAAAGCCGCTATTACACCACTTGAGGGCTGAACAACCCTCATGCTCCATCAGATACAAGAAACAGCCCAACTCTGAGCTTATCGATCTAAAATGCACTTTGAAACCAATGCCTTAGCGAGAGAATGGAGGAGTAGACGCCTCTTCTTATAGATGGACTATTTTTTCTCTTTTTATATGATTATTCGAGTGAGGTGGTTGAGATGCTTCTACAGGGTGGTTCTTGATAGGGCAGCTTCTAATACAATCAGTTAAAGACGTAGTTCAAGTTTGGTATCTACTTGAAATCGAATGAAAAGGAATGCACTCCCTTTGGTCGGGGTTCACCATTCGATGCCTCAACCAAAGGGATTATTGGAGGTGGTAGTATGAGCCAAGATAGTCGTGAGATACGTTAAGCTGCTAATATGTCCATCTTTGTATCCATACGGAGGGAGAAGGGAAGGCCCATTGATCCTATTATGAGTCGCTTAACTAAAGCTCGAACGATGTCCCTTCTGGTTCGCCCGAGATTCCTGTAATAATGCTTGATCCATAGTAACGTAAGTAGAAATGGGGAGGTCGAAGCTAGCGATCAAGCTGCTCCATTAGACCCGAAGCTTTCTTCTTATCCCTTTTGTCTTCTTACGTAGGATGATTTCATCCGAGTGTGTGTAAGGCGGGTGGCATTCTTAGCCATAAGCTCTAAGCAACCACCTACTTGTAATATGGTATCCTTTCTCTCTTCCTGGGACTTGAGGGGAGGTTAGTACCGCGAATAAAGTAGTACTCGCTATCCAGCCAGTCATCTACTTGACAAGTTTGGAAAGAATCTCTCGGAAAAGAGAGCGCAATCTCTCTTTGCTTGTGCCACCCGGGCGGAAGATATATCTGAGTCGAGCTCGTCGAAGAAGAAACAGCTACTGACATCCAGGGATGAGGGCTCAGATCAGAGTGAACAAACAGTGCGAAAGAGACTGAGAAGGGGAAGCATGCGCCCGAAAACAACTTGTTTGTTTTGGTGGAAGAGGAAGAAATAGAGAAAGATCGCCGCTTTTCATACGCTAATTCGTGATTCAAAGTAGATCGTTTGAGGGAGGGTTCACTGTGATTGTTTTCAAGTGATCTGCCACTGGTTTTCCTGAGAAGGTAGTCCAATGGCTTCTTCTTTTTCTACACCACCTGGGAACTGTCTTCTTTTTCTACACTACCTGGGAACTGAAGGGCTACTCGGGAGGCTTAAGGCAAGGTCAACCCAATCCTTACCACTTTGTCTTGATCATACTTCCGCTTTCTACCTTCTTGTTTGCAAACTCGTAGCTTCTTCAACACTCAGCCAAAAACAACCATATTGAACAAGAATCTCTTCTTCAAAGCGGAATCTGAAATCAATGAGTCCTGATCTACACCCTTAGACGTCGATGCACTTACTCCTTACTCTATTTGGACTTTATGGCTAATGACTTACTTGAAAGATTTGTGCAGGTACATATACAACTGACTATACTACTAATAATAATAGTGACTCTGGTTCAACTTCTTACTTTTCTTGATCGTACTTGTACTAAATTAGAGTTGATTGAATAACGAAGGTTGACACGCTTCTCGGTTGTGGAGTCAGTTCTCAGTGGTGGTGCCTTCTTCTTTTTCTTAGAATAGAGACACATACATATTGACTTGTTGACTTGATTTGAGAATATACTTCATTTACTTTCTTTCATCGTTGACAGAAACTGAACTCAAGACAGACCTTCCAGCTTGATCTTATTGATGGATCATTCACTCAATCAAAACATTGACGCACGCGCCTTCTTTCTATGTAATTGAATAGCAAAGTGACGGTCTCATCAGCGGCCTGGGAGTGAATGTGGAAGCTTAACACTAGCAACGGGCAGAACAGTTGGTAAAGGAGATCATTGGCACTATGGCGCATGTATGTTGAGTTCTTGAAGCATTGCCGATATCGATATATATTTCTTTGCATGGGACAGTAGCCTTTTCTGCTTCTTTGCATGGGTGCGTAGGTAGAGTAGCCTTTTCTACGGCGGAACAAGCTAAGAAGTGCAGGCGGCTCTGGTTTCGAATGGTACCTTGTTTCGAATGGTACTTACTCGTCTTGTGACTAAGTAAAATAAAAGATTGTTGCTATTCAAGTGGTTAGGTCACCAAGGCGCGGGCGGCTCGCTACATTTTGTAGTTCGTTCACTCCTTTCTAAATCACTCATCAGGAATGGGCTCGTTCCGTGGCCTCTTCATTGAGCTCTTTCACATGGAGAAAACGTATCATAGGTTGCCCATGCTGAGCGTGACTTTCTCCCCTCTTTGTTTCAGCCTGACCCAATTTCCCATAGTTTGTTTTTCAATTCAAGAGATTGTAGGAAAAATAGTGATAGTTAGCATTTTAGCTTCTCCTCAGTCGGGGTTTCGACAAGGAATACCATTTGGATAAGGCATTACGCTGCGTATCTTTTGCGAAAGCAGCCTCATTTCGCCCAAGTGAAATATAGCAAAATGTGAGGTTGTAGATCTACTAAACCGACCCCATTCATTATCGTAGGAACTTTTGTGGATCCAATACCAGACCCTCTTGTTTGTTCAATCGCAATCTCACTACATCGAAATAGTAAAAAAGGTGTCACCTCACTCAGTTCGAGGGATGGATGGCGCTTTCTTGTGTGTATCGACATGTCACATTACTTGGTATCTCCTCGCTTTCAAGTCTTGATGATGTTTTAGTAGCTTTGGGTAGGTAGATGTAGACAGGTACCTTTGATGTTTGAACTTATTTGCGATTTTGCTTTTAGCAGAGCTTCCTTTTCCAAGTATTATCTCTATGAACCAATTTGGAGTTCACTCAGAAATAGCATATAAAAATGAAATAAATAACTGAAAAAAAGAGCTGGGTTTCATATCTTTTGACCCGGAAGAGAGGTGTTTTGTGTCACAGTGGTTTCGAATCGATATTTTTTTGTTCAGTCTACCGAAGATAGGAATAAGTCAAGGCTGTTTGTTTCTTTTTAGTGCCTTCCGTTTAACCCAACTCAAGCTGAAGAAACTTATTCAATGGTCACTGCTAACCGCTTTTGGTCCCAAATCTTTGGTGTTGCTTTTTTTAATAAACGTTGGCTACATTTCTTTATGCTATTTGTACCCGTCACCGGTTTATGGATGAGTGCTATTGGCGTAGTTGGCCTGGCTCTGAACCTACGTGCCTATGACTTCGTTTCCCAGGAAATTCGTGCAGCGAAAGATCCTGCATTTTAGACTTTCTACACAAAAAAGATTGTTTTAAACGAGGGTATTCGTGCGTGGATGGCAGCTCAGGATCAGCCTCATGAAAATATTATATTCCCTTAGTAGGTTCTACCACGTGGAAACGCTCTTTAATGGAACTTTCGTTTTAGCTGGTCGTGACCAAGAAACCACCGGCTTTACTTGGTGGGCTGGGAATGCCAGACTTATCAATTTTTCCGGTAAACTACTTGGAGCTCACGTAGCCCATGCCGGATTAATCGTATTCTGGGCCGGAGCAATGAACCTATTTGAAGTGGCCCATTTCGTACCAGAAAAGTCCATGTATGAACCAGGGTTTATTTTACTTCCACACTTAGCTACTCTAGGTTGGGGAGTAGGGCTGGGGGAGAAGTTCTAGATACTTTTCCGTACTTTGTATCTGGAGTACTTCACCTAATTTCCTCCGCTGTCTTCTCCCTAAGTTTTGCTAAAACCGGCAACGTAAAGTTTTTCATTTTTTCTTTTTGATTTTTCATTTTCTTAGGTAGTTTCCTCAAAGTTCTGTTCAGTCCATCATAGAAGCCTGTTCGATACCATTGGGAGTGGAATCTCTTCCTTGGGTGGCATTACTTTAGCCCATAGGTTTTCATATATACACATTAACGACACACTAAGGGATGACGGGACGAATGGTGGAATTAGCAGTTTCAAACGGCAATAAAAGAGTACCAGAAACAAAAGAAGGAGACCAGGGAAGTGGTAGACATAGGTAGGTTACATTTAGACAGGAAAGTGAAGTGCAGTAGTAGTTTACGGGCAAGGAACATCGGAGAGCTAGAACAGTAGGCGGCCAAGCAGAAGGAAAGTCTCATCTGTCTGAGTAAACGAGAGAAGGAAGAGTATAAGTCTAAAGACAGAACTATATAGTCCCGAGTAAGTGGCGCGGAGCGGATTGCAATAAAGCAATAGAGAGTTAGCTACATATATTGAAGTTGAATCTATGCTCTTTGCAAGGCAAAAAGCTATCCAAGATAGTAAGTACTCGGCGGTATACTCCTGTAGCTCCTTGATTCCTTATGCAAGTTAGAGCCTTATGAAAGAGGGAAGACTGCTTATTAATAGGCAACTTTTCTTTAGACATAAAAAAGACTGCTATTTGAGGGAATGCAGCATGGGCCCTATAACTTGCTTTTCTATTTCCAACCAAAGCTAGAAGAGCAGTGCGTCTATCCTGAGTTTTCGTGTCTAGCTTGCTTGCTCACTTCCTATAACGGCAATCAAAGAAAATCTCGTTCTGATCCTATAACTTAGCTAAACTTAACTAAGTAGTAAAGAGAAGATTAGGATGAGTAAGCCCTGACTTCAAGTCTATGTATAGCAACTAGCTATATTACTACTTATTAGTCATACTTTATCTCGATGGACCTATTGCCGCCTATTTAGAATAATAATAAAGTCTTCTATAGTTACTGGCATATTACTCCCATCAGTGAGAATTGTATACGTAGGAGAGAACCTTGCGCAAAAAGGGCTTTGCTTTATGGTATAGATTAGGAATTGGAATAAGTAAGGCTAACTAAAAGAGAGAAGAGGGTCTACAGTCATTCTATCTCAACACTGAAGAATAAGACGTCTATCCTTACTCTTGCATTAAATAGAATAATATTAAAGGGAGGGGAGTATATCGAATATAAGGCAGCCCTCAGGCAAACCCATAATAAGGCTGATGAAAGCGAAGCAAAATTTAAAACAAATAAGGTACACTCTTGATCCTTACAGCACATCTTTACTATGACTAAAAAGTGCCGGAAGGAGAAAGTCAAAGAAGGACTCGAAACTTGCAGATAATGAATATAAAGATGAAAGATTGAATGCTTTATCAGAGATAGATTTTGACTTGGACTTGAACAAAGCCATTCTTCGCCTTTCTTCGCTAGTTCGCTTAAGTACATAGGTTATGGCAATACAACATTCTATCTTTTGCTTAGGCTTGAAACACTTATTTTCTTATTATCTTTTTTATTTTCTTTCGCCCTAGGCAATCTCTTTGCTTGCTGACATAAACTTTCAACATAGATCAAGTTGTTTTTTAGGAGTTTTACCTCTTCTTACTTCTTGACATCAGAAAGACAAGCGCTTACCTCCTTCCTAGCAACCTACATATCTGTCTGCTCAAAGGACATTCGGAGTATAGTTGACTATTCCTCCTTTACGTATCTCAGCCAAAGCCTACTTTATTCTCTGCAAGCTAGGTAGTTAAGGAATTAAGTAACTAATTTAGACTGATTGGTGGCAGGCTCCGACGAAAGCTTATGGATTCAGCACTTTGCTATAAGAAAGAAGCAAGGTTGTCCGACAAAACTAGAGTTTTAAGTAAGCAAGAGATTGATTGCGTGGTAGGAAAGAAAGGAAACTACCAAGCGAGGGATTGTTTGCATATTATATACTTATTAACTTCCTGTCAGTAAAGTACTAGTTTTTTAGTTAGTAGTGTGCAATACTGTTTAAGAAATGCATGCAATCTGAGACTTCAGAAAACGTATACTTGAGTCAAACTACACTACAATAGTCAGTGAAAAACTACACTGAATTATAAAGGTCTTTTCCTTGAAAGAATAGGTTTTTTGCATCAAGAGGCTGTGAGGAAATAAGTAACATAGTTAATGAGGAGGGGGTATGCATCTTATCATCTTCTATTCGAGAATAATAAACGATCGAGAAAGTAAGTAGCAGGCACGAGTAGACCGACTGATAGCAACGGCGAATCAACGCCCGACCCGGCTCTTTTGTCCTTTTGTTCGCAGAAGGGAGATCCTGTGCGCTAGCTATATCTGTTATGGATGGAGCCCTCACTCAACCGACTTGCTACCTGGAAATCCCCAATGCACCAATGTACCAAAGGCACTGTACTTTGAATAGGAAACACTTCCTACTTCACTTCCTAATTAATAAAGTAGGAGGTATTCGAGTACGAGGTACTAGACCGTGATTCTGGTCCTGATGCGGACACACCTGTCGACAACAGAGAAGGGATTCAATTGAGAGCGGATAGCAAGATCGAATGAATGGATACTCTGAGATAGAACGATAAAAAGAAAATTTGATTAATCCTACAAAAGCCTTACAAGGCAGGTAAACTTTATGCAGTATCTGCTACAAAAGAAGGTTAGAGAACTGGTTCCATCTACGTTATCCTTGGGCATGAATAACATGCTTCTTTCTCAATTTATAGGAATCGTTAACCGCAACTCTCCTTTTCAGGCGTGGATTGGTTTTTTGATGCAGTAGAGAAGCCGTTTCCTTTGAACTTGGTCCATCGAACAGATATATACATGGAGAAGCTTTTCAATGTCAATCTTTCACTACTTTGTTTGGACCTTGCTTCTTCACTTAATGCTTGCTTTCCGTCTTGCCTTTGCTGGGCCTACGATAGGCTGTACTCCAATACGAAATAAGATTGTACATGAAGGTTGGTGAAAAGCAAAAGAAGCAATTGGTTCTCAAATGCCGTGACGTCACCTAGCTTTATTCTATATTTCTCATTCTATTGGTATGTATAGTGTCTTTCATCTGCTTTTTCATTCATTCTGCCCACAACCGTTAGGTATTATGACAAAAGGAACCAGCATGTTGCTGCTGAATCTACAGATAGAGAAGAGGGCACGTCTCTTTTTCTAGAAGCCGGTCTATGTTCTTATTCTTAATCGAATTCTAAAGAAACGTCAGTTTCAAATCACTTCCATTGGGCTGAGCGGGTCATATATGCCTTTTGGCTTTCACCTATGTTATGTATTCTCTCACAATCACTCCTAGCAATAAGTGAAAAGGCGGCTATCGATACTGTCCCAACACCTCCTCTTCTGTGTCTACTTCTCCATTCTAATTTCTGACTGGTTCATGCCTGCTTGTGTATTGGTTATAACCTCTGTACTGTATTTTGTTTGGCTTAAATTGCCAAATGGCGAGACCAGACCCCATGAAGCTTCTAAGTCTGATGTTGATTTGCAAGAATCAGATTTACCAACGGGAAGAACGCTTAGTGTATCCGCGGTGGGTGAATCTTAGGAAACTCGCCTTGTCCGAACAAAAGCGGGAGGTAGGTAGGTGGTAGTTAGAAGGATTCCTTCGGGGAGCTGCTTCTTCCTCTGGATTCAATCTCAATGACTGCTAGGATTTCTTTCTACTTCTATTTGTGGCATATATAATTTTACGATAGATGAAGCAGAAGAAGGAACAAGGCTTGAAGGCGGATTAGCAAGGGAATGAATCTGATGAAGCTGTTCCTCCGCTAGAATAAGGGGGGCATGATCGCTGATTTGACCGGGCAGACCAGATGAGCGAGATTGATTGAAAGAGCTGTGCCAACTTGCGTACAAGATTTTTAGACTCTAGTAAATCCTCTTCACAAGTTATTTCGTACAGACTATTCAAGGTCTATTAGCTTTATTGCTTATGTGGTACTTCAACCGCGAAGCCTCGCTTATGCACCGAGAAAGATCGTAGATAGGAAAGATCTGTTATGCACCAACGACGGCCCCTTCTCTTTACCTTTATCGTCTCATACCTCAGTCCATTGCTGGCTTGAATGCTGTCTCTCTTCTTCTTTGCTCGCGAGAGTGAATAAGAGGACGACCCACCGGGGGGAGGATGGAATGAGTCGGCAAGGGGATCAACCATCTTCTTTCAGTAAAGGCCCACACATTATCCTTAATATTGGGATAAAAGGACTCTGAAGAAGGAAACTCTCTTCCCGTCTTGCGTAACTGACCACTGCAAATCAAGTCGAAAGTGCTTATATGCTTAACACGTTTTTGTCTCAATGACAGGCCGCTTGAACATTGTCTGATTTTTTTAAGAGACTCGATCTTATGTATCTACTTATTGTCTTTTTGCCTTTGCTCGGTAGTTCCGTAGCTGGTTTTTTCGGACGTTTTCTAGGATCTGAAGGAACCGCTATAATGACCACCACGTGCGTTTCATTTTCTTCGATCTTATCTTTGATTGCTTTTTATGAAGTCGCACTGGGAGCTAGTTCTTGCTATCTCAGAATAGCTCCATGGATCTCATCGGAAATGTTTGATGCTTCTTGGGGCTTCTTTGGCGACCGTGAAGTCACCGGATGAATTGCCGAGTAGATAGATCAGATCCGGACGCTGCAGTTGTTCCGCGGTGATACGGACTCGACCCGCTCCTACCCACCCTGGGGTATCATAGCATGTCGGGAATCGAGGGGGGACATACTGGACGTAACTACTCCCGTCGGTTGGGGGCTCTGCCGCCCTGCCTTTCGATCGATACACAGTTGAGGAGGCGGATCACGAACGTGACAGGTGTGGGAGCGATCCTGGGAAGGCAAGGCTAAGACGGCGCCTTGCATATGGGTAGCAAGAGGGCACTTATGCCCCGACGGTGGGGCCTTATGGGGAAGGGCCCAGCCCAATAGGGACAACACACCCCCCACTTTAAGCGCATCTCTGTATCGACTGAATAACTCTATCTAAGGGTGACGTCGGTGGAACCGGTGAACCACGCGAGCTGGTTAGATGCGTGGGGCAGAGGGCTCGTAGTACCCCCCTTTTCTTGATCCAGCCTTTTCTTCGCTTCGGTAGTTAATCACCTAAAATCCAAGGGAGGCTAGCCTGCACGCCATACCTATACCCATACAGTGCCAGGCAGGCGGTGGACTCATTTTTGGATTAGGGAAGGGAAGAAGGGGCCTAAGCACGGCAGATGCCGTACACTTGAGTGGCAAAGGAAAGCGAGACCGTACTTCTTTTGCCAGGCCTGTTCTTACATAAGGTTCCCGCAGAAGATCAAGTTGGTGAGCCGTGTGATGGGAAACCTTCCCGCACGGTTCGGAGAGCACTGAAGACGAATGAGAGGTTCACCACCACATCATTGCAAGGGGAGCTCACTCGATTCGCAGATTGGCCTGACTCGTAATTCACTTTTGACTCTGTGTTCGATAGCCTGACCGTAGTGATGTTAATTGTGGTTACATTCATAAGTAGCTTGGTCCATCTTTATTCCATTTCATATATGTCTGAGGATCCGCATAGCCCTTGATTTATGTGTTATTTATCCATTTTTACTTTTTTATGCTAATGTTGGTGACTGGAGATAACTTTCTTCAATTATTCCTGGGATGGGAGGGAGTAGGTCTTGCTTCATATTTGTTAATTCATTTCTGGTTTACACGACTTCAGGCGGATAAAGCTGCTATAAAAGCTATGCTTGTCAATCGAGTAGGTGATTTTGGATTAGCTCTTGGGATTTTTGGTTGTTTTACTCTCTTTCAAACAGTAGACTTTTCAACCATTTTTGCTTGTGCTAGTGCTCCCAGAATGAATGGATTTTTTGCAATATGAGATTGGATGCCATAACTCTGATTTGTATTTTACTTTTTATTGGTGCTGTTGGGAAATCTGCACAGATAGGATTGCATACTTGGTTACCCGATGCAATGGAGGGTCCCACTCCAGTATCTGCTTTGATTCATGCAGCTACTGTGGTCACTGCTGGCGTTTTCATGATAGCAAGGTGCTCCCCTTTATTTGAATACTCACCTATGGCTTTGATTGTTATTACTTTTGTAGGAGCTATGACGTCATTCCTTGCGGCAACCACTGGAATATTACAGAACGATCTAAAGAGGGTCATAGCTTATTCAACTTGCAGTCAATTAGGCTATATGATCTTTGCTTGCGGCATCTCTAACTATTCAGTTAGCGTCTTTCACTTAATGAATCACGCGTTTTTCAAAGCATTACTCTTCCTGAGTGCGGGTTCGGTGATTCATGCCATGTCGGATGAGCAAGATATGCGGAAGATGGGGGGGCTTGCCTCCTCCTTTCCTTTGACCTATGCCATGATGCTCATGGGTAGCTTATCTCTTATTGGATTTCCTTTTCTAACAGGATTTTATTCTAAAGATGTGATCTTAGAGCTCGCTTACACAAAGTATACCATCAGTGGGAACTTTGCTTTCTGGTTGGGAAGTGTCTCTGTCCTTTTCACTTCTTATTACTCCTTTCGTTTACTATTTCTAACATTTCTAGTACCAACTAATTCATTCAGGCGAGACAGATTACGATGTCATGATGCGCCCATTCCTATGGCCATTCCTTTAATACTTTTGGCTCTCGGGAGTCTCTTTGTAGGATACTTGGCCAAAGTGTGACCTGTTAGCCCATAAGTCAGTACTGTGACGAAGCGGCTGTTGCTCACCCGATACGATCATACGAGGTCACAATTTACCCAACACGATCATCCGGGGTGAACAAGAATTGGGGATCGGATGCGGGCGAAATTCCCGCCAATGGCTGAGATGTTCAGTCGACTCCCTCCCCCTTTGTGGGGGTCTGGACCCCTACGAGTGAGCAAAAAAGGGAGGAGGAAAGAGGCCCTGGTGAACCGTCATAATAAGTGAACAAGTGTAAGCTTTGCTGCCCGACAGTATGGAGTACTGACCACATCGAGGGACATGCCCTGAAGCGAAGGACAGGAACGAGCGGAATCAATGTGTTCCAATTTCTGGCCTTGCACCGACCATCCAACGGACCATGGACTAAACGGCCATTGCCTGAAAGGACTATGCTATGTCCAGGGGACCGCTGCCCTCCACAAGGTACATCTTGCGCCTATGGGCCGCTATAACTATCCAAGAAGACACTCGAAAAAGGAAGGATAAACAAACCTACCCGGTGGACTGCCGAGCTACAAGTCCTACGACACAGGAGCGGGATTCTCTAAAAAGCCAAGGTCTTAGGTGGCCAAGAGGGCCCACTTGGAGACTTGGGATCTCAGCAGGAAATGTGAAGGTTGTTTAAAGCCGGCCGATAGGCGAAAGAGAATCCAAAAGTTTTGTTCTGATCTGAGTAGGCTCAACATAGGGAATACCCTAACCCTGGGAACCGGGGCATATAAATCCGCTTATGGCATTCACCCAAGCATACAGAGACAGATGGAATGAAAGAAAGAAAAAGTAGCTCCGCAGCTCACCCAGAAGAAGAAAGACCCGCCGCTAACGATTTGGAAATCCCTGGTGGGCTGGGCCTGAAAGACAAGTGTGTGTGGATTTCCACATCCTCGTCTTTACTTTAAGACACAACTCTTCTCTTTCTCGGTCAAATGACTTGCGATAGTCTACCTTGAGTAGGACCATAGGGATCTTATGTTTGTGGCGAAAGATAAGTGGTTCTGTCACAACCAAGAAAGTTTCTATGAGTGAGCGACCCTTGATAAATGCCGATTGATACGTGTCAATGTCAATAAGTGGATGAGTGTTGTTAAAGACAATGTTTGTTCCTCTTCTTTGAAACGATTTTCATGAATCTCGAGATGATACTGATTGGCCTGAAATCCTCAACGGTGTTGGCATCTTTTTTCTTTGGGAGGAGAGTGATGGATGCGTGGGTTAGCCTCCAAACATAAAGGCCATTGCTATGAAAGAGCTGCAAGAGAGAAAGCAGTTGCGGGTGGATGATGTCCCAGAAGGCTTGGATTGCACAGATTCTACCAGAGGATGTTGAGATGCTCCCATTGCAACTCACTGATGGAGAAGAACTGGAGAGCTCAGCTAGAGCTGGAGGAGGTGGTAGTACCTGTTCCCTACTGGTACCAGTGGTGGCTTGACCACTTCAAATTGGAGGGACTATTGGGCCAAATTCCCATACTGTAAAAAAAAGGTTATCTTTTCTGATATATCGGAGGTTTTGTGTGCAGAGGCCGCCAGGTTGAAGTTGGATGTTGCTTTTGTAGTTCCCAGTGAAGGATGATGCTGGGTCTATGATGCATTTTATTTGGATTTTGGCTGATAGTTTTCGATGAAGCCACAGATACTACTCTTGTCTGAGACCTGTTGGCTTCATCCAGAGGGAGATGTGTTCTAGGGTGCCAAAGTACTCTTCAGCTGAAGAACTCTCTTTGGGACAAGGGCATCATCGAAGCAAAGAAATCAGAAGAAGAAGCAGTCAGTAATGCAATGCGAGACAAGTGTCATGTAGCAAGGTGCCCGGAATCTATCGTATATCGTATATAGGGATTTTGGATTGCGATTTCCTTTTGGGGATCAGGCCGATTTGATGACAGGAATTTCCTTGTTTGTTGCAGCCTAAGATTGGGATTGGCCTACTCTTCTTCTATAACCGGGATCTTACGACTCTCGTGCTTAATAAGTTGGCACCTCGCATCCTGCCAAAACCTAATCCTCTTATTCTCTAGCTAGAGTTGGGCTCCTTAAGAAGATATGATACTTCTACTTTTGACACCTTTTTTTTCCTATTTTTAAACTCAAATTGATAAAGCCACCTGGCGAGTAGGAATAGTTTCGAGTTTCTGGTCTGTTTTCTTTTGAGAATCAAACCTCTAATGGGTTTTTGCTACCAGGAGAAGGGAATGGCCATGTTGATGGGGTCTATCTAAATAGAGAGGAACCTACAGGGCTGATTACTCGATCACTCCATTGTGATGACAATCACACCCATATTCTTTATTATTTCTAAATATAGATAACTGCCATCTCCCGGCATAAGAAGGAGTGACCCTAACGACAGCCCCTATAATAGTAGACAACACGTTTTAAATCAGACTGGACTAAACGAAGAAAGATCTTTCCACACAAGAGTGGAAGGGATCCTTTATAAATAGTTCTTAGCTCCAATCAAGCTTTCTCTGCTGTCTAGGATCGTTAGTGCTATAGTGGAGACACTTTTCTCAAATAAGAATGGTGGTCACATTCCCTTTCTGGTGGTAGTCATTGAGGATCTCAAAAACAGGGATCGCAAAAACGTGTCAATAATGACAACGCTGGGCGAAAAGGCTAAAGAAGAAAAACCTGTAGATTTGAATGCCACTTCCTTTGCTAAGATAGCTAGATTTGGATGTCCATTCCATAAGGTATAGCTGCATCTGACACTGAGTAGAAGTTACTAGAAGGATAGACAGGAAGCTCTGAAGGATGTACAATGCTTGGAGGGACAGAAGTTTCAAGAGAAATGGTCTCTTTTGATGGGCATTTGTAGATGATGGTTGATACTGCAAATAATGCCTTCTTGACAGCTCTAGCATCACCAGTTATCTATTAAGCATAAAGATACATTCAAGATAACAATTAGCGGAATATAAGAAACAAAGAATAGATATTGAATAAAGAAAAAAAAGAGCAGAGCCTCATAACCGTCCTAATAGAGATAATACCACGTTCGTCTTGTTCTTTACGCCGATCCAACTCGTGCTTTTTAGGATGGATTTCACACGGAATCAAGGGAGGTGCGGGATACGACCCATATCACATTCCTGTGCCATAGCTTGCAAAATCAAATAAATCTATCGAAGCTAGGGTGCCAGGCCTATAAGAATCAGAAGAACAATCCACACTAATGTAACCGTAAAGAAATGGCGGCTCTAACATAGATTTTTATCAATATGTCATGTTGTTGAAAAATCCTGTGGTAGCATGGGATGATCGGCACTTTAGTTTTAGTTATTGATTTACGCATCACGCATTAACTAATATTTATGGGGCTGGAGACTTTGCTAAAGCATGCACATAAATAGATGAATGAGAGATTACAAGGCAAGGAGATACAGATCTGGGGGTTGACTCAGAACTTGTACATAGGTCAGCTCACTAATGCTTAATAACCAATAAATAGTCAATCAAGAGATATGCACCAGCAAACAACATTATACTAAAATAGTGTATTAGGCGGCAAATGGCACAGAAGAGTTTAGACGATAGATTCTCTACAACAGGTAGGGATCGGGGGTTATACGCTCTTTTCTATAAACAAAGTAGGCTTGTGATTGTCTGCATCCATCACTCAATCATGCAATTCAAAGAAATGGTTTACTTATCTTCTTCTAAAGGATGGAATTGCTAGATTGTCAGTAATATCAATTGAGGAAGAAGCTAGTCCCACTTAAATTCGAAAAGAAGACCTCTCTTGTGATAGAAGATTCCTCGCCCACAGCATCTCACTTATTGATTGTGACATAGCTCTCTATCTCCGCTCATAAGAAGATAGCGTTTCATTCACTCGCTCTAGAAACCATAGGAGCTACTATTCCTAAGTTTATTAAGAACGGGCACTCACTGGATTCAGGCTTCCACCATTCTAGCTTCTCTTCGTAGTTCACTAGAATGTATCGAGCATGTTTATCCGGATCAGGAGGCTTTACATAAATTGCTACGATTGCCAAGTCGAAAAAGAACTGGGCATGAAAGTGAAAGTGGAAAGAGAAGGGAGCGTGATTTGTTTCAAGAATTGGATGCCCTTGTTAAGGAAATCTAGTATAAAAGGAGAAATTGGGCCTATTTATAACTTTTGGTACCTAACCACCTGAACTGGGAATAATGGCTAAAGATTGAAGGTTCTAAGCCATGTATCACAGCCGGTTATTTGAGTATCGATGCTGTTGGAGTCTAGCTTCTGACCAATCCACTTCACTTCGGAGGACATAGCAGCTTAAGAAGAAATCGAGATCAGGCCCGTGGAAAGCACACACACACGCCTGGGGAATGAATCCACTTTTTCATTCTCAATACTAGGGGGGCTTTCTCCGATCGATTGCTTTCACTGTTATTCCCCAGATTGGCGAAATGACCTTTCGTCTTGCTTCCGTAAAATAATAAAATGTGCTTTCGCTAGAAGAAGAAAAAAGAAGATAGCTCAGTAAATGGCATTCAAGTAAAGTCGAGAAAGAGGCCTTGCTTTCGCATAGGAAGGAAAGAATTGACTCGGGTAAGTAAGCCCTATTGGGGGATTAAGGGCTCGAGTACGATTAGAGCGCCTTTTTTCTGCTGCGCAGGCTGACCATTTTAAATAGGGGGAAACAGGAGACTGTAGAAGATGAATATGGCTAGTCTACTGCTACTGTTTGATTAGCAATCCTTAGACTATAGGGATGAAGCAAAGGACTATGCTTTAAAGCAAAGAAATCTATCGAAATTCTCATTCCAGTCTGAGGGGATATCTGAAGCTACTGATCCGGGATCTCACTCAAATCCAAACCTAGCACTTTTGTATTTATTGCTTCTCCTTTTAGAAGGTCCGTAGCCGAGTAGAAGAGAAGAAAAGAGATTTCCTTATCTACATGCCAGCTTTCATTCCTACTTTTGATGAAAGAAAGGTCAGTTGCTGCCGACAAGTCGACTAAACTTTCACAACTGTCACCTATCTTTAAGCACCTTCTAGGCCGCTTCCCAACCTAATGCATTCAAGTCTGCCTTCGGTACTGGTACTTCGGAATCAAGGGCCCAACAAGCGATATCAGGAGTCTTTGGCTGAAGAACTCGCGGATAAGAAGGTTATTCCATAACTATATAAAATCCATAGTCACGCTCAACATGCGAAAGCTTGTAAAAATGACATCCCCTGCGAAAACCAATAGGATTTGTTGGGCCATCGAACACTAGTTTCTGGTTTCTCAAGACCTTGAGGCAAGGGCAGTTACGCAACATTTTCTCAATATTGAATGTGCATTTTTCCCGCATTTTTTCGATTCCACTTCTGTATCAGAAATTAGTGTCAAGGGATGGAGTTCCTGTTTCGTTAACTAAGTCTCGCGTTGTTTGCTTGAGGAAGGGACGACCGTAGCTAAATTTCCATTGCTAATCTTACATGTTCCCACGAACAATAAAGAAAAGAAGAAAAGGCTATTCCTTAGACACAGAGGTGGGATTAAGGCATCATGCGGAACTCCAACAACATAGACCAGATGACTTATTTATTGAAAATAGGTTTAGGAGCCTGATCCTGGAGCTGAGCAAGCATGGGCGCGATCCACATCGAGTGGAACTACTATAACTATATCTGTGGAAGGAAGGTGGAACCTTCACCGAATCATAGTTAGGTGGCACCCATTCCGCAGTGGGCCGACGTCACACTGCCGCTTCAATAGCTAGCGGGTAATAATCAGAAAGTGAATCATCAACCACTCATTTAGAAGCCGCTCATGCAACAACGTTTAAGTAAATCCTTCCGCCCTTATTTTCTTTAGTCTAGTTGTTGGAGGAAATGCGCCTTGAACACATTACGTATACTAGCTGAGCTTTGTCCCTAATCGTGACTAGTTGTTATTAGTTTCGATCAAATTTCCCCCCAGCCAGCAATGCCTCAGCTTCTCAAAATCTAGGAAGCTCTGAAAAAAAGTCATCATTATGAAAAGATACTAGCGCTACTAATAAGGGAAGCTACTTTTTTCTAAGAAAGGAATAAAGCAGAAAACTAAAGAAAGAGATCTTAAGTGGGTCCCGCGAGTAGTTTGTCTTGTTTCAGTCTGTACAAGAAGATACTTTCAGGGTTGCCCAAGAAGGGACGGGCCTATCTATTGGTGGTACTAGTTCCGCGGGAGGGGCAGGATTTCGGTGCCGTCAGCATGGGTCCGGCTATCGATCACAAGGGTCTAGATACGGGTCTCGAACGGAAAAGTATGCTACATATTGCTCTGCTCCAGTTCCCTCTGCTTACACCTGGTCAATTCGTTGATCGCCCCTTTTATTTCTGATTTTCAAAAGGGCCCCGCTCTCGTCTCTGCTGACGAAGCCTTTATCTCTGTCTCTGTTATCCTCGTACCTGCTGATCTCTTCGACTGATAGAGTCTATGCTATTGGTGAAGCTGGTTCTACCTCAACAACAAGATCTGCAAATGGATTTTCAACTAACAGCCTCTGCTTCAATTTGTGATGAAAGGTCGACTAGTTTTCACCGAATCTTCAATTACGCACCGGTAACCTTTTTTCCATTTCCGAGGTCCAGAGGGGAAGACGAAGTACAGCCTAGTTCAGAGAGTCATGATTGAATCCAGGTTAATTCAGCAGCAGCTAGAGCAATACTCCGATATTGATTTGATTCTCCGCTACCCACCAAGGTAGAAGACTGCTTGATCCGCAAAAGAAGTATGCTTTATTTGCTTATAGAACAAAAGTATACGCTTTTTCAGGGAAAGATAGATGGAATAGGGCATTCAGCAGTTTGAAGAGGTAGCCTTTTTCAGTAGCAGTCTTGTAAGCAAGCGCCGTACGTTCAATCTATACTGGCGAGAGTCTTTCCTCTTATAAAGCCTGAGCGCGTTGCATGACTTAATGCCAGCTCTTTATCATACATCTTCTGTAGAACCAATAAATATAAGGGATATGTGTTAGCACATCTTGTTCGTGCTCTGCACCACGTTTTTCCTGTATACCGGTAGCTAGCATCCCATCAGTAACCTACGGGCGAGATTTCTTGAGGGGGGCTGGCCATGGTTTTTAACCCACCCTTTGATTCACTTAAGACCCAAAGCAGAAAAGGTTTGCAATCCATATACTGGAATTTGGTTCCACCGAAGTACAAGGACTAAACTGGTCGACTCCACCGCAGGGTGCGAGATATTGAGCTTCCTCGACGCCTACTCTGGGTATCAGCAAGTCTATATGGCTGAGGAAGACAAAGAAAAAACTAGTTTTATCGCCCCTTCCTTCTGCTACAAGCGGATGCCCTTCGGTTTGATAAATGCCGGCGCCACATTTAAGCGCCTAATGAGCCTCATCCTCAGGTCTCAGTTGGGTCGTAATGCAGAAGTGTACGTTGACGACGCCGTCATCAAAAGCCGCTTGGCAGGGACTCACCCCAAAAACACCTCTTTTTTTGCATCTGCTGAGCAGAACCAATTACCAGATCCTACTTCTAAGCTCTATGCTCTACTTCGGCCTTGCTCTCACTTATGGGTACGAAGGACAATAAGCAGGAATTCATGTTGGCTAACTATTCTATCCAGGCGGAAGTTGTTTTCATAGGAAAGACGGAAGGTTTTGCGCGTTGGTTGTATCGAATTTCCCTTTCTAATAGCATACACAAATAGATAAGAAAGTTACGACGATGATAAGGTAAATGAAAACCTTTGATTTACCTTACCATCAGTTCTGTCTTATCTCTGTGCCTCCTCTAGCCATTTCATAATTGGATATCGTCATTCAAATCTGTTATGACAACTGTTTGGTAAGCAGGGATTCGAATCAAACAATAAATACCAACTCTAAGTGTGATGGATAGTACCTGGTGCCTAATTTCATGGTATCTTTCTTGGCGCCTACCACAGGAAAACCCCTCCTTCTTTTGGGAGGAAATCAAATGAGTAAAGGTTTCTGCCGACTCCCCTCAAGGAACCACTCACTACTCAACTTGAAACCACGGACCTACCTCCTGCTTTTGACTTTCTTCTTTGTCCCAATTCATATCGAGCATGTCTTTCTCCATCTATAGATAGAGAGAATATAGGATAGGGGCACTCAAAGCAAATAGGATTCTGTATCTAATACTAATAGGTACTAACCGCATTCAAGATTGACTTGACCTCTTATTTTGGATAGGCAGAAATGCTTACGCCCTAGGGGTTTAAAGGGCCCACTCCCTTTGGTTGACTCATCAGGCTCACCACCTTTTGGAGCTCATCCAACAGTCAGTCTACTTAATCATAATCATAACCAATCCGTTGCTATTGCTATCTATCGCCATACCCGGAGGGTAATTTATCCAACTCCCCGTGCGAAAACAAGTCCCGCGTCAGCAGTGATTCGAGTTGTTCCTTGAGAGCAGGCTTATGGCATTCCAGGTAAACATAACAATATGAGAGAGAACTCCGTTCGGCTTATAAGTACTCGATTGAACCAATTGTTTTTTCATTTCCCAGTAGGTCACCTTGGGCCAGCTGCTGACTTTCTGGAAAGAGACAAGGAAGTCGATTCAACATAAGGGAAGAAAGCATATTCTAGGTTTACTCCTTCCATGTCTAGTAGGAGTGCGTGCTTCTTATTGCCTTTTGAGCAGTAGTTGTATACATTCCTCACTCAGTCTAATTAATTATCTTTCTCCCTACCCAAATACCAAGGGAGGTTTATGAGTCGTATCCTCCTTACGAGATAGCGGAAGTAGCATTAGCGGGAAAAGTAAGCTCCTTTTCAAGCCTTCTCTTTTGTAACCTTTGATTAGTTCCTTAGATGCCCTTAGCAAGAATGATGCAGGAGCAAGAAAGTCTATTTCCTCCGCCTTTCAAGAATCTCGCTATTCAAATAGCACAGTATAAAATGCAATCCATAAGTCATGCTGGTCAATCAATGACAATGATAAGCTCTATAAAAAAAGAGTCTATTGCTCTTCGACACGTTTTATATCTACTTCAGTCATGCTTTATTGGAGTTATCTGACGCCAAGGAGGAAGGAATAGAGATTAGGATCCTAGCCTTGTTCCGTTTGAAGTTCCTAAGAGAGGTTACAAAAGAAAGGGATGCTCAAACCAAGGATTTGGAGTCTTATTAGTGCATCAATCTACAAAAAGGTAGGGGGGCATACCTGTGTGAAAATGGAGTGTAAAGCATATTCTAGATATTTCACTTCGAATTTCTTCCTCTTAAATGAGTCAAGTCCGCAGGGTTCCCTAAATTCCCCAGGAATCAAGTGGGACCGGGAGATTGTTGTTCATTCGGTGGTTGGCCCTCCCCCTAATAAGTACCTACCAAGAATTGGGCCAGTTAGTTCAAGCAGTACCGAATCACAAGAACAGTTGAGTTTTCTAATTCATCTATTATTCTATTTTTTGCATTTCTAGAATAGCGTTGGAGCCAGGACACACATTTCTGCCCGAGTTCCAACAGCAAACCAAATACGTTATCGTGGAAAACGAGTTTCGCCAACACAGAAGAGTTTGTGTGCTTTTTATTTTCACATGAGTTTCACATATGTGATGGTTGGTTGGGAGGGTACGGCAAATGACTCTAGAATCTTTCTGGATACAACCACTGAACCGAAAAATGGCCACTATCGTCACCGAGAAAATACTATCTTGTGGACTCAGGCTCTACGTTTATGCCTTAAGGTCTTTCTCCTTACCGTGGGGAGCGGTACCACTTGCGTGATTCTAGAGAAGAAGGCGGTGTCCCGACCACAAGGCGGTTAAATTCCACTGGTGCTTGCTAGCCAGTCAAGAACGACTCGAAGACCGTGGGAAGGTCTTCACACTATGCCGAAGACGACGATGGCTCCATACCGGGTGGTAATACACAGGTATAGGATTTCCTGTAATGATGTGAAACTGTATATTTCAGAGAAATAGCTCAGTTCGAGAGGAAGGCGGAAACAGTTCCGGTTTTATTAACCTGATTCCTATTCATTTACCGGTAAAGGAAGGAATTCTTATCTATTTCTCGAGGCAATTATACTCATATCGACAATATGAACTGCATGAGAATTAGCATATAGAAAGAAAGCTTTACCGAATACAGGTCTAGTAGGTATAGA
This sequence comes from Aegilops tauschii subsp. strangulata, assembly GCF_002575655.3. Lineage (NCBI taxonomy): Eukaryota > Viridiplantae > Streptophyta > Magnoliopsida > Poales > Poaceae > Aegilops > Aegilops tauschii. Next base: position 10,888,999 of record NC_053038.3, on the reverse strand, counting down.
GCCGTAAGCGTGGTGGGGGTGCCGGTGCTTAGGCAGATGCCCCATTGTTCATGATGTTGCAATGAATCCAGTGGATCATCCTCATGGAGGAGGTGAGGGGCGCACGAAAGGAGGTAGACCTTCGGTGTCACCTTGGGGAAAGCTCACCAAAGCAGGATTTCGGGCAGTAGTAGGGGTGGTGAAACTTTAGATGTCAAATGCCACCAATTTTTCTGCTCAAGTTAGAACGTAATTTTTCGAAGTGAATTGGCCAGTTCCTTTTAAAAGGAGACTGGTTTATTTTTATAAGCGATTGGCTTCACTTTAGATTTTTTATCGTAATTTCTCTTTTATTTATGGGTTGTTATTTATTATTTCGATTTTTGATAAACGAAACGAATCCAAGCCTGACAAGTAGAATTCCATTCGGTACCTTTGGGGTTTTCTTTTTCCTTCTGGATGACGATGTCACCGCGTCTCCTTATTGTTATTGCAATGGTGACGAGGAACAAAGGGCCGGGGAGATCATCGAAATTACCTCTAGCCCGGAGCCAGAGGGGGTCGTCGACACAACGCCAACCCTGGTGGTGGGGCACTTAGAAGGTCTGGAGACCCTCCTTGAGATTCCCCCTTTACCAGAAACGCCACCCGCATGTCCTTCCTTAGCTCCAGAAGAAAGGGAGCAAGCCCCCTGGCCTAAACCTCGATCCATCCCAGAGTAGTCGCCGGCTGGACGGCGGCGAACGGGGGGCAAACTCCTCAAAACGAAGTTCTACTTTGTCTTTGGAAGAATTGGAAGAATCGGACTCTAAGTTTAAAGTAGGAGTAGAGTCTTTAGAGGCTTGCTTAGAAGGAATAAAGAGAAAAAAGCAACTGCAAGCGTTCGGGGCTTCTCCTTTTGAGACCGCGAAAGCAGAGCTGGTTACGTCCATTGGGGAAAATTCCCAGTTTCGTGTGGGACTGCTTTTGTCTCTGGATGTCAAATGCCCCTTGACGGGCAAAAGGGAGGCTCTCGAAAGCGTACTGTGAGGTACGTGGTTATTTTCCGCAATAAAATAACTAATAGTACTACTAACTAATACTAACAAAAAAATTGGTGCTTTTTCTACTTTGTTTACGTTAGTGACTGGGGGGTTTCGGGGAAGGCCTATGTGGGGTACCTTTCGGGTGTGGGATGCTCGTTTAACTTCTGTATTCATCTTGTTCCTTATTTACCTGGGTGCACTGCGTTTTCAAAAGCTTCCTGTCGAACCGGCTCCTATTTCAATCCGTGCTGGACCGATCGATATACCAATAATAAAGTCTCCAGTCAACTGGTGGAATACATCGCATCAACCTGGGAGCATTAGCTGATCTGGTACATCAATACATGTTCCTATGCCCATTCCAATCTTGTCTAACTTTGCTAACTTCCCCTTCTCTACCCGTATCTTGTTCGTTCTGGAAACACGTCTTCCTATTCCATCTTTTCCCGAATCTCCCTTAACGGAAGAAATAGAAGCTCGAGAAGGAATACCACTAAAAACCTAGTTCGCTCTCAAATAAAAACCTAGTTCACTCGCTAAAGCATCCATGGCTGAATGGTGAAAGCGCCCACCAACCTAGAAAGGCAAAATGGGTCAAAAAGTAGGTTCGATTCCTGCCGGATGCACTGCCTCTTAAAGACAGAAACAGAGGAGGGAAAGAAGGTAGTATAGGGAACTTGCTTTTGGATTCTTATCGAAAGTGAATCCCTCTAACACTTCTGTTAGTGTTTTATGAGAAAATCTTTTATAGACACAACAAGTGTGAAAATCCTTAGTCACTAGGCAAGAAAGCTCGATGGGAACAAAAAGGATACAATTAGTTCAGAATCAAAAAAAATGTACAATTTCAAAGGAAAGAAGGAATGGCAAGTTTCCCTCCATTGAACATCAATCAATCTAGAAATAGGTAAAGGAAGGCGTATCATAGGGGTATTTTTCTTTTTTCTTTTCACTTCCGTGGGGTTCTAAATTGAAAACATGAACACAAACGAAATCGTATTGAAATGACATAAAAAAAGAAAAGGGAGGAGTAGCTCTTGGTTTAAAGAAAAGGGAGGAGATGGATCGAATTCAGTCTTTTTCAACACATCTATTTGAATTCCCTGCGAGTGAAGGATTTCTCGTATGGAGAAAAACCTCTTGAGCGCTATCTGATCTTATTTTTGTATTTCAAATATGGGACCTACATTTTTAATGGGACATCCCGGCAACAGGCCTACTCATGCATATGGCCAAGTACTCGGCCAATCCTCGGAGCGAAGGGATGAACGAATTCTCGAGGTCTGGTTCATTGAGGTCAGCATCACATGAAACCTTTAGCACTTCCGTTCGATATTGGATGGAGTATGGCTGGAAGGTCAGCCTAGCTAGTCTTGTCAATCGGCCCTGACTCGTCTTCTCCTTGGTACCTACCGCTATTGAACTTCGGTACCTATATTCCTGAAACAAGACAGACCTTCATGAAGACCTTCTATTTTGGAATAAGATCGGACATTTCCACATTGAGGTGAAATTACATATGAGGAAAATAATCCTGGACTACGAAAGCTGCCCTTGTGTGGTAGAACCAGGTCTTCCACCGGGCGGTCAGCCAAGTACTGAAGCCCCTATCTTGATATAGAATAGAAGTGAGTTCACACTAAAAATAGAAGAAGCCCTATGATTTTTTAGCCCTACTATCAATCACTTCAGTAAAGGGATCGAAAGATTATGGTCTGAAATAGAGATTTGAGAGTCCCTCGTGTGAGTACGTGCTGAAGAGCAAGGAGTGAAAGTGCGTTCATATTTCTTTCTGCTAGTTGTTTCCTGCTAATAGTGATTAGTGAGTGCCCCATACATAGCCAATGTCCGCCCATGTTCACATCCAGTCTTCTCTGCACACTAGTGCAGCTTCCAGCTCTATGCTATTTATGGTAGTCGTTTGACTCGGGAATCCCTGATAAAAGCTTTTAGTCCGTGCCTGGCAGTTTCAGCCGTGGTCCAGTCCAGCAGCCTCTTTTCGATCCAAGAGTCGCATGAGAAGAAAGCTTCCGGTTAGCTTCAGTTAGTGTTAGTTAAATAGAACGGGAACCTCATAACTATGCCAAGCCCGATCTTGGTTCCAATGCTGCAGAGAAAGGTTATGGGTAAAAAGAAGGTCTTTATCCTGGTGCTGCGGAGACCGGTGTTGCTGATCGAACTCATTTTCTTTCGAGGAGATCGAAAATCTCTGAATTTCTGCGAAACGAATTTACATATTTATTGCGAGGGGCTTTGAAAAGCAAAAGGATGAAGACTGATTTAGATCCTCTGAAAGCGCAGGAAGTATGCCTTTTGAGCTTTTTCTCCACCCACCTCTGAGCATCCTGTTGGAATGGTCCTAGGAAAGACTACGTACGAGAAATCATTCTCACAGCCAACTTTCCTTCTTCTGAGCAAATAAATGTAGTATTTAGTCCAACCAATCATTGGTGAATCTATGTCTTTCGTGAAAAGTGGAGTATTTGTGCCCAAGATCTTTCTATTCCCTTTAGTAGGTGCACACATCTCGTATGGTAAATATACCTTTGTGCCCTATAAGGTAAGATTGATTGACGGAGTCAAGAGATGGAGATCTTGGTTTAGCAGCGGCTGCCTGTCCTTTTCTTTCGTGAAAGGTATGATCTAGAGTGTGATTCTGATCCCGTGATTGGGTGCTTGGCGTAGAATGAGTGGAGCATACGAGGAATGCCGAATGCTCGCTCAGTGAGGGAGCTCTGTTGGAGAAGAGTGGGACTAGAAAGAGGGAATACCCATGTCAGGCCATGTAAGGCCAATAGTTGAGGTACCTGGATCCAGACAAAACTCCAAACATGTAAGAATCTACCTTGAAGCAAGGTTTCTACTGGTTAATGCGTTCCACCCTATTGATGACAGCCAATGTTACTAAAAGCTTAGATGAAGAAAGAGCTTCTGAGCGAAGGCTTGTTGGCTTTGGTTGTTGGCGTGGATTATCTTGTTAAGCTCTGCAGAGATGGTGAGCGTGAAGAAAGGACACTACCATCAAAGAAAGACAGCTCTCAAATGGATTTGCTGGTCTATGATGACCAAGTAGAATCATCCGTTCCACATAGGTGATTTTTATAGAAGCATAGGCGCAAGCTCTTCTCAAAAGAATTTCGTTTATAGGATTCAGTCGTCCGTTTGTTTTGTTTTGAATTGACATAGAGAAATCTTTCTCGCGTTCCCTTAATTCAGGAATAGGTGGCGAAGGCTACTTGTCCTTGTATATATATATAAAGGAAAGGGGTTATTTTTCCTTTACGGGAATAAGAGTTGATTCCCTTGCTTGTAGTTTTGGATCGATTCCGTGTATTTCACATATTTAAGAGTGGTTAGGAGAGAGAATCAATGTTTATGGGAAGAGGGAAAGAAAGATCAGGGGAAGAAGCGGGGTAGAGGAATTGGTCAACTCATCAGGCTCATGACCTGAAGACTGCAGGTTCGAATCCTGTCCCCGCCTAATCATAGTCAAAATCTGAGTTTGATCCTGGCTCGGAAGGAACGCTAGCTATATGCTTAACACATGCAAGTCGAACGTTGTTTTCGGGGAGCTGGGCAGAAGGAAAAGAGGCTCCTAGCTAAAGTTGTCTCGCCCTGCTTCAAAACTACAGGGCGCGCGCTACGGCTTTGACCTAACGGCCTCCGTTTGCTGGAATCGGAATAGTTGAGAACAAAGTGGCGAACGGGTGCGTAACGCGTGGGAATCTGCCAAACAGTTCGGGCCAAATCCTGAAGAAAGCTCAAAAGCGCTGTTTGATGAGCCTGCGTAATATTAGGTAGTTGGTCAGGTAAAGGCTGACCAAGCCAATGATGCTTAGCTGGTCTTTTCATACTAAATTGGATTTCTTGAGAAGTATGCGCTTCTAGAGAAGTATGTATGCAGGAAGTAAATTCTAACCGCTTTCTTTTGAATCCAATTTCAAATTAGATTAGAAAGATAGAAAGGCCATGAGGATGGGAATATCAAAATAAAATATTTTTAATTAGTTCTCCTTTTTTGGAATTTTCTTATTATCCTTTCATTTTTTTACAGAATATTTTTCAAACTAAAAATAAAAAATACAATACAATAGTCAATATTCCTTATAATAGATATACTTAATTATATCATAAGAATCTTAAGATATTTTTCGACTAGATAGAAATAGTAAATTTGAATTGAGACACCTATTCCATGACGGATTTAAACTTACCTTCTATTTTCGTGCCTTTAGTAGGCTTAGTATTTCCGGCAATTGCAATGACTTCTTTATTTCTTTATGTGCAAAAAATAAGATTGTCTAGTATTTTTTAGTGTAAGTAATATAATATGGTAGGGTATGTGGCTTTTTCTACACACACTTTCTACACACAAATAAAAAATGGTTATGGATGCGGATATAGGCTACGAGCATAAATGCATGAATATGCAGAGCCAGGTATAGCGAGTTTTATTTTATTTATTTTAATTGAATCAACGAATATTTTTTGAATAGAAAGTCAATGTATCTAACCTATTATTTCACAGGAGTACTAGTTGCTGAAGGCGATTTCAGAATCAAAAAAAGTAAAGTCAAAATTATTTAGCTTATTCTCTCAATTTCAATTGACCGCTGCTGGATTTAGTATATCTAATATGAATTGGCGATCAGAACACATATGGGTAGAACTTCTAAAAGGTTCTCGAAAAAGGGGTAATTTTTTCTGGGCCTGTATTCTTTTTCTAGGTTCACTAGGATTCTTATCGGTTGGGATTTCCAGTTATCTTGGTAAGAATATTATATCTATACTTCCATCTCAAGAAATTCTTTTTTTTCCGCAGGGGGTCGTGATGTCTTTCTACGGAATCGCAGGCCTATTCATTAGCTCCTACTTGTGGTGTACTATTTTGTGGAATGTAGGTAGTGGTTATGACCGATTCGATAGAAAAGAGGGAATAGTGTGCATTTTTCGTTGGGGATTCCCTGGAATAAAACGTCGCGTCTTCCTTCGATTCCTTATGCGGGATATCCAATCAATTAGAATTCAGGTTAAAGAGGGTCTTTATCCTCGTCGTATTCTTTATATGGAAATCCGGGGCCAGGGGATCATTCCCTTGACTCGTACTGATGATCAAATTTTTACTCCACGAGAAATTGAACAAAAAGCTGCCGAATTGGCCTATTTCTTGCGCGTACCAATTGAAGTATTTTGAGGTATCTTTTTTGAACTGAGTTGAATGAAGAAAAGAAGAATTGGAAGAAGAAAAGTTTTCTCAACACGGGGAGGAAGTCCCTTCTAAATTGGATTTGTTATTGTAAGGGGATTTTTAAGTATTTATCTAAAGGAAGGAACAAACGAGGATAAGAGAAATTTGCTTTTAATTTTTTTTATCCAAGTGAGATATATCGCATACTATTCTTCTTTTTTCATCTGAAAGGGCTTTTTTTATTCTATTTCACTATTTCATTCCATCTAGATCTAAGAAAGAACCCAATGCACTGAAATTCCACTACTAACTAATATACAAAAAAGAAGAATAGATACAGGGTATCAAACCTATATAGTTTTTGCTTCAAAGAAATAGAAATATCATCATATAGAGTCAGGGAATGGAATAGAGTCAGCGAATGAAGCATATTCATTAACAACTCCATTTACGGATCAAAAAGAAAAAAATGAAAGCATTGCCTTCTTTACTATATCTTGTATTTATCGTACTTTTGCCTTGGGGGGTCTCTTCCTCATTTAACAAATGTCTGGAACTTTGGATTAAGAATTGGTGGAATACCAGGCAATCCGAAACTCTCTTAACTGATATTCAAGAGAAAAGGATTCTAGAAAGATTCATAGAATTAGAAGAACTTTCTCTCTTGGACGAGATGATAAAAGGGAAACTAAAGACACATGTACAAAAACCTCCTACAGGAATACACAAGGAAATAATACAATGGGTCAAAATAAATAATGAGGGTCATCTCCATACCATTTTGCATTTCTCGACAAATATAATCTGTTTGGCTATTCTAAGTGGTTCTTTTTTTCTGGGTAAAGAGGAACTTGTCATTTTGAATTCTTGGGTTCAGGAATTCTTCTATAATTTAAATGACTCAATAAAAGCTTTTTTTATTCTTTTAGTTACTGATTTTTTTGTTGGATTTCACTCCACCCGTGTTTGGGAACTAGTAATTCGTTGGGTCTACAACGATTTTGGATGGGCTCCTAACGAGCTTATTTTCACTATTTTTGTTTGTAGTTTTCCAGTAATTCTAGATACATGTTTGAAATTTTGGGTCTTTTTTTGTTTAAATCGTCTATCTCCTTCGCTTGTAGTCATTTATCATTCAATTAGTGAAGCATAAATTCATTTGATCTCCCAATATTAATATTAATCAAATTAGCAAGCATCTTTTTTTAGAAAGAAAGCCCTTTTCCATTTTAGCAAAATTCTTTCTATTTATACCTACTTTAAGGTATTCATCATTGCAGTACAACTGTTGCAGTAGAATGACAACAGATTCGTGTATAGGGAACTAGATTAGCTTAGCTACCTATCTAATTTATTGTAGAAATTCTGGGATCTACGATTGGACATGGAAAATAGAAATACTTTTTCTTGGGTAAAGGAATAGATAACTCGATCGATTTCTGTATCGATCATGATATACGTAATAACTCAGACATCTATTTCAAATGCATATCCCATTTTTGTGCAGCAGGGTTATGAAAACCCACGAGAAGCAACTGGACGAATTGTATGTGCCAATTGCCATTTAGCTAGCAAGCCCGTTGATATTGAAGTTCCCCAAGCTGTGCTTCCCGATGCTGTATTTGAAGCAGTTCTTCGAATTCCTTATGATATGCAATTGAAACAAGTTCTTGCTAATGGAAAAAAGGGAGGGTTTAATGTAGGTGCTGTTCTTATTTTGCCCGAGGGATTTGAATTAGCGCCGCCCGATCGTATTGCCCCTGAGTTAAAAGAAAAGATAGGAAATCTTGCTTTTCAGAGTTATCGTCCCGATAAAAAAACATTCTTGTGATAGGCCCTGTTCCCGGTAAGAAATATAGTGAAATTGTCTTTCCCATTCTTTCCCCTGATCCTGCTACGAAGAAAGATGCTCATTTCTTAAAATATCCCATATATGTAGGGGGAAACCGAGGAAGAGGACAGATCTATCCTGATGGTAGCAAGAGTAACAATACAGTCTATAATGCTACGTCAACAGGTATAGTAAGAAAAATACTACATAAAGAAAAGGGGGGGGGGTATGAAATATCCATAGTTGATGCATCAGATGGACGCCAAGTGATTGATATTATACCTCCCAGACCAGAAATTCTTGTTTCAGAGGGGGAATCCATCAAGCTTGATCAACCATTCACAAGCAATCCTAATGTGGGAGGTTTTGGTCAGGGGGACGCAGAAATCGTGCTTCAGGATCCATTAGGTGTCCAAGGCCTTTTGTTCTTCTTCGCATCCGTTATTTTGGCACAAGTTTTTTTGGTTCTCAAAAAGAAACAGTTTGAAAAGGTTCAATTGTACGAAATGAATTTCTAGGTCCCAGGATTTCTTACCATCAAGTTGGTAAAAAGCCTCGATTTATTGGCAATTGCTAGAATTATCTATGATCTATTTTGGAAATCCTTTTTTTGTTTAGACTGCTTTTTGTTTATGAGATGTCTGGAATTCCTTATTTATATCCCATGCAAAAGAAGAGAATCCAAGGCAAAGGCGAGAACAATAAAATTAAAATTTCTTCCTTTTAGGAGGGATTGCAGGTCTTCTTAATCGTCTATTCGGCACAAGAAAAAGCCTTTTTCTTGTGCCGATTCTTCTTGTATCAAAATAAGAATCCTTTTTCTTCCTAATTCGTCAAAGATTACTATTTCTTCTTTACTCGGGTCTGTCTCTTGGACCTCTTTTTCTTTTGCTTAGGTTTAGCCGAGGTAGTGGACAAACAGAGGGGAAGAAAATATGGCGGGGGAAAAATTTCTTGTGATTGTGAGCAAATTGCTTGGCTTGTTTAATTAAGTTCAACTTCAAATTTACAGAAATTTTGCAAAAAAAAGTAAACTCTTCCATTGAAGGTTTTTTTATTATTTTTAGGCTAGTTGAATAGTTTTGATTAAGGTTTTATTAGTTTATTACTCGAAACTAAATCAAGGATTTTCAGGATACTTCCTTCGTGGAATAAGATATTGGATCCTCGAGTGATCTCTTTTTCTTGTTGCTTCATAAGAGTGAATCGAATAGATTCAATTCGCGTTATAAGAGTAAAAATTCCGCGGGTCCTTTCCGCTCTAATCAGATAAAGGGGGGTAAGGACCCGCTAAGGTCCTACTTTTTCATGTTTACAATCTGGTCCCTCCGATTACTATAGAGATGAACCCAATCCAGAATATGAACCATAAAAGAAAACACCTACTAAACCAATCACAACAATACCAGCTACAGTACCTATCAGCCAAAGAGGAATTCTTCCAGTAGTATCGGCCATTTCCCCTACTTTCCTCCACATTTTATCAATTGGTCATGCTAGAGACAAAAACAGTCATGGGTAGTTATAAGGATGGTATCCTTCCAAATGGGATAAGAGAATTCTTATTAGTCTCTTTCTTTCTCTCAATTGAAGAAGTAATTGGAAAATAAAACAGCAAGTACAAAAATGAGTAATAAACCCCAGTATAGACTGGTACGATTCAATTCAACATTTTGTTCATTCGGGTTTGATTGTGTCATAGTTCTATAGTTGGAATTTGTTTTATCGTTGGATGAACTGCATTGCTGATATTGATCCCAAGAAAAAAACAGTAGGTACAGCTAGTCCGTGAATAGCCAGCCATCGCACTGTAAACATAGGATAGGTTTGATCTATGGTCATTGAGGGCCTCCTAAAAGGATCTACTAAATTCATCGAGTTGTTCTAAAGAATCAAAACGGTCGGTTATTAACGGAATTCCTTGTCGGCTTTCCGTGAAATACTCGTTGGCCTAGGACTTCCAAACACGTCATAAGCTAAACCCGTACTGACAAATAACCAACCCGCAATGAATAGGGAAGGTATAGTAATGCTATGAATAACCCAGTATCGAATACTGGTAATAATATCAGCAAAAGAACGTTCTCCCGTGCTTCCAGACATGCTGAACTCCCAAAAATTTTGTACATTCAAAAAAGGAATTGATTCCGTAAAAGATGGGATCGACCAGTAAATAGAAAATTACTGATATTTCATCCTTGTGAGATTGTCAATTTTGTACCAAAGGTGTATTTTGAGTATACCGAATTAGTATAGCTATCCTTCCTATGGCACAGCAATCTGGTTTTGCCTGGTTCCGAAACATAATTACTTTTTTATTTTTTTTGTCTATAGGTAAGCTATATGTTATTCAAGGCATCAATAGAAAACCCCATTTTTGTAGGTTCTACTTACTTTTCATTGGCTTCGGAATAATAGAGTAATTCGGAATAGCAGCCAAAATCTTGGGAAAATCTAAGTTAATGATCAATAGGTTTGGATAAATAATTTAGGAAGGATATTCTCATACTGATACAATACAAGGACAAGTATATGTGAAATCTATCCTTTCATAATTCGTAATTCATCCTTGTATTGTTTGTTGGATTAGGTCTAACTTTCTTGACCAAACTGCGAGCGTGGAACTTTACGAGATGAAATAGGGAAAGACAGAAGATAGAATAGAACTGAAAAGGATAATTGAAGTGACTCGTCTTCGAATCTACTTTGGTTGGAGTTCGAAAAAGGAATAAAAATAAAGTAAATTCAAGGAAGAGCTTTCTTTTTTTTAACAGCCCCTTGGCAGGTCGTGGAATGCTTTTGTTCTCCTCTTATTCCATATGGAATACAATCAGTTAAAGTAAGAAGGAATAGGGGAATATTCGATCGTTCACTCCAAAAAGAGGGTCCTATTGAAAAAGAAATTATCCAAAATAGAAAGAAGTTTTTTTTTTCAAATTCAATTGTTTATTTATCTCTTATTCAAAAATTTCCCTGAAAATTGAATGAAAAAATGAAATTCAATGGGGTTAGATGATCTAGTTCTTAATATTATTACTTTACTCAATTGACAAATTCCACAACAAATCTCTTGATTCGGAATTAGGGACTCATGTATCATCTGATGAATCCACTTTCTTTTACACTTCTGTATCTTACTCTACCTTGTTTTTTAGTATTATCTAAAATAACTGATGAATTATGAATTTTCCATAACTTAGGTAAATGCTTTACCAACATATGTAGTGTAGTAAAAAAAATGGAATTTAACTCTTTCATGCTTACTTTAACTAGTTATTTTGGTTTTCTACTGGCTGCTTTAACTATAACCCCAGCTCTATTTATTGGCTTGAACAAGATACGCCTTATTTGAATTGACTGAATAATTATAATTCAGAAAAGAAAAATCTTTCTTTCGGATTCCTGGAATTCTACGACTCTTTTCCACACTAATTAGTAATTCTTTTCTTGGTCATTGAGATTCGTGGATAATTTAGAGTACTATTTAGGGATAGATCGTACCTCTTTTTTTATCCCCTCGAACAAATCGAAATGATTGAAGTTTTTCTATTTGGAATCGTCTTAGGCCTAATTCCTATTACTTTAGCGGGATTATTCGTGACTGCGTATTTGCAATACAGGCGTGGGGATCAGTTGGATCTTTGATTGAGTCATTTTTTTTGATTGACCTCCTCCAGACCAGAGAGGAGGTCAAATTGAAATTGGAGTTACAATTCAATTTTGTTAAGTTATTTTACTCTGCTTCGACATAAAATAGATGGAATCACGCTCTGTAGGATTTGAACCTACGACATCGGGTTTTGGAGACCCGCGTTCTACCGAACTGAACTAAGAGCGCTTTCATTCATTCAAAAAGAAAATCTTTTTCTATTCCTAATGTATCTCACGTACGTATAGTCTCCACAAATTCAAGTTATACCCACTTTACTTTAATTGATCTCGTCGCTACTGCCTATAAAGAAGAAAGAAGTAATAGGTAGGGATGACAGGATTTGAACCTGTGACATTTTGTACCCAAAACAAACGCGCTACCAAGCTGCGCTACATCCCTTTTCCAAATTAAATTGTTGTACAATGCCATTGTACACAATTCCTGTCTTCTTTTCCACATCATAATTTTCTTCTTCTTTCTATTTTCTTCTTCTTTCTTTCTCTATCTATATATAGAACCCTCGTGTCATTTCTTCTTTTTGGTCTCATATAATTAAGGAATTATATACATATAAAATCCAATATAATTTCGCCTATAAAAGAAGGATTACTTTTCCTTGCTAATATATAGGAAGAAGGGGTCATCTTTTTCTTTTTTAGGGATAGGAAAATTTCGTCGATATGGTTCATTTTATATATAGCATAACAATCTTGGGCAAGAGTTTATGATCATATATGTATTCCAACAAGGAAGCAGGATTTTCAATGCGGGATATAAAAACATATCTCTCTGTAGCACCCGTGCTAAGTACTCTATGGTTTGGTGCTTTAGCAGGTTTATTGATAGAAATTAATCGTTTATTCCCAGATGCTTTGTCATTCCCTTTTTTTTAATTCTAGTTATTTCTATGGGAGGGATAGATTTCTTCGTGATATGACAAAATTTGATCCTTTTCAATCTTTTTTTAGTATCGGAAGGAAAAAGAAAGAAAAGATGGATTGGGTTGAACCTCAGAGTCATTAAAAATTTGGTAAACCCCATTTTTGAAAATAGAAATTCAATTTAAAGGGGTACCCAAGCTAAATAAGGCCTCAGAAATCAGAGCATAGAAAAGGCGGGGCTGGCTAATTAAATGAAAGGATTTCGAACCAAAATCCTTGCTAATTCGACAAGGATTGTATTCTTTAATTATTTCTCTATTTTTTATTACTTAATTTAAGAATAAAAAAATTATTCTAATAAATTTTATTCTTCTTCTTCGGATTCAAAATAGAAGAATAAAAGAATAAGTAGAAGAATTAAGTTAAGTCAATCCAAAAAGAAAAGGAGGTTCATGGCCAAGGGAAAAGATGTTAGAATCAGAGTTATTTTGGAATGCATCAGTTGTGTTCGAAAAGGTGCCAATGAGGAATCGACGGGGATTTCTAGATATAGTACTCAAAAGAATCGCCACAATACACCCGGACAATTAGAATTCAAAATTTTTTGTCGTTATTGTCGCAAGCATACGACTCATCACGAAATAAAGAAATAGGAACATCGTGTGTTCGATCTTTCCAAACAACAGAAAGAGTAAGAACTTCATATTTAATATATAAAGAAAACATAGTATAGAATACAAAATACAAATCAACTCATCTGATTTCCGGTAGATATTATTTCATATGTATAGAGGGTATTCATATACTATAATATGAATCAAATAAGATATGGATCAAAGAAAAACTACTTCTTCTGGATCCTAAATTAATAAAATAAAGAAGTGAATTTTCAAATTTTCAAATTTTAAATAAGGAATAAATCATGTATACATCTAAACAACCTTTTCTTAAATCTAAGCAACCCTTTAGTAAATCCAAGCAAACTTTTAATAAATCCAAGCAACCCTTTCGTAAATCCAAGCAAACTTTTTGTAAATTCAAGCAACCTTTTCGTAAATCTAAACAACCTTTTCGTAGGCGTCCCCGGATTGGCCCGGGAGATCGAATTGATTATAGAAACATGAGTTTAATTAATAGATTTATTAGTGAACAAGGAAAAATATTATCGAGACGAATAAATAGATTAACCTTGAAACAACAGCGATTAATTACTCTTGCTATAAAACAGGCTCGTATTTTATCTTTCTTACCGTTTCGTAACTATGAGAATGAAAAGCAATTTCAAGCCCAGTCAATTTCAATAATTACAGGTTCTAGACCCAGAAAAAATACATATTCCTCAATTAACGCAAAAGTACAATTCCAATCGAAACTTAAGAAACAACAACCAAAATTTAAGAAACAACAACCGGAACTTAAGTTCCGATTGTTGATGTTTTATTCGAATTGGAAAGGGCCAGACCTATATATATATTATAAAGAAAGTAATCCAGCTCGTTGATTCCTACCACTTAATCTTAATTTATTGTATCTTCCCGGAGTTCCCTCTCCGGGAATTCATCTTTTATTATTCCAGTATATTACTTTATTTATACCTTTAATTGATGATCTTTATTTTATTGGAAATCGTGTAAACATTATTTGGATTTGATACAGCTACTTGTGCAAGCATTTTATGATTAAGAATCAATTTCTTCTTGTACAGGTTGTGTATTAATTTACTATAACTATCGAATACTTTATATACCCGCGTTGCTGCATTTATCCGAGTGATCCACAAACGACGAAAATCCCTCTTTTGCCTACCTCTATCTCGATGAGAGGAAACAAAAGCTCTTTTTACCTGTTGGGTAATCATTCGATTAAGTCTTAAATGAGCCCCTCTAAAGTTTGAGGCAAATGAACGCATTTTTGTTCGTCGTCTCTGGGCTATATATCCTCGCGGAACTCTGGTCATTGAATCAAATTAACCTTAATGAATAACTAATGATTTCTCTTCTTTTAGCCACCCTTTTTCTCATTAATAACAAAACTAATTATTCCGATATATAAAATATTAATTCCAATGGCTTTTGCTATAGTAACCTTCCCAACCATGATTTTTTATTCCACTCCGTTCAGTTATTTCTATACGAAATAACAAATTCATTCTAATAATACTAAAAAAAATAGTGGGTTCCATCGTTTCTATGGTTCCCTTTTAAACGGTGAGGCCCTCTCTATACACCGGAACCCTTTCTTTCATCAAAAGGTATTGCGAACTTGTATAGTCCACATTCTTTGGCTCTACCTATCCATTATAGAGTAAATAGCTCTTTTCACAATAAGAGTTATCCATACAGTGACGGTATTTAATTATGAAAGTTGGCTAAGTAGCTGACCCTGTTAGTCCGTTCTTTTAAGATAAAGGAGCATAAGCCTTTTTCTTTTTATTACTATTTCCTCCGCTTAATGGATAACCATTTGCTACCAATGGGAGAATTGCTTCTTATTTCCAATTTAGATAATTGGATTTGCACCAAAGGAAACCATAAATTCCATATACCATAGAAATCTAGGATAGAGAAGCTATATCCTATTCATTGGTACTAATCATGGATACTTCAATTTTTTTTATTTGTTTGAAGTCATGATCTGAACGAGTCGCACATACACCCTAGCACATGTTCGTCGACGCTGAGGGCATCCTTTAAGCGCGGCCGTTTTTCGAGCATTTCGTATTGGCTGTCTTGCGTTTCTAATAAGTTGTTTAACCGTCGGCATGTTGTATGTATATAGAAAAAAATGGATTGGTTTAGATCCATCTTAACCTGATGATTGCTCATCATGAAGTCTTTCTATTTTCTATTAAGTCGAGGAAAACACGAATTTAGCTGTGAAATAACTTTACAAGAAATCCGGACACTACCAATCCTTAAACATTTCTGGAAACCACACTGGATCAGTATCGCAGTGCTTGTCAATCATTTCATCCCCTAGAATATCGACAAGTCCATAAGCTTTGGCTTCGTCTGCTGACATAAAAACATCCCTTTCCATGTCTTCGGATACAACCCAAAAAGGCTTGCCTGTTCTTACTGCATAAACCCTTGTGATCATTTCGCGAACTTTGTGTAACTCTTCTACTTCTAGTAAAAATTCTGGTGTCCTTGCCCGATAATAAGCACTAGCAGGTTGGTGAAGCATAATC
Organism: Aegilops tauschii subsp. strangulata; assembly: GCF_002575655.3. Classification (NCBI taxonomy): domain Eukaryota; kingdom Viridiplantae; phylum Streptophyta; class Magnoliopsida; order Poales; family Poaceae; genus Aegilops; species Aegilops tauschii. The sequence continues at coordinate 10,873,253 of NC_053038.3, read as the reverse complement.
CTCGCGTGAGGGAATGCTATACGCTTGGTGGGTTCTCCTCCAAGCAGAATGAAGGACGCCATGGAGGCGGCTATTCCGAGGCATATTGTATATATATCTGGTGTCACCGCTTGCATCGTATCAAAAATAGCCATTCCTGAGATTAGCCACCCGCCTGGGGAGTTTATAAACAAAAAATATCACTAATTCCATCTTCTATACTCAGATATACCATGAGACCTGTAATATGATTCGTGATCTCGCAACGAATCTCTTGACCTAAAAAAAGTGTCCTTTCTCGATACATAACATTGTATAAGTCAACCCAAGTCGCTTCTTCATCTCCAGGAATCCGGTAAGGTACTTTTGGAACACCAATGGGAATATTAGATTAATATTATTAAATTTAAGTAAGAAAACCACACTTTAATATGGAAACGTAAGAATGGAACAGAAAGAAAGAATCCGCAGTTTATTGTCTTAATTTTTATTCTTATTCTATATGAATACTATAGATTCTATTAATACGTAGATTGAAAGGTTATACATATAAGGAATGTAAGACAAATTGAATAAAGAAAAAGGAATGGGTGATTCGAATGCTAAACAAAGAGGGGTAGCGATCTATTCTTCGTTTTTTCCAAATTGGCCAAGTTACCCATTGCATATTGGCACTTATCGAGTATAGAATAGATAGATCTTCTTCTCTTTCTTCTTATGAACAGAATTGGCTTCTTATTTTTAATGGAATGAAATAAATATTCACGCTTTCTGACACAGAATCCCCTAGAAGGGTTAGGTACATAGGATATGGATAGTCTTTTTCAATGCGATAAAATAAAGCGACATCGTGTCTATTTTTCTTTGCTAAAGGGGTATTTCCATGGGTTTGCCTTGGTATCGTGTTCATACTGTCGTATTGAATGATCCGAGTCGATTGCTTGCGGTGCATATAATGCACACAGCTCTAGTTTCTGGTTGGGCTGGCTCAATGGCTTTATACGAATTAGCAGTTTTTGATCCCTCTGATCCTGTTCTGGATCCATTGTGGAGACAAGGTATGTTCGTAATTCCCTTCATGACTCATTTAGGAATAACGGATTCGTGGGGTGGTCGGAGTATTTCAGGAGGAACTGTAACAAATCCGGGTATTTGGAGTTATGAAGGTGTGGCAGGTACGCATATTGTGTTTTCTGGCTTGTGTTTCTTGGCAGCGATCTGGCATTGGGTATATTGGGACCTAGAAATATTCTCTGATGAGCGGACGGGAAAACCCTCTTTGGATTTGCCCAAGATCTTTGGAATTCATTTATTTCTTGCAGGGGTGGCTTGCTTTGGCTTTGGGGAATTTCATGTAACGGGCTTGTATGGTCCTGGGATATGGATATCCGATCCTTATGGACTAACTGGAAAAGTACAAGCTGTAAATCCAGCGTGGGGTGCAGAAGGTTTTGATCCTTTTGTTCCGGGGGGAATAGCTTCTCATCATATTGCTGCGGGTACATTGGGTATATTAGCGTGCTTATTCCATCTTAGTGTCCGTCCGCCTCAACGTCTATATAAAGGATTACGTATGGGCAATATTGAAACTGTACTTTCCAGTAGTATCGCTGCTGTTTTTTTTGCAGCTTTCGTAGTTGCTGGAACTATGTGGTATGGGTCAGCAACGACCCCAATCGAATTATTTGGGCCTACTCGTTATCAGTGGGATCAGGGATACTTTCAGCAAGAAATATATCGAAGAGTTAGCAATGGTTTAGCCGAAAATCTTAGTTTATCAGAAGCTTGGTCTAAAATTCCTGAAAAATTAGCCTTTTATGATTATATTGGTAATAATCCGGCAAAAGGGGGATTATTCAGAGCAGGCTCAATGGACAATGGGGATGGAATAGCTGTTGGATGGTTAGGACATCCCGTCTTTAGAGATAAAGAAGGACGTGAGCTTTTTGTACGCCGTATGCCTACTTTTTTTGAAACATTTCCGGTTGTTTTGGTAGATGAGGAGGGAATTGTTAGAGCAGACGTTCCTTTTAGAAGAGCAGAATCCAAATATAGTGTTGAACAAGTAGGTGTAACGGTGGAGTTCTATGGTGGCGAACTTAATGGAGTAAGTTATTCTGATCCTGCTACTGTAAAAAAATATGTGAGGCGTTCACAATTAGGGGAAATTTTTGAATTAGACCGGGCTACTTTGAAATCTGATGGTGTTTTTTGCAGCAGTCCAAGTGGTTGGTTCACTTTTGGTAATGCTACCTTTGCTTTGCTCTTCTTTTTTGGACACATTTGGCATGGCGCTAGAACATTGTTCCGAGATGTTTTTGCTGGTATTGATCCAGATTTGGATGCTCAAGTGGAATTTGGAACATTCCAAAAAGTGGGAGATCCAACTACAAGGAAACATGCAGTCTGATACACATTGTTATAGTATCTTTCACCTCTCTTTTTTGATTTGACATGGGAAACATCTCCCATCCTTTCTTTGACTCTTTTTCTTTCTTTATATGGGAAATTCTCCCAAATGACAAATGAATAGGTGTGGAAGTTATAATTGTAAATAAACCAGGATCGAATCTATGGAAGCATTGGTTTATACATTCCTTTTAGTTTTGACTTTAGGGATAATTTTTTTCGCTATCTTCTTCCGAGAACCACCTAAGGTTCCACCAACTCCAACTAAAAGAATAAAATAATTTCATGTAAGTAAGAAGTCCCCCTATCTGGGAGACTTCTTACTTAAATTAGTCTTCGTGTTCTTCAAATGGATCTCTTAATTGTTGAGAGGGTTGCCCAAACGCGGTATATAAGGCATACCCAGTAAAGCTTACAAGTAAACCAGATATGGAGATGGCGACTAAAGTTGATGTTTCCATTTTTATAGAATTTCAAGATTACAATGGATCTACGAAAAGATCGTGTATTTACAACTACAATGGAATAGTATACAAAGTCAACACCAATGATTAAATAGAATTTATGGCTACACAAACCGTTGAAGATAGTTCTAAACCTAGGCCAAAACGAACTGGTGCAGGTAGTTTACTGAAACCCTTGAATTCGGAATATGGGAAAGTCGCCCCGGGTTGGGGGACTACTCCTTTTATGGGGATCGCAATGGCTTTATTCGCTATATTCCTATCTATCATTTTAGAAATTTATAATTCTTCCGTTTTACTGGACGGAATTTTAACCAATTAGGTTTCTACTAACTAAAACTAGGAAGTTAGAGTTTTTCCATCCAAAAAAGCCTTTCTAGTTTAAGATCCACATTTCTAGATATTATGGTAGTTCGACCGCGGAATTTTTTTGTTTCGGTATCTCTGGAATATGAGTGTGTGACTTGTTAGAATTGATCCTATTGATAATACATAGAAAGGGCCTGTTATCTCTATCAAGATGATTCTAATTCGTCAGATAGTATTTATTCTAGTATCTGGAACACGAAATAGATAGAGTGGATAAAAAAAATGGAACTATGATTCATACTCACTATTAAGACCTCGCAACCGGACTGAAAAATTCAAGTAGTTCTTAAATAAAAATAAAAAAGAAATTTTCTTCCTTCCAATTTTGTTTGCCCAAAAGACAACTTTTTTTCTCTCGATTTTGTCGAGTCATTACACTGATTCAATAAATGATTATCAAGCGGTTCTTATTCGAAGAACCCTTGCCTTTTGTTTAGCTTGAGACTAAATCATCGTGGCTCTAGTATGAATCTAAGGTTTTAATTGAACTGATTCATAGGATCTCAACAAGATAATTTCTATATTACGCATAAAAAAACAAATCCTTTATAGGGAAGAGAAAAGTCAAGAAGCCTCTAATGACCAACATAAGGGAAAGGAAGAAAAAAGGCGCGCCAACTTGAGATTTTTTGGCATTATCATCACAAAGAAGATATTCCGGATTTTTCTTATTTGATATCTTCAAGGCAAATCGACCCAATTCAGTGGCTGATGAAGTTTTGAACCTTTTTTCTAATATTCGTTGAAAATTTTTGTGTTTCTGCTTGAGCCGTACGAGATGAAATTTTCATATACGACTCTTAGAGGGGGACTCGGGTTAGTTACCTATCTCAATAAAGTATATGATTGGTTTGAGGAACGTCTTGAGATTCAGGCAATTGCAGATGATATAACTCGTAAATATGTTCCTCCCCATGTCAACATATTTTATTGTTTAGGGGGAATTACACTTACTTGTTTTCTAGTACAAGTCGCTACCGGTTTTGCTATGACTTTTTACTACCGACCAACCGTTACAAAGGCTTTTTCCTCGGTTCAATACATAATGACCGAGGCCAACTTTGGTTGGTTAATCCGATCAGTTCATCGATGGTCAGCAAGTATGATGGTTTTAATGATGATCCTGCATGTATTTCGTGTGTATCTCACAGGGGGATTTAAAAAACCCCGTGAATTAACTTGGGTCACAGGTGTGGTTTTGGCTGTTTTGATTGCATCATTTGGTGTAACTGGTTATTCTTTGCCTTGGGATCAAATTGGCTATTGGGCAGTCAAAATTGTGACAGGTGTACCTGACGCCATTCCGGTAATAGGATCGCCTTTAGTGGAGTTATTACGCGGAAGTGCTAGTGTGGGCCAATCCACTTTGACTCGTTTTTATAGTTTACATACCTTTGTACTGCCTCTGCTTACTGCCGTATTTATGTTAATGCACTTTCCAATGATATGTAAGCAAGGTATTTTGGGTCCTTTATAGGGAAGGCATATCATAGAGAATTATAATTATCATATATCATATCGGGTAGGTTTTGGTATTTCATTGCTACAAGCATGGGTTATTGTAAAATAACACATGTCATTTGGATACTTCTCTTCAACTCCAAAGTATTTTTATACAATACAAATAGTTGAAGTTAATTTTACGAAAGAAAAAAGGTGGATTATGGGAGTGTGTGACTTGAATTATTGATTTGGCCATGCAGATAAAGAATTGGATCTGCAACATTAGAATTCACAACCAAAGGTGTCTCCGCATCCAATCAACATGTAAGTCCCCTACCTAGGAAGGATAGGCTGGTTCACTTGAGGAGAATATCTTCTATGATCATACCGCAACCATGTCATCCATGAACAGGCTCCGTAAGATCCCATAGAGTAGAAATGGAATAAGTCATGTGACATGATCCAGTTCTCTATTTATTACACTTACCTTTTTATTATAGTATGGAAATGCATTCATTTTCTTTGCATCGATTGTGATCCGCAATACTATCGGAGTAAAAGAAGGGATCTAAGGAAGAATGTAGGCTAAACTTTTTGATTTTTTATTAGTAACAAGTAAATATTTTGTTTGGAGGTAAGAAACTTGCGGTATTGAGGGGATAAATACCAACTAATTAAGAGACATGAGACAATCCACAAAGCAATTGATCATGATCAAATTTGTAAGCCCACTTGGATATTGAGCATTTACCCATAAGAATAGGATTATTTTCAATGAGTAGTTGTAGGTGCAACTTTGGAAAAGAGAATCTGATAAAGCTTTTCTTGCCTAGAGTCATTGAGTCATTATAAACCTTAATTCTATTAAGGATCTTCCGTGGTCTTATTTCTTTCACTCTTGCTCGAGCCGGATGATGATAAATTCTCATGTCCGGTTCCTTTGGGGGATGGATCCTAAAGAGTTCACCTATCCCAATAACAAAGAAACCAGACTTAAATGATCCTGTATTAAGAGCTAAATTAGCTAAAGGGATGGGACATAATTATTACGGGGAACCCGCATGGCCCAACGATCTTTTATATATTTTTCCAGTAGTAATTCTAGGTACTATTGCATGTAATGTAGGTTTAGCGGTTCTCGAGCCATCAATGATTGGTGAACCGGCAGATCCGTTTGCAACTCCTCTGGAAATATTACCCGAGTGGTACTTCTTTCCCGTGTTTCAAATACTCCGTACGGTACCCAATAAGTTATTGGGCGTTCTTTTAATGGTTTCTGTGCCAACAGGCTTATTGACAGTACCTTTTCTAGAGAATGTCAATAAATTCCAAAAACCATTTCGCCGCCCAGTAGCTACGACCGTTTTTTTAATCGGTACTGTAGTAGCTCTTTGGTTAGGTATTGGAGCAACATTACCCATTGATAAATCATTAACTTTAGGTCTTTTTTAGATATTTTTTGATTCATTCAACCGTGAAGTACCATAGGTATCTAGGAAATAGTTACTTCCAAGTGAATCTTCCCTAGATACCTAAAATCCATTTTATTATGATCCATTTCGCGAAAATATAGATTGTACCAAAGATGCTAAATTGTTTTCTTTTTATTCTAACTCGAAAAAGAAGAAGAAAAAAATTGCAATGGATTTAAAACGAAAGTTTATTCTTAAGTAAATCAATTGGGAGATGCTTCTCTAGAGTGTCCCATATATGTTTTCTATCTTCCATACGAAAACTGTCAATTCTCAGAAGATCTTCTTCAGTCTTACTCAAAAGGTCCAATAGTGTATGTATATTGGCCCTTTTTAGACAATTATACGTTCTAGAAGTCAATTCTAATTGATCAATAAAAATAGAATTCAATGGAATTCCTTTTATGTTTTTCTTTAGATTAGTTAATCTTTTTTGAAAAGTAAAAAGGGGTGGAGTAAACCTGTTTTTATTTTCTTCGAAACTAGCGCCCTCTTCCTCCGCGTGTAGAAAAGGAAGAAATAAATCAATCAAATTACGAGAAGCCTCATAAAGTGCTTCCTTAGGGGTTAAACTTCCATTAGTCCTTGGTAAGACACAAGGGGGGAACGGCCCTCACAAATTGAAAATACTAATTTGTTAAGAATCAATCGAATTGAAGTCATAGTGTCATCGTTGGCTGGAATCGATATATTCGCGAGATCCGGGTCACAATTTGTATCGACTAAAGAAATAGTAGGAATCCCCAAAATGGCACATTCCCGAAGCGCTATATACTCTTTTTGCTGATCAAGGACGATCACAATGTCTGGCAATCTCGTCATATATTTGATCCCGCCGAGATACCTTTGCAAGGTAGATAATTTTCTCTTCAAGATTGCCACATCTCTTTTTGGGAGATGGTGGAATTTTCCCATTTTTCTTCTGCTCTTAAGTCTCTAAATTGAGAAAGTCTAGTTTTCGTAATCGACCAATTCGTTAACATACCACTGAACCACTTTTTATTAACATAATGACAACGAGCCCTTATTGCAGCTGATGCTACTAAATCTGTTGCTCTTTTTTTGGTACCAACAATTAAGAAACTTTTTCCCTGACTTGCTGCATCAAAAACTAAATCACAAGCTTCTGATAAAAAAGAGTCGTTCTAGCGAGATTTATAATATGAGTACCTTTACGCTTTGCCGAAATGTAAGGGGCCATTTTAGGATTCCATTTCTTAATACCATGACCAAAATGAACTCCTGCTTCTATCATCTCTTTCAAATTAATGTTCCAATATCTTCTTGTCATTTTTTCCACACTTCCTTTTTTTAATCCTACCATTCCATTACGGAATTTAGTTCTTTTTGAAGATTAAGAAAGATCCAAAATAGCTTGAAATAAAAAATATTTTTTATGTATCCTTAAATGATATAGGGTTAAATGTTAAGTGGGGGTTCTTATGTCTCATAAAAATTGTTTGTTACGTCAGAATCTGAAGAAACTAATTCTGTATGGAGAAACAAAAAATCTCTCATTTCCGACGCGAATAGATTTTTTTTTATTTCGAAATAAAGGTTCTTGTCTTGTGGGGAACGATGCACAAATTTTTGGAATCCGGTACCAACAGGTATAATCCCCCCCAGAACTACGTTTTCTTTCAAGCCTTTCAACCAATCAATGCGACCTCGTAGGGCAGCTTTTGCTAAAACTCGAGCAGTTTCTTGAAAACTTGCTTCAGATATGAAACTTTGGGTATTTAGGGAAGCCCTTGTTATTCCCAATAAGATTGCCCGATAATAGATCGATTCATCCAAAGCTCGTCCCGCTCGTTCCGCTCGCAATAGTCCGATTAATTCCCCAGGCGAAAAAACATTAGACATTCCATCTTCGGAAACCCGCACTTTTGATGTTACTTGGCGTATAATAATCTCTATATGTCTATTATGGATCTGTACCCCTTGGGATCGATAAACCTTTTGGATTTTATTAACCAAAGAGATACGACTTTGGGCTATGGTTAGCTCAGCTCCAATCAAGAATCCCCAAGGGACCCTAAGAATTCTTGGTATACGCTCATTCCAATCCTCAATTCTCCTTTCGAGATTCAGGGATAATGAATCAATTGAACGCGCTTCAAAGATTTGTTCCACTTTTGGAAGACCTTGCGTTATGTCACTAGATCTCGATTTTTCATATATAAACATAACTAACCTATCTCCCTTGTAAAGGATTTCTCCATAATGACCATTAACAGTTGCTCCTGTAGTGGCCAAATAAGGTTTAGCTGCTCTTATAACAAAGGAATTCATATCTACAATGAAAATTTGACCGGATTTTTTTATGTGAGATTTAAATAGACATATATTTTCACAAATAAATTGTCCAAGGTGAATTATTGCCAATGTCTCTTCCCAAGAATCATGATGGACAAAGTGACAATTCAAAAGGAATGGATCCAACCTTATGTTACTATCGAAATTAGAAATCCTTTTATTTTCATCCATTAAAGAGTATTTAAGTTCTTGAAGTACTTGGAAGGTTTGTTTTAAATTGTCAACGAACAAATATTTTTTCAACAGGATTTTATTATGCGTTAGTAAATAGTAAGATGAAGAAAAATGCGATATACTAGCTACTATAGCGCCTAAGGGCCCAAAAATTTCTCGAATAGGAATTCTAGGATTCCATTCTTTTATCGCATTGGGATGTTTTGAATTCTTGAATAAACCAATTCGAGAACAGTTGGATGCCGACAAAATCATCAAAGAGTGGTATTCTTTATTTCGATTCAACAAAGTGCCAATAGCTTCTGGATGTTGGCTAAGTGATTCAATCTTCGCCTTGGAATAAAAAGAATTGATATTGGCGCGATCTAACCTATTATGGGGAATCGGTCCTGCACTTGTCCTACCATACCTTTTTCGTGTATACGAAATAGTGGACTTGACTAACTCAATTCTTAGGAAATCGCGAATAAGATCATTTGCTCTTACCTCAACAAGGGAAGCACCAGCCTTTCCTTTTTCTTCTTGTTCCCAATTCACTACTAAGCAAGTTCTAACAAATTGACTATTTGTGTGATAAATTCTTTGAGTTAACTTGCTATTTTCATGAGAAATAAAATTAACAAGTCGAATTTGGAGATTATTTTCTTCTTGCAAGAGATCCTGCGGGAAAAGTGTTGCTAAATTTCTTCCTTCGTCCATTTCATATGCCACTGTAGGGCGAACGGAAACAAAATACTTTTCCTTGCTCTTGAGACTTTTTTCCGTTGAACATAGACCCAATTTTTCCTTTTTTTTTTTGATTCCTTAGAATCTTTTTTTGTCTTTCTGGCGGTATCAAACAGCCACCTAATATCTTATCTGCCTCTTTAGGAAAATGAATATCTCCGGAAAATATTTTGAGTTCCGTATGGCTTTTTTTCTCTTCACTCGAACCAGTCCGCCTAGTCGACTTCTTGTATTTTTTGTGAGTTGTGTATCCACTCCAATAATACTATTGTCAAGTATCTTTAGGGATGAAGATCTCGGCAAGATATGAAGTTCTTGAAGAATGAAAAAAACCCGATCTACTTCTTTTTGGTATTTTAGACTAAATTCTTTTGTTCCTCGATGCTCAATCAAACCCTCTTTTTTTTAAGATGGAATCTTCCTCTGGGCTCTCGTATTCGTCCTCTGAATCTTCTTCTGAGTCTTCCTCTAAAGTACCATATTTTTCCTCTGCGCTTTCCCCGGGGCTGCCATATTCGTCTTCTGAGTCTTCCTCTAGAGTTCCATATTCGTCCTCTTGGGTCCTATATTTGCTCTCTGGGCTCCCATATTCCTCTTCTGAGTCTTTCTCTAAAGTCCTATATTCGTTCTCTGGGTTCCCATATTCGTTTTCTGGGCTCCCATATTCGTCTTCTTGGGTTTCATATTCGTATTCGTCTTCTAGGATTCCATATTTAGATTCTTCTAGGGTTTCATATTCATATTCGTCCTCTCGGGTCCTGTATTCGTCTTCTAGGGTCTCATATTCCTCTTCCGAGTCTTCCGCTCGAGTCCTATATTCTTCTTCTAGGGTCCTATATCTAAATTTAACAATTCCTGAACCCTTTTTATCTTTTCTGTATCGGGGATCGTCAAAATAAGCAAAAATAGTATTTCTACGTAAAACACCCATAAGGGGGATTTCAATCAAAATCCCAAAATAGGATATTAGTTCTTTCTCTTGTTCTTGATGATATTGTAATGGAATGATGAACCTATTTCTTCGCTTTTTCGCCAACAAATCTGAATTATCTTGAAAAATAGAAGGATAGATAAAATTCCAATTGCCATTGGACATGATTCGATCCGACGTTGAATAATCAAGAATTTCCCTATCTTTTTTACCATAAGTATTCATTTGATCTTGATCCTTGTGGAGTGAAAAAGACGCTATACTGGATCTACACATACTTACTGACAATATCCATAAATGGCTTGTTTTTGGTAATCGGCGAAGATTACCATATTGATATTCGGGCGCATGGTAAACATCAGTACTCCAGTGCATTTCGCCGTCTGATTCAGAATAAATATGCTTTTGTACCCTTTCTTTAAAATGTAAAGTGGACATTCCGGCGCGAATCTCCGCAATTACTTGTTCGGATTTTACATATTGATCATTTTGCACTAGAATCAAGCTTTTTGAGGGAATATTCACACTATATAGAATATCTTGACTCTGAATAGTTACATGCAAGTCTATATAACATAGAAAAGCAGGCTGCCCATGACGGGTACGTGTGGGGTGAACCAAATTCTCATTGAATTTTATTTTTCCATTCGAAGGGGATCGTACAAGGTCGGCAGTACCCCCTGTGAATACTCCGCCAGTATGAAAAGTTCTTAATGTTTGTTGAGTCCCTGGCTCCCCAATTGATTGACCTGCAATAATACCTACAGCTTCTCCCAATTCGACCAGATCACTATGAGTAGGACTCCGGCCATAGCATAATTGACAGATCCAAGAAGTGCTTCGGTAAGTAAAGGGGGTTCTAATATATATTGGTTGTGCTCGAAAGGCAGTTATGAATCGATTGACTAATCCAATTCCAATATCTTGATTTCGCGCGGCAATGCATCGTGAACCGATATATATATCGTCTGCTAATACACGACCAATTAGTGTTTGGACAAAAAGTTTTTCCGTCATCCCATTTTGAGGACTTACAGAAATACCTTGGATAGTACCACAATCTCTTCTAGGCACAATAATATGTTGAACTACTTCAACAAGTCTACGTGTAAGATATCCAGCATCTGCTGTTCGCACAGCAGTATCTACAACCCCTTGGCGGGCTCCATAGCAGGAAATTATATATTTTGTCAAAGAAAGTCCCTCGCGTAAATTGCTTTGAATAGGTAAATCAATCATTTGTCCTTGAGGGTCCGACATTAATCCTCTCATACCTACTAATTGGTGTACTTGAGATGCATTTCCTCTGGCTCCTGAAAAAGACATTAGATAGACTGGATTAGAAGGATCCGTTATCCAAAAATTTGAATTCATTTCTTGTTTCAAATATTCACTTGTCGCATACCATATCTCAACAGATTGGCGTAATTTTTCTACCGCGTGTACAGCCCCATAATAATAGTGTTTCTCCAAAAGAAAACTCTGTTGTTCCGCGTCTTAGACTAACCATCCCTTAGAGGGTATTGTTAAAAGATCCTCGATTCCTAACGAAATCGATGTAGTAGTGGCTTGATGGAAGCCCAGAGTCTTTAGTTGATCCAGTATATGGGATGTATATCCCATTCCAAAATGATCTATTAATCTGCTAATAAGTCGTTTCATACCAGTTCCGTCTATCTCTTTATTATGAAAGACCAGATTGGCCCGTTCCGCCATACATAAGTACCCCCTTTTCGGCTGAGTAGGATTCGACAATTGCTGAGTAGAATTCGACAATGGGCCTGAGTCAGTGATTCGAAAATTTAATTAACTTGCCTCAATCTCAATCTGGATTCGCGTGGCAAATAATGATGATACTAGGGAAATCGGAATGCCCCCCGAAAGGGGAGGGGCATCGCCGAATCTAACTTTCTTGTTTAGGTAGTGTATGAATAGGCCTGACTAAATCCTTGTATGGCTTCCTCTATTTCTCTATAAAACGAAATATGACCAAGAGTGGTTCGAATGTATATCGAACGAATTTCTTTTTTTCTATTTCCCATTATTAGATAGTGGGCATAAATCTCATGATAAGTCCCCAAAGATTCATATTGAACTTCAATCGGAACTTCTCTTGACCCAATGACGCGCTGATCCAGGTTCCATCGTAGCCACAAGGGACTATCTAAACTGATTAGTTTTTGTCTACAAGCTCCCATTGCATCATAAGAACTAGAAAAATGGGGTTCTTTATCTTTCCTATATTTAGAATTATTATTATTATTGTAATTTACTTTTAGATTTGGGTAGTTTCTGCAACTATTATATCTATTTGCACAAATACCTCGACGCTTTCCAATCGTTAATACATAAAGCCCGATAAGCATGTCTTGGGTTGGTACGCAAATAGGATCCCCAATAGCGGGAGATAAGAGATTCATATGAGAAAACATAAGTAAACGGGCTTCTGCCTGAGCTTCCAAGGATAAAGGTAGATGAACAGCCATTTGATCTCCATCAAAGTCCGCATTGAAACCCTTACACACTAATGGGTGTAAAGAAATAGTACGCCCCTCTACTAAAGTGGGTTGAAAGGCCTGTATGCCTAATCTATGCAGGGTAGGTGCTCTATTTAACAGTACAGGATGTCCCCGCATAACTTCTTGAAGTATTTCCCATACAATGGGTTCTTTTTCCCAAATTTTCCTTTTAGCAATCCTTACATTAGAAGTGGCGCGTTTTGTGATTAAATCGTGAATTACAAATAGCTGAAAAAGCTTTATTGCTATCTCTGGAGGTAATCCACATTGATGTAATGAAAGCGAAGGACCCACAACAATGACAGAACGCCCCGAGTAATCGACCCGTTTCCCAAGCAGAGTCTCGCGAAACCTTCCCTCTTTACCTTCAATTACATCTGAAAGTGATTTGTATACTTTATTGTGACCATCCCTCGTCGGTTTCCCGCGGGGCCCACTATCAAGAAGTGTATCCACGGCTTCTTGTACCAATTTTTCCTGGCACATTACTAAATCTGCTGGCGCTAATTCACTTCTTTTTAATAGATAGGCAAGATTGTTGTTCCGACGGATAACTCTATTATAAAGTTCATTAATTTCTGAAGTCACTACTTTATCTCCAGACCTATAAACAATAGGTCTCAATTCGGGAGGAAGAACCGGTAATAAGCACAAAACCATCCATTCTGGTTCTACATTTGTTTGAATAAAATGTTTCGCCAATTGCATGCGTCTAATCAAAAAAACTTTTCTTATTCGTCTTTTTCTATCTTCCCACTCATCTCCACTATACCCCTCGTCTTCTAATTCCTTCCATTCGACCAAAGAATTCTCTATAATAATTCGCAAATCTAAATCTGCTAATTGTTCTCTAATAGCACCTGCTCCTGTCGCAATTTCCCGATTTCGAAATGTTGCAAAGCCTGGGGTAGAAAAAAAGGGAGAAATGCTGTGGTTACAGGATGCAATTTCCTCTTCGAATAAACCTCGTAATCGTAAAAAAGTGGGTTTTTTAGTGCTGGGCCTAGCAAAAGAGAAATCGCCGTATACTGGGCCCTCCAACTTCTTAAGAGGTTTATCTAAAAGATTCGCGATATAACTAGGAAGACCTTTCAAATACCACACATGAGTCACGGGACATGCGAGTTTGATGTATCCCATTTGATATCTTCGTATCCGAGAATCCAAAAATTCTACCCCGCATTTTTGGCAAAATCTTTCGTCTTCGTTTTCAGCTCCGCTCGCTCAAGAATTGCCACAAGCGCAAATCCCGCTTTTTATGGGTCCAAAGATTCTTTCGCAAAACAATCCATCTTTTTCTGGTTTATCGGTTTTATAATGAAAAGTAGAGGGCCTTGTGACTTCGCCAACGACTTCTCCATTAGGTAGGTTTTTGTTAGCCCAAGCCTTTATTTGTTGAGGGGAAACGAGTCCAATTTGAAGTTGTTGATGTTTATATTGGTCAATCATAAAATAGAAATAAGAAAATAATTTATATTTATTCCGATCAAACTTCCTCCCTATTAACCTGGAAGTTCTTTTCAGATACAAGGAAATGATTCAGTTCTAGAGCCAAAGATCGTAGTTCTCGAACGAGCACTCGAAAAGATTCTGGAGGATCCTCATGATTAGGTATTATTTTTCCCCAGATCGTAGCATTAAGTATTTCTTGGCGAGCTATAAGATGGTCAGATTTATAAGTAAGTATCTCTTGTAAAATATGAGCAACACCAAATCCTTCTAAAGGCCAAACTTCCATTTCTCCTACTCATTGTCCCCCTTGCTTGGCTCTTCCTCTAACCGGTTGTTGTGCAACAAGTGAGTAGGGCCCAGTAGAACGCCCATGAATTTTCTCATCAACTTGATGAATTAATTTTAAGATATAGGACTTCCCTATTATAGAACAGGTTGCTCAAAGGGGTTGCCTGTTCTTCCATCAAATATTCTTCTTTTTCCCGGGTACTCGGGTTCAAATACCCATGGATTTTTTGTTTCTTTACTGGCTTCATATAATTCTGAAAAAACAAGTTTTCTTGAAGCCTCTTGCTCATATCTCTCATCAAAGGGTGCTATTCTATAATGTTTCTTTAGCAGATCCCCCGCTAATCCGAGCGAGCTTTCAAATATTTGTCCCACATTCATTCGGGAGGGTACTCCTAAGGGATTGAAGACCATATCAACGGGTGTTCCATCTTGCAAATAGGGCATATCTTGCCTAGGCAAAATTTTGGAAATGATCCCTTTATTCCCATGTCTTCCGGCTACTTTATCCCCAACTTTGATTTCACGTTTCTGTAAAATATATACACGAACCATTATGTCGAGCGGGTCCCTTTGGATCCATTTCACATCGATAACGCGCCCTCTTCCACCTATAGGTAATTTCAGAGAAGTTTCTTTTGAAGTGGAAACCTCAAGGCCAAATATGGCCCGTAATAATCCAGCTTCCGCGATATAAGATGATTCGCTCGCTATCTGAGGCGTTAATTTACCTACTAAAATATCACCAGTTTATACCCAGGATCCGAACCTAACAACTCCATTTCTGTCCAAATTGCGGAGTAAATGTTCTTCTAGATGTGGTATTTCTTTAGTGATTTTTTCAGCGGAGCCCTGGCTTGTCGTATTCGTCTGAATTTCATATTTCCGGATGTGAAAAGAGGTATAAATATCTTCATATACCAAACGTTTCGCTAATTAGTACCGCGTCTTCAAAATTGTAACCTTCCCATGGCATATAAGCTACTAATACGTTTTTTCCTAAAGCAAGTTCGCCCCCAACTGTAGCAGCTCCTTCTGCTAAAATTTGTCCTTTTTTAATGGATTTACCCCGTGGAACCCGGGGTTTTTGGTGCATACAAGTATTTTTGTTAGAGCGACGGTGGTTAACTAAAGGAATACTTATAGTCTTCCCACTACTTGATAAAAGTATCTTATGACTATCAGTAGAAATGATCTTTCCCTCGCGTTCGGCTATAATGGAAACCCTCGAATCTAGAGCTGTTTGGCGTTCCAATCCAGTTCCAACAATGCATTTCTCGGACCGAGAAAGCGGAACTGCTTGGCGCTGCATATTAGAACTCATTAAAGCCTGATTCACATCATTGTGCTCAATAAAAGGAATGAGAGAACCCCCAATAGAAAAATATTGGAAAGGAAAAATACTTCTAACATGAATCTGTTCCCATGCAATAGTCAAGAATTCTTGACGGTATCTAGCCGGAACAACCTGTTCTTCCTGAATACCTTGATTCAAGGACAGAGAATTTCCTGCTGCTATCATATAATATTCATCTCTATTTGGTGATAGATAAACCACATGTCTCTCTTTTTTTTCTTTTGCTTTCTCAGCAGATATTTCATAAAACAGACTATCTATGGATCCCCACAAGTGATCAATTCTCGCATGAATTGCTAAGGATCCAGTAAGTCCAACATTGATTCCTTCAGACGTGTCAATTGGACAAATACGCCCATAGTGACTCAGATGAATATCTCGGCTCCGAAAACTTGCGGTTCTCCCCGTCAACCCTCCAGGACCTAAACAACTCACTTTTCGCCCATGAACAGTTTGTGTCAATGGATTCGTTTGATCAAAAACTTGAGATAACGGGTATGTGCCGAAAAAGGTCTCATAAGTAGTTATTAATAAAATTGAAGTTGAAGTTGGAGTTACCAAAGTTTGGGGAGTCGGTTTCGATTGACGTATGAATACTCTACGAATAGTTTTTTGAACTGCATGTTGTAAACGACCAAGAGCCAATCCGAATTGATCTTGTAACAGATCTGCAACCGAACGAATACGTTTATTTTTCAAGTGATTCATATCGTCATCGTCAAGTATACCCGTTCCAAATTTCATTCCAATCAAATGATCTGTAGCGGCCAATACATCTCGTGGTAACAAGAATGTATTGTTCTGAGGTATATCAAGATTAAGTCTCCGATTCATATTTCGTCGACCAATCCTTCCTAATTCACATTTTTGTATAAAAAATTTCTTTTGTAATTCCTCGCATAAGGACTCCGAAAATACCAGGTCCCCACCTACACAAGCAAATTGTTGATAAAACTCCAAAATAGCTTTTTCTTTTGACTCAATCCTCTTCTTCTCCTTAGCATTCGGGAAAGACAAGAAAATTTCAGGGTAGGAAACATTATCTAGCATTTCTCTTAGATTCGAACCCATAGCTGATGATAGAACTAGAATAGATATCTTTTGTTTTCTACTCACGCGAGCCCATATCCTTTCTTTTTTATCAATTGCTAATTCCGATCTCGCCCCCCCCAATCTGATATTATAGTGCCAGTGTAGATAGAAATTCCCTTATGATCTAATTCCGAGCGGTAGTAAATACCAGGACTTAGCAATATTTGATTGATCACAATTCGGTATATTCCATTTATAATAAAGGTTCCTAAGGAATTCATTATAGGAATGTTTCCGATAGAAATGGTTTGCTTTTGCACATCGAAACCAAAAATTAATCTCGTGGATACATATAATTCGGAAGAATAGGTGAGTGATTCATACACAGCATCTCTTTCTTTTATCGAGGGTTCTAGCAATGATATCCTTTCGCAAATAATTGAAATGCAATTTCGTGATCTCGATCTTTAATTGTTGGAAACTTGTCAAGTTCTTCTGCTAAGGCTTGATTAATGAACCTACAAAATCCCTCGAATTGGATCTGACTAAATCCGGGTATTGTGGACATTCCCTCATTTCCATTCCGGAGCATCTTAATCTTAAGTTTCCTGTTTATCAAAGAAAAATTCCATTATCAGCTCACTCTTCATCAATCCCTCTGGATCGATCTAGCAATCATGGAATCTATATTCTGTTTACTGAATCACATGAAATTCTAGGGAACTCCACATACGTATTTCATATATGTATTTCATACATATGAATAGAGACCATTTGGACGAAAGTTCGAGTTTGCCAGGGGTACAAATGAAATGAAAATGAATTGATAAAACATTCCTAAAAAAAAATTCTGCCACTTATACTTTATGTTATGATATTCTAATCAGATTGGATGGCAAAGATTTCTCATTTTATCTCCTTTCTATGAATGTAATAAAGCCGTAATATAATATACTAGAAAGTTTGACTTTACTTCGATTTAGAATAGCGTGCTTACTTTAATTTCTCAAAATAATTTGAGGGTTCTTTTTTATTTCGGATCGGAGTAGTATAATTGCTAGAAAATTAAGTATTTCATTGTGGAATTCTAAAATCAAGTAAGTCCTTTTTTAAGTACATGTCAATCTAGTTATCCACCTCTCCCCATATCCATGCTTTTCTTTTATCGTAATTTCACTTGGGTAGGCCAAGATAGTAAGGTTATACTCTATATCAGAGCAAATTTCCTTTTTTTATTCAAGATATTTAATTTAATACTTTGAAAAATTAAAGCATGATTCCCCATAGAGATATGTACATAAAGGGGATCTTTGGATAATAATGCTGTTCGGACCTAAAGTTTACCTATACACGGATTAAGCATAAAGTCATAATATTTTATTATGCCATTGAAGGGGGGGGAGATAATACCGATTTAAGAGTAGTTCACTACTGCAATAAAAAAAGAGAATTCTAGTTAACGGTTCCAATTTATTCTGAATTTTGCAGCCTGTGAATAGAAATCCACTTTTTCTTCTTTTTCATCTCAATAGAAAGAAATGGGAAGTTTTATTGTGTTAACAATGTATGTTTTAAGATAGAATCTATCGAGGAGAATAATAGAAACTGGATCAAAAAAAGCAGGAATAGATTTTTTGAAAAAGATTGGAAAAAAGTAAGTAGA